>NC_139694.1:19015334-20215334 GCF_964106915.1 Podarcis gaigeae
GTGTGAGCTGGGGCAAGCTTGCCTTCTGCCTGCGAGTGGATCGTGGCCTTGTTCTTTTCAGGTGCAAATGGCCAACAGTGCTAATTTTGGGGGCCACCTTACCTAAAAATAAAATAAAAAATGCTATCGGTTTGGAAAAGGTTCAGAAAAGGGCAACCATAATGCTCAGGAGGAATGTGAAGCAAAAAAATAAGTATCAGATATATCGGTGTAAAGATTTTGAAATTATTTTTATCCTGTTTTTAATGGTTTGGGAGGCTAATATGTTTATTGTGCTATTGGGGTAACTGAAACACACACCAATAAATCGATTTTTGAAAGCGGCAAGATTAGATGCAGACACTTGAAGCATTTTTTTAATTAAAAAAAATCAAGAATCATTGTGCTCCGTTCTGCTCCCCCTTTCTTACTGTCCAGGGCAGCCCTGCCCTCTGCCTGCCCCTCAGATCTGGCATATCACACAAGGCAGGACCTTGGTGGTGGCAGCCTCTCCTGCTCCTTACCTGCTCTCCAGCAGCCACTATGAGCTGCCCAAGGGAGGAGGCCAGCAGCAGCAGCATAGAGAGGCAACGGGATGCTCCCTGCCGCTGCTGCTCAGAACAAGCGCCTGTTCATCCTTCACCCTGAGCTCAGCAGCAGCACTGGTGGAGGAAATATAAACTGTCAGGGACTGGGCAGAGGAGGAGGAGGAGGAGGAGGAGTAGTGGTGGAGACGGCCTCCCCATCCTGACTCTTCCAGGGAGGAGGAAGAGGAAGACAGTATAGATTTACAACAGGGGTTTGTGGGAGGTCAGAGTTCAGAGGTAGATGAGGGGGAAAGTTGGGAAATAATGGGACAGGAGGAGCAGGCAGAGCTGGACCAGTGGCTGGCTGACACATCATCATTAGAAAGCATTCCAGACCCTCCATCTCCCAGAACCCAGTGAGCCTTAAAAGTAGGTGAGCAAAGAGCTCAAAGACAGGGGACACTTAGCATCATCCCTAGAGGAGGTGATGGTGATGACGAATGAGGAAGTGAGAGAGAAGGGGGGGGGTGGAGATTCACTTGGGACAATGCCATTATCCAAAAGGTTGGGTTCTATAGCCTCTCTCTGTAAAGTTTGAAATAAAAATGGACTGTAAGAAACTTTTCCTTGTCTTTATACTTTACTGGGCAACCAGCCCAGGAGCTGCTAACAGCACCCTGACAGGGATGTTCTGGGATCAAATCAGAAGCTGGGATGGCTTTTGTAAATTCTGGGACTGACCCTGGAAAATTAGGACATTTGAAGGGTATGGCATTCTCTCTGTGGCAAGAGAAGGAGAGGACTGTCTACTTAAGGAGTGGTTCTGGGACGTGGCTGGTGCTGTGGGTTAAACCACAGAGCCTAGGACTTGCCAATCAGAAGGTCGGTGGTTCAAATCCCCGCAACAGGGTGAGCTCCTGTTGCTCGGTCCCTGCTCCTGCAAACCTAGCAGTTCGAAAGCACATCAAAGTGCAAGTAGATAAAAAGATACCGCTCCAGCGGGAAGGTAAATGGCGTTTCTGTGCACTGCTCTGGTTTGCCAGAAGTGGCTTAGTTATTCTGGCCACATGACTTGGAAGCTGTACACTGGCTCCCTTGGCCAATGAAGCGAGATGAGCACCGCAACCCCAGAGTCGGTCACGACTGGACCCAATGGTCAGGGATCCCTTTACCTTTACTTCTGGCCACTCCTAGGCCTGGTTTTTGTGTAACACTAAACCGAAATTTGGCATTATGGGAACAAGTCCCTCCAAGCTCAAGCAAAGCCTCAGGCTCAATCATCTCACCTTCTTTTCTGCTCCACCTGCATGGTCAGAAGGAGGAATAAGTCATGATTCAGCTTTACTTCAAACCATGGGTTATAAAGCTGGCTTCTTTAACAAACCAGCATTTAATTTAAACCACAGTTCTTGATTGGTATATAATGACAAGCCAGGAAGCAAGCAGGCAATGCTCCAGCCTGAGGCTTCGCTTGGGCTCGGAGTGCTTGCGTTACGTGCAAACCGTCCCATTTGTATTGTAAGGATTTGCATTAGAGAAGTCTTCAACTATCTTCTGGCCTGGAGCACCTTTTAAAAAAATGGATCCACAGCTTTTAATTGACGGAGCAGAAGGATTAATTGGCTACGCTTTCCCACCCTAGTCTCTGCAAAAAGAGAATGTCAGAGCAGCAAGCAGATCTCGCTGACTTGCAAATGGTGGCGGAAGTATCTTAATAACTTTCTCCAGCGATGCACATCCCACATCCTTGGTGTGTTGTGGGAACAGTGTGTATATACAGGATTAAAGGGACTGATTGGAACTAAGAATTTGTCGTCTATTTTTCCTTGGCTCAAAGGGAGTTAATGATTTATCTTCTATTCGCTTCCTAGTTCCTACCTCTATAGCTTGCAGGGGGAAACTTTCTCTGGTGATAAGAATCAGTTAAAGCTATGCTAAGTCAACAACCCCTGATCACGCATGAATAACCAATAGGCAGCTATTCACAGCAAACTTGTGGTGTGCATTGGAATCAGAGTCCAAGTTCAAACAAGATTAAGGCATAGGATTTGCAAAAGAATCACTTTCTGGCTGACTTTTGAGTCACAGAAGCCCTTAGCCTCCAAAAAATTTTACAGATCCAGAGGACCTTCCCCCATCAGCCTACATACTGTCTACTTCAGGCACACACATTTTCTAAATTTGTCTAATAAATAAAAGCTTTCTTCTGCAAAAATCCACACTAGGTGATGGGGAAGGAACAGTTCCATCAACATTAATGCGAGGCAACTTTCCCTTAAGTCCAGAATATATGAATGTTCTTAAAAGATAATTGTGATATAGTTTAATATTGACTAACCCCGGAGAGGATGGCGGGTGCTGTGAAATGACTAATTAAAGCAGAAAGCGGACTTCCAGACTGCTGTGGCTTTGGTAATTTGTTCAGCAGGAATGACATGCCAGGAGAATGGGGTCATTTCCTCTGCTCATCGTTCTACATGGGGGTATGGAACCTTTTTCAAGACTGCATTTCTTTCTGGGCAACCTTTCAGGAACCACAACAGAACATCATATTACCTATCCACTAGAAAGAAGTCACTCAAAGTCCACCAGGTATTTCCTATAAATGGCAAAAAAGGGGATGTGAGTGCCTGAGAGGGCATAAAACACCAGGACCTTCTCTTCAAACTCATCCTAAGCTATGAGCTTGTTCCTGACCCTCCAAGTGTCCCCCTATTTTCCAGGGACAGTCCCAGGTTTACAGAAGCTGTCCTGGTTTCTGATTTGATCCTGGAATGTCCTGCTTTTCCTTAGGACGTCCCTATTTTCATTGGCGAAATGCTGGAGGGTATGGAGTTATGTGACCTGTGAGCCAAGTAGATAAGTAACTACCCAACTTTTAGAAGACATCTGAAGATGGCCCTGTATAGGAAGTGGGTTTTTTATGTTTAATGTTTTATTATACTACTATATACCGTATATTGGAAGCCACCCATAGTGGCTGGGGCAACCCAGTCAGATGGGTAGGGTATAAATAGTATAATAATAATAATAATAATAATAATAATAATAATAATAATAGAATAGGATGTCCCTCTTTTCATCAAAGAAATGTTGGTGGCATGAGGTGTAATTGTATGGTTGTCAAGTGCAGCCAATAAAACATGTTGTGCAAAACGCAGTACAGTAAAAACGAACAAAAGAAAAGAAAAAAGCTCACAGAATAACGAATCCCCACTCCAACTGCTCCAAACATGATTTCATTTTCCAGCAAAGCGGAGAGCTGGGTGGCACAGTTCCCTCCAGAGGCAGATGCCAATGCCAATGCCAACGAAGCCATTTCGTAAGAGAGACCCTGGAAACGACCAGATCCTTATCAGATTCTGCCCCAAAGGCTCCACTCGCTGAGTAGTAAAACAGGTCTGTTAACTGTTCGTTTGGAGTTACATTAGAGATTGTTCTCAGAGGGAAAGAGCTGATCCTCTCACACCCATTAATTCTCATTGAGAGGGCTGCCGTACTATTCTGTGGTTCTTCACAGTTCAGAAACCGGTCAAGAGGAGACCTGAGGCACAGCCTGGTGCATTAGCTTTCAAAATATATCCTTTCATCATCCCCACATCCATTCCCCAGATAAAGCAGTGCCACCAGTTTTATTTGGTTTAGTAATAATAATAATAATAATAATAATAATAATAATAATAATAATAATAATTTATTTATATCCCACCCTCCCCAGACAAAGCCGGGCTCAGAGTGGCTAACAACAGTAAAAATAGTACAGTTTACATAAAATCACAGTCAATTAATTGAAATACATTCTAAAATCAGTCCAGAATCAAATGAATGGCAACCATTGGGCTAGAGTTCTATAAGGATTACAGAAGGAGAGAATGGGTCAGACTGTGCCTTGGCCAAAGGCCTGGTGGAACAGCTCTGTCTTGCAGGCCCTGCGGAAAGATGTTAAGTCCCTAGTTACATCCCATGGGCCCAATCCAGAGATACTCCCGTCAAAAGTGAAAAACCTACTGGCTGTAATCAGAAGCAGGAGAATGGAGCATAGTGTCTGAAGAGTTCCTCAACAGAAAATGCCAGGTGCAGCTCTTTTCAATGACTACCCACAGAATGACTCTCTTTTACACCAGTTGTGGGGAACCTCATCCAAATGTGGCCCTCGATAGCTCTCTATCTGTCCTTTGGTGATGCCTCCTCCTCAGCCCTGTGTTCCCTGGCTGGAATGCGTTCTTGAACTCTCATAATAAGAACATAAGAATCATCCTTCTCTCACAGTGCTTAGTCAGATATCCACGTGAAGCCCCATAGCAGGACCTGAGCATAACAACACTCCCCAATCCCAAAGTTTCCAGCAGCTGGTATTCAGAAGCACACTGTGAAGTTGAAAGGTATCCTGAGGGTCACCGAGTCCAACTTCTGGTCCCTAAGCAGTTTGACTGGGAACTGAATAAGTCAACAATTTCCATGAATAGCTCCATGTTTCCCTTCTAAAGGAATACATCCATATTCTGGTCACCTCAAGAGCAATTATACTAGCCTTTCCCAGCTTGATGTCCCCTAGATCTTTAGGACTGCAACTCCTTTCAAGCTCGGGCAGCATGGCCAATGGTCAAGGATTACGGGAGTTGAGGTCCAAAACATCCAGAAGGTACCATGTTGAAGAAGGCTGCATTATACCAATTGCTGCCCTCCTCCCAGACATCTTTGCTTGCCTAGCAGCCAATACACTTTGCATTAAAGAACGGCAGTCTCTGCCTTTTCTCCAAGAGCCATAGAATCACAGAATTGTAGAGTTCGGAGGGATTCCAAGGGTCATCTAGTCTAGCCTCTGGCAGCACAGGAATCTCAACTAAAGCATCCAGGACAGATGGTCATCCAACCTCTGCTTAAAGACCTCCAATGATTATCTCTTTTTCTGGACACCATAAAAAAATTCCTTCCAGTAGCACCTTAAAGACCAACTAAGTCAGTTCTTGGTATGAGCTTTCGTGTGCATGCACACTTCTTCAGATACACACTGTGTATCTGAAGAAGTGTGCATGCACACGAAAGCTCATACCAAGAACTGACTTAGTTGGTCTTTAAGGTGCTACTGGAAGGAATTTTTTTTGTTTTGACTATGGCAGACCAACACGGCTACCTATCTGTATTTGGACACCATGACAGCTAGGAACTTGGCTCTGTTTTAGGACCCACGTTGCTACGGGACCGCCTCTCCTGGTATGCCCCGTGGAGGACTTTAAGGTCCACAAATGACAACATTTTGGAGGTCCCAAGTCGCAAGGTGGTTAGATTGGTCTCAACTAGGACCAGGGCCTTTTCAGTACTGGCCCCGACTTGGTGGAACGCTTCTGTCACAAGATACTAGGGCCCTGAGGGACTTGACATCTTTCCGCAGGGCCTGCAAAATAGAGCTGTTCTCCCTGGCCTTTGGTTTGGACTCAGTCTGACCCTTATGTTTCCCTCCCCTTATGGTTTTGATCTATGGGCTACTTTTAAAATGAGGCTACATTTTAAATTGGATTTTAACCTGTATTTTAAATTGTGTTTTTCCCTCCCCTATTATATTTTTACTGTAATTTTACTGTTGTTAGCCACCCTGAGCCCGGCTCTGGCCAGGGAGGGTGGGGTATAAATAAAATTTATTATTATTTATTATTATTAATGAAGGTTGGGATGCTCAGGTGGCCTGGTAATGCATGCTCTATGCCTGTATATAAGCCTCACTTAGGGATCACGCCTGACACTCTAATGAACGATGACATTGGGGAAGGGCCTTAGCTCAATAGCAGAGCTGTCAGTTTGTATTTCTTAGTACAGAAAGTATTGATCTGATGTGCAGAGATCTTTCCTATTCTAATAAATTCAAGAGGGTTCTGGAAGCTTCTCTGTGTGGAATAAACAAGCAGAAGATTCATGAAATTTGGGTTATTCCTTCAGAGAAGCTGAGTACAGCTGGTTCTGTTGTCTCTTCTTCAAGGTCATGTGGACTGTAATAAATGGCCAGAAGGAGCCTGGGTTTCACTTTCTATTTCTCTCTCTCTTTCCTTCTAGTGTGGTGTTCTGTACTGTACATAGTGTTAAGGCTTAGACTTATTATAAGTTATTGCAAGTTTAAATTAAGTCTGCTGCAACTGGATTTCTTATGGACAGTGTCAATCCTGAATGTATTGGATTTGTGACCATGATGATCATTTGCCTTCAGCAGCAGTAAAGCTCTGCTGAATGAAATACAATTGCCCCAGTCGATTTTTGTGGGGGAATCCAGCAATGTGCTTAAGTTTTTACTCTGCTAACTATACATCAGAGTTCTGCTGTGGATCAATATTGAGCAGAATTCCATGACAAGAACATCTGTCTTGCATGCAGCAGGTTCCAGGTTCAATCCACAGCATCCCCAGAAAGGGTTTGGATCGTCCCCTGCCTGAAATCCCAAAGAGCTCCAGCCAATCAGTAAAGACAAGACTTTGCTAGATAGACCAATGGTCTGACTTGGTATATGGTAGCTTCCTATATTTCTGTAATCAACGACCACATAAGCATATAAGTCCTCAGTCTAAGCCTATAGAATCATCAAGGGTGGAGGGTCAGTCTAAATCTCTCACACACTACTTCCAAAGTCCAGCAAGCCCTTCCAGGAGTCTTTCCCCTGCCTAACAGATTCTAGAAACTGTCCCCAGAAACCAAGGATTCCTGACAGCCCCTGCCACAAGTTCAGCATACTTAATACGGTTCCATAGCTCCATGGAGTTAAATATCTAAACACATGTTTAATTTCACTAGTTTAACAGATGCAAAAATGCAGATGGTTGAACTGGCAATTTGTCTCAACTATTTTGTACCCAGAAGCATGATTTCACATTGTGCACTTGGAGAAAAGCCCATGAAGGAAGCCAGTATAATGTAGTGGTTAGGGTTCTGAATTGTGGCTTGGGGGAACCTGGGTTTGAATCCCCAGTCAGCCATGAAAATCACAGGGTAGCCTTACATACATGTAAAAAAAATTGGGGGGCATGCTGCCTTTCCACAGTTCTAAGCATGCTTGAAGTAGCTTAGAACGTGAATATATATATATATTGCTCTTTAACACGGAACATCACCACAAGAGAATAATCATGGAAGCCATCGAGATAGAGAAACACCCTCACAACATGAACAAGCGTGACGACACATCCCGCTTGCCAGACATCTGGAAATTAGCCCTCCCCACAAAAACTGACACCAGATCCAGAGGCACACAGAACGCCAACACCAATCAACCACACCAGACCCAAACCCAGACCCTCTCCACAGATGAATTACTGACACCATCCAGTAGCCAATCCATGGTGGCACCTCCGGATGCTGCACCCCCCTGCAATCCCTACACAGATCTGGCTGACACAAGCCACAAAACCACAGCTCGCCCCTATACACGAAGCCAAGCCAAAGCACAACTAAGTGCAATACAGCCATCTTCTCAGGAAAACTCTTCACAAAGTTCAAGAGGTCAAGACACAAAGACTTTAGCAACTAATCCACACCTAATGACCCACCTAAGTGGTACTCAGGATATCACTCAAGAAATCACTCAAGGTATCTCTCAAGTAATTAAGGAACAAAAGAAGAAAAGGCACACTAGCCTGGGAACTTCCTCTCTGCCCAGAACATTGGAGGCTAGACACCACACCCCCTCTACAGTATTTATAGGAACTCAAACATTGAGATCCCGCTCTGTTCCAGTAACAAGAAGCCGAAAGCACCAGCCTGAAGATGACGAGTGAGACCTCGTCGAAACGTCGCCTAGACACCCCAACTTTTACACGGGAAGACACCCGAGGACACCAAAACCTGCATATATATATATATATATATATATATAACTGCAACTTGACCAAAGTAGTCTCAAACAATAAATCAAACATTAAAAGAATACACAACCAAACTGAGCAATTTCCACACAAATCACAAGAAGATCTGAGATAAAAATACAAAAAGACAGCAGTAACAAACTCCCCCTCAGCAAAACAGGAACCCACCTTGAGGTCTGCCCAATTCACAGAGTCAGTGCCTCACGGCTGGAGCAGGGAGCAAGCTGCACAAAATTCCCCTGGGTCAGTCAAGGAAGGACTAACAGTAGGTAGGCACCCACTCTGGGGTCCTAAGCTGAGGTAACTCACTAAAAAAATGTCATTTAATGTGTGATTTATTTTTCATGTGCCACAGATTTATAGGAGCCCCCACTGTTCATTAATAATTACTGCTCTTTTCCGGGACTGTCCCTGGAAACTATGGACACTTGGAAGGTCTGTAATGGCCACCTAATTATAGGTTAAACATTATGAAATGGAGAGGTGCAGCTTTAGATAGCATCGAGCTCAGGAAAAAATTCTATCTGTGGTTTCCCCCTGAGAGCTGCTGGCTCAGGAGCTGGCTGAACCTTTGCAATCCAAAAAGTTCAAGTTTTCATTTAATCTCTTTGTGCAGGAATCTTCTGCTTGGTTCACCTTTGGGATACACCCGAAATAGAAAGTAGCTCTTTAATCAAGGGGCTGCAGTCAGAAAAAAGGGCAGGCCCAGCTGCTGCTGGAGCAAGGCAGCTCTGGCCACATTCAGGACTTCAGTGGATGCCAGCTTCAAAGTAAAAGTGACTCAGCAGGGCTGACCCACTTTGCCGGCTGAAGAACCTAAGAAAGGAAAAGGGGAGGCGAGGAAACATTGTATGCAACTTCTCAAAGAGTGCTTTCTGTCCTCTCTGTGTGAACTTCAGGCATCATCAACCATATTGCATGACGCTGGAAGGAAAATGCTTGACTTGGACCTGAAAGTTGCATGAAAAGGCAAAATTTGATAATGAGTGTTGCTACTGCTATTTTTTTCTAGAAAAAGAGGTCCTCATGGAACTCCCTTCTTCTCTTACAATGGAAATGGCGCCCACTGAGTTCTGGTGAGCTCCGGCTGCAAAAATAAATCCCTGAGTGTGGCGTTTTCTCCACTACTCTGGCTACAAGATTGGCCATATCTAGTAGAATTAACCCTTCTCTCTCAGTGTGGTTAGAGTCTCACACTAAGACCTGGGAGACCAAGGTTCAAATCCCCCTCAGTCATGAAGCTCACTCGGTCTAGTTATTGTTTCTCAACCTAACCCACCTTGCAGTGTGGTTGTGAGGAAAAAATAGGGGGGGGGGGTATTAAACCAACCAACCAACCAACCAACCAACCAACCAACCAAACCATAAATAGCATTGCCCTTTTTTTGTGGCCTCTTATCCAATTATATACGGATGATGTGCCCTAAAATTGAGGGAAGCCTCACCATATGACGGGGTACCAACTTGAATAAGCTCCACCCTACATAATCAATCATAAGATGTGGCGTTCACTCACCATTTGAACAGCAATGCCCATCAACTGGGGGGGGGGGGCTCAAATATTTTATGGAGGGGACCTCAGCCCCTAGGAACTGGTTCCTATGACATACAATCTCTCCTTTGTTCCTCTCTCTGCTTCTCTTCTGTTTCGAAACTCTGGCCTGGCCTATACATGCAGCAGTAAAAAAGAGGTGCATGATAGTAGAATCCCAAAGTCTTAAAATGGCCGGTTGCACCTCACATAGCGTGTGACGGAATGCCATTTCCTAAGGCTCTCCTTTGTAAAAACAGCAGCTCCTTGCATGTAAAGAAACCAGTGCATCAGGCACAGAGGTTCTGTTGCAGTCTGCTCCCTGTTGCACCAGCTTTTGACTGAAAGGTGGTTTTATATTCAGAAAAGCATTTAGAAAACCCCTCACCCCAACACAAACCTGAAGTCTGGAGGGGTACCAATGCCTTCTATCACGTCAGAAATCTGATGCATGGTTAGATCAGGGGTGGCTCTAGATGCAAGGGGGGGTTGGGAACTCCCAGTATAAATAAATCAGAAATTAGATTGTTACAACAAAAGAAAAAAATCTCTATGGAAAACCATGTTATAATATTTCCTGCTCTCTGGCACCACCTGTTGTTGCATGTGTATAGTGCATTCAAATTGCTGTTTCCTTACTAACATAGCTGAGTCCCAGGTCTCTGTTACTGTTGCAGCACTCTTTCAGCACTTCTGAATTTACAGGGAAAGTTTGCTAGGATTCAGGAATGTCAAACTCATCTCCTCATCCTGTGTGCTGATGCATTGAGTCCCATTCCAGAATATTATAATTAACTCTTTAGCAAGGTAGCCACACCACTGGCATTAAGGCAAACAGTCTATAGCTGCTTAAACGTTGCATGATTACCTTAAATAATATTATAAGTTCAAAGCGGATTAGGCAAAGCATCAATTTACCCAACGGCAAAATTGATGGCATAACAACCCTCATCCCTGGCCCTGCCCAGAGAACTTCAAGTGCTCATGGTATAAATAACTCCTGAAACTTGGTATTATGAGCAATAGCACAGCAGGCAGTGATAAACTGAGTCCCAGATCAACACACACACAAAACTAAACCCCGAGACCCAATCTGCACTATACATTTAAAGCAGTATCATACCACTTGAAACTGCTATAGCTTCCCCCAAAGAATTCTGGGAACTGCAGTTTGTTAAGGGTGCTGAGAATTGTTAGGAGGCCAATATTTTCCCCATGGAGCTATGCTTTCCAGAGTTTCCTGGAAAGAAGGGTTGTAGGTCTGTGAGGGGAATATGGGGTCTTGTAACTACTCTCAGCACTCTTAACAAACTACATTTCTCATGATTCTTTGGGGGAAGCCCTCACAGTTTAAACTGGTATGATACTGCCTTAAATGGATAGTGTAAATGGGGCCTGGGAGGAGGAACCCCTTCATCAAAAGATCTCGGGGCGGTTCACAATATAGAAATACAAGATAAAAGCACAAATAACTAGTTAAAACAGAAACAACAATAATTAAATAGCAAGTAGCAGGATTTGCACAAAACCTACACTTAAATCACGGTCCATGTTTGGTTCTTATGAAAGACATTTCACCTTTCTTTGCATTCTGCCATGCATGGCCTTTCTAAACAGCACAAGTTTGATCTAATTCCATCAAGGCATGTTGTTTTGCTTCCTGCTTTAGCCCCTTTCACCTCAGGAGTCAGTTCAGATGTGTTTAGATCAGAACGACAGATACGAAAGAGGCGCGCCAGCCAATAATATCCAGTCAGGGAGTGCTCCTCACAAGGTTCTCTTCTTTCATAACAGATGTCAACAGCAGCATTTTCCTCATATACAGTTGGAGAATTCCCAGGCCACATCCCCACCATACATTTCAAGCATATGGCTTCCCCTAAAGAATCATGAGAAGTGCAGTTTATGCCTCACACAGCTACTGCTCTCAGCACCCTTAACAGACTACCGTTTCCAGAATTAATCCAAGCACTGTCAATGTACTTGACACGTCTGGTGTGGCTGTGACCAGCCTATGTGAGTTCATGTTCGGGCTAGATCATGAGGCATGCTGACTATTTATTTGTTAATGCCACTTGGTTGCTTTCTGTTGGATAATGTGAACACTTCAGATTTGCATTATTCAGCTGTCACTTGGAAATCACTCTTACTCAGATTCACTTTGTGCATCCATAAAAAAAGAATGCAATCTGTTTCCTCCTCCTCCTCCTCCTCCGTCTTCCAAATTTCTGACTGTCGTACTTTCTTCCCTCCCTCCAGCTGCCATTCTTTGCATCATATATTTACAGCCACAAACTCCACAACTGTATGGCTATTTTTGTACGTGGTCATTGTCCCACTACTATGCTCTGAATTTAGCATTCCAAAAGGGAACACGGCAGATGCTGCAGACATTTCTATGACAGTGTTGGGCAATAAGGAAGTACTTTCTTCCATTTGATTCATTCCCAGTTTGGGATAGTTCAAAGTCAAGCAAAATAATTATATTTTTGTGACATTCATCCTGGAGTATATTAGTTGGCATCTGCTCTTCTAATTGCTGGCAGGTGTCAGGCCCCTGAGCCGTTTGACTGGAGGCTGAATAAGTTGAGCTTCCATGAAATAGCTCCATGTTTCCTTTCTAAAGGAATCCATCCATATTTTGGTCACCTCAAGAGAAATTATACTAGCCTTTCCCAGCTTGATGTTCTCTAGATGTTTGGGACTACAACTCCTTTCAAGTCCAGGCAGCATGGCCAATGGTCAAGGATTATGGGAGTTGAAGTCCAAAACAACTGGAAGGTACCATGTTGAAGAAGGCTGAATTATAATAATTGATGCCTTCCTCTCAGACATCTTTGTTTGCTTAGCAGTAAATACACCCTGTGTTAAAGAAGGAAAGTCTCTGCCTTTTCTCCAAGAGCCAAAGAATCATAGAATTGTAGAGTGGGAAGGGACCCTGAGAGTCATCTAGTCCAATTCCCTGGAATGCAGGAATCTCAGCTAAAACATCCAGGACAGATGGCTATCCAACCACTGCTTAAAAATCCTCAAGGAAGGAGAGTCCACAAGCTCTCAAGGGAGACTGTTCCACTGTCAAACAACCCTTACTGACAGAACGTTCTTCCTGATGTTCATTTGGAAATTCATTTCTTGCAACATGAATCCATTGGTTCCAGTCCTACCCTCAGAACAAGAGGGGGGAAAAGCAAGTTCCATCTTCCATGTGACAGCTTTTGAGACATTTGAAGATGGCTATTATACCTCTTCGATCTCCTCTTTTCCAGGCTAAACATACCCAGCTCCTTTAACCATTCCTCATAAAGCTTGGTTTCCAGATGCTTGATCCTCTAGGTTGCCCTCCTCTGTACACATTCCAGCTTGTCTATATCCTTCTTAAATTGTGGTGCCCAGAACTAGACACAGTATTCCAGTTGTGGTCTGTCCAAGACAGAACAGAATGGTACAAATACTTCCCTTGATCTGGACACCACCCCTGGAAGTCTTGAGACATGAATTAAGGCAAACATCTAGAGCTGAGCAACAACCAGCCTAATTATTAATTGAAAGCACAACTTGAACAACTGTGGAGAACTTGGGGAATTACTAATGTCTAGACCAATGTTTGGCGGAAAAAAATACAAATAAAATAAAAACCTGCTCATTGTGCAAAAAAAACCACCCGTCTTTCACCCAACCTTCCCGTAATCTGGTGTCTTTCAGATGTTTTGGACTCCCAACTCTCAGCAGCACCAGCCAGTGTGGCCAATAATCAGAGATGATGGGCGTTCTCTCATCCAACACATTTGGAGGGCATTAGGTTGGGAAGGCTGCTCTGTTTATTTTATTTGGAAGGATTTATGAGCTGCTTAATAAAAAAAATACCTAAGTCAGCCTTAGCTAATCTGGTTGCTCCATATGTTTTGGATGAGAACTTCCCATCAGCCCTAGCAAGCACAGCTGCTAATGTGAATTGTAGCCCAACACATCAGGAGACCATCTGGTTCCTGAAGGATGCCCTAAGGGTTGAACATGAAAACGATGCAAATCAGTTATCCATAGTATAGGGGTGTCCTTTAAATGCATAGTGTGCATACAGCCTATGTCTTCCTAAGACAGATGTTGTTTTGCAGGTGTCTGAAACAGTACAACGAGGGGGGCCATCACCCCGAAATTCCCCTCACAAATGTGGAGTGAACATCTGATGCTTCTTATAACAGGGGCTCTAGTCCACATTTCCTGACACATTCTTACAATTTGTGGGCATTTTGATAGGAAAAGGTAAACTTGGCAGGTCTCTAGAAGTTAATGACGGGGTTACACTTCCTCTGAAGGGGCAGGTTCATCGCTTGGGGATACTCCTGGATCCTTCGCCGTCGCTCGAGGTTCAGGTGGCCTCAGTGGCCCAAAGGCCCAGCTATACCCCTAGCTGTACAGGGATAGCCTAACTACTATCCTATGCTCTGGTAACCTAAATGTTAGGATACTGCAGTGCATTATATGCAGGGCTGCCTCTGAAGACGGTTGGGAAACTTCAGCTAGTGCAGAATTCAGCGGCCAAGTTGCTCACCGGATCAAGACAGTTACACTGATCCTCATCCAACTATACTGGCTACCAATTAGTTTCTGGGCCCAATTCAAAGTGCTGGTTTTGACCTATAAAGCCTTAAACGGCTCAGGACTGCAATACCTCAAGGACTGCTCCTTTCCATATGAACCTACGCAGACCCTAAGATCACCTTCTGAGGCCCTCTTTTGTCTGCCTTCTCCTTGAGATGTCCGGAGGGTGGCAACACAAGAATAGGCCTTCTCTGCAGTGGCTCCCCGTCTCTGGAATGATCTCCCCAGGGAAGTTCAATTGGTGCCTTCATTTTACACCTTTAGGGGCCAGGCAAAAACATTCCTTTTTAACCAGGCCTTTGGTGGATTTGATTGACATCCTATGACCTTTTAAAATGTGGGGGTTTTTGGGGTGTGTGTGTGTGTGTGTGTTATTTTTATTTTGATTATATATTTTGAGGTTTTATATTTTGATTTGTTCTGTGAACCACCCTGAGACCCCTGGATATAGGGCGGCATGTTGTTGTTGTTTAGTCATTTAGTCGTGTCCGACTCTTCATGACCCCATGGACCAGAGCACGCCAGGCACCTCTGTCCTCCACTACCTCCCGCAGTTTGGTCAAACTCATGCTGGTAACCTCAAAAACACTATCCAACCATCTCGTCCTCTGTCGCCCCCTTCTCCTTGTGCCCTCCATCTTTCCCAGCATCAGGGTCTTTTTCAGGGAGTCTTCTCTTCTCATGAGGTGGCCAAAGTACTGGAGCCTCAGCTTCACGATCTGTCCTTCCAGTGAGCACTCAGGGCTGATTTCCTTAAGAATGGATGTGTTTGATCTTCTTGCAGTCCATGGGACTCTCAAGAGTCTTCTCCAGCACCATAATTCAAAAGCATCAATTCTTCGGCGATCAGCCTTCTTTATGGTCCAGCTCTCACTTCCATACATCACTACTGGGAAAACCATGGCTTTAACTATACGGACCTTATAGGGCGGCATATGAATTTAAGAAGAAGAAGAAGAAGAAGAAGAAGAAGAAGAAGAAGAAGAAGAAGAAGAAGAAGAAGAAGTAGTCAGCCTGGCCAGTGTAGAAGGTTTTGGAATTTTTGGAGCATGATAATTAAGTAATATAAAATGGTTCATCAAAGCATTCAAATGAATTTCAGAAAGAAGACACTCTCCTTGGAATAGCATCAAAATATTTCCTCAAAGGAAGAAATATTTGTTTCTGGAACAAGTAGTAGTAGAAGCAATTTTAAAATGAGATAAGGCTAAGCACTTGATATTTCTCTCTGGGGGGAAAAAAAGCTTTGCCATTGGCAGAAAAGCATGCCTGGGCTGAAAATATGTTTTCCATTTCTGATTTCTCTGGGCCTAACTAATGCACCACACAGAAGGAAAAGTATCTATCCATCCCAACCATTTTCACTTCTGTGCTACATTTTGAACTGGAAAGACACCCTGGAAATTCACACAGCTCAAGTTACAGCACTGTTGTTTACTCAGTGCACAAATCTAATGAGGTCTACTCAGAAGGAAATCCTATTGAATTCCACAAGATTACTCCCAGGAAAGTGGGATTAGGATTGAAGCTCTAGTGGCTGAAAATCTTCAGCAAGCGTGTTCAATTCTGTGCTACATATTTGCTGTGTTTTCTACACTCACATTTTTCAGTTCTCCAGTAACCGGCTGCTAGATGTAAGTATCAGATTGAGCATCAACCACCCCAGGCATCCTGCCATCATATATTTGACCTTTGGGGTTTCAAAAAATACAGGGCCGGCTCTAGCATTAGGCTGCCTAACATTAGGCTAACAATTATGAATTTACTATTACTGTAGTTTTAGTTACAGGGAGACATCTCTGTGGGATTTTCTCCCTCAGGTGCCAAAATACCTCGGCTAGGCTTTGGGTACTGTGTACTTTTGGTTGTGTGTGTGTGAACAACACACACTGTTCTACCTCAGGCAGCAAATGTCTTGAGCTGGGTCTATGTATGGTTCAGAAACAGGGACAACTACCTACTCCTATTAACCTTACGTCCCTGTCAGGCAGCTGGTTCTTAGCAGGAATTTAGGAAACATGAAGCAGGACTGGGATATCATTTCCTACCTCCCAAGGAACCCTAGAAAAGGAAGAGTGTCAATGGATGTTTTGCAGAGACTGCACTATACAGTCAAAGCTTCCTCATGCCACTTTAAATAGTCCCATCTCCTCACAAACAGTGGCATAGCGTGTATGGGGGAGGGGGACACAGGTGAGGTTAACCCAGGAGCAAAATTGTGAGGAGAGCAAAACACCTTGTGCTGCCTCAATACACCTGTGCACTTCTGTCACAGTTCAGTTGAAAACGGCTTCTCCATGCAAACCATGAAGTGACCTCTCCAGACAATGGAACAACTCTTCTTTTCTTACCTCTGTGGCTGTGATCTCCAAGGTGACACAGATGCTGTTAGGCAGTTGAATGCTCATGTCTACTCTTTCCGTTTCTCTCCCTCCCTCCCTCCCTCCCATGACACTCCATGCGGCCCTGGGCACTGGCAACCCATGCTACACCACTGCCTCCCCCCAAGAATCCTGGGAAGTGCAGTTTGTTAAGGGTGTTGAGAGTTGCTGGGAGATGCCTCTTTCCCTCACAGAGCTGCAGTTCCCAGAGTTCCCTGGCTGCTAAGGACTCTGAGAATGGCACTGCAGTGTAAGAGCAGCGTTAGACTTTGGAATGGAATAACCAGGAAAACTAGCACAATAAACTTCACATCCGAATACAGCCTGAGTGTGGACCATATGTGCATCTAGATCAACCCTGGGTGGAAATTCATACCCCCAACTAAAGAATCAGGCTATGCTCATGTACTTCCGAGCTATTATATCAGGGCGATGCCCTGTGTGTATTGCCATGAGATGACAGACGAGAATGAAGATTGTAAAAGGAAGTAACTGAAGGCATAATTGCAAAGAGGTTCTGAGGAATATCACTGCAGAGTTTGTTCTTTGAACTCGTTTCCATGAGTATTATTTGCAATTCATTTAATTGGTACAAAAATAATAGGGTGCCTGTGTTCATCACAATGACATTTGGCAAGCTTTCCCCAGCCTCACATCCTCCTTTCAGTCAGAAGCTAGCTCTGTTCTAGTCTTAACAAGATCTGATATAGAAATCTAGAGCAATAAAAAGAGGAAGCCCCGGAGCACTATTCTGCCGACTCCACCCTTGCGGTGACTTTGGTGAAAGACAGATAAGAGGTTTCTGTTGGATAATAGCTTGAACTTGCATTTGCCGAGTGTGCTACAGTTCAACCAGTGCACCGGGCCATGGAGCCAAACTACAGGTGATGGGAAATGCATCACTTGGTGTTGTGTAACTTGAATTTTAAACTAGCTCTAGCAGCACGATAGGGAGCCCTGCCAGAATCTCCATGCCATGCCTGGGAAACAGATTGAAAGCTTTGCTCCATGAAGCTGGTCTTTGGTGGCATCTTGGTTGCTTCCCTCACAGGTCAAAGAGCAGCTGGAGAGAATTTTCCTTAGGACTATAGAGCAGGAGCACCTTCCCCTGAAACAAGTCACAGTCCAGTCTTATGGCTGCTTCTTTCTGTTGTTTCATTGTCCTCCTCCTCCTCCTCCTCCTCCTGCTCTTCTTGTTGCTTTCCCACCCCTCACTCTAAGGTCCCAGGGTGGATTACAACAATTAAAACATGGTCTATGGCCTTTTGAACTGTGTGTGTATGGAAGGGAGTGTCATTGCAATGTTTATTATGCTATGTATTTTGGTGTTTTTATACTGCAAACTGTCCTGTGATCCTCAGATGATGAGCAGTATATAAATTTAAACAACAACAACAGTTTAACACAACTTCTAGCAATCATAGAAATAAGGTGGGTCCTAGCCCTATACATCTCACTTGTCAAAAACTGGAATACCTACAGACAGGGCTTTTTCTTAGCCTGAACTCACTGGAAACTCAGTTCCGGCACCTCTCAGGCGGGCACCATTGCCATCCTAAGAGAACAAAGGAGGTTTTCCAGTGAGTTCTGGCACCTCTTTTTCTAGAGGAATAGCATTGGATACAGAGATGTGTCTTTAGCATTTGCTGAGAACTGTATAATGAAGGTGCCAGGTACACCTCTGTCAGGAGGGAATTGCACAGTTTAGGGGCTACCAAAGAAAATGCCCTCTCCTGGGCCACCTCTCCAAACCTCTGAGGGTAGTGGAACAATATTGAAATGACAGCAACTCACTTTTGGTAAGTTCTCTGGAAAAGCACTATATACCCTTTTGTCAGGACTTGGGGCTTTCACCAGAATTTAGGGCTCCTTGCCAGTTTCATCCAGCTCATCTCCAGCCTTTTGAGGAGCCAGGCTTTTAATTCCATTGCCTTCATCTAGAATATTAATAGATTTCATCTGTTCCCTCCCTCCCAGCTAATTAGCTGTGCCTGGGCCTCCCACCTTCCCCCGAGGTAGAGAAACATTCCCACCTGCCCACAAGAAGGACGCAAAGTTCACAGATACAGAATTCTGCCTCTTAAAAGGAAGTATCCTCTTTACCCTGGTCCCACAAATAGAAACACCACTGGATCATGTTGAGTAAAACACCTTAGTGAACAAAACTGATAGGTACAAAAGAAGCTGCTTTCTGCTGAGTCAGACTTATTGGTTCATTTAGCTCAGTATGTCTGCACTGACTGGTAGTGGGTCTCCAGGATTTCATGCCCAACTCTACCTGGAAATGCCAAGAGGTGAACTTGGAACCTTTTGTAAACAAGACAGATGCTGTGACATTAAGCTATGGCCCTTCCCCAGCTCTGTAATTGCGCCTGCAGAATATTCAGGCACTAATGTGAATATTCATATTCACAGTAAAACAGACTATCTGATCTATCAGATACGGATCATACAGCACCAGTCCTTAAAGATCTACACTGGCTCCCAGTATGTTTCTGAACACAATTCAAAGTGTTGCTGCTGACATTTAAGGTCCTAGATGGCTTTGACCCAGTACAGTGATAGCTGAAGGAGTGTCTCCACCCCCACTGGCCAGCTCAGACACTGAGGTCCAGCTCCGAGGGCCATCTGGCAGTTCTCACTGTGAGAAGTGAGGTTACAGGGAGCCAGGCAAGGAGGCCTTCTCAGTTGTGGCACCTGCCCTGTGGAATGCCCTCCCATCAGATCTCAAGGAGATGAGTAACAAATAACCTGTAGAAGACATCTGAAGGCAGCCCTCCAAAGGGAGGTTTTAAATGTTTGATGCTTTACTGTGTTTACTGCTTTAATTTGCTGGAAGCCACCCAAAAGTGGCAGCATTGTAAAGCAAGACATTTATTGATAGGCTTCATATGATGCCCTCCTCACGGTCCCCAAGACAGATGATGCATGATGAATTTCTTGAAATATCTTCTTCCAGGACACGATCATTGCAAACAGATTGAAGAAAGACAGGATCAATACATCTCCCACTAACCTCTATAGATCAAGCTGTTGTTTAGGACACAAGAGCAGCTTTATGTTCTTGTGGTTCAGTAGTAGTCAACCTTTTCAGACTAGGAAGCCATTTTTAGCCCAAACATGCATTCGGGGACCCATTTCTCACTTGTTACCATCTGATTGCAGGATTGTAGTGCGTATGCCATGGCCAGCCATAGATCATACCTCAAGTAGTGAAAGTACAATAAAAAGATTCCACTAGAAATCTGAATTTTCCACGAGGAACTTAAAATATGCTCTACAATCAATCTGGATGGATTTTGGAAGATGCAGTCTGTGAAGTAAAATTAAGCTTTCCATCTAGTGAACCAATTTAGACTGCAGTAGTACACCTTGGTGTAAGCCCCATTGAACTCAGTGGGACTTACCTCTGAATAGCCACAATAGCTAATAATAATAATAATTTTATTACTTGTACCCTATGGATCTAACTGTGTTGTCCCAGCCACCACGGGCAGCTTCCATCATATACAAAAACAAAATAAAACATTAAACATTTAAAACATTTTTTAAAAAACCTCCTGATTAGGGAAGTATAGGATTACACTGCAAATGAATGACTTTATTGAACTGAGGCTTTGCTATGATACCATATGTAACAAAGACAAAGAATTGCAGGTAAATAAAAGAGTCTTTACATTCCCACATAATTCCCCCCCCCCCCAATTCTGGCCAGGGTGTTTACCTAGGCTCCTCACCATCTTGTGTAAGCAGAGCCGACTGCTCTCAAACTTGGCAGCAATGTCCTAAAATAGATGTATTTCCTCATTCTGTCATATCCCTTTCCCCTGATTTATGGACAAACACTAAGCTGTTACGCTGCTGGATCCAATCTATTTCTGAGTGAGCAAGTGCAGACTACCTAATAAGGCCACATCATTTTCTGTTGCTAATGTGGTTTCAGTTATGGTCTCCTGTGGCAGAAGATGCTGCTCACAGGCTGCTGAATGTTTTCCTGCTAATCCCCCTGCCCCTCCCCACCAACTGCCTTTTTGTAGTGACTCTGGTATCAGAGTATTTGGCTGTGTTTTCCTCCGTAATCCTATTGCAATGACAAGGTTGTTAATAGCATCATAGAGTTGGAAGAGACCCCCAAGGACCATCTAGTCTGAGTCCCCTGCAACACATGAATCTCAACTAAAACATCCATGACAGATGGCCACCCAACCTCCGCTTAAATATCTCCAAGGAAGGAGAGTCCACAACCTCCTGAGGGAGTCTGGCCCACCGTCAATCAACTCTTACTGTCAGAAAGTTCTTAATGATGTTTAGTCGTAATCTCCTTTCTTGTAACCTGAAGCCATTGGTTCCAGTCCTCCCCTCCAGAGCAGGAGAAAACAAGCTTGTTCCCTCTTCCATGTGTCAGTCTTTGAGATATTTGAAGATGGCTATCATATCTCCTCTGAGAGTCAGTGTGGTGTAGTGGTTAAGAGTGGTAGACTCGTAATCTGGTGAATCGGGTTCGCATCTCCACTTCTCCACATGCAGCTGTTGGGTGACCTTGGGCTAGTCACACTTCACTGAAGTCTCTCAGCCCCACTCACCTCACAGAGTGTTTGTTGTGGGGGAGGAAGGGAAAGGAGAATGTTAGCCGCTTTGAGACTCCTTAGGGCAGTGATAAAGCGGGATCTCAAATCCAAACTACTTCTCTTCTTCTTCTTCTTCTTTCTTCTTCCACTTCTTCTTCTTCTTCTTCTTCTTCTTCTTCTTCTTCTTCTTCTTCTCCTTCTCCTTCTCAGTGCCCTCTTTTCCAGGCTAAAATACCCAGCTCCTTCAACTGTTCCTCATAAAGCTTGATTTCCACACCTTTGATCATCTTGGCTGCCCTCATGTGCACACATTCCAGCCTGTCGATATCTTTCTTAAATTGTGGAGACCCCCCTTCCAGCTCTACAATTCTATGATTCTATGCTACAAAAACAACCACAATAAATATATTTAGCTACTCATTTAGGCAACCTATTTTTCTATCTAAGAGTAAACAAAAGACTAGATGATAGTTAAGCTATTCACTTGAGAACTAGTACACTAATACCACCCAGGAGTCATTGCAAGTCAGTGTGATATAATATTGGCATTTAGACTCAGTGCCACAGGCGCACTGAGATACCCAGTCCCCATGTTACTCAATCTTGATTTTCCATCCCAAAAAATGTGAGTAATAATGATCATCATCATCATAGGGTTATTGCTGAAGCTAAATGAATCTGGAACTGATCCTAAAGTCCCCTTTTTCTTAAATAGGTTAATGTTCTTTAGTAAAAACAATCTGTCAGGCCTTAGTATTCCTAGCTCGTCTATGCCACCAAGATTTCATCTAGTGCATATAATGTAATGCATTTTTTAAAAAAACAAAAACATGGTGTTATGTTTTATTTGTGCGTGTGCTTGTAAAGTGCCCTGGAATCTCTTCCAAAGGGTAGTATAGTAATTGTTCTTACATAAGAATAACCAGCTTACCCCACCAGGATTTATTTGCTTTCCTCTCCAATGCATTGCTTCCCTAAAAGGGATTATTGGTTTCTGCAATGCCCCACTGCAGCCTCTATGCTTCATACAGTATTTATGCACAGGCTTTGTATTGCAAATAGCTGAGGGGATATTACAAACAATAGGCCTGCCAATAGCATTTCTGTGCTCAAAATAGACAGATGTACACAAGGCCCGGGACTTGCAGTGCAATATGACAAACAGATTATATAAACACTTCCAATAGAGGTATTAGTCAAACTGTCTCCGGGTTACATAACATCTTTCAGTGTATTCGGAACAGTCTGTGTTCAGCTTGAATGCTGAACAATAAACCACAGGCAAGGAATCTACTCACTCAACTGACATTTTCCCTTTTGTACTTTGTTGGGTGCAATTTCTACGTCAAGGATTTCTCACAACTATTATGCTGGGAATTGCTGCTCTCTGCATTGTTTCCCTCTAGGTGGCTTTGCCTGACACACCCAGGCAACCAGCTTACCGCACTGGAAAGTTTCCTTATTAAGAACGCAAGAACATAAAAAAGAGCCTGCTGGATAAGGCCAATGGCCCAGCTGGTCCAGCATCCAGTTTTGCACAGTGCCCAACCTATGAGAAACCCTTAAGCAGGACCTGAGCACAAGTCACTCTCCCTCCCTTTTGTGCTTTCAGTGGCATAGCGTAGGATGCCAGTGCCTGGAGCTCAGATTGTCCTCTCAGCTACTAACTAGTTCTGAACCAGGGCCAGCCCCACCTATGAAGCAAGTTGAGGAAACTGCATCAGGAAGCAGGATCCACGGGGCAGCAGATCCAGCCTTCACTGAATGCATGGCCTACTGCTGTTGCAGTGTCAAGAACAGTTTCTTGGAGGCAGGATCTGCCCCCTCCTTGGCAGCCTCTCTAGTGTCATCTTGGGGAATAGGAGGCGCTGCTGCCTGCCTCCCACCCTTGTTTCAATGTCGATCTTCTGTCATACACTTTCTTTCCTGGTTGTGGCATGGGAGCACCATTTTGTGGTTTGCCTCAGGTGCCAAAATGTCTTGGGTCAGCCTTGTTCTGTGCTATAAGATGAAGAGATTTCTTCTAAATATCTGTCCATGCTTTCTTACAGTGTTGCATCCCTATTTCCTATTATTTTGTTAAGAGACTTAGGTGGTTTAGCCTAATTTTAGTCATACTTAAAATGATGTGCGAAGATCCAATGAAAGTCATGGGGCTCCCTCTCAAATTGGATTTGATTTCGTTCCTTTTGGTGTTTCTGCTTTGAACCAAGGTCCTTGTTCCATTTTGAAACATTGGGGGTGACTTTGCGGATGATTTAAAAAATGAAAACAATTATTTAACATGCTTCTGCTTTACAGTGGTACCTTGGTTTGCACCCGCTTTGGATTACAACCATTTTGGATTACAACCACATCAAAAACGGAAATGTGTGTCCATTTTTGGGGAGTACAACTCATTTTTGGGGGGATTAAAACCAATTTGGGGGGAGGTCCCATTGGTGAAAGCGCGCCTTGGGTTACAACCTGTTTTGGTTTACAGCCGGACCTCTGGAACGGATTATGGTTGTAAACCAAGGTACCACTGTATTTCCCTCCAAACCAGCTCTTTCATTTTGCATTGCAAAATCAAGGGCTAAACTTCCATGCAACATTGTCACAGGAAATCTATATTATTATTATTATTATTTATATAAAAAGTTACATTTATATTTAGAACAATAATCACAATTGCAAAAGCAATAAACCTTATTGTCTTATAGAGGGAATGGAAAAGACTTTCACACACAAAAACTGACAAGCCTAAATTGGCTGGAATGTCTACATTCCTGATGGTCAGCAAAATGCATGGAGAAAATTAATAATGAGAGCTCTATATTCATATTTGTATTGGAGAAAGTGTTTGAGAGCACAGGGGGGAAAGCCAAGTATTGTATGATGTACTGTCTCACGTACAAGCAATGAAATAAGAGAGTCCAGTGTACACATTTTTGAAATGCATGTATGCAACACTCATTATGCATATGTTGCAAAATGTATAACTCACAGCAGTCACGAGGAAAATCCAGCTCTGAATTAAATGATGAACAGTATAAGTTGCCAGTCACCTGACAGCTTTCTTTAAGGGAACAGATGATAATTCTGGTATGGCATTTAGATGAGTCTTAATTTATCCTCTTGCTAGGTGTGTATCAGATTAAGAAAAAAAGCATCACATGATCCAAAAATGCCAACTGTAATATTGACGAAAAATGAGTAATTTCCTCTTGATCCTTCCACTAATAGAGCTCATGAGTTAAGATAATAGAATCCAGAAGGGGCAAAGAAAACCAGAGTTTTGTTTTGCTGCTGTACCTCAACAGACTCACCAAAGCCCAAATATTTCAGCTTTATTTTTTATGGTTCAAGAACTAGAAATATGTGTGGCACTGAATAAAATTACATAAGGGAAAGCATTTTGGTAAACAAAAGGATGCGTCAGAACCCTTTTATACATCATGTTGCAAATCCAAGTTTTACTTTTTATTTTATTGTTTCTCTATATTACTTATATTCTGTCTATCTTCTATCTTAAAAGCCCCAGATGGCATACACAGAGTCCCCAAGCAGTTAGCCACTGTCCAAACCAAGACCTGCCTGGCTTCACCAAGGTGGCTGCCTCATGAGCCTGTAGACCATGTCCTGAAATACACCGTAATTAGATACAATACTTCCAGTGGATCATGATTGAAGGTTTATTATGGGGCAGGTTTTGTAAAAGACAAACAAAAAAGCTATACAATGACATATTGTAAATACCAATTCTGCACATAATGAAAGGGCTTGCCCTGACTGTAACTCAAACCAGCTGAACTTTTTGCTGCCTTGGTAACTCATCTCCTTCAGAGATGGATCATAATCTTCCAGCTCATATTCTGGGACACAGGAAGGCATTAAGTCCTTATAAACACCCTCTCATGTAGAACTAATATACTAGAATAAGCTCCCGGCAGCTTTGAATCTAGCCCTTTTTGATAGGCAATGCATGCCTTTAAATTCATGTATATTTAAATATAGTGAATTCAGGCTGCTTACCTGATTCTTTGGGAGTTCATTTGTGCAGTCACACAATTGGGTCATTTGCCTTCACAATGGGGTCTGTGAAGCATCTTCAGGACACGATGAAAAACCTAGACAGCATCTTAAAAGGCAGAGACATCACCTTGCCAACAAAGGTCCGTATAGTTAAAGCTATGGTTTTTCCAGTAGTGATGTATGGAAGTAAGAGATGGACCATAAAGAAGGCTGATAGCCAAAGAATCGATGCTTTTGAATTATGGTGCTGGAGAAGACTCCTGAGATTCAATGGACTGCAAGAAGATCAAACCTATCAATTCTGAAGGAAATCAGCCCTGAGTGCTCACTGGAAGGACAGATCCTGAAGCTGAGGCTCCAATACTTTGGCCACCTCATGAGAAGAGAAGACTCCCTGGAAAAGACCCTGATGTTGGGAAAGATTGAGGGCACAAGGAGAAGGGGATGGCAGAGGACGAGATGGTTGGACAGTGTTCTCGAAGCTACCAACATGAGTTTGACCAAACTGTGGGAGGAAGTGGAAGGCAGGAGTGCCTGGTGTGCTCTGGTCCATGGGGTCATGAAGAATCGGACACGACTAAACAACAACGACAACAAGCACAAGGATGGAGGACCTTTGACCCTACAGATGTTGTTGGACTCCAACCCTCACTTGCCCCAGCCAGCATGCTTTACATTAGGGGGGGGGACACCACAATCTTTAAAAAAAACAATTAAACATTAATAGAATCAGAACTATTAATATATATGTCTATGATCTATTAAAAGCATACAATTACAACAAAAACAGCATGGCACCACCCCTCATTAAAAGCAGCCAGTTCCCCAAAGCCTGCTGGGACAAGGAGGTCCTCACCTGCTGTCAGAAGGACAGCAAGGAGGGAGTTAGTTAGACAGGGAGTTCCCAAGTTGCCTGGGAGCAGCCACCACCAAGAAGGCCCTCTCCTGGTTCCCCGCCCCCCAAGCATGCCTGTGAGGGTGGCAGGACCAAGAGAAGGGCCAGCCCTGAAGAACTCAGAGCCCAGGCAGGTTCTTATGAGCGAATACAGTATTTCCAATAGCCTGGACCTAAGCAGTGTTGGGCTTTATAGGTGAGAAGCTGCACTTTGAATCATGCCTTGAAACAGACCAGCTTCCAGTGGAGCCGAGCAGGATTGGCGAAATATGGGAAATAACTGAACCAAGTTAAACTGAATAGCTCATTCTGGGAAATAATATATTATGAGATGAAAAGAAAATAATGTTTAAAATAACATTTTCTTTAAAAAAAAAACCCTGAAGTCTTCCTTTTAGGAATTTTAGGTGCTGAAATCCCAAAGTAGCAGAAAAGACTATTTATGTAAGCGACCACGGCTGCACGGATGTTATTAGCCCAGAAATGGGAAGAAGATAAAGTCCCTACCAGAGAAGAATGGCAAATCAAGTTGGTGGATTATGCCAAAATGGCTGAAATGACCGGAAGAGTCAGAAATCAGAAAGACCAAAATTTATAACCTATCTTAAAAACCATTGTAAACAGTTAAAATCGTTAGCAGGATTGGAATATCACTTGTAGTTTAAGGTTGAATTCTGGAGATAATGGAAGCGGTAAAAGATTTTGGATTACCATAAAAGATGTGGGAGGAAAGGATTACTAACAGGACCTACAAAGGGGAGGAGGGAATTCCAAGAGATTCCTTTGAATCTTGTTTTTATGTTGTATGTTCGATATGTGACTGTAAAATTTTAATCTGAAAAACCAAATAAATAAATTTATAAAAAATAAAAAATAAACTCAATAGCTCCAAAAATTATGAGGTTTACTTTCCTTGGTTAGGGCCATGGTCTGTCGAAGGTTACTCTTGCAAATATGAACCTACCAGGGAAGGGATGTCTGGAATCTAGCAATGTGTTTATACAGCAAGATAGTCATTTATTTTTAATTTGGAATATGAGTAACTGAATCTGGTCTTTCTTTTTTCTTTTTTGTATTTTATTTATAAGGATATAAGAAGGGCCCTGATGGGTGAGGGCAAAGTCATGTGTAGCTCAGCTTCCTGTTTCTCACACTGGTCTATGATGCCTATGATGGGAAACCCACAAGCAGAATATGAGGACATGAGCCCCCTTCTGCTGCTGTTCTCCAGTGACTGATATCCAGAGGCATAGTAGTGCTGTTTTATTTTTTTGTGTGAACTCTTAAAAAATATTTCCAGTGAATGAAAAAAAAAAACAGCAAAGAATGTGTGTGCTTTGCAGTTGCTCTGGAAATAAATGTTGCTGGTGGTTCTGACCTTCTTCTAGCTTAGCCGGAATAATCCTTTACATTAGAGCAGGAATGAAGAAAGCCCACATTTTCGACTGGAAACAGATGTCCTCACGTCTTGGCAGCCATTTGCAAATGCAAAGGGGTGTGTGTTTCTTTTTGCTTTTCTTTCACAGCTGGAAAAGAATTTTCCATGGGGGAATCCTCATTGGATTGCAAAAAACAATTTAGAGAGGTGCATGCGGGTCAAAGGTTGAAGCCTACATGAATGCAACAGGAGGCTTAGTTAGGTGAAAAACAGAGTTTTTGCTAAGCTAGGAATAGTAAAGAATGGGGGAAATAGAACACAGGTTAGTTCTAATGCCTGACGGAACCATAAACACAGCTTTCCTAAAGCCCTGGGTTTGGGTTTTCAGTGCTAAAATGAATAGAGCACTATTATGATTTCCTAAGGTCTCATCAGGCACAATCAAACTCTCCTTCGAATTTTATGTAATATTCAGTAGCAACCTCTGATGTGGTAGAGGTGCAGAGCTATCTCAACCCTTGTATGACTGGAACTTATCTGGTTGGTGCTGGCTGGGACAGGACAGGCCAGAACTGCCCAGGCACATTGGTGGGAGTTCTGGGTTGACCTCTCCATCACTCTGCCCCACCCAAATCCAATCCGGTAATCTGCAGCAATGCTGGTGTTAGGAAGACAGCTCCATGACTGCCTCACCACACAGCCCACTACTGACACTATTGTTTTCTAGGTGTAGTGCATAGTTTATGCACATTTTTTTGGCCAGGTTGCTTTTTTATATATAAGGTTGTTACATTGAGCAAAGTGCAATTTATTTGTACCTTGGAAAATGTCTCTTCCTTTCCTGTTCAGTCACATTCCATCCATTGTTCAAACTTGCCACTCGGGACAATGCTTGCGCAAACCGCTTCTATTTTTAGGGTAGTTTTAATGTTTAGAGGTGTCCAACTTGTGCTGAGGAGCATGGGCTTTAAAAAAAAAGGAATGACAAACATCACCAATGTTGTTTCCTCACAGAGGAGATAGGGACCCATCTATTGCTTCTCTCAAAACTGCAAATATATGGGTCACAAGCTGGGGTGGTCTCTGGGGAAGATGTAGCCCCTTAGAGATATGCTCTCTGAATAAAATAAAATAAAATAAAAATAATGACATTGCTTTAACAGATGTTAAATGCATGCACACAATTCTCGTTTAGATCACACATAGCAGCTCTTGGGTAATTTTCCTCTAGTTATCCAGATTATACTCATTATAAATTTTTTTCTTCCATTGCAGACAGCCTCATATTTGGTTCCATAAACCTGGTTCATAAGGAAAGGTGACGAGGGACAATATAATATGAAATTCATTGGCTCTCCAGTCCTTGGACTCCAAGCCAGAGTAAAGACAGCTTGCCAGGAGGGATCTCCTGAAGACAGAAGGGAATAGAAAGAAGGACTAAGTTTCATCTGGAAAGAATAGGCTTGATGGAATTAATTACCTCCTTGGGCATTCATTCAGGATTCTGCTTGCAGAACTTCTATGAGAATTCTCTTTCAATCCTGCTGTTGAAAATTAAAGGGCAAATTTAAGACTTCACATGGTCCCATAAGCACCAGCAGTGCTGGACTCTGCTCCATGCTGAATTCTGTTCACACTGCAATTTCTGGTTCTGGGGGTTTCCCATCCCCCCTTCCCCTTCCACAAAACATAGCTGTCCAGTCATTTCCCATCTATCTTGGACCAGAAATCTAATAATGTTTCATAGTGTGTTTGAGTTTATTTGAGTTTGTACTGTCACCCAGGCAACCGCTGTTTGCATGGAGTGTTATATATTTACCATCGCTTCTTTAATAAAACACAATGTACCCTTTCCCTGTGGCTTGTGCATTTGATTGGAATGGAGCACAATGGAGGCCACAATTCTGTTTTATTAAAATGCTTGCTGCTGATGTGAGACTTGGGGAAATATATATGCAAGACAGATGGCCTTTGCTTCCACAGATGCCCTCACCAATTCCCATATTTAAGAATGGGAATGATTCCCCACTTAAGCCAAGCATTATTTACCAAAGCATTTTGCCTTCTCTTTGCTTACTGGGATATTGTGGATGCAGCAGTGTAGCATCAGTCACCAAGACCAGGGGCAAGGCGCAAAAGGGGCAGGGCATCGCAGCTCACCTGTAGCACACCCACAGGAAGCTCCCAGTTTTGTGCCATCTGAAAACTTGATGAGCATCTTCTCAATGCCTTCATCCAAGTCATTTATAAATACATTGAATAACAACGGGCCCAGAACAGAACCCCACTTGTCACTTTTTTCCAGGATGACAAGGAACCCTTAATGAGTACTCTTTTGGTTCACTCAGCTACAAATCCACTTAACAGCTATCTCTTTCTACCCACAATAGGGACACGGGTGGCGCTGTGGGTTAAACCACAGAGCCTAGGACTTGCCGATCAGAAGACCGGCGGTTCGAATCCCCGCAACAGGGTGAGCTCCCGTTGCTCGGTCCCTGCTCCTGCCAACCTAGCAGTTTGAAAGCATGTCAAAGTGCAAGTAGATAAATAGGTACCGCTCCGGCGGGAAGGTAAACGGCGTTTCCATGCGCTGCTCTGGTTCGTCAGAAGCGGCTTAGTCATGCTGGCCACATGACCCGGAAGCTGTACACCGGCTCCCACGGCCAATAAAGCGAGATGAGCGCTGCAACCCCAGAGTCTGTCACGACTGGACCTAATGGTCAGGGGTCCCTTTACCTTTTACCTTTCAACCCACATTTTGCCAGCTTCATTACCAGCTTTCTCACAAGAATACCATGGCAGACTTTGTCAAAAGACTTACTGAACTCAAGATACACTATGTCCATAGCATTTCCCTGATCCACCAAGCTTGTAACTCCATCAAGGAAGGAAGGAAGGAAGGAAGGAAGGAAGGAAGGAAGGAAGGAAGGAAGGGGATTCATTTGGTATGGCTTGTTTTTGAGAAACCCATGCTGGGTCTTCGTAATCACAGCATCCTTTTCTAACATCTATATTTGACCGACTGTTGAAGTATCTCTTCCAGAATCTTTCCTAGTATCAATGTAAAGCTCACCCATCAGTGATGACTACCTGAAACTCTCCTCCTCTCTTATACAACTGTTACACATTTATATAGTCAAAGAAGTTCAAAATATAATTGTGCTGGCTGCAAAGTAGGTCAATTGTCCTATTTTACAGATTGGGAACACAGGAGGAAATAAAATTACCTAGTCTGGGACTACCGAATGAGTCTGTGACAATTAACAACAACCCACCCCTGGTTCAGACTTTCTTTCCACTGAGCCATAGTGCTGGCTCTCTCTGGGCTCCTGCACCTGGACCAGTATTAGCGGCTGGGTGGGTGAGGAAGATGCAGCACTCGGGATTACCCATTATTACATATCTGCCCATTTAAAGCTCTCCATCACAGGGGAGATGGACTACATGTCTAGAGAAGAAAGGTCAACAGGGGCTTTCCTGCTCAGTCATGGAGCGTATGATACACTTTAAACCATTGTGTCAGGGGCTTTCAACCAGTGTGCCGTGTCACCCTGGGGTGCCTTGAATGATGGTCAGGGGTGCCACGGGCAACACTAGCCTCTGTTCTTCTGGCCTTCCCTCCCTCCTCTAATTGTCAGGAGCTTGTCCTACACTCGAGTAGGACCCTGGTAGAGACACTTGCCCAACTGGCATGTTCCCTCCCTCCTGGTCGATCGTTCAGGAGCTTCAAAAGCTTTCTTCTGCCTGAACATCACAGCGACTGATGCCAACAGACATCGGCACACTTATGGATCTGCAGAGTCTGCACAGTTCGCATAACAGACCTCAGCAACTCAGCATTTGGGCTAATCTACTTTATTTACATATAAACACACACGGAGCACTGCAACATGGCTCCCTCTCTCTCTAGCATCAGACAGCAAAGAGAAAGAACAAAGGACAATAGTCTCACTTCATGGAACACAGTAACACAAACATCCTGTCTCCGTCACTTCCCACTTTGTGGAGTCAAAACATACACCGTTATGTGATAGACAAAAATCCCATGACTGCAATCATGGAGCAGGAATTCTAACACCAATGTCCTCTTGCATCTCTGCCTCCCAAAGGCTCATGCAAATGTTTGTTGCAGCAGCCCTGGCTACAAGCTCCCCAGGCAAATGGTGCCTCAGGGGCTGGCCAGGGGGTGCTGGTTGCCAGGAGCTGAGGTGGCCTCAGAGGAAGCAAGCAAGTAAGTGAGGGAGCCCTGCCAGCCAGTCCACCAGCCCTTGCTGTTGGGAATGGACAGACAAGTGGGAGGTAGGGCAGGCAGGCAAGCAGGCAGGCAGGCAGGCAGGCAGGCACCATACTGGCCTTTCTTGGGCTTGCTCTGTTCAATGCCTGCCTGGCAGCTGAGTGTCCAGTGCCAAAGGGGAGCCTTTCTGCCATGCAGACCCGGTGACAGGCCACTAAGATTGGGGGCTTCCTCTTCCCAGGCTCCCGGGGGTGGAATAAGAAGGCACCTCTCTTTGAGGTGGGGGAGCAGGGCGGATAAGAGGCCAGGGGCAGTGGTGGCTGCTGCCTGGAGGACTCCCAAGGAGAGGGGAGAGGAGGCTGAGGGAACATAGCACAAGGGAAGGTGTTGGAAAAGGGGTGAGGGGCTGCTGGCTCTGCAGGCAAGGGGTGACATAACTGGGCTTCTGAGGCTCGGAGCACATTTCCCCACAGGTGAGCCACTGAAAGAATGTAGTTGATTAAGGGAACCATGGACTCAAAAAGGTTGATAAATTCTGCATTATGTTATAAACTAGAAAAATATTAACAGGGTGGGAAATAATCTAAATCTATTCTTATCCACCACTGCCCCCCCCTCTCTCTCACACACACAGATAGAGAGAGTGTTTTGGAAACACAACGCCAGCATCTCATGGCTCAAAGAAGTGGGATGTGAAATTTAATTTCTGGCAAAAGTAAGTTTTCCTTATAGAATCTTTCTAAAGGGAAAACATATGCAATTTTAATCTATGCAATAGCAGGCAATAGTTGGATGTAGAACAGCAGACCCACTTCAATATTATTATTTTTTTAAGCTTTGCACATTGCTTTGGCCAGCACCATCAACTATTACTCAGTAACATTTTTAAAGCACTATCTTAACATTCAAGTCAATATTTGCCAAGCATATACTGCTGAATTAAGGAGATCAAAAGTTGATTAAGGCAGGATATAAACATTAATTTCCAGGCTTTCCACAGTAAGCAGCAATGATGACTAATTTCACCTATCTGAAAGTGTGATAAGAGTTTCAGCAAGTGCATTTTCTCACACAGCCTCCTATAAAGCCCTCTTGTGTAAGGCACTGGGGTTCTTCTTTCGTGTGGGAGGGGGCAGAGATATGATACAGGCACATTATGGCCCAGCCATTGCTGATGAATGAACCTGAAAATTTGCAATGGTAGTGCTGTTGAGCTGAAATGCTGCTAAAGACAACATCAGTTCACTTTGCGAAAACACTGGTGCTCCTGGGGTGAACATGTGCCTAATCTGGTTTTTTGTTTAAAAAAGCTAACAACAGGTGTGGTGAGACTGGAGTGAAGGGCAGGGGATGCTGTGGTGCTGAGGCACAAAGAGCCAGCACTTTCTTTTGCCATTCTAAATTGCCTCTTGAAGTTGCTACTTGTCCGTTGGGGCAAATAGCAACTTCACTTCACAAAGTGGTACAGGCAGGAAGACTGTTATTCCTGCATGGACTAGATGACCCCTGGGTTCCCTTCCAACTCTACAATTCTGTGGTTCTGTGACTAACACACACATACCATTCGCAGCACCATGGCGCTGATCAGACTCATCTCATGAGTACTTCATTTTAAAACAGGTAAGCACCAACAGGAACTCCAGTCACAGATCTCCTCTATTTGTGACCTCAACTTTACTTGAGTCATCACACTTGATACAGTAGAATGGCTATGATGAGCCCTGATTTGGGGATGATAAACCTGGGACACTCTCAATGCTTTAAAATCTGAAAGAACTCAAAGGAGTTGGAAACAATCGCAAAACAAACAAACAACCACCCCCCACCCAAATCCATCATCTACTGGAGAAACTTCTCCTGAAATTCCAGTTGCAAATAATCCTAGTTTCTACACTCTTACAGTAGGACTGGAATTTCTCTAAAGCAGGAGGGTAGGATGCTTGCTAGGCTACTACCTCTGGGCTTCATAATAAAGGGAAAGGGGCTGTAGCTCAGTAGTAAAAAAGAAAAGAAAAGGTAAATGACCCCTGGACAGGTAAATCCACTCAAAGAGTGAGGTAGTCATATTGCTTCAGGCCAAGGGAGCTGACATTTGTCCATGGACAGCTTTCCAGGTCATGTGGCCAGCATGACTAAACCGCTTCTGTTTTTTTTTTAATAGATATTTATTAAGGTTTCAAAAATTATATTAAAAACAAAACATAACAACAATACAAACACAAACAAAAAACAAGTATAATTTCATTCCCTTATTTTCTTGTACCTTACTTCCCCGACTTCCTCATACCTCCCCTTTCTGTATTCCAATTTCTAGTTATTAATTCAGCAAATCCTCACCCTTATTTTTCATCTAGTTTTTAACCTTTCTTTTCTATTTACCTAAACCATTACAGCTGGAAACCACATAATTTCTAAACCAACGTCATTCTAGCATTCATTAATTTTGCAATGTTTTCTAAGATAGTCCTTAAATTTCTTCCAATCTTCTTCCGCTGTCTCTCTTCCCTGGTCGACTAAACTGCTTCTGGTGCAACAGAACACCGTGACGGAAGCCAGAGCACACAGAAACATCATTTACATTTCCACTGCAGCAGTACCTATTTATCTACTTGCACTGGTGTGCTTTCAAACTACTAGGTTGGCAGAAACCGGGACAGAGCAATGAGAGCTCATCCCGTTGTGCGGATTCAAACCGCTGACCTTCCAATCAGCAAGCCCAAGAGGCTCGGTAGTTTAGACTACAGCGCAACCCACTCCCCTGCTCAGTAGTAGAGCATCTGCACTGTACCCAGAAAGTTGCATGTTCATTCCCCAGAATCCCCAGTCTGGGGAAGATCCCTGGCAAAATGGCTCAGTGTGTCTGGCTGTTAACCAGAACGTTGGTGGTTCAAACCCACCCAGGGATGGTTGCGGGCAGGATTCTTGCCTTGCAGGGTATTGGACTAGAGATGACTCTCAGGGCCCTTCCAACTCTACAATTCTGTGGCTCATGTAGTGCTATTTTTTTCTAGAAAAAAAGAGGTGCCAGAACTCACCATGAACACCTCCCTTGTTCTCTTATAAAGGCAACGGCACCCACCAGAAATAATACCATCTGGGCAGCTTCCAGCAATAAACAATAAAATACAATAATTCATCAAATATTTAAAGCTTCCTTAAACAGAGCAGCCTTCAGATGTCTCCTGAAAGGGCAGGTGCTACTACTGAGAAGGCCCTCTGCCTTGTTCCCTGTAGGTTTGCTTCTTATAGTGAGGGAACTGCCAGAAGGCCCTTGGAGCTGGACCTCAGTGTTGGGGCAGAATGATGGGGGTGGAGATGCTCCTTCAGGTGTAGTGGGCCGAGGCCGTTTAGGGCTTTAAAGGTCAGCACCAACACTTTGAATTGTGCTCGGAAACGTACTGGGAGCCAATGTAGGTCTTTCAAGACCGGTGTTATGTGGTCTCGGTGGCCGCCCCCAGTCACCAATCTAGCTGCCGCATTCTGGATTAGTTGTAGTTTCCGGGTCACCTTCAAAGGTAGCCCCACGTAGAGAGGATTGAAGTAGTCCAAGCAGGAGATAACCAGAGCATGCACCACTCTGGCAAGACAGTCCACAAGCAGGTAGGTCTCAGCCTGTATACCAGATGGAGCTGGAAGACAGCTGCCCTGGATACAGAATGGACCTGCTCCTCCATGAACAGTTGTGAGTCCAAAATGATTCCCAGGCTGTACACCTGGTCCTTCAGAGGCACAGTTACCCCATACAGGACCAGGGAGTCCTCCATACCCCCCCCTGTCCCCCCCCAAACAGTACAGAGAAGTGCCAGAACTGAGTTCCGGAGAGTTCCAGCTTTAAAAAAAGCCTTGGGCTCATATATATATGCAATTCACCCTTGCGAAGTCCTGCTAGATGAAACAATGACTCCATATAAGGCAGTTTTTTATGCTCCTCTATGCACCAGCACAGACACCTGATGTTAGATCAAGGAAAAAGCTTTGTTTACATAACTCAACACTTTGGCTCCATGCCTTTGATCATCTCATAAAATCTCCACTCATTTGTTTCGCCACCGCTTTCTAGCTTGCAACACCAAACACCACGGGGCTCAAATCCTGGCTGGAACCCACGTTCCATATAATTTTATGGTGATAAAAATGGCACCTGTCCAAAGAGTCAAGGCCAGATCCCCAACATCTGGAAAATCCGCTTGCTGCTACAGGCGACACAACTAAGTTTCCTATCTCTGTCATGGCGTTATGGTCTATTTGAGCACCTGGTTTGTTGCCATCAATTACTCTTTAAAGTTATATAAGACGAGGAGGCAGAAGTCATCATGACCACATTCCGTTATGACGGAGGAGAAAGTTTCCATGATTTTAGAGTTGGATAATATTTCAGAAAAGAAAAGAAAAGTTGTTGCACCGTAACTGGAACTAATCTTTTCATAACTGCTCCAAAGAGCAAGGGATCCAGTTTCCTTAAAGCGACGCTATCACTTTCAGAGGGAAGGAGTGTGCAAATTCTATCCAGGCAACCGACACCTTTAAAGCATTTTCCAGGAAAAAACACTGTTGCAGATAAAATAATAAAGATAAGAATTAAAGATGCAAATTAAGTAATTGATTAAAACGTTTGTAGGGAAACACCCTCTCCCCAATGCATTTTCATTTATATCTTAGGGGATGGGAACATTTCCTTTTTAATAATAATTTTTATTGGTTTTACAATTTAGTTTTTCATTTACAAAAAAAAAGAAAAGAAAAACACAACCCAAAAATATAGAATTCTCCAGATTCTCCAACTTCCATTCTCCCTTTCGTGGGGTCCACTAATAATCATTTTCACTGCATATCATATTATCTTCCATATATCCATAAATCTCTATTTTCTCCTATAGTTCTTTTCACATTGCGAATGTTATTTCAAACCTGCTAATGTTTTTAACAGTTTACAATGTCCTGTTAAATATATTACAATTCCCCCCCCCCCCAGTCTTTGCTGAATATTTTATTATCCTGATTTTTCCAGTCATTTTGGCCATCTCAGCATAGTCCATCAATTTTACTGTCCACTCTTCTCTTGTAGGTATTATGTCACCCTTCCATCTTTGGGCTGAGAGCATCCTGGCCGCTGCCACATACATGAATAGTCTTTTGTACTGCCTTGGTATCAGGGATGGGAACATTTTCAGCTTGAGGGCTACGTTCCTGTATAGGTAGCCTCAGTGCTTTTTTTCTGGGGGGATGTGGGGTACACATACCCCTAAATATTTTGTGAATACAAGTTTGGCCTCACTGAGGGGCAGTATTTCAATATGAGTAGGAAAATGAGAGTACCCCTAAACATTTTTTAAGAAAAAAAGCACTGCGTAGCCTTCCAGGGCCTGTATACCGAGGTGGGTGGGGCCATAGATATGGCTGTTTGTATGGTACCTTGGTACAGTTAAATTACAGCCATGCAAATGTCAGAGGTTCCTGCACTTCCACACCCCTCACCATCTTCCATTTGGACAAACAGGAAGGACTAGTGAGTGGGGTGGCTTGGGGACAGGATGCGACCTTGGAAGAGTCCCAAGGGACGCCTAGTGCACCACACTCAATCCCTGGTCTTGAGGTTTCCCACCCTCGAAGCATATGTGTAACCTTGTGTTATGTGTGGAGAGTCTGCCTTTCCCTTCGGCAACTTCACAAATAAGAATTAATGAGCAGTTTATATTTTGTAGACCTTTTTATTCAGGCATTCTTCCCCTTCCATCTTCCGCAACATCCTAGGCGCCAACAGGAAGTCCCTCCTCCTCTCTGCATGCTTTGTTCTCTAATACTTTCAGATCTCCTAGTTTGTGGGGAGGGAGGATCCCTCACACTCTCTAATGACGTCTATGCTATCTGTCCCTTCCCTTCTGTTTCTCTTGTCATTATCTCATAGCTAGGCAACTCCTGCCTAATCTGCTCTGTGTCTGTGTCTTTCTCTGCTTCCGAGACTACTGGAAACAAGAGGGGTGAATCTTCCCCCTTCCAGCTCCTCTTCTGAGAGAAGCTGATCTGCCTGAGAATGTATTCCCCAATCCTCTGCTTCAGACCATTCCCTGACACCTTGTTTCACCTCTCCCCATGTCTTCACTTTCAGGGTTCTCAAACTCATTCCTTAACTTAGTCACAGATTAGTTCCTCTGTAACACTCATTAACAGCCTGACTAGATGCGAATATAACTTTTCTAACACACTCTAGGAATATGCTGCAGACTCTATCACTTTTCTTTTTTAGATACAACCATGGTTAGCTTTCTATGCATGCAATTGTTAAAACTAGCCACGGCTGTAAACTCAAGTTTCCATAGCAGCGATGAGTTCCAAACGATTGGAGGGAGGGGGAAATTCCCATGTGGAAAGGAGGAAAAAGAGGAAGGAGGAGGGAATGCAAGATCCCCTGGCACATTCCCAATCTTTTCATCATGTTCACGAGATCAGGAAGTTTACAGGATTTATGGCACACGGAATTGATGGAATATGCAGAAAGGGCAAGTCTAACCAGTAGAATAAGAGATCAGGAAGAAAGAGTATTTAAAGAAGAGTGGGAAATATTTGCAGAGTATATGAAGAATCATTGTAAACAAATTAAAACGCCAGCAGGATTAGAGTAAATTCAGCAGTGTATAATTACATTGGGAAATAAAGGGAGAGAGAAAAATGGAGTAATAATAATATGCAGCAGTAAAGGAGAACTAGAATGAACCATGGAAAGGGGGTGGGGAGGGAAGCCAATGAATCATTTATTTATTTTTTGAAGAATGCAAACGTGGAAAATTGTAAAAGTGAAAACAATATATATATAAATATATATATATATACACATTTAAGAGGACGTTTATAGGATTCAAATAGTAGCTTAAGCATATCTGAGATTTCCAGGAAGGATGAAAAAGATGCTGCTGTTCTAGATGGTGATAAGAACATTAGAAAGGTTAAAAGAACCAAATGTGATTATCTTTCGCTGGGTTTCCATAGCAGCCCTTTTTCACATGCAAGATGGCAGTTTCGTAGACTGATATGGAGTTCATCATAAGGAATAGGTGTGTTTACACAAGACTCTACACACACACTAGGGGAAGCAGAATGGAGAGGTTTTCCATGGACCTGGACATTAATCCAAGCTGCTGGCAAGCTGCCGCATAAACAGTTCACGCTTTGCCATGTTTTATTTGTATTATAAAAGAATGTGCCTGGAATTTTCCTAGTGATGGACTTCGTCCAGAATACCCCCCCCCCTTTTTTTTGGAAGCAAGGCTGAGGGAGAGGACCAATCCACTGGCCAAATTCATGCAGCTCTGCTCCCATGATCATCTCCTGCACCCCAGACTCGTGGCCTCAAGGAACAGTAGGTTGCCTATTGCAACCCTCCATATGTGACACACAGCTATTGTACTGAATGTGCTGCAACTCAGCAAGGCTATTTCATCGTCTCTGTGGCACTTCTCACGGTCCTCAGCATCCTCTTCCCACTTCTTCCCAGAGGCCTCCATCCGTGGCTTTCCTCAGCTTCTGCTTGGGTGTGCCAGATCCTGGAGGACAGGGTGGGGGTGGAGATAAAGCTTGCTCTTACCCCCATTTGTCATGAGTTGCTTTGAGCACAATGCTATAGAGAAGCAGCATACAACTAAAAAGGGGGTGGTGATTTATCTCTGAATACAGTGGTACTTCGGGTTACAGACGCTTCAGGTTACAGACTCCACTAACCCAGAAACAGTACCTCGGGTTAAGAACTTTGCTTCCGGATGAGAACAGAAATCGTGCATTTAGCTAAAGTGGTGCTTCAGGTTAAGAACAGTTTCATATTAAGAACAGACCTCCAGAACAAATTAAGCTCTTTACCTGAGGTACCACTGTATAAGAAAGTCGAATTTAGCTATATAAAGGTAAAAGATAAAGGACCCCTGAACAGTTAAGTCCAGTTAAAGGTGACTATGGGGTTGCAGCGCTCATCTCACTTTCAGGCCGAGGGAGCCGGCGTTTGTCTGCAGACAGCTTTCCGGGTTATGTGGCCAAAATGACTAAGCCGCTTCTGGCGCAACAGGACACCGTGACGTAAGCCAGAAACACCGTTTACCTGCCCACCACAGCGGTACCTATTTATCTACTTGCACTGCCATGTTTTTGAACTGCTAGGTTGGCAGGAGCTGGGACAGAGCAAGGGGGAGTTCACTCCGTCGCAGGGATTCGAACCCCTGACTTTCCTATCGGCAAGCTCAAGAGGCTCAGTGGTTTAGACCACAGTGCCACCCACTGTGATTTCATGAAAGTTGGAAGGGACCCTGAGTGTCATCGATTCCAACCCCCCACAATGCAGGAATCTTTCATCCAACGTGGGGCTCGAACCCATGACCTTGAGCTTAAGCATCTCATGCCCTAGCAACTGAGCTATCGCAGCAGTTGATGCATAGACAATAAGAACGTAAGAATAGCCTGTTGGATCATGCCAATAGCCCACCTAGTCCAGCATCCTGTTCTCACAGGGGCTGACCAGTTGCCTGTGGGAAACCAATGAGCAGAACAGGAGCACAAGAGGACTTTCCTATCCTGTGGCTTTTAGCAACTGATATTCGGAGGCATTGCTGCCTCCAGCTGTGATGGCCAAGCATAGCCATCATGGCTGATCCTCTTTTAAAGCCACCCAAACCATCTCTGCCTCCTGTGGGAGTGAGTTCCACAGATCAACTCTGCACTGCATAAAGAATAACTTCCTTTCCCTATAATTTTACGCTTCCTGCTAATCATATATTGTCAGTGAAATCTGCTCTGAGGAGTTCAATGAGTCCCTCTTCATCAGTCATGTGTGGTGTCGTGGTTAAGAGTGGTAGACTCGTAATTTGGTGAACCGGGTTCACTTCCCCACTCCTCCACATGCAGCTGCTGGGTGACCTTGGGCAAGTCCCACTTCTCTGAAGTCTCTCAGCCCCACTTACCTCACAGAGTGTTTGTTGCGGGGGAGGAAGGGAAAGGAGAATGTTAGCCACTTTGAGACTCCTTCGGGAAGTGATAAAGCGGGATATCAAATCCAAACTCTTCTTCCTCTTCTTCTTAAGATAACTTAACACAACACAGATTTCTTTGGGTATGCTGGTAGGCCCCTGCCCAGTCCCCTCACAGCGATGGCATCCCCATTGGTTTAACAGGAGAGAGCTGGTTAGCAAACATGCCTTTGCACAAGTGCATTGTCCCAAAAATGCTTCCTTACTGCACACACAGAAGAACTGCAAGGAACTCACTGCCCATACATAATTTTGTAGCTCAGGCTCCCAAAGTTTGGGGAGGTGGCTGGGGGGGGCAAGATATAGGATTTCATACTTGCCGTCTCTTTTGCAAAAGTTATACATGCCACATCTTTGAATGCAATTAAATGCCTTGCAGTCCATCTGTCAGAGGGGCATTTTCCAGCTGAATTTATGAGACACAAACTTTTTTCCACTTAATGACACAATACGGTTGAGTTTCTCATTTTTAAAAAATGCTGCACCACCAAGGTCAGCTTAATAGTGTGCTTCTGGGGGTTTCACATCATATTTAAGCCTCACGTGAAATAAATTCCTTGTTTCAAACCCATCGGGGACATGGAAATTCTTCTGTTATTTCACTTCCAATTTCCCTTATTTCTTTTACTGCTGCAGCTAGTAAGCCCCTACGTGGAGTTGCTTTCTTTGCCTATTCCTACCTCTGCCTTTTGTAAGGTTTGCTGCTTAGGCCGGCAAACAGAAATGAAAGAAAGTAAGCAACAATGACTCTTTGTTCCTAAGTATCATATAGTGAAACCAGGGTGGGGGAGAAACTGTGGACCCCCAGATGTTCCTGGGCCAATTGCCTCATCACCCCTTACCATTGGTCATACTGCAGTACAGTGACATCTGGGGAGTTGCAGGTTCCTCAACCCCAGCCTTAGTAAAGGTAAAGGAACCCCTGACCATTAGGTCCAGTCATGACCGACTCTGGGGTTGTGGCGCTCATCTCGCTCTATGGGCCGAGGGAGCCGGCGTTTGTCTGCAGACAGCTTCCGGGTCATGTGGCCAGCATGACTAAGCCACTTCTGGCGAACCAGAGCAGCGCACGGAAAAGCCGTTTACCTTCCCACCGGAGTGGTTCCTATTTATCTACTTGCACTTTGACATGCTTTCGAACTGCTAGGTTGGCAGGAGCTGGGACCGAGCAATGGGAGCTCACCCCGTCACAGGGATTCGAACTGCCGACCTTCTGATGGGCAAGTCCTAGGCTCTGTGGTTTAACCCACAGCGCCACCTGCGTCCCTTAAGGTAGCATCATATTTCCATTTGCCATATTTCAAAAAGTGAAAATTCAGAGTTGCTGAGCATTGTTGGGCAAAGTTGTTGCTGAGCTGGACTTTGCTTCTTCTTTAAGTTTTAGAGCTATTTTTTTGAGGATTATCAGTTTAAAAAATCAACACTTTCAGCATGGTCTGGCATATGCCTAGGTTTCACTGGACTTTTTTACTTTTTTACTTTCAACAGGCAAATCCCGGATATGCCTGGGAAATCCCAGACGTATGGCAGCCCTAGCATAAGTTGCAGATACGATGCTGGGTCAGTGTTGCCATCACTAAAATAGCTTTTGTCTTTGCCATTTGACTGTGATCTATTCTGTGATGCTTACAGAGCCTGGTCATTCTTCTATCTCCTACCCCTGAAACAGGGGGCAGGCACACCAAGTGGTGGGGACTGAGGGGTCTTCAGCCCCTCCCAAATTTTTCAAGGAGGGGGCTGGGCTCTCCCCAAATCCTGTGGCCCTGCTCTGCCTCCTCCTCCCTGCCAATGTCACGTGGACAAGAGGAGGCTGAGTGTGAAGCCTAGCTGCATGCTCCCCATTATCCACCTGGGACATGATAACCAGCATCATGGTGCATCATGGTGGCAGAATGCCAGCACATCCTGGCATGCGAGCACTCGGGTGCTAGGTGGGGGCAGGCTGTGCCATGTGATATGTCACATGACACGTCACATGATGCACCCTCGCAATGTGAGGGGCAAGTCGTTGCCCTAGTTATAAAGGTCTTAGGAGAGGGGGGGGGGAGATGAAATAGGATCTGTCTATACTGTGTTACCTCGGGCTAAGAACTTAATTCGTTCTGGAGGTTCGTTCTTAACCTGAAACTGTTCTTAACCTGAGGTACCACTTTAGCTAATGGGGCCTCCCGCTACTGCAGCTGCGTGATTTTTGTTCTTATCCTGAAGCAAAGTTCTTAACCTGAGGTACTATTTCTGGGTTAGTGGAGTCTGTAACCTGAAGCGTCTGTAACCTGAGGTACCACTGCAAAGGAGACATGAGCAGAGCATAGATTCCTGAGGGACAGGCTGGATAAAAATGATGGTAACACCATCACCACTGAAGAAAGTGAATTGTGGTGCAAAGTATGTTTTGTACTTTTGCTTAAACTCTCCTGGTGGGGAAAACAGAGGACAGAATGTGGATTACAAAAATGTGCCTAGGCCATGGTTTGCTTTAACCATGGTATGTTAGTCAAACAAGTTTTTGGCTCACATGCATTCAGAAACACTGTGGTTTCTTTCACTTCTTGTTGACTTGCTGCCCTCTTGCCTCTTTTGTTAATACCTGCCTCTTATGGTGCCTGAGAACTGACAAGGAAGTCATTACAACATTCCAAGTTTCCAGCTGCAGAAGCGGGACAGGGAACAGAAGCCTTCTCCTCTCCTCAGTATGTCCCTGAACAGGAAACATTCCTAAATTATCTATTCCAAGACAGTCCTCATGAAAACCCATTAGCCTTCTTGAACTTTTTATTCCCAACGCTCCCAAACCAAAGCCCATCTTGCTGTGACTACTCTTTCCATCAAGACATAAGGTTTTCTTCTTTCTTTCTAATACTCAAACTTCACTGGTGAGCAAGCAGAAGAGTGGGCATTAGCTATTGTTTGGGTCATTCTCCTCAAAAGGGGTGGATTGTTGCAGAAGCAGAATTTGACATAAAGTTAGTGGTTGATTATCATACTTGTGATAGGGTTGATTTTTCATTCATATTGTGAAATCACACTGTACCAGTGCATTGGTTGAACTGTTGGCATAGCCTGAGAAGATTGAAGGTGTGCTTTTAAAACAGGCCCATGATTAGATACAGGAAAATTGCCCATGGCCTCTTTACATTTCCCCTCCCACTCAGCAGAGATTTAAAACCACAAAATATGCATCAAAAATAGTGTGGAAGTATAGGCCTTAAACCTTAAAATATGTCTTTTAAAGTGAGTTCCAAAATCTCCCCTTAAAATTTTTTCTTTCTAAAGTTTCCCTCTTCAACCAGCATGGGAAAAGACCACATGTTTGGTAAGTTTAAAAAATGATTTACTAACAAACTCTTCAAAGGTCAGGTTCATATGCTTCAGAAAAGTTGCACAGGCAATACAAAGCAGTGAAAGTTCTTAAATTGTTGGAATAGGAACTCAAGAATGGCTGATGGAGACTTGAGGTTGAGATGGAGCAACCAGCTCAAACATCTTCCCATGTTGAGCTACTCAAGTAGACTGGAGAAACAATAGACTTGATTACCTAGTTCATCCCATGGTGAGCTAACCCTGGCAGAACAGCATACTCTATGGTCTTAACCCTTTCATGTGTTGATTAGAGTTAAGCACATTAATTATATGAGGCTGGTTATCTCACACTATCAACTCCAGCTGGCTTTGCCTGTGATGGAAATCTGAAGGGCACCACATTGCCTATCTGTAGTCTACATTGACTGGTAGTGACTCTTCAGAGATAAGAGTCCTACCTAGAGATGCCAGAAACTGAACCTGGAATCTTCTGCATGCAAAGCATGCAAACCATAATATCAGAGCCTTGTTTTCCGTCCCACAACAAACCATAGAGAGCAAGTCTGGTCAGGTTCAGACTTACATGCAATCCAAAGCTAAGCAAGTCTGATTTGGCATTATGTCCAAATATGGTCAATGAATGGCGAAGCCTGATCATAGCTGTTGCTGCCAGTTCCCCCTCTAATGTAACACTGACCTTCTCAATATATTAATGCACTAAAGGTCTCTTTATCTCTTTCTGCCTGCTGGTTTTACTTCTGTGAAACTCATAAGCATGCAAAGTACCCATAAGGGATGCAATTGAAACTTACAGCCATGGGCAAAGACGCACACATTATCTCAAAAGGGAAATAAAAGAATAATTAACCAGGGATGCTGGCATAGGGCCTGATAAATACAGTCTGTGGCTGACTTTGATTAGATGACAATGATGTTCCGCACAATGAAAGCTTTGTGCACTGTGCTAAGTTGGGGAAATGTGCAAACACAGTTTCAGTCCACTTGCTCTTTGTAAATTAATTACCTCACCTTGTTTAAACTGAATGCACCTACCTGGCTGGATATCAAAACACACACAGCCAACAAGGTCTGAACTGTGAAGTAATCTGAATATGAATTTACACGCCAGAAGAATAATCTGAAATATGTGGCAGATTATTTAGATGGCGGTGGTGAAAATATCTTGATCTAAGTTGGGAAACTTACGTAGACTAGTCAACCTCCCATTCCTCAGTTCCAACCTCTCTAATATGAGGTTGGAAGCCTGTTGGAAGGGGAGGCCCATGTCCATTTGTTTTCTACACCCGAAGCACCTCAGGAGTGCACACATCAATGGTCACAACTCTTGTGCTACACATTCTAGAGAAGTGGGTCTTTATACCCTGTTTCTTCTCCAAGAAGCTGTAGGCAGCATACACTTCTCACTGTATCCTCACAGCAGGGGCACCATCTGTGTGTGGGGGGAGGGCTCCCCCAAATTTTCAAGGAGGGAGCAGGGCCACCTCAATATTCTGCAGCCTGCAGCAGGCCTCGGCAGGCCTTCCTGTGGCTGTGGCAGTGTCAGGAGATGCTGTGCAGGTCAGCATCTCCTAATGCCGCGGGGACCAGCATGGCTTAGCACAAGGCTGCACTGGCAACACCAGAAGATGCAGGTGATGTCCAGACCTTCCAAGTGTCCCTATTTTCCAGGGACAGTCCCAGATTTACAGACGCTTCCCTGGTCCCTCTTTTCCTTAGAACACCCCTGTTTTCATCAGAGAACTGTTGGAGGGTATGGAGTTATGTGACCCACAGAGCCAAAGGGATAAGTAATTATACAACCTTTAGAAGACATCTGAAGGCCCCCTTCAATCTTGGGGGCAACCAGGTGTCTGTGCCTCACAGGTTAGGCTGAGAGAGAATCATTGCAATGTATGAACTTGATCCTGGGTTTCTTCAGTCCTAGTCCAGTATAACCACCACAACACACTCATACATTGTATGTATAAACAAGGAATCAACCAGTTAAGTCACATAAATTACACAGCTTTGCTGACACATGCTTTCTGTTACACTAAGGTTACCAGATTATTTTTTTTCAAATGAACCCGGGAACACTTTTCAACTTCCTACTAAATGGATTTTGTCAGGGGACTGATTTGTAAATCCAGGGACTGTCCCCGGGAAACGGGGGTGTCTGGTAACCTTACACACACACACACACACACACACACACACACACACTTATTCTGCAATCTGAGACAGTGCCCCTAGTTTCTCAACCCACGTGTACAAAACAGTGTAAAAGCTCAGAAATCTAATTCTGTGAGAACTTGTAAGAAAGAACACTTCGTAAACCATCGTTTCAGATACCTAGTATGTAACAGAACCGCTGCAGATTATCATGAAGAGATGAAGTTCTCTGTTGGAATAAACACACAGAGAGAGAAAAAAGAGATTTTGCAGAACTTTATTCCCAGCCCTAGTAACCAAGCATGTTATGTTAATTAGAGAAAGCTCAGCCAGTCAAGTGATGACCGGTTGTCCCCACAACAACCTGATTTTGCCCCACAAACTGCAATTAAATATAGGTCAGAAAGAGAAGCAGGACTTTGATCCCCCTCTCCACCTCACCAAGGCAAGTTTATGCACCCATCTAAGGGACCTAGTAGCCAGACATAAACAGTAGATTTCTCTTGACATTAATTACTATGCCTGCACTCCTGCAGCTGCTGAGATTGTGGGTATTATAGCAATCTTATGCAGAAGTAAATCATAATGCATACTTTCCTTTCACATGGGGCCTATCTCGCCCTATTCAGTTGTGGGTACATGTAAGTTGTATACCAAAGGGACATGGGTGGTGCTGTGGTCTAAACCACTGAGCCTCTTGGGTTTGCCAATCAGAAGGTTGGCGGTTCAAATCCATGTGATGGAGTGAGATCCCGTTGCTCTGTCCCAGCTCCTGCCAACCTAGCAGTTCAACAGCACAGCAGTGCAAGTAGGTGGGAAGGTAAATGGCTCTGGTTTCCATCATGGTGTTCTGTTGCACCAGAAGCGGTTTAGTCATGCTGGCCACAGGACCTGGAAAGCTGTCTGTGGACAATCGCCGGCTCCCTCGGCCTGAAAGCAAGATGAGCGTTACAAACCCATAGTCGCCTTTGACTGGACTTAACTATCAAGGGGTCCTTTATTTTTTAGTTGTGTAACATCCATGGCTTCTATGCACATAGATATGCATATATATATATATATATATATATATGCAGGTTTTGGTGTCCTCGGGTGTCTTCCCGTGTAAAAGTTGGGGTGTCTAGGCGACGTTTCGACGAGGTCTCACTCGTCATCTTCAGGCTGGTGCTTTCGGCTTCTTGTTACTGGAACAGAGCGGGATCTCAATGTTTGAGTTCCTATAAATACTGTAGAGGGGGTGTGGTGTCTAGCCTCCAATGTTCTGGGCAGAGAGGAAGTTCCCAGGCTAGTGTGCCTTTTCTTCTTTTGTTCCTTAATTACTTGAGAGATACCTTGAGTGATTTCTTGAGTGATATCCTGAGTACCACTTAGGTGGGTCATTAGGTGTGGATTAGTAGTACTCAGGATATCACTCAAGAAATCACTCAAGGTATCTCTCAAGTAATTAAGGAACAAAAGAAGAAAAGGCACACTAGCCTGGGAACTTCCTCTCTGCCCAGAACATTGGAGGCTAGACACCACACCCCCTCTACAGTATTTATAGGAACTCAAACATTGAGATCCCGCTCTGTTCCAGTAACAAGAAGCCGAAAGCACCAGCCTGAAGATGACGAGTGAGACCTCGTCGAAACGTCGCCTAGACACCCCAACTTTTACACGGGAAGACACCCGAGGACACCAAAACCTGCATTCCTGTACCCGTGAAAATCTACGAAAGCATATATATATATATATATACACAACCAATAGTCCTGGTTAATGACATCCTTTGGGTGGTGCTGAGAAATTGATTTCTGTGCCATTTTAAAGTGTCTGCCCTCCAGTCAAATAGCAGCAGCTGTTTAATTATCTTTGGGTGTTAAAATAAATGCCTGGGGCTAAGGTTTGACGGTGATCTCCCCAATACACCACCATATACCACCATTTAATGAACTAAGTTTGCACTGGCCTTTGCTAAACATGCCACTTATTTCGAAAAAACAAAACCCCAAATAGGAGGAAACACAAAGTAAATGCCAGCTAAGAAGCTATGGGCTGTGATGAACTGTGTTCTTATAGGAACCACACTCAGGACCAATTTCTCATTTTTGGCACTTGTCTATTCCATGCCAAAACTGTACTAAACTCTTTACAGATATAATTATGTGCGTAATGAAAGGGAATATGTTCTAAAGATAGCTAGAATACACAGACCTGCATGTCTGTGTCTGTTTTTACTGGTTTCACCCTATACTCTATAAGAATCCTGAGTAATTATTTGCGTACTTGGTTATATTTTGTATACCATCTCTACACAAATCGAGGGGGAGACCATTATATAATCATAAGAGAATTCTTGGGCTGGATGAGCAGGAATGTTTTCTTTTTCTTAACAGAGAGTACTATTGGTGTTCACCAGTTTTATGTCCTTATCTTATGCCCCACTGTCCTGAAGAAATTGTAGATCACACTGACAGATGTTTGACACGCCTTCCATAAAGCACAACTCTTTCTTTCATGGTGGTGGTGCTACTTGGGTTTAGTCCCATCATTAATTTCTTCTGAAAAGTGCTGTTAAAACTTAATTTATTTCAGGAAAGCTATTCTTTGCTTCATCCAGGCCAGGGATGGGGAGCCTGTGACCCCTCAGGTGCTTTTGGACTCCAACTCCCCTCAGCCCCAGCCAACATGGTGCTTGAAGTTGTAGTCTACCAACATCTGGAGAGTATTGAGAGTGGTTAGGAGCAGTGGTGTGGCTTCTGGGGGCTATGGGGAGGTTACCCCAGGCTCACAATTGTTAGGGGCACAAAATTTCCACACCTGGTGCTTCCTCAATACAGTTACATGCTTCTGTTGCTGGGTTCCATTGAAAATGGCTTCTCCATGCGAACCAGAAAGTTACCTCTCCAGACGATGGAGCAACTCTTTTTTCCTTATCTGTACAGCGATCTCCTGGGTGATGCGGATACTGTAAGGCAGTTGAATGAGCATGCATACTCTATCCACCCCACCCCCCCGCCGCCGCTGCCGCCAGGTGCTGGCAACCCACGCTATGTGACTGGTTAGGAGAATCTGTTCCCTTCACACAGATACAATTCCCAAAGTTCTCTGGGAACAGGGGTCAACAGTCCAACAGTTAAGCTACTCTGGGAATTGTAATAAATACCATGTGGGGGGGGTGTTTTTGTTTGCTATTATGCTATGCATTTTTTTGATTTTATGTTGTAAATCACCCTGTGAGCTTCGGATGAAGGGCAATCAATCAATCAATCAATCAATCAGTTAATAGCTCTCTTAGGGGAATTATGGGTCTCCTAACATATCTCAGCACCCTTAGCAAACTACACTTCTTATATTTCTTTGTGGGAAGCCATGCTTGTTTGAAGTGGCATGATGCTGCCTTAAATGTACATATGCTACAGATGGGGCCAGGGAGCAATAGACCACGGAAGGTGTGGAAATTAAAGCCAGAAGGATGGTTTTGATTTTCACGCTGGGCTATTTAAAGAAGAAAAAGATAACCTCATGGTAAAAATATTTTTATCATCCCCTCGGCAGAGCAGAATGACTCATTTTGAAAAGGAGTCATTTTGAAAAGAATTCTATCCACAGAATGATGTTTAATTCCTTCTAGATTACTCGAGATGTACGTAAGAATCAAAAGAAGTGAGTTGGAAGCCGCATGCTATGAGAAATTGCATTCCCACCAGAAGTTCAAAGTGGCTTCAGGTGACCATGTTACACACATTATGTTTTTAGTGATCACGGGACAGCCTAATGGTCTCAAGCTTTCACCACATAGTAAGTTTTCCCTCTTCTAAAAGCAATAGCTGCCAATAGAAGAACACCCTGGGCCCCTGGGCTCTGAGGCTCTGAGTGTACAAGTGTTCTTGATAGCTTGTCTGAATCCACAGCCTTGGGTTCCATAAGGCACACTGGCTTGCCATGTGATTGAGGAGGCTGGCACCATGTGACATGCCCAAGTCATGCGTGCATGCCCGCGATGTGTTAATGTGCCGCACGCATGCGACACAGCTTACGCATGTGCTGCAAGCAGGTCACACAGCATGCACGAATGACATCAAAATGTCATGCAGCTTGCATGTGCACACATCACCCTGAATATTAAAGGGGGCTCAGTTCCCTCCTTGAAAATTGGGGGACAAGGACCCTCGTGCCCTCAATGGCACCCCTGGGTTCTATAATACCTTTGTCAGGGTCTCCTCTGGCACTTAAAAACCAGGCATTTGGAGTGATTAGTAAGGACATGCCTTCTGTTTTGCCTGCCCAATAGCATATTCGCTCTAGTGCTGGAAATCCTGACTGGTTGCAACTTGCTTGCATCTGATGACAAGTGCATCCTTGAATTTGGGCTTTCCCACATGTAAAGTACAATGTTCTATTTACTTCTTTAAAAGATTTCAGTGGCTCTTCTAGAAGAAGAAGAGAGAATATGCAAGAAGGAATTATAATATCACATTTTAAAAGTAACTAAAATGCTTCTTTTTTGGCAATCACTTGTAGCCGAGTAAGATTGTCTTCCATAAACACAGTTTTAACAATGAGTCCATAAGTGACTGTGGAGGCCAATTCTGTATCCGTATGTCCTTCCACAGTGGGGACATTGGTTTCTGGGCAGGAGTTGATCACGGTGTGGATTTGCCAAGTGTGCCTTCCTCTTAGCATGTTTCTCCCTTGAACACTTCAGTTCATTCAAAATGCAGCTGCTGGGCTGTTGACTGGGACAGATCGAAGGGTACACATCTCAACCACAGACAATCCTAGATAGTCAAAGACCATGGCTATATGTGGGCAGGCAATATTTGTGTGCAGGCGAGGCGGCCAGTTGGGTGTGGCAGCTTGAGGTGATGAAACAGGATGGTATGTATATCTAGAGAGGTCAAAGTGTCTTCTTGGGATTCAGGTGGGCTTTGCCGCATGCAGTATCTCTGAAACAGAAATAATAATATATTTCATGCGATTGCTTCCACCTTAAATATATTTTCTATGAAGTGAGTCCCATTGATTTTGATGGAGCTAACTTTCAAATAAGCATGCTTAGGAGTGAAGTTTTAATTTTAATTATGGAATTATAATTCATATGTGAAAAGTGAATTTATTGCAATCAGGAGTCCAACTTTTTTGGGGGGGAGGGGGGAAGTAAGCATTTGTCTCCCATCCTGTCCAGGACTACATAAAATGGATGTTTAGGCATGACTACTCAGACTGATAACACAAAGATGTCACATAAAACACCATATAATATTAAAGAAAGATGCCATATATTGCTTTCTTTAAAACTCCTATCTTTGACCGCTTCGTATTTAGCTTCAAAGTCATTTCAGAGATATTGCCAGAATCTGTCTTGTGAGAAAGGCCACTTTGGGGCCAGAGGAGAAGGATGATCGTAAACTTGTGAGTAAGGAATATAAGCATTTATAAGGAAAGATGGTCTGGTGATGAATCACAGAGCATGGCAAACGAGACCATCCAACTGCATAAGTTATAGGGAGCTTGTCCTATTAACATTTCATAGAATCATAGAATTACAGAGTAGAAAAGGACCCCAAGCATGGGCATAACCAGGATTTTTGTGGGGGGGGGGAGGAGTTTTGCTAGGGTGGGAGCAGAGCCAAGCTATCTGTGACATGATTAATCAGTTAGTCAAATATTTTTATTTATTTACTAGATTGGGGGGGGGGGCAGCTGCACTCCCCTGTCCCGCTCTGGCTATGCCCATGACCCCAAGGGTCATCAAGACCAACTCCATGCAATGTAATGCAGTGGTACCTCAGGTTAAGTACTTAATTCGTTCCAGAGGTCCGTATTTAACCTGAAACTGTTCTTAACCTGAAGCACCACTTTAGCTAATGGGGCCTCCTGCTGCCGCCGCACCGCCAGAGCACGATTTCTGTTCTCATCCTGAAGCAAAGTTCTTAACCTGAAACACTATTTCTGGGTTAGTGGAGTCTGTAACCTGAAGCGTATGTAACCTGAGGTACCACTGTAATCTTATCTAAAGCATCCATGACAGATGGTCACCCAACAGCCCTTGAGATATTTGAAGATGGCTGTTGTATCTCCTCTCCCTCTCCTCTTTTTCAGGCTAAACATACCCAGCTCCTTCAACTGTTCCTCATAAGGCTTGGTTTCCTGACCCTTGAAGCCAAGTGCTGGAATTTGTGAGAGAGAAAAAACATAGGATGAATGTACCCCTCTGTGTGTATTCATTTACCCTCCCTGCTCCAAAGTAACTAAATAGGTAACATATTCTCAAGAAAGAAATGAAAAGGGCATGCCATCCCTTGCATAGCCGGTTATTATCCCCTATAAAATGCCAGTGGCTTTTGTTTGTGTTGAAAACTGTTCCCTACCACCACCCCAAACACTGAAAGGCTTGATTCTATTCAGAATTTTCCCTTGCCAGGAATAGTTAGTTGGAATGTGCCAAAAATTCGGCATCCCACTTTCTTCCTCCATGTCTCTCATTATGCTGCCCTCTTCTCAGGCTACTTGACTGTGGGCCCATGTGTAGCATCCATCATATTAGCAAATACTGAAATGGAAAGCTCTTGATAACAGCTGTCTTGACCTCCGTTTCCGAAGGAACTATTCCCACACTGGAGACCACTGGAAGTCGGCCAAGGAGATGACAAGCTGCTGCTCCATTTCGCTGGCCTGCTGAGGTCTTGATGGGCCTGCAAGGAGATTTTGAGCCTGGTAGCTCTAGGGCTGCATAGTCTGGGCTTGAGGACAAGCACTAGCAGGTGAGAGAGAGGGAGAGAATGAGAGAGAGAGGAGCACACATTTGGGGGCTTGATTACTGAAGCAGCACTCTCTGTTCTGGGAGAAAATAGCTGCAGGAGACAAAACAATTCTTAAACTACAACTCGCATAAAACTTCATTCTGCAAATCTCCTTTGTCTAAGGCAGTACAGACAATGCAGCAACACAAAGCTATGCAAGGAATGACATGCCCTTTCCATACCAAGTCATAGAATTGTAGAGTCAGAAGGGACACAAGGGTCATTTACCGTAGTTCAATCCCCTGCAATGCAGTCAGCTTATAATATCATGTATTGTAATTTTCGTCCATCTTCTTGTTGTTGTTTAGTCATGTCCGACTCTTCATGACTCATGGACCAGAGCATGCCAGGCACTCCTGTCTTCCACTGCCTCCTGCAGTTTGGTCAAACTCATGTTAGTAGCTTCGAGAACACTGTCCAAGTATCTTGTCCTCTGTCGTCCCCTTCTCTTTGTGCCCTCAATCTTTCCCAACATAAGGGTTTTTTCCAGGGAGTCTTCTCTTCTCATGAGATGGCCAAAGTACTGGAGCTTCAGCCTCAGGATCTGTTCTTCCAGTGAGCACTCAGGGCTGATTTCCTTCAGAATGGATAGGTTTGATCTTCTTGCAGTCCATGGGACTCTCAGGACTTGGAGTCTCCTCCAGCACCATAATTCAAAAGCATCAATTCTTCGGCGATCAGCCTTCTTCTCCTATGGTCCAGCTCTCACTTCCATACATCACTACTGGGAAAACCACAGCTTTAACTATATGGACCTTTGTTGGCAAGGTGATGTCTCTGGCTTTTAAGATGCTGTCTAGGTTTGTCATCACTTTTCTCTCAAGAAGCAGGCGCCTTTTAATTTAATGACTGCTGTCACCCATCTGCAGTGATTATGGAGCCCAAGAAAGTAAAATCTCTCACTGCCTTCTTCCCCTTCTGTTTGCCAGGAGGTGATGGGACCAGTGGCCATAGTCTTAGTTTTTTGGATGCTGAGCTTCAGACTTTGCACTCTCCTCTTTCACCCTCATTAAGAGGTTTTTTAATTCCTCCTCACTTTCTGCCATCAAAGTTGTGTCATCTGCATATTTGAGGTTGTTATGTTTGCGCTTGCAAACATGCGCTGGATTATGGAGAAAGCTAGAGAGTTCCAGAAAGACATCTACTTCTGCTTCATTGACTATGCAAAAGCTTTTGACTGTGTCGACCACGGCAAACTATGGCAAGTTCTTAAAGAAATGGGAGTGCCAGATCACCTCATCTGTCTCCTGAGAAATCTCTATGTGGGACAAGAAGCTACAGTTAGAACTGGATATGGAACAACTGATTGGTTCAAAATTGGGAAAGGAGTACGACAAGGCTGTATTTTGTCTCCCTGCTTATTTAACTTATATGCAGAATTCATCATGCGAAAGGCTGGGCTGGATGAATCCCTAGCCGGAATTAAGATTGCCGGAAGAAATATCAACAACCTCAGATATGCAGATGACACAACCTTGATGGCAGAAAGTGAGGAGGAATTAAAGAACCTTTTAATGAGGGTGAAAGAGGAGAGCGCAAAATATGGTCTGAAGCTCAACATCAAAAAAACGAAGATCATGGCCACTGGTCCCATCACCTCCTGGCAAATAGAAGGGGAAGAAATGGAGGTAGTGAGAGATTTTACTTTTTTGGGCTCAATGATCACTGCAGATGGTGACAGCAGCCACGAAATTAAAAGACGCCTGCTTCTTGGGAGAAGGGCAATGACAGGCCTAGACAGCATCTTGAGAAGTAGAGACATCACCTTGCCAACAAAGGTTCGTATAGTTAAAGCTATGGTTTTCCCAGTAGTGATGTATGGAAGTGAGAGCTGGACCATAAAGAAGGCTGATCGCCGAAGAATTGATGCTTTTGAATTATGGTGCTGGAGGAGACTCTTGAGAGTCCCATGGACTGCAAGAAGATCAAACCTCTCCATACTGAAGGAAATCAACCCTGAGTGCTCACTGGAAGGACAGATTGTGAAGCTGAGGCTCCAGTACTTTGGCCACCTCATGAGAAGAGAAGACTCCCTGGAGAAGACCCTGATGTTGGGAAAGATGGAGGGCACAAGGAGAAGGGGACGGCAGAGGACGAGATGGTTGGATAGTGTTTTCGAGGTTACCAGCATGAGTTTGAGCAAACTGCGGGAGGCAGTGGAGGACAGAGGTGCCTGGCGTTCTCTGGTCCATGGGGTCACGAAGAGTCGGACACGACTAAACGACTAAACAACAACAACAACAACAACAACATGTTTGCGCTACAACTCCCATAATCTGCAGCCCACATAGCATACTGGCTACAGCTTAATAGTGTTAATAAAGTTGGGTGCCACCCCACTTTCAAGGGGTTCCAGCCACTCGCCCTGTATCTATGTTCCATTGGAGAACTGAGGCACAGTGGAGACTGTTGTAGCTTTAAGAAATATGGTTTATTCACCTATTTACACCTTCAGCCTGCATGGAGGGAGTCCAGATCTTACAGCATTGTCATTTCAAGAGGGGCTTGTCCCCCTTAGCAGTGCAACCCTAGAGTCCAAGACATCTCCCGCAGTCAGCCTTCAGCCAGCCTGCCCAAGATGGATCCCAGTCATTCTTCTCTCACTTTCTTCCTCCCAGCACAACTCTATTTTCTTGTCACCTTGCACCCAGTTACCCTGGCAACCTTCCAAATCCCCATTTGCTGTTCACACCTCAGGGGGAAAGACAGTTTTCTTGCATTACCAATGAATCTCAGTGGCCCTGTATTTTTTCTTAATGGCCCAAGTCATTTTGCATAGGCTAGCCCAGGAATTCCCCTGCAGTTTGTATTTCTCCCTTCACATCCCAAATAATCAAAATCCTACCATTTATTAATTTCCAGAGTTTAGTGGGGTCTCCCCAAATCTACAACACTAGCTTACAACTAAAGGACATAATTCATTTGGTTTGGGACATTAAACTGTCTTCTTGCTTTAATTTGTATCCCACTCTGCCATTTGCTTGTCTCTGTTTACGGTCTCAGCGCAGTGGGAAGCAGGCAAGGATTTAACATACAAAATTCAGCATAGTGAAAAGGTCAGATGCATCAATGGAGACCACCAGAACCTGCCAACTTCTTGTTAAGGACAACACTGTAATGAGAGTAGGAAAGGCTACAGAAGACCACTGTAAGCAAATGTTAACATCTGATACCATCCAATTTTGCCAAATGTAATCCTAAATGATAGTGCAGTGGGAAATGATGGAGCAGAAAATGAGATGAATATTCCGCATTTCACTTTCTCTACACCAGGATTTGCCAGCTTGGTGTTACTGGCCTGAAGCGGGGGGTGTTGAAACAGTAGTGCGACAACATCTAGAGGACAGCATGTTGGCCAACCCTGCTCTAGGACTGGGAGTCAGGAATCAGCCTAGAAGTAGTGAGAAGCCAAAAAAGAATTGACCAGCTGACTGGATGGTTAGCTTGGTCAAACTGCAGGTGAGCTTGGGTTCAGATCCAAGTGCCTAATTACCTGTAAAGGTTTGAAATGTGCATTTGTAAACAGATTCAGAAGTGCCAACCCTCCCATTCTATGCATCATCTGCTCACCTGGGGCTTTGGGGGATAGCATTTGCCACACAATGTGGTGACAACTGGTCCTAGGAGGCTGTCATCCTCTTGTGTGGGCACGGAAGAGGATGGCCACTTGGTGCCACCCACCACTGGCCACACTGGACCTTGCAGCTGTGGCAGGCCTCAGCTGCAAAGCCAATCAGCGTCAGGGGCATGGGGGCTGTACCCAGCCCACCCTGACATATTTAAGGAGATGAACAGGGGCTCCCAGCCCTCTCTGCTGACCGTCACAGGATTTTCCATCCACCCAATCTGCTAGGGGCCTGTCCAATGGGGAGAGTGGGGGACTTGTGCATGGACCTTGCTAGCGTTTACTTGGTTGCCATATTCGGGGCCCGGGAGGAATTTCCTCCTGCTGGCAGATTGGCTGGCTTGCAGGTTTTTGCCTACCTGTCAAGGTTCTGCCAAGGCTTCGGGAAAGCTATTCCTCCCCCAGTTACAGCAAGAACAGAGGAAACAAGAAGAGTGGTTTTTAATGAGTTTTTTTTTTCAATCTTAATAGCGAGAGACGAGAGAACACAGCAAGCCTTAACATGGTGTTGCTCCAAACTGGGTTCCTCCCCACTCTTTCCTTGCAACAGCATCTCCCTTTACGGTGGCTGCTTGTGGCCAAACATCTCTGATTCTGTTGTTCCTGTGCCCTTAATGAGTGTCGAGTTCTGGGAGAAGGGGGATCAGAAATACTCTCCAGTGACAATGTGTCAGCTGACTAATCTGTCACAATTCCCCTCCCCTTCTTCTAACACTTCCCAAATATTTTGTTCCTCTCTCTCTGAGCTGTGTCCTTCCTCAACCCCCTCAAACCCCTGCTGTAAATCAATGCTGCATTCTTCTTCTCCTGCCACATCAGGAGAAGGGGTGGGTGGGTGATCTCCACCACTCCTCATCGATCTCGTCCTCTTGAGTCCAATCCCTGACACTACCTCATTGCAATTGCCACAACTTTGGCAGTTAAGGCATTGGACTGGATCCTTAGTTACAGATCCATTAGAGGGGACCACGAAGGGGTGACTGTCCAGGAGTCCACAGGGGGACTGATGGGCCAATACACATCTCCTAAAAATGGTCTGTGTCCCCCATGGCATCCATACCATGTCAGGAGCAACTCCCCAGCACAGGATCAACACCACTGGGTTCTTGTCAGGTTACAGGCAGACTGCCTGGTGCTGGATACATGCCCAAGGCCTTAGCAAAGCCTACTCTTTCCTGTAATCAATAAAGTTGTGACCTAATTCAACCCAATACCAGTCTCCTGTGTGCAGTCTTTCAGTCCTCTCTGCACCAGCTGTGGACATCATGCGCCTGTGGCAGTAGTTGCTGTCCCAGTGCTTTTGATTTTATGGTGTAATTATGCTTTGTTTTATGGGTATGAATTGCACAGGGATTGATTGGTGACCAAGATAAAGATAATGTGTTTTACAAATAAGTACAATAAAATAAACAAATGCGCGCACACACACACACACACACACACACGGCATTGCAATTTGTGCAATTAATTTGTTAGCAGAATATTATGCTCATTGTCCTTCAAATGACGACTTTCAGAAGTGGTCTTTGCGTAGTTAGGAAAACCTTAGAGCCAGCAGATCCCAACAAGACCCAAGCTCCTCTTAAAGCAATGGTGGTGGAGAAACCAGCTTTGCCATGAACACCTCGTCAAGAGTTCTGCAAAAGCAATTCCTCGTGTGGGGAAAATCAAATAATTCCCCATACTGTATAAAACTTGGAGGATAGAATTCATAGCTTAAGGATTCATTAGGCAGATCAGCGCTACCCCACTCAGGAGCAGCTAGTAGCCAGAGAGATGTCTGACCAGTGTATCCAAAAAGAAAAGAAAGGAAAGGAAACAGAGAAAATGACTGAGAGAATATATTTCCATTCACTAAGCTGTTATGCACACGTCTCCACGTCTTCTAAAGAAATTGCAACTGCACAGGTCTGTTTTCCTTCTTTCTGCAAATCAAATTGACAAATCATTCATTCTATGGAACTCTGGTGGAATTCACTTATTCCCAGTGGTATTGCCAATATTTCAACATTTGTGCTCGGAAGATTATTTTTTTAAAAATGTACACATGATTTACTAGAACACTGGAGTGATGCTATGTACTTTTCCCAGATTCCATGCTACTGCGATGTCCAACCAAGGTGATGCTCCACATTGAGAGGAAGGGGGAGTCCATCCTATAAGCAACCAGATGTTCCTTGTATCTATAGATACGCTGGTGCTAGTTCACATGAATATTTCCCATGAGAGCTGTGGAAACAGCTGCAAAGGTGTGGCCCCAGGACTGTAGGAATGATTAATAGCCATGCATATATATAATTGTATGTTTAAAAGCCAGTTCCTGGATCCTGCCTCTTTGTTACACTTTAGTGTGACATGAGAAATGGAACCCGCTCAGGGCAGGACTAAGTAAATAAGAGACACATCATTTTTCCATGGTTCACACTATGCCCCACGGGACCATATAAATTGGATCATGTAGAATTTGGGCCACAGTTTTGAGCAGTGTGTGTTTATGTGTGACAGAATTTGCTCCTGATCTCATACAAGAATTACCATTCATTCTTCACCATTCATTCATTTTGAGGCCCCACTTATTGTTAGATATTGTTCTCGGCACTCTGAACATGGGTCCTCCTTGGACCCATTGAGTGCTTCAGCCCAAACATCTTATGTTTTAGGCCTACTGGATTATGAACTAGCCTTACTGCATGGATGTTATTTGTTTGTTGTTTCCATCCTTGCCCAGTAGCCCTGTGTTCCCACAGCGTTTGTCTATCTCACTACTTCAGGGAAGCTTAAGTCTTGAAAGCTATTTTCATATAAATGATGCTTCTGTTGTAGAGGAGCAGGGGAGAGGTGGGAAAAGGAGGGAGGCTAAGTTTGCACATAATCAGGCTTCAGACTATTATGCCCCGAGAGTCTGATTAAAATACTCTGGGTATTATGATTATAGCTTAAACTTGTCATGAAAGATAATGCATTTCCTGTGTTTGGGGGGGGGGGGAGATCTCCAAACAAAACTTGAGTGTTAGCCATAATCGTGGAAATGTTTAAAATCAGTTCAGTATCTCTCTTAGCACACAAGGACTTTGTGTTACAGTCCACTGATCTAGTCAATCTAGTTTTAATTAAAACTCATTGCTATCCAAAGCTTAGACTAATCCTTGAGAATTTTAGATGCCAAACAAAAGAGGGAAAAAAGGGAAAAGACAGAGAGCGGAAGGGGGAAAAATGTTATTACCCTTGAGACAAAAACTTAGGTCTTTAGTTTATCACATGTCAGTTTTGGATATTTGAGGATGAGTGGGTAGATTGGTTTCCAATATATGGCTTCCTCCTGATATGAAGTAACTGCCAAGTAGTAATATTTATAGTGTATTAAGCTGTTAAAGGCTAACTCCAGCTATGAGTATTTTAGAAGTACAGTTGGTCTGCATGTTACTTGGGGGTTTGGTTCCAAGGTTAACATGTACAGTGGTACCTTGGTTCTCAAACACCCTGGTACTCAAACAACTTGGAACCCAAACACTGCAAACCTGGAAGTAAGTGTTCCGGTTTATGAACATTTTTCGGAAGCTGAACATGTTCTGTTTTGAGTGCCGTACTTCTGTTTTGAGTGTTACACTGAGGTCTGTCTGTTTTTGCTATTTATTTTGAGTTTTTGTTTTTGCGCCTTTTTGTTTTGTTTTTGTGACTGTGTGGAACTCAGTTCAGCTACTGATTGATTGATTGTGTAACTGCAGTACATTGTTTATTGCTTTCATTTTATGGATCAATGGTCTAGTTAGATAGTAAAATTCATGTTAAATTGCTGTTTTAGGGGTTGTTTTTAGAAGTCTGGAATGGATTAATCCATTTTGCATTACTTTCTATGGGAAAGCACTCATTGGTTTTGAAACGCTTTGGTTTTGGAATGGACTTACGGAATGGGTTAAGGTTGAGAACCAAGGTGCCACTGTAGATGTGAAAATGTTCATACCCTTTGAGCTGCCGCATGACTAACCAGCCTGCCTTTCTATTACAATGCCAAACTTTAGGGAATCAGCTTCCTACCAACATGGCAGTAGATAAGAAGATCAAATAAAGGAATGTCTTACCAGTAGAAACTTTAATAACCACAGCGAGAGAACAAAGAACACACCTCCTAGAAATGGCGGTGCTCCCAATTAAGGATCACAGCCCCTTCCATCCCTATTAAACTATGTCACTCCTACATCTTGTAATCTGAGCCTGTAAGCTCTGTGCTTTCTGTTCCAACACTTTCTGAGCTCTTCTTGACCTTGGGCTGAGTGGAGGAATGCTATCTAGAGACTGTGAATCTGTTAACCCTCTGTCATGCAGTGTTTCTTCTCCTAGCTGGTCCCCATCCAGTATTTCCCAGCTTCTGCCTTCTGAACTATGTCCCTCTGCAAACTGCTGTTCCCAATCTATACTGTCCTCCTGCTCCTGGGACTATTCAGGAGCAGGAGCAGGGAAGGAGAAGGGGAGTCACAGGACAGTCAGACTTCCTGTGAGATCTCCTGAGAGCATACCCACCTTAGCCACATATAGTTGAAACTGAGCAAGTTAAATGTGCATAGGTTGCGGGAGTACTGTACAAAAAAGATGTCCGTCTTAATAGTTCTTTATTTAAAGGGTATCATTACTTAGGCCTTCCAGGGCTGGATCTAGACACATCAAAAAAAGTGTTTCAGGAAAATGCTTTGTAAACCTCAAAGGGGCAAATCACACTGGCGAAAAACAGGACTCCACAGCGCCCTTTAGTGTCACAGTATTATAATGAATATAAAACACTTTTTTAAAATTAATGTAGCTGAGTCAAATGTCAAATGAATATCTCAAATATCTAATGGTTCTGTAACAAATTTCAGACTGGAATGATCATTCAAGTTAGGCCTCACAAACGTGTCTAAATCACTAAAGCAGCAATCCTTTGAAAATCTAAATGGTTCTATTGCCTTATCCTGTGCTCTGCTGAGCTCAAAATGTTGGGAGGAATTGAGGGTGAAGGAGAACTTTGTTTTACTTCATTCATTATCAGGCAGGACTTTTTTTAAGTTTTAAAAGCATTTCCCCTTGTAAACAATGAGAAGAAAAATGGAGAGATTTGGTGAGCGGAATGACTTTTTTGGTCTCTTCCATTTCTTGGAGCTCCAACTCTGGTTGGGCCAGAGCTTTGGATGAGCTCATGGTTGGTGAGGAGTGAGGCTGCAACATCTGATCTCATATATGAGATCAAGTTTGAGGCATCTGAACGGTCTTAGCAGGTGTCTACATTCAGTACATGGATGCCAGGAATGGGGTCCAGCACTACTCTATTCCCAACCTAAAAATGGAAAGCGTAATGCTGGTGGTCAACAAAAAAGGTTTAAAGATTCTCTCAAGGCAAATAAGGATAATAAAAAGTAGTATAAACACCGACAACTGGGAAACACTGGCCTGCGAGTGCTCCAATTGGAGAACAGCCTTTACCAAAAGTGTCATGGGCTTTGAAGACGCTTGAACTCAGGATGAAAGGGAGAAACGTGCTAAGAGGAAGGCATGCTTGGCAAATCCTCACCATGATCAACTCCCACCCAGAAACCTATGTCCCCACTATGGAAGGACATGTGGATCCAAAATTGGCCTCCACAATCACTTATGGACTCACTTTTAAAACCGTGTTTGCAGAAGAAGAAGAAGAAGAAGAAGAAGAAGAAGAAGAAGAAGAAGAAGAAGAAGAAGAAGAGAAGACATTCAGTACATGGATGTGAGGAATGAGTTCTGGAGGCATGGTCTCTGTTATGTACTGAACAATAGGATCTAAAAGGCAGCAGTCTGATTGGTCCTAGAACAATAGGATTCAGAATGCAGCAGTCTGATTGGTCCTAGAACAATGCAGCAATATGATTGGTTGGCAGGAACCACCCAATCATGCTCCAGATAGAAGTGAATCCACAACCTGATTGGCTTACAGTAGAATTCCAGAATTAGCCAATCATGTGCAGCCCATTGTGTAAATAATGTATATAAAGCAGATACTTTGAGGGGACTTTCATTCATTCCTCCTCACCACTATGAGCTGAATAAAGAGCATGAAATCACTTTGCGACTCTGAGTATATTTCACTGGCGATGAAGGTGGGATTCCGCTGAGCTGACTGCCACACACAGCACCGCAGCACCGCCACCTGCCGCACCGCTGCCTCGCACCGTGTATCCAGGCTTCAGCTCCAGGACCCAAGGAACTCAGAATGGCAACCAACAGCAGCTTCTCGCCGTTCAACCCAGCATCTGGAGACTGGGAAGCGTACGCCTCCCGTTTCACCTTCCTCCTAGAAGCCAAAGGGATCACCGATGAAGAAGACGCCAAGAAGAGGGCATCTGCGGAGAGGAGATGTTTGAAATCGCCTGGGCTCTCCTTGCACCTGAAGACGTCGCTACTGTTCCATACAAAACAATAATGGAACAGCTGAAGGGGCACTTTTCGCCACAGCCCTCAGTGGTGGCTCGTCGAAATGCCTTCTACGCAAAGCGGCAAGCCCCTGGGGAAACCATAACTGGGTTTGTGACCTCTCTCCGCCAAGCTGCCCGGTTCTGCAACTTCTCAGAGCTGGAGAACATGCTTCGTGACCGCCTCGTCGGTGGCCTGAAGGATGAGAAGCTGCAACGACGCCTCTACGCTAAGAAGAACCTAACGTTCCAGGTCGCTCTGGAGGAGGCCCTGGCAACAGAAGCTGCCGAGAGGTCGACGCAAGAGGCACGGCCGAGCCAGCTGTCCCAACCAAGGGTCCACCATGAAGACCTCACCAATGACTCAGGATCCGACAGGGAGGAGGTGCACCGAGTACAGCAGGGCACTCAAGCAGCCCACATACCACAGCTGCCTCGATGAGAAGGAGGGAACTGCGCAAGCTGTGGAGAAAGTCACGAGAGGAGGACCTGCCGTTTCCACAACGCAGAGTGCAGGCAGTGCAGAAAATTGGGAAACATCGCCCGGGTGTGTCGGGCTCGGCCCACCCGACACCAGGCATCAGATGACCCATCCAAGAGCCCCAGGTCCCGGGGCCCAATGCACCAAGGCAACTCAACGGAGCTCACGGACTTCCAGGTATACCAGTTGCACCACCCCAACGTGGAGAAAATTTATGCAGAGGTATGGATAGAGGGGGCCCCATGCCGCATGGAGCTTGACACAGGTTCAACTCTATCCATAATCTCGGCAAGGACCTTAAGGAAACTGTGCCCTACTGGGGGTCCCAAACTCAGGCCGGCCCCATTCACCCTCCGGGACTTCCAGAAACGTAAGGTCCCCACAATGGGGGTGGGGACCTTCAGGGTGCAATACAGAGGGCGGACGCGGCAACTGGACTTGCTTGTGGTCAAGGGCCCCTACATTAGCTTACTGGGATTGGCATGGTTTGGACCACTGGGGCTAGCCATCACCGGGGTGAACCACATGAGCTTACAAGTGGACGTGGACGCCATATGCAAGGAATTTCCGGGGGTTTTCGATGGGAAATTGGGACAGTATATGGGCCCCCCCATTGCTCTACAGCTTGACCCTGCAGTACGACCGGTCAGGCTCAAGGCCCGCTGGGTCCCGTTCGCCCTGAAACCCCGTATAGATGAGGAATTGGACCGACTCATGGAGCAAGGAGTGCTGGAGCCGGTGCCTAATGCCCCCTGGGAAACCCCAATCGTCACACCCGTCAAGCCTAATGGTTCGGTCTGCATCTGCGCAGACTACAAATGTACCATAAACAAGGCCCTCACGGCCCATGCATACCCAGTGCCAGTGGTCAGCCATGTCCTTGCCACCCTGGCTGGGTCGAAAATTTTTGGCAAGCTGGACTTGGCCCAAGCATATCAACAGCTGCCAGTAGATGAGGCTACAGCAGAGGCACAGATGATTGTGACGCACAGAGGAGCGTTCAGGGTAAAGCGGCTGCAATTCGGGGTCAGCGTGGCACCAGGCATATTCCAGAATCTAATGGACTCTCTCCTTAAAGGGATTCCTGGTGTCACCCCCTTCTTCGATGATGTGTTGATTGCCGGGCCCACACCCGAGGAGTTTGAGGACCGCCTCCGCACCGTTCTGCACCGTTTCCAGATGGCGGGTCTCAAGGTGAAGCAGGAAAAATGTCTACTAGGAGTGCCTCAGGTGTACTTTCTGGGATTTATGGTGGATGCAGAAGGGGTCCACCCAACTGGGGACAAGGTACGGGCCATTTGTGATGCCCCAGCGCCCAAGAACAAGACTGAACTTCAGGCCTTCTTGGGACTATTGAACTTTTACCATTCCTTCCTTCCCCACAAGGCGGTGGTAGCGGAGCCCCTACACAGACTCCTGGACAAGCGGGCTCCTTGGGTGTGGGGCCAGCGCCAGGATGCCGCATTCCAGGCAGTCAAGGACTTGCTTGTCTCAAACTCGGTCTTGGCACACTTCGACGAGAGGCTGCCAGTTGTGCTAGCATGCGACGCCTCACCCTATGGCATTGGCGCTGTCCTGGGACACCAACTCCCGGATGGAAGAGAGGTACCGGTGGCATACTTTTCCCAGACACTCAATGAAACCGAGCGGAACTAATCGCAAATCGACAAGGAGGGTCTGGCAATCGTGAAGGGAGTAAAAAAAATCCACGATTTCTTGTACGGGCGGCCCTTCACTGTGGTGACTGACCACAAGCTGTTGCTGGGCTTGTTTGCCCCCGAAAAGCAGACCCCTCTAGTGCTGTCTCCTTGCGTCCTCAGGTGGTCAATTTTCCTTGCCAGCTACCAGTATGCACTGATTCACCACCGTGGGAAGGCGATGGGCCATGCGGACGCCCTCAGCAGGCTACCACTACCGGAAACAGGCCCCGACCCAGCACCTGCACAAGAGGCTATGAGCCTGGAGCTGCTTCCCGACCGCCCCATTCAGGCACAAGAAGTTGCACACCATTCCAAGAAAGATAGGGTCATCTCCCGGGTCCTGGACTGGGTGTGGAGGGGATGGCCCAGCAGCAGCCCCGGGCCAGAATTCGCCGGCTACACAACCCGCAAACATGAACTGTCAGCCCACAAGGGGTGCCTGTTATGGGGAAGCAGGGTCGTTGTTCCCCAGCCCCTCCGCAAAAGGGTCCTCACAGCCCTACACGAGACACACCCAGGGGTAGTAAGAATGAAAGCCCTTGCCAGGAGTTATGTGTGGTGGCCGGGGATCGACGGAGAGATAGAGGCCTGGGTCAAACACTGCCAGGCCTGCCAAGAATCCCACCCAGATCCCCCAAGGGCCCCAGTCCAGTCCTGGGAGTCCACCCGAGCACCATGGTCACGCCTGCATGTGGACTTCGCTGGCCCCTTTCAGGGGAAAACATTTTTCATAGTGGTGGACTCCTACACCAAATGGCTGGAAGTCGCACTGGTACCGTCCACTTCTACGTCCGCAGCCATCCGGGTACTACGCAGGCTGTTTGCAACCCACGGGCTCCCTGACACTCTCGTCTCAGACAACGGGACTGCATTTACGTCAGGAGAATTCCAAACCTTCACAGCGCAGAACGCCATCCACCACATCCATTCGGCGCCATTCCACCCAGCCACCAATGGCCAAGCAGAACGCATGGTGCGGACCACCAAGGACACCCTTCGCCGCATGACGCAAGGGGATTGGGAGTACCGCCTTGCCACATTCTTTCTAGCACAGCACAGCACCCCCAGCTCAACGACTGGCCGGAGCCCCGCTGAACTACTAATGGGTCGGCGCCTTGCAATCAGATTGGACCACCTTCACCCCGATAGAGCTCAGGATGAGGTAGGGGTGGGGGAAGGCAGGAACCCCTGGACCTTCGAGGTCCAGGACCCAGTGTACGGAAAGAATTTTGGGGCAGGCCCTGCATGGGTACCCGCCACAGTCACCAGGGTCACTGGCCCCGTGTCGTACGAGGTGCTAACAAATGGGGGGCAATGCTGGCGCCGCCACTGCGACCAGATATGGCGACGATTCCCGGGAGAAAACCAGGAGGAGGAGGACAGGTCAAGGGAGTCCCAAGGGAACAGTGGGGCAGTGAGGCCCATAGAGCAGCAGGGGCAAGCAGGAGAGGCAGAATCAGTAAATACAGAGAGGACCCGTGAGGCCGAAAGGACACCAGAACCAGAACTACGACTGAGCGAGCAGGTTGCACCAGACCAAACAGCCCCATCACAGCCAGCATCCTTGGAACACGAGCCAGAACCTGAACCCCAAACCAGGGAACACCCCAGGCCGCAACGCACATATAGGCCGCCGGCGTACCTTGAGGACTATGACTGCGACCTCCCAGGCAGGACTGGAACTTAGAGGGGAGGGGTGTTATGTACTGAACAATAGGATCCAAAAGGCAGCAGTCTGATTGGTCCTAGAACAATAGGATTCAGAATGCAGCAGTCTGATTGGTCCTAGAACAATGCAGCAATATGATTGGTTGGCAGGAACCACCCAATCATGCTCCAGATAGAAGTGAATCCACAACCTGATTGGCTTACAGTAGAATTCCAGAATTAGCCAATCATGTGCAGCCCATTGTGTAAATAATGTATATAAAGCAGATACTTTGAGGCGACTTTCATTCATTCCTCCTCACCACTATGAGCTGAATAAAGAGCATGAAATCACTTTGCGACTCTGAGTATATTTCAGTCTCACTTCCCATCCACATGTTTAGCCTCTCATGTGGAGCCGGAATTCCAAAGGGAGAGAACAACTCCATCCAACCAGGAGTTGGTTTTTTAAAAGAAAATAGAAGAGAAAAGAAAAATATGTAATCACCAATCACATTTATGATAATACTTTCAGTCATTCAGTGAAGGTGGACATTGTTTCACCCCAACCAGACGAAACCCTTAAAAAGAAAAGAAAAGTCCTACAGTCTACAGGCACTTGCCTGTTGTCCCTTGGCATTACTGTCCCTTGCTTCTGAGAGATAGGACACGTCTTATTCCTGTTTTACTTCCTCTTCTGGCAGAGAGAGGCAGTGAGTGAATGCAAAAGAGGCCCACAGAGCTAGAAAAAAATGAGGGTAGCAACGTGAGGTCAAGGCACAGCCTTAATGCCTTTGTGGAGGTCACACACTTGACCTGGTAAAGTAAACAGCCACAGTTCAATTCACATGACACCAGTCCTCCTTATACAGAAAATACAAGGATTGTGTGTCTGTAACAGTACACCAGGCTTTAAAATTGTGGGTTTGTTTTTTTTGTTTTTTTTAAAAAGACTATCATTATTCAAACCTCTTTTTGTGGCATCTTTCATATAGGGAACAAAACACAAAACAAATACATTAATATGAAATAGAGAACATAGCATAAGGTAGTCCCAGAACAGTTTGCTTTAAGTCAAACAGAGTTCAGCCTACCCCTTGCTCCCCCTTGTATTCACTTTTAGCAGAAATTGTGCACATAAGAAAGAACAACCATTTCCTTTGCATTTCCTTCTCCTGGCCGTACTTTATTTTAATTTCCATAGTACAATTTAGTTTCATATCATTAATAAATCTACTACTGTATGCCCACGACATGCACACATTTAACTTGTCTGCATTCAGCTTTACAGATTTGGTAATACAGGTAGTAGTAGTAGTAATGCAGAAAGGGAGTGGGCAGCCAGGAAAAAAGACCTTTGCAATCCTACCCACCATTGCACCCAGTATGTTTTGTCCATATGCAATTTTAGCTTAGGTGCAATCCCTGGGATATAAACCCCATAGATGTTGAGGGCTTAGCTGTATATATTTTGGAAAGTGGTTTGCTTTTCTGTTTGCTGTGCATTTGCACACCTTTGAAGATACCAAAAGCCCAATTTACATGAAGGTTCCTGAGATCAAGGAGCAGGCTTTCGTCTGTGTTTGCATACTATTGGAAGCCATCTTGAATAAAGATGGTGGAGTGAACCTTTGGAAACTGCACCAGCTTTAACCAGATTTTGAAAATGAATTGATGCTTTGGTATCTTAGAATTCATAACAAACTCTGGGTACAAGACTGCTAGTAGCAGTGGCGTAGCGTGGGGGGGCGGGGGGGGCGGCCGCACCGGGCGCAACATCGGGGGGGCGTGCTCGCACTCGCAGCTCTCTGCCCCTACCTGGCTCACTCACCCTCTCTCACTGCAGTGCTGGCTGTGCGAATCCGATCCGAGCCGCCGGGTCGCCGCCCACTGTGGAGGGGGTGGGTGCCAGGCGTGCGGTGGGGAGAGAGAGCGAGGGACTATCTGGGGGAGGGACAGTGCAGCGGCCGCCCAGCGCAGCGTGGAGCGCGGGAGAGAACTACACCAGACCAGACCAGGCAGCAGCAAGAAGAAGCTGGCAGCGGCGGCAGGTTAGGGGTTAGGGGGCACAAATTACTTGCCTTGCCCCGGGTTAGAGGGCACAAATTACTTGCCTTGCCCCGGGTTAAAAAGTAAAGGTAAAGGTACCCCTGCCCGTACGGGCCAGTCTTGCCAGACTCTGGGGTTGTGCACCCATCTCACTCAAGAGGCCAGGGGCCAGCGCTGTCCGGAGACACTTCCGGGTCACGTGGCCAGCGTGACATCGCTGCTCTGGCGAGCCAGAGCCGCACACGGAAACACCGTTTACCTTCCCGCTGGTAAGCGGTCCCTATTTATCTACTTGCACCCGGGGGTGCTTTCAAACTGCTAGGTTGGCAGGTGCTGGGACCGAGCAGTGGGAGCGCACCCCGCCGCAGGGATTCGAACCGCCGACCTTTCGATCGGCAAGTCCTAGGCACTGAGGCTTTAACCCACAGCGCCACCTGCGTGCCCCGGGTTAGGGGGCGCAAATTACTTGCCTTGCCCCGGGTGCTGACAACCCACGCTACGCCACTGGCTAGTAGTGTGTGTGTTTGGAGTGTATGTGCGGAGCACATTTCATGTTTAACCGACTTCTAAAAAATAACATATTTTATTAGTTTACACTGTTGCATTACATGAGCCTACTTAGCAGATTTTACAATTCTTATATGTTCGGTTTTGCTACAGATATCTTATTCTGGTGACACACTCCTTTCACTTCTGCATATATGTCCATATGGCACAATGACCCATTTGACTGGAGTCTGAAAGTATATATTTTCTGCATGCCTTGGCTCCAGATTAAGCTTGCAAGCTACCATGATGCCAGTCATGTCCTAAAGCTCCATACATTTCTTGAAAAAAAATCATTCCTAGCAGAAGCTTAATGCACGACCTCAATGTGAGGCACATTGTGTTCTGCATGATACGGTAGCTTTGACAAAATACCAATGTCACCCATTCATTTTTATTGCCTGTTTGATCAAGTTCTCCAAAGACATCCAGGAGTGAAATGCAGCCCTTTTACCTAGTGATGCCAAATCTTTTTCATGTTCTAAGTGAAGTCATGCCAGACAGCTTTCATTCCTTAAAAAACTTCAAGCTACTTCATTCCTCTTCTTCTTCGTTACTCTTCTCAAACCTTGAAGAAGTGCTGTTATTATATGGTTCTAATATTTGCTCCGGCTGGTTCAGAGAATGCTTATCGTTATATCACGTAGCTAAGTAAAGCAAAGCTATGATTTATTGCCAAATTCCTGGAAAGTTATGATGATTACAAACTTAATTGGCACAGGGAAGAGGGAGCACGATTTGCACTGCTGGGTTTTCCAGCTAATTTGTGGCATGAGATATGCAGCAAAGAAAGCATCAGAAAGAAGGTAGAACATCATAGGAACTAACTCCATGGGGCCAAGGTCTCTTTGCACCGCCCCCTAAAATATTTGATGGACCTAGGCCCCAAAGTGGATGGGCATTGCCATTCAAATGGTGCACATGCATTGCGCCTTTTGATCAATTATGTGGGGCAGGACTTAACGCTCCCCCCCCCATATTTTATTCAAGTTGGCACAATAAGATAGTTATCAATATTGACAGGATCTATGTGTGGGTTGGGAAGGAGAATCCTGCATACCCTAAATAGTTAAGTGGTTAAGTAAGACAGCAGTCTGGCATCTAGAGCTATGCAGTGGGATCCTATTTATTTCAAGAAAAGGTAAAGGACCCCTGGAAGGTTAAGTCCAGTCAAAGGTGACTATGGGGTTGCAGTGCTCATCTCACTTTCAGGCTGAGGGAGCCGGCGTTTGTCCACAGACAGCTTTCCAGGTCATGTGTCCAGCATGACAAAACCGCTTCTGGCCCAATGGGACACTGTGATGGTAACCAGAGTGCACAGAAATGCTGTTTACCTTCCTGCCGCAGCAGTACCTATTTATCTACTTGTACTGGCGTGCTTTTGAACTGCTAGGTTGGCAGGAGCTGGGTCAGAGCAACGGGAGGTCACTCCATTGTGCGGATTCAAACTGCCAACCTTCTGATCGGCAAGCCCAAGAGGCTCAGTGGTCACAGCGCTACTCACATCCCTTCTTATTTCAAGTACGCATAACTAGGCACACAATTGCATTATGCTGTCATTCCAGCACAATCCTATATATGTCTACTCAGAAAAAAGCACATTGACTTCAGTGTGATCTACTCTCAGATAGTACTGTGTGTTTTTTCTGGGGGGACGCATACCCTTAAATATTTTGTGAATCTAAGTTTGGCCTCATTGAGGGGCAGTATTTCAATATGAGTAGGAAAATGAGAGTACTCCTAAACATTTTCTTAGAAAAAGAAAAAGCACTGGGTGTATATATTCAATAGCAGCAGCAGCAACAACTACCACCACCAGAGGATTCCAGGGTAGGCTACAACAATTTAAAATTTCAGAAAAATCAAAACACTTAAAACAAATTACAGTCACAGGAATTGCGTACCCATAGGTTGTGAAATCCCCGCGACGGGGTGAGCTCCCGTTGCTCAGTCCCTGCTCCTGCCAACCTAGCAGTTTGAAAGCACGTCAAAGTGCAAGCAGATAAATAGGTACCGCTCTGGCGGGAAGGTAAACGGCGTTTCCGTGTGCTGCTCTGGTTTGCCAGAAGCGGCTTAGTCATGCTGGCCACATGACCCGGAAGCTGTACACCAGCTCCCTTGGCCAGTAAAGCGAGATGAGCGCCGCAACCCCAGAGTTGGCCACAACTGGACCTAATGGTCAGGGTTCCCTTTACCTTTTTTCTTTCTAGGTTGTGAAAACATGCATGCAGGGTGTTAAAGGGTTAAGTGGTAGTTCTCTGGGATTCTCCAAAAGCTGTATAGGGAAGGAGCCAGGTGCACCTCTGTGGAGAGGGAATGCCACAACTTATGGGGATGCCACAGAGAATGGCATCTCCCAGACCACCCCCATCCCTGCCACCACAAGCTTCTGAGGATGATGGAACTACCAAAAGGCTCTCCTTTAGGGAAAGAGATGGTCCCTCATATAATTGGGGCATAATTTGTTCATGGCTTTAAACACTAGCAAGAGTGTCTTAAATTGGACCAAGGAATGAACTGGCAACCAGCCCTGCAGATTATGGATTTCACGGAAACCTCATAAACATTAACCATTGTTATCTGAAACTGAAACAACACCCGGGTATGTGTAACTGCATTCTGTTTGAACCTTGCTTCATTCTCATTTTCCTTTGTCGTCTACCATCTCCATTACTGTGCCATGTTTAAATTTAAACTGTGAGCTCTTTGGGGCAGAGTCTATCATACGTTTATGGTACTCTATAAAGCATCACGTAAGCGGATTGCCCTGAATTAATTCAATACCCTTTAGGGTGGCCATATTTTGAAGAGCAAAAAAGAGGATGCTATGACGGCCATTCAAAGCAAATATATCCAATTTGTCTCAAATTTTACCCCTGAAAAAGAGGACACCTGGCAACCCTACTTATCATAACTGAAACAAAAAAAATTCCTTCCAGTAGCACCTTAAAGACCAACTAAGTCAGTTCTTGGTATGAGCTTTCGTGTGCATGCACACTTCTTCAGATACTTCTTCAGGTATCTGAAGAAGTGTGCATGCACATGAAAGCTCATACCAAGAACTAACTTACTGGAAGGAATTTTTTTTGTTTTGACTTTGGCAGACCAACACGGCTACCTATCTGTATCATAACTGTTTTAGAGTAACTTGGTGAATGTTGCGTTGCTGAATACTGTGGAATAGCTGCTTCACAAGCCTTGTATTGGTCTTAATGAGGGCATTTTTAAGCCAAAACAAAAAAAACAAAACACAGTCTATATTTTCATCCTGACTGTGCTTTATCTATAGAACTTACGGTGGTTTATTTCGGACAATTTTTTCCAGCTGCTGAGAATCAGTGGGGGTTTGGGGGGAGGGTTTTTTGATAAAAATTATTGGGAACACATATTTCAGTTTTAAAGTATTAATTTAATTGCCTAATGGTAAATGTGGAGAGATTTGACAATGGATATGGCCTAAAAAGGAAAGAGAAGCTGCCCTTTGAAGTTAAAGACAAAACACCCATTGCACTCAAGGGAAAGTTTAATTGTGTTTCAACTCATAGAACTGAAAAGAACATTAATTCAATATCTGTTACTTATGGTCACAGAGTGACTCAACCATCCATGTGCAAAAGGGTCACATTGAAAAGATCAATGAACCAGAGGATGGCTTCTATAACATGCTATCTGGCTATAATATTGAGGAAAAACTGGCATGACCCTGACTATCATACATATAATCATCTCTCCCCCTCCACCTTTTTAAAAGGCTATGAAATAACAATATTAATGTACTCTAAAAGAACTGCCCGTTTCTCTGCAGACACAATGCTTGTTGTTGTTTAGTCTCTTCGTGACCCCATAGACCAGAGCACGTCAGACATTCCTGTCTTCCACTGCCTCCCACAGTTTGGTCAAACTCATGTTAGTAGCTTTGAGAACACTGTCCAACCATCTCGTCCTCTGTCGTCCCCTTCTCCTTGTGCCCTCAATCTTTCCCAACATCAGGGTCTTTTCCAGGGAGTCTTCTCGACAAGGCAATGATCCATGAAGGAGACACAATGCTTATCTATTACCAATTATTGGAGAAAGCTATTAATAATAATAATAATAATAATAATAATAATAATAATAATAATAATAATAATATTATTTACACCCCACCCATCTGTCTGGGCAGCTTAGCTTCCAACAAAATATTAAAATATAGAAATGCATCAAACATTAAAAGCTTCCTTCAGGTGTCTTCTAAAAGTCTGGTAGTTGTTTTTCTCTTTGACATCTGGTGGGAGGGCGTTCCACAGAGCAGGTGCCACTACCGAAAAGGTCCTCTGCCTGGTTCCCTGTAACTTGACTTCTTGCAGTGAGGGAACCGCCAGAAGGCCCTTGGCACTGGACCTCAGTGTCCGGGTAGAACGATGGGGATGGAGACGCTCCTTCAGATTCATTGTTTGCCCCTTACCAATATGTGGACACTGTAATATTAAATGCAGTTATGTTAAATCTGAGAACAAGGACTGCAACCGTTTAATTTGTATTCCTGAAAACATTGACTCCATTTCATATACAGTGGTACCTCGGGTTACATATGCTTCAGGTTACATATGCTTCAGGTTACAGACTCCGCTAACGCAGAAATAGTGCTTCAGGTTAAGAACTTTGCTTCAGGATGAGAACAGAAATCATGCTCCGGCGGCTCAGCAGCAGTGGGAGGCCCCATTAGTTAAAGTGGTGCTTCAGGTTAAGAACAATTTCAGGTTAAGAATGGACCTCCGGAATGAATTAAGTACTTAACCCGAGGTACCACTGTAGAAGGACTCACTTTTGAATACAGTTCAGCTTTGCACAGTCTATTTATTAGTGAAATTGAGGATGGACAGAAAGTAGCTTGAGATGGAAGCCAGGATGGATTTGAATGTTCTAATTGATCAATCCATATTTAATAGTCAACTGATCATAATACATAACAAAGGGCAGGTCAAAAGAGGGGGAAAATACAGTAGTAAATGTAACAAATAAATGGTCATTTGTATCCATCCTTAACCAAGAGGTTTTCCATTTGCAATCCAAGTCCATCCACAAAAAGTAAGGGGAAATGTGGATCTGAACCCCTGCAATGTTAACAGGAGCTTCAGCATAGTTTTTGCATTGTATTCAGCTCCAGAAACCTATTTACCTCTCCCTTTGATCTCTCTGTCTCCTCTGCAATTTGTATCACTGCTCAGGACAGAACCTTAGACAGAGACAGAGAGAAAGAAGCAATTGTTCCATGAGCTTCCTACATGACATCTGTGGAACACTCTCAGGGTGGAGCTATAGCCAAAAAATGTCCTTATCTGGCTTGCAACTGGAATCGCTAGCAGTTTGGAGATATAAAGAGAGGAGGCAATGGACAGAAATCAACTGGGAAACATCAACAATAATTGCCTAGTACAAAAAAAAATAGTGTTCCATTTAAATTTTACTTCGAATAGTTCCCCTCTTTTTTTGTGTGTGGATATCATCAAAGTATATTTTAGTGTCGTGAATGGAGAAGTAAATGGACACAAAGGAATGATAAGTCATACAGGACTGGGCTAGAATTGGAAAGTCAGAGTATGATCAAAGAACTCTCCCTTATCTCATCCTGAGAAAATGCATGAGAAGATTTTTTCCCCCCTTTAAAAAACACACACACCAAATACTAGTAGGTCATTTTCCCAGGGGGCTATGGCTGAAGACATTTGGCACGCTTACAAAGAAACCAGAACCTTAGAAAGACAAACATGTTTAACAGGTGCCACAAAGTATTTTAATATTAATGGCGCCTGCTGGGTGCAGAGGAGAGCTATGTAAGTGACTCCTTGAGATGTGCTCCCCCCCCCCCCGTCCCCATGGCAGCGGCATGAGAGCTATCTTTATTTAATGACAAATAGTAATCAAATCATTGATAGGGATGTGGAGACTTCTTGAAATGAAAGCATTGCTTTAAGAAGAAGATAAAAATGTACTGTAGTTTCTCATACCCTTTGATTTAGAAAACTAGCCCATCTGCTTATCAAAGAACAGTATGGTTGCAATTTTAATCAGGGCACAGGGAAATGATGGCCTGTCAGGAAGAAATGCTTTTTATGAAGGCCATATTACTAAACCAAAAATTAAAGCCAAGCTCTTTTCTATTTGTTAACAATTCATTACTGCACTAATTGGAAAGGAACTTCTAATAATGTGGCTGATTATTTCTACTGTCTGAGTACGGCACTGTTTGGTTCAAATAACTCTTTGGTTTTGGAATATAAAGTTTATTTGATTAAAAAATCTGGCAAGTCCAGATGATTGCTGACTAATTAAGGGAGACATTTACACACTATATTTTCGAATTCTGCGCATACATCACCTCCATTTATAAAATTGAACATTATATGGATCATTTTATACAAATGTCTGTGCAAGCTGTGATTGGTTTACACATATATTTCTTTCTACACTTTGTTACCTATACAGTCATACCTTGGGTTTTCAGCAGCTTAATTCTCGAATGTTTTGGCTCCTGAACGCCACAAACCCGGGAGTGACTGTTCCGGTTTTCAAACTATTTTTGGAAGCCAAATGTCCGACAGGGCTTCTGTGGCTTCTGATTGGCTGCAGGAGCTTCCTGCACCCAATCAGAAACCATGCTTTGGTTTCCAAATGTTTTGAAAGTTGAACAGATTTCCAAGGTATGACTGTACCTGAATGTGTGATGTGATTCCATCAAAAAGCATTACCACTGAGGGAAAGTAAGTGGTAGTATCTCTGATGACCCATTCAGACATGCCAATCATGTGTTGATCAAGTTGCTGTGCCGGCTGGGAATGATGGGAATTGTAGTTCAAAACATCTGTAGGCCACCAAGTTGGGCAAGGCTGCATAAGAAGAAATGAACATGGGTATATTCTCTCTCTCTCTCTCTCTCTCTATCTCCCACCCCCCTTCTCTCTTTCTCTCCCTCCCCACTCCCACCCCAAAACAATTCAAGAAGCAATTTTGGACAGAAATAGTTAATGGTAGTGTTATAGGTTCAATAAAGGAAGCCTTCAGAATGCCAGTGTATTCCCTTCCTGCAAGGTTCACCTGGTGGAACATGACTTCCTGAAGGAGTTCATGACCCAATTCATCAGGGAACAGCTTCAGGAGGAAGTTTTATTTACAGTACACAGTCTTCTGTGCCTCTCCACTGAATTTATTGGCCAAATTCCTGCCTCCCAAAGCAACCGTCATTTCTTTCTGGTCCTCCCCCTTCTCCCACTTTCTTGTCCAATTCGCTAGTCCATGTCCCACCTGCGCCAGGGCTTCTTACCAACCCTGAAAACAAGTTCCCTGCAGGCTCCAAGTGGGCTCTCAGATACTCCCTCTCTCCTTCTCATCTGTCTGCTATATATAAAGAATAATCACTTAATCCACTCCAATATAACACCCAACAAAACCACTTTCTATCAACAAACAAACAATGTCTCTTTTTTCCAAAGACCGTCTTTCATTACAGGGGATTGAACTAGCTGGCCTCGAGTTCCTGCCCCTTCTACTTTTCAGTTCATAATATTTAGATTATTTAGGATGGAGGCCATGTGGAATAAACTGTGTAGCAATCCCCTCTCCCAAGTAATTAACAATTATGCTTCAGGCAGTGACAAAAGTGAAGCTTATTATCTTCTTCATGATTGCAACATGCCCGCCAAGTTAGCTAGATCAGCATCATTATTCCCATTTTGCAAAGAATGTAGAGAAGCTAGTGAATAATGACTGTTCCCAAGCCGGTGGGTCAATTGCGGTAGTGCTGAACTCTGGTTTCTCAGCTGCATCCCATCCATGCCCTTCAACCTTGGGATACTATATGTTGTTACACTACAACTCCCTTCGTCCCTGTAAAGGTAAAGATACCCCTGACCGTTAGGTCCAGTTGTGGATGACTCTGGGGTTGCACACTCATCTCGCTCTATTGGCCGAGGGAGCTGACGTTTGTCTGCAGACAGCTTCCAAGTCATGTGGCCAGAATAACTAAGCCACTTCTGGCGAACCAGAGCAGCGCATGGAAACGCCATTTACCTTCCCGCCAGAGTGGTACCTATTTATCTACTTGCACATTGACGTTCTTTCAAACTGCTAGATTAGCAGGAGCTGGGACTGAGCAACGGGAGCTCACCCTGCCACAAGGATTTGAACTGCCAACCTTCTGATCGGCAAGCCCTAGGCTCTGTGGTTTAGAGCACAGCGCCACCTGCATCCCCTTTGTCCCTGACAATGGGCTAAATTGGCTGAGGATGATGGGTGCCAACTTGAATTAAATATTGGCAGGGGGTGAGATAATCCCCACCCTGCATAATCGATCACATGACATTGCACATGCACACTATTTGAAAGGCAACACCCATCAACTTGGGGGGGCAGCTCCCTCAATTATTTTATTGGGGTGTGCACAAAGACCCTTTGGCCCCTAGGAGCTGGCTCCTATGGATAGGAATTACAGTCTAACAACATATAGGGACCCACCCAACGCTGAAGGACATTGTATGACAGTCTATACATCTTGACTGGGAGGAGGTCTGATGAGATCTACTTCTAAGCAAGTATGCTATATAGCGGCTACTATTTCCGAGTAGGCATGTACACTATAGGATTGCTCTGCTTTCAACATTCTACAATAGGGAGAGGAACCTATGGCCCTCCAAGAGTTGCTAGACCATAAGCCCTATCGTCTCTGTCCATCAGCCATGGTGGCTGAGGCTGATGGGAGTTGAAGTCCAACAGAACTCCAGAGGGCCACAAACTCCTCATCTCTGCTGTGTAACATGGATCCAAAGCAACTACTCTATTCCCAACTTAAGAATGGAAAGAGTAATGCCGGTGGACAACAACAACAGAGGTTTAAAGATGCTCTCAAGGCAACTCTAAAAAAAAAAGTAGTATAAATACCAACAACTGGGAAACACTGGCCTGCAAGCCTCCAATTGGCCGTCAGTTGGAGAATAGCCTCTACGAAAGGTGCCATGGACTCTGAGGAAGCACGAACACAAGACGAAAGGGAGAAACAAGCTAAAAGGAAGGTACATTTGGCAAATCCTCACCATAATTAACTCCCATCTGAAAACCTATGTCCCCACTGTGGAAGGATGTGTAGATCCAGAATTGGCCTCCACAGTCATTACGGGAACACTGTGAAGACCATATTTGTGGAAGACAATCCTACTTGGCTACAAGTGATCACCGAAGAAGAAGAAGAAGAAGAAGAAGAAGAAGAAGAAGAAGAAGAAGAAGAGAAGAAGACCTTAGTTCTGAAGTATCAGATGAAACAGATTCAGCACTGCCTGAATGGCGGTCTGTTGTCTTTTCTCCAAGTGACCGTCTCTGTTCTCAGTACATGCGCTGAGGTCCCTTGAAATTCTACATCAGATCAAGTGGCACTGAGGGAGACACGCATGCATTCCTGTTCCAGACCTGTTGTGAGAAAACCCTGCGACAAAAAGAGAGAGAGAAGAATGAAAAGAGGCCTGCATTTGTTTCTGAGAACATGGCTCCCGTCCAACAATGTGTCAGATTTGTCAAGTGTGTCTGACTGAAGCCCTTGATTATCATATGCTGCTGAAATGATTTGCCCGGAAGGGAAATGGATCATTAATGAAAGGGATGAAGTGCTCTTTGTTCTTATAGGGCTGCGTTTCAGGCTGTCCTCCTGTGCCTTGTCCCTTCCAACTCCCATTCCAACTTCATTACCTGGTCGATAATGAGGTTATTAGATCACTAGAGTAAACCTGGGAGCAGGCACAAGGAAGCAAACACTTCCTGAGATATCGCACGGGAAATGAATAATGGCAAATCCACAAGTCGGAATCGCTAGCCTGAACACAGCCAAAGCAGTCATGCCTCTCCAATCTGCTGTGTAAGATTATTAGCATTTGCTGAAACCTACTCTCTCCCTCTCAGAACTGGCAGCTACACTTGGCATAGGGAAAGCAGGTGAACATCTCTGCCCCCCCATCTGCTACCTGTGAGGGGCATAGAAGGAATGGTGGCTGGTGGAGAAATGTTGGAGGGTATGCTTAAATAAGTCTCACCTGGGGTTGGATTTAGGCAATAATAATTGCCAGTGATTTTTGTTTTACCCCAGAAAAACAAAGCACTGAAATGGGTGTACCACACCACAATTCAGCACATATTAAATAATTTTTTCTAGGAACCTCTATGCCCATTTCAGCATGCTGAATACTTCTGAGGGGGCTTGAACAAGAAATGACTTTGAATGCTTTCAGCATGTGAAGCAAATATTTACCCTTTGCAAGGCAGGAGAGTGGTGGGTGGCCCAATGAAAGTCATCTTTGTTCTGGCGTGGGTTATGTCAATGCTCAAAACATTCTACACATATTCCCACTTCCTCCGTAAAATATTTTCAGGATTCAATTACAGGACATCAAGTTGTCAGGGGAAGTATATTGTGTTCTGAGGCCTCTCTCATTGTGTAACCAGAAACCTAACGAAAACAGCACAAATTACAGGGTTCACTTTGTGACCAACCCCGCCACCCCACCCTACCCCTTTGTAAGATTTTGGAAGAATGAAATCAGCACACTTTGGAAGCATATAACTCCTCAAATAAGAACAACTTGGGACAACTCTTTTTTTAAAGAAATACTACATACCATACACCATTTCTTCAATGAAAATAGGGATGCCCTATTCCATAATAGTAATAAGTCATCATTATTATTATTATTATTATTATTATTATTATTATTATTGGTTGCCCCAGCCACTCTGGACAGCTTCCAACATATATAAAAACAGGGCTACCTTCAGATGCCTTCTAAAGGTTGTATAGTTAACTTATCTCCTTGGCTCATAACTGGGATGAAGAGTCTGATACTATGATGATGGGGAATGCATACATTGAGAAAAGCTCTATGTCCTGTTCAGTCATTCATTTTTGAGTAGGATGGTATGTACATGATTGGGGGCGAGGGGAAGCTAAATTGGCCTCTTGCCAAACAATTTTACCTTCACCCTCAGCAATTTAAAGTAATTAAACAAAAACGCCTACTTCAACAAGTTCCTTTCAAAATAAAAAAGCCCAATATAAAAGCCCAGCATGAGAAAATCTTACAATACGGATCCTAAGGAATCATTTCTGAAGTTGTATGCCAGTCATCAATGTCATCATTCCAGAGTTTTTGTCTTTTTGGCAATTTTTATCATATTTTTTCTCCATGTCTTTATCATAAAGATATCATGGTGTGACATCATGAAAGAATTTTGCATAGTCTTTACTTTGTGGTTATTGTTTAAAAGCACTTGCTGATCTCTGAGGTGCTTTGCAATTAGACCTTCCTAGCATAAAAGAAAGAAAGAAAGAAAGAAAGAAAGAAAGAAAGAAAGAAAGAAAGAAAGAAAGAAACGCATTGGCTTTTGTAATGAGAACTCTGCAGTGCATACAAACAGGAGGGCATTTAACTATTAACCAGGCCTTGGGTTCACTCACACCAATTATTGCACCCAGTAAAGTGTTGAGAAACTGCATTGATCTGAGAACATTCTCTGGAACAACAAGGCTGGGATTGCAAACTGGTCCCTACTACTTTCTGCAGAGTAGCCAGTCCATCTTTCTAAATAAATAGAAAAGACATCACAGTACACAATGTTCTTCACATTCCTCTGAAATTTATCTGGAATGTTTTGTGAGCTTTTCAGCACTGACATATTTCATTTCTGTCCTGTTATCTGGGTAAATGGGATGATTTGGGTGCTTCACATTCAGATATGAATCATTTTGTACATGATAGACTGAAGGCTCTTGGGCACATATTTTTGGACCTTCTCACATGACCCTTGGAGGCTTAAAGTCTAAGCCCAGCAAAGGCATGCCTCTTGTCAGCCAGTACTGCCTAGTCTCTCAGATGCATTGCCATGAGCTGAATCAGTCATGTTATGGCCACTAGCCTATACTTAGTTAGCTCAAGCTCAGCACAGGCTGATGAAAACCCCAAGGGTGCTGAATGAACAGATACCTGAGAAGAAGTCTATTGAGCCTCTCTCCGGGAGCTCATGCACACTTATGTTGTGCTGTGCCCAGAAAGCAGTTTCCCCCTTGCCTCACTCCTTTCCAAGGGAAAACCTTATCTTTAGCGATAGATCGGAACAAATGGTGATCAAGGGAAAACCTGAATTGGCATTTGCTCCGACTGAGCACTAAAGAACGGTTTCCTCCCAGTGGAAAGCAGTGGGACAAGAGGAATTGTGGATAAGCTCCATGTGTCATTAAAACTGAATATGCACAGCTAATTTTGCTAAGTTAAAAACCTCCAAGGAAGGAGAGTCCACAACCCCGCTCCACTGTCAAGCAGCTCTTACTTTCAGAAAATACTTCCTGATGTTTAGTCAGAATCTCCTTTCTTGTAACTTGCAACCATTGGTTTGAGTCCTACCCTCCAGGGCAGGAGAAAACAAGCTTGCCCCATCTTCTATGTGACAGCCCTTCAGATATTTGAATATGTCTCTTGCTCTCCTCTTTTCCAGGCTAAACACATGCAGCTCCTTCAAGCGTTCCTCATAAGGACTGGTTTCCAGTCCCTTGATCATCTTGGTCACTCTGCTCTGCACACATTCCATCTTGTCTATATCCTTCTTAAATTGTGGCACCCAGAACTGGACACTAGTACTCCAAGTGTCTTCTGATCAAGGAAGAATAGAGTGGTACTATTACTTCCCTTGATCTGGACAATACGCTTCTGTTGATGCAGCCTGGAATAGCATTAGCTTTTTTTGCTGCTGCATCACACTGTTGTCTCATGTTGGTTCATAACTGAGGTGCCTGCTGAACTTTTAAGACAAGGATTCACAGGTAAATTAGGTTTCGGGAGCCTACAGGTTGGCTGGATTCAGACTTGGCCAACCTTCCCTGCTTTTTGCTGTTGTTAGGTATTCCCTCTTTGCCATAACAAAAAATACCCCCACCTCCAGTTAAACTACTGAACCTACCTTGATAGATTGCCTCCCAGTCACTCACTTGAAAAGGTTGGCATTTTACTGGTTATTCTTCAGTGCATAGTTTACCCTTCTTGTGAACTGTTAGGAAAAGCGAGGGTTGTGTGTGGATGTCTTCCTCCTGCTCAACTGACTTTATATATTGGAAGCAAAAAATTAAAACATGAAGTTACACTTAGCCAGACTTGGAGAATTTGATTTTATTCCTTGATAAGTGATTTTGCAAAGGTTCACAGTTCAGATATTTATGCTTCTGTAGGAATGAAAGAAAGCAGGGTGGTGTTTGGGGGAAGCTTTTTTCGGTGGATATATTCCTTTCAAAACAAAACACAATGGAGAGACCAGCCCCAACCTCTGTTTATTTATAATTGTAGGGAGGGGAAAAAAATCTACTGGCTCCAGTTATTTTCCCTCGTTTATAATGGGAGAGCTTCCCCCTTCCTTTGTTGTTGCAAGCTGGATTCTAAACCATGTCTAAAGCAAAGGTTAAGTGCTATGCATATTTCTCTTGAGTTTTTATCAGCATTATTATTTTTTTTAAAAAAGTGCTGGGCAGAATGTTCTTCTGCTCTCTGTCGCTATAGCAAACAACTATTTGGGTATATTAAGAGCATTCTATTACGTTTCTTCTTAATGGGGAGAAAACATCTCTATTTTAATGGACAGAAATGCCTGTTTCTGTTTTCTAAGATAAAAATGTAACAAGGGCTGCCATATGTCTGGGATTTCCCAGACATTACTGGGACTTCAAAGGTCGAAGTGATGTCCAGAGGGGGATTCCTAACAAATGCTCAACAACTTTTGGGGTATCCTGGTTTGAAATATGGAAACCCTCACCTAACTCCAGCTTGCTTCAAGTTCTGCTAAGAAATAGGTTTTTAAAGATATGCAGCCAACTACATAAGCATATGAAGGGGCAAAACACAATCTCATACCCTCCAACATTCTTCAAATGAAAATTGGCAGTGCTTTTCTTCTAGAAAAAAAAGGTGCAGGTGGGATTGCCACACATCCAGGAATTCTCGGACATGTCCTCTCTTTCTGTGTCCAGATTTTTACCTCTTGAAACATGTCAACCCTATTACCCTTGAGCATCCTTTGGAAAAAAGCACTGAAAATAGGGACATTTCTTTCTCCCCACAACTGACCCAAAATGGCTGCCATGCTCTTGTAAGAAGAAAATGGGAATATGGTGTCCAGGAAGATGAAGTTCCAGATTTTGTTGTCACAGTGTTGGAGGGACCCACTCATTTCCCCCAACTGGTTGGGCCTAGGAGCAACCTCTGGAATGCCTCAGTGAACAGTGTGGGGAATTTAATGATGGCTTCTGGTTTCACAGCCCTCTGCTGATGATGTAGGAGAAGGGCCATCACAGGTATCTTTGCTGAGGGCCCCTGCAAACTTGGAGCTGCCCCTGCAATGGGACACATTACAGTCGTGTGAAAACAGGGAGCTCTGATTCCTATGGCTGCCTAGGATGGAGATGCAGGTCACATCTCCACTACATATGTGGATGAGTCCATAGTGCCATATACAAGGTGTGACCAGAAAGTTCGGAGAATGTTCACAGAAATCAGACAGTGAGAAATCTTTGAACATACAATCGGCATCAGAAACCCACGAAATGCTCACAAGTATGTATGGAGATGAAGCTGTAACCCCAAAGACAGTGTATGAGTGGTTAGGCGTTTCCGTGAAGGGCGGCAAACCATCAAAGATGACCCTTGGTCTAGCAGACCATCAACAAGCAGAAAGGCAGCAAATGTCAACAGAGTTCATGAATTACTGATGCGGGATCGGCATTTGTCCATCCGAATGATGGCGGAAGAATTGCATATTCTGTGTGAAATTGTTACCGAGGTTACTGAGTTGTCCCATCCTCCATATTCTCCCGATCTGGCCCCACTGGATTTCTTTCTTTTTCCAAAACTGAAATCTGCACTGAAAGGGCACAGATTTCCCAACATTTCACATGTAGAAACTGCGGTGATGAGGGAACTGGAAGCAGTACGAAAAGAGGACTTCTCCAGAAGTTTCCAACAGTTGTACGAACGTTGTCAATGGTGCATTGTATCAGAGGGGGCCTACTTTGAAGGCCTAGAAGGCATGTACGTTTGAATATTTCTCACTGTCCAATTTCTGTAACCATTCACCTAACTTTCCGGTCACACCTTTTACATTGTGAACCAATTCTTATTCATCCCAATGTAGGTGAAACTGCTTGAGTGAAATGAAGCTGCTGAAAACTTTTCTATATCAAAAAGCGGTTCATAATTTGGGTCTTTGTTGAGGGAGGTGAGGATGAACTGTGACTCCTGATGTGTGAGCAGAAATAGAGGTGAATAGGTCTTCTGCATATGACTTATGAACAACCTGCTGCAGAATAAACAGAGACTGAAACTTAAGCATGCCTTCGTATTCTCCACTTGCAGAGTTAAATAATTTTCAAACCTTGGAACTCAGCTGCATGAAAGGCCAAAAACAACATGCTAGAGTTTGAAAGTTTTCTATTTGAAACAAGCCAAATCCACACCCTTCCAAGGTATGTGTGTTCCAAAGAAAGTCTCATTTTCAGATCAGATCTTGACTTATCTTAGTGATTAAAACCTATAACTTTTTATAGTGCAGTTTTCTTTTTCTCACCTATTTAAACATTCAACAGTACATTTTTGGCTCTGTTGCATGGATTCTCCAAAGGTACCTAATTTTAAAGGCAAGGTTAGTAACTAGTTGGTAGATCTGTGTCTGAATAAATTATTTTGTGAAACTGGAGAACTTCTAGAAGCTGAATTGTTTTCTAAAAATATAATAAATGCAACAGACTTTTCTTTTGTCTTGACTGTCCGCCAGAAGTTGAAAAGCACACACTGACTTTGCCAAATAGATGTATTTTTAAAGAAATATTGTCTTATGCTTCTCAGACTGATGGTTATGAACTGATGGGTGGGGGATAAAACCCTAGCAAGGGCCTAGCTTTTTTAAAAAAGTTAATCTTTTTTAGTGGAGAACATTCTTCTGAACTATATACCTATTACCCTATTGTATAGAAGTTAACAATGGGGCAATGGAAATGGATTCCACTTGCTTTAATGGTAGCCAAGAGACTGTTATTGATTAACTGGAAGAATAAACAAATGACACTCTCTAATAAATGGATCAACAATATGACAACACTCACAACTTATGAAGAGGCAGCTTACAGATGTAGACTTTGCTTGGATATATATGACAATATTTGGAATGAGTTTATACAAAATGTGTAAGCTATTAATATTTACATATCATAATAATATCAACTTTACAAAAGAATGTATGGGTTAGAATATTTTATGTATATATTCATATATTTTTCTATCCACTTCAGTGCCTTTTTGTTTTCTACTTCTTCTTTTCTTTGTATCACTTTAATTTGTTTATAATTGAAAACTTTTCAAAGAAGTATCAATGCCACAAAGTAAAATATTTCATTTGGTACTTTGTGCAAAATGGAGAAAACACACTGTCAACTTGTTTTGTAAAATGTGTGCAGATCTAAGAATCAATCAATCAATCAGTCAGTCAGTCAGTCATTATATTTGTATGCTGCCTTTCCAAAGTTAAAATCACACTCAAGGCAGCTTATAACATATAAAAATTACATAACTGTAAACATAACAAAAGTAGTCATAAACAACTTTTTAAAAAACAAAAACCATAAGATCCAAAATTAAGATCCAAAAAAGTTGCATCAATGACAGCAACAACTCCCTACAACAACAACAACCTGCCAAAGATTCTGTTCAGCAGCCTCAGCTTTTGTAGCTGGAGTCAGTCCGGGTACCACCCTCCCAGACCAGGTAAAAAGACCTGCAAGGCAGGGAACAGGTCTTCTAGGACTCACAGCCAATATGGATTGGCCTCTTCAGCAGCCTGGGCTTTCAAAGGAAGCCAGAACTCCCTGTGCCCCAAGTAACAGTATAACCAGCTAAAATGTCACACACTGCAACATTTCAAGTTACCTGGGATTCCTATTGATTGATGTCCTTCCCAAACTGCAAACCTTCAAGGGGTGCACAGCTCCATCAAGAACTGGTTGGAACCCATCATCTATGGCAATTAAGTTCCAAGTCAATCGCTCTTCCCAGGGAACTCTGGGAATTGTAGGTTTGTGAGGGGAATGGGAGGTCTCAAGAATTCTCAGCACCCTTACCAAACTACACTTCCCAGAATTCTTTGGGAGAAGCCATGATTGTTTAAAACAGTATGATACTGCTTTAAAAATATAGTGCAGATTGGTCCCAAGTCACTTTCTATCAACCTAACTTAAAGTGGGATAAATTCCATGTACTGAAACCTTGAGCTTTCTAATGGGTGGGTAAGAAAAACTGGCTATATCAAAAATAAGATGTGGTAGCATTCCTGATCTGAATGTATGTCTTTCGTGCTATATTCTTCCTCCTCCTCCTGTTACTACAGGTACAATCCAACTGTTTTCTGGCCACCAAAGAAACTGCTGGTAGTTTGTGATCGTTTCCATTCCTTACACACAGGGCTGCAATCCACACACATATTTAAAATGTTCTGAAAATTCTTTTTTTAAAAAGTGTTTGTTTGTTTTTAAAATTGAATTTTCCATAAGGCTCATTATCACCATCTAGTGTCACAATGTATATTCCACTTAAAGCACACAACGTTTTATTTGCAGCTGTATAGCTGAGCCTGGGGTTACCCAAGGCAGTGGAAAATTTATTCAGCTCCCAGTAGAAATTATGTACATTACTGCATTCGCAGAGCTGGTCAGGTGTGTTCCAAGGTCTCTGTGGCCTGAGAACATCTCATCTGAAATCATGTAATCCAGGTAGACAAAGGTGAAGGGAGATCCCATGCTTAGACATGAGGCATACTTAGACTAGCCATATTGAGAAACTAACAAACCCCACCCAGAACTTCAGGTGCCTCATCATTAAAATGTTTAAATAAAGATAGGCTGTCCCTTAACTGCTCTTATCTATGTGCAATCACTAGGATTAGCAGAAGCCTCACTGCAGTTGCTTGTTTTAAGATGATTCTTCTGAACACAGCCAGACAGGTTTATGATAATCCTTTAAAATCTGAAAATCTTTTAGCTTAGTTGAGGGCTATTATGTTTTAGCAGGTAGCAGTTAAAAGCACGCCAAAGTGCAAGTAGATAAATAGGTACCGCTCCAGCGGGAAGGTAAATGGCGTTTCCATGCGTTGCTCTGGTTTTCCAGAAGCGGCTTAGTCATGCTGGCCACATGACCCGAAAGCTGTACGCCGGCTCCCTCAGCCAATAAAGCGAGATGAGCGCCGCAATGCCAGAGTCGTCCATGACTGGACCTAATGGTCAGGGGTCCCTTTACCTTTAAACTTTCAATACATGGTGCTTTTTAAAATTTATTTTTTAAAGTAAGCTTCAGACCTGCTCATCTCAAAGGTGTTTTGGTCAAGCAACACACACACACACACACACACACACACACACACAGGCAAATCAGAAACAAATTCCTTCACTTCATGGGGTTATTAAAAGCATCCCACTTTTCCCTGTTAAAGTCAGTGACTCAAATGCCAGCAGATATTGACTTGTTTTTGTAAGATTCCAAATAAGCAGGTATGAATGTTCCAGACTTCAAATCCTACGTCTCAGGTGATTAGTATTTCCTAATACTAACAGTTTGCAGTGTTCTCCCAGAATGAATGTGATTTTCCTCTGAGTGTACTCACACAGTTGGCCTGAATACTCTTGCCAGGCGGTGGAGGCGAATCTGTATGCAGGTACAATGGTTAATGTAAGTTAGAATCACAACTCGACCCATAAAGCATGAGTTGAGAAGAGAAAAGGAAGTGTGTTGTGTTGGCTAGAGTAAAGGATAGCTCAGATGGCAAAGCGTGAAACCCTTAACCTCAGAGTCGTGGGTTCAAGTCTCACTTTGGGCAAAAGATTCCTGCATTGTGGAGGGTTGGGCTAGATGACTTTCCTGGTCCCTTCCAAATCTACAATTCAATGACTTCTGCTCTCGTATGTCCCCTGCACAACTGTTTGAAATCTCAAGGCCAGAGGCAGACCATGGGCTCTCAAATTTCAGTGGCGCCTTCTGCAATTCTAAATTCTGGCACCTCCTGCATCTCGCACTCCCTTCCACAGGGTTTTTGTGGTGCTCCCGGCAGCTGAACACAGAGCAAGAGGCCCTTCGGAATTTTTTTTTTTTTTTTTTTTAGAGTTTGGATTTGATATCCCGCTTTATCACTACCCTAAGGAGTCTCAAAGCAGCTAACAATCTCCTTTCTCTTCCTCTCCCACAACAAACACTCTGTGAGGTGAGTGGGGCTGAGAGACTTCAGAGAAATGTGACTGGCCCAAGGTCACCCAGCAGCTGCATGTGGAGGAGCGGGGACGCGAACCCGGTTCACCAGATTACGAGCCTACCGCTCTTAACCACTATACCACACTGGCTCCCATTGGCTGGCAGTGAATGTCAGTCTCCCTACTCGCAGCTCTGTGGTCCACGTGGAAAGTCAGGGCTTTCCTGTCTTTGTGGAGACAAATACCGCAAATGGTCTGGGACCACAAGATTAACAAGTGGGGCCTGCACAGAAATGTTGCCATGTCACGTGCTCCTGCTCAGGGATTGAGCTCAGCAGCCAAGCCCTCTTTCCCCCAGAATAGTCTCTCCTGTTTCACTTCACCCTTGTTTCCCACTCCTACCAGATGTTCAGTGTTCGCTGTGATTACTGAGAATGCTCAGTCAAAGCCTGTTGACCCCTTACCATTTGTGTATGTGGGGCGTGCCATTTTGGCCGCATAAGGTTCAGCACTTGGGAAATCTGCTTGCTGTTGGAATATATCAGGGATGGGGAATCTGTGGGCCTCTAGATCCTCATCTCAGTGGCACAATGGGTCAGCACATCTTGCTTTGTGGTTCAAGTCCACCCAGAGATGGCTGCGGGCAGGATTCCAACTCTACAATTCTACGATTCTTTGATTTTATGACTACAACTTCCATTGGCGCCAATCAGCAAATGGTCAGGGATTGCTGAACAACATCACTGTACAAGCCACAAGTTCCCTTTCCCTGGTGCATACAGTAGAAAAGAAAGAAGGTGTTCATGCATTTAAGAACTGGGTCAAACAATTTACATTTCAAACACTACATGTATTTAATCTCTGAGATGGAACTACTTACTGAAGGCCAAATATCATGCCTAAGGAAGACTGGAGGTTGCACTGGAAAAGAAAGGACAAAAAGTTAATTACCCCAAATGGGCGTCAAGTTGGGGCTGACACGCCTGGAATGGCTAGATTTCCTACCTGTTGTTAGGTGCTGGATTATGGTATACAGTGGTACCTCAGAACTCGAATGGCTCTGTTCTTCAACGTTTCGGCTCCCGAACTCCAAGAACCCGAAAGTGCTTTGGGTTTTGAACAGAACATGAATGTCCACCGTGGCTTCCGCTGTGCAAAATCCTAGCTGTCAGCCAATCGGAAGCTGCACCTCGGAACATTTCAGAAGTCGAACGGTCTTCTGGAACAGATTACGTTCCAGTTCTGAGGTACCACCTGTACTTGTTTCTCAGGCCTATTGGAACGACTGAGAGATTTCAGTAAGACCTAGACTGCTTCTGGATTATTGACTTTTTCCTTTTTTTGATGGTCTGATGTTTTGTCTTTTAAAATTTATTAATTTATTAAAAACACATTTATTCAAAAGTTGCACTTCAGCTTTGTCCACTGCCATAACACCACAGAACGATCACTCCAGTCCTCAGTCCTCCGTCACTGTCATGTTGGCTCACCAAATATACTCAATACGAGACCACCTACTGATATGGTTTACTAGACATTTTCAACCATTATATCCCCCCCACAGACACCTCTGTGATGATGATGGCATTGAAATGCCCTGTTCTTCTTTAATAAGGTAGAAAAAGGAGACCAAATTGTCCCAAAGGTATCTTTTTTTGGAGATGCCTTTGATTATTCACCAATTGTATGTGAGGCGTGTCTTTTTTTGATACTTGTTTTGATATTGTTGGTTTTATTTCAATAGTTTGTACACACACACACACACAAATAATAATAATAAATATTTGTATATTTATTATTGTATTTTGTATACCGCTCAATCACTGTAGTCTCTATGTGGTTCTATGGTTCTTGTACTGATTCATGTATTTCAGTAGATTGATATGCCCCAGGGGACTTCTGAGTTGAAAGGTGGAGCATAAATTTAATAAATGATGATGATATTTATTATACATGTGGCAAAGAGTGCCACATGTATCATAAATGTGAAGTCCCACAGGGTGGAATCCAGTGGCATTCATCTGCCCACAAAATAGATACCATTGGCTCAAGGGATTCCCTGTGCAACCTCCAAATTTGCCGCAGAGGATTTGGAGCCAGTTATGGGAGTTGGGGAGCTGGAAGGGGGGGAGGGGAGAAATGAGGCTTTGTTGTTGTTGTGTTGTTGTTTAGTCATTTAGTCGTGTCCGACTCTTCGTGACCCCATGGACCAGAGCATGCCAGGCACTCCTGTCTTCCACTGCCTTCCACAGTTTGGTCAAACTCATGTTTGTAGCTTCGAGAACACTGTCCAACCATCTCGTCCTCTGTCGTCCCCTTCTCCTTGTGCCCTCCATCTTTCCCAACATCAGGGTCTTTTCCAGGGAGTCTTCTCTTCTCATGAGGTGGCGAAAGTATTGAAGCCTCAGCTTTAGGACCTGTCCTTCTAGTGAGCACTCGGGGCTGGTTTCCTTAAGACTGGAGAGGTTTGATCTTCTTGCAGTCCATGGGACTCTCAAGAGTCTCCTCCAGCACCATAATTCAAAAGCATCAATTCTTCGGTGATCAGCCTTCTTTATGGTCCAGCTCTCACTTCCATACATCACTACTGGGAAAACCATGGCTTTAACTTTAATGAGGCTTACTCCCTAGTAAATGTGTTTAGGACTTCAGGCTGAATTCTTGAATGATCTTCTATGTCATAATTTCCTGGTATGTGGAAAGCTAGTAAGTCAGGGGAAAGGGTTTGTGGTTTGGCCTTCTCGTTCGTATTTATGTATAGGTTTTTCTTTTTTTAAAGAAACAGATTCCCCCCTCCTGGAATGTGTGATTTCCATTCTGAAGTCAATAAGGCCCACGAGGGCGTTATCACATATTTTCTCTCCCGAATGTGTGCATTGGCTTTATGAGGAGTTTTGTGGCATTTCCTTCTGGCCCATAATAAGCAAACTCCACCAGTCACCACACTGCTTGGCTGTTTCCCTTGACAACTCCCAGCTGAATTAGGAAAAAGTATGTACTTATACCATTAGAAAGGGGGGGGGGGAGAATTCTTTACCTCCAAATCAACAGATAATAGAAAGTGTTTTATTGTCAATCAGATGTAGAATTCAGCAAAAGTTCATTTCCACACTTTGTGTTGAAATTAGAATTAATTTCCTTCACCTTTATATATAGATATATTTTTGTAAAAAAAATGGTCAAAAGTTATATTATAAAAGAGAAGAAAGAAAGAAAGAAATCACAACAATAAATTAAGATGGCAAAGAGAGGGGGGGGGAGGAAAACCACCCAGGAGAGGAAAACAAAATCTAGGAGCAACCGCAGAGAGACTAAAGCAGGTTTAAAATAGATCGTATTTTTAAAAGGTGCTTTCAAAATGCTTAAAACAAATAGCAGCATAGAAGAATCATAAATACAAGTGCACATGTGTCCCTCCTAAAGTTCCCCTTTCATCAACCAAAACAGTAGTACTCGTCAGACTCAATCTTGGTATGTTTATGGAGGGACTGTGAGTCGTCTATAAGAGAAGAGTCACTGAACTGGTCCATGTCTGAAGGAGTACGTTGGCCAGGGACATCATCCGCCAAAGTGTCCAGGTAGCTCCCCACGGAGATTCCATCCAGCCCATCACTGCCGTCTTGCAAACTGTTGTAGCTGCCTCTCAGTGATGTCTCCTGACTCTCTAGCAAGCTGCAGAGACTGCCACTCAAACTGCTGCCCCTGCTGGTGATTGTTCCTTTTTCTTCAATCAACCACTTGATTGATTCGATGCTTTCATTGATGATCAGTAGCTGCCGCATTAGTTTGACATCTGTGGCTCGGAGATCAACCTGCGTGCAGAAGAACAACTCATCAGTACACTGGATTCAGATCAATCTACTCATCTACGGCCGCAAACTGACACACAATTGTAAAAACTCAGCACAGGCTTTTCTTAGTAATGCATTAACGTTCAACCCATTGGTTCGAGTCCTCCCTTCCAGAGCAGGAAAAAACAAGCTTGCTCCATCTTACATGTGACAGCCCTTGAGATATGGCTATCTCCTCTCAGTCTCCTCTTTACCAGGCTAAACATCCCCAACTCCCTCAACCGTTCCTCATAAGTGGGAATATAACTAGGGTTGTTGAGCTTTTTGGAGGAAACCTCCCCCCCCAAAAAAAAGTAACTTTAAGCTTTTGGAGCTTCCCCACCCCCATCGCATTGTCATACATCCAAGTTTTCCCTGACATCTGGCCAACTTGGCAACATTCCCCCCTGACACCATTTGCACACCTGAAAACCAGGACACGTCAGGAATTTTCCTGACGTACGGCAAGCCTAAATATAACTTTCTGTGAACAGGACACTAGACTTCTGTTGATGCAGCCTAGAACAGCATTAGATTTTTTGCTGCTGCTGCTGCTGCATCACACTGTTGACTCATTTTGAGTAAGAACACTAATCTTAAAATGAGTATTTAAGAATAAAAGATATGCTGTGATTCAGATACATGCACAAACACACGCAAACAATATTTTGTGGCATAGTATAATGGTACACAATACATGTTGATAGTCAAAACGATTTGAGTCAACAAGGTTTCTATATAAAAAATGAATACAAATTATTGTGTAATGTAGTCTTTTATACTATTCGCTTAAGCCTTCTGTTTTTCTATATATGAATATAACATCTGCATTGTTCACTCACAATGAACTGGAGGAAGAAAAAAACATTCCAGACTCTGAGGAAGTGAGCTCTTTATCTTGCTTTGGCAAGCCTCCTCCTTTTTTTTTTCTTTTTTCATATAATTCTTTCCATAGATTCTTTTAAAATCTCAAGTCTGTCAAAATATCCTGAATTACACACTGCCTTCTTTTAAAAATTATTGCTCTGGTGGTTTGGATCAATGGTTCCTGACTGCTGGCCAAAGAACTGGTGCATTATTGCTGTTCCTCCACAATTCCCACATCTGTTGCGCTCCTTCCTCCCCTTATATTCCTCTCACGTTTCATGAACCTTCCATGACTGTTCCTCCCTCATTTTCCCTGCCCCACCTTTGTCCTCTGCATCACCAACCCGCCTTTCTAAGGAACCTAGTTCCACCCTACAACTTCCTTCATTCGCCCTGCAAGTCCCTCCTGGATCTAGTCAGTCAGAAAAGCAGGAGTGAAGATTAAACCTCATGCTTGGGGACCCATTGTGGTCCCTTCCAGGTCTCTCCATCTGACCTCTGGACACTTGGTTGGCCAAACACCTTCTCCAACCACACCTTCCACAGGTCACACCCCCAAATGGACTTGCATGGATGGAATGTGCTCGCCTAGTGGGAAGACAGGGAGGGGTATATAGAAACCAGCCTATTGCAGAAAGGTGACATTTCTATGCAGTTTTGCCCACGTTTGCTTCTGGGTCCAGCCACTGTTGGTACATGGCCCACAAAAAAATTGCACAGCTGGGAACACAGTCCTCAGGCTGAAAAACGTCCCCCATCCCTGTAGGTACTGTGACTGGTAAGGTAAGGGAAAAGGACCCCTGGATGGTTAAGTCCAGTCAAAGAGGACTATGGGGTTGTGGCAGTCATCTCACTTTCAGGCCAAGGGAGCCAGTGTTTGTCTGCAGACAGCTTTCCAGGTCATGTGGCCAGCATGACTAAACCACTTCTGGCTCAACGGAACACTGTGATGGAAACCAGAGAGCACGGAAACACCATTTACCTTCCCGCAGCAGTGGTACCAATTTATCTACTTGCACTGGCATGCTTTCAAACCACTAGGTTGGCAGGAGTTGGGACAGAGCAATGGGAGCTCACCCCATCACAGGGATTTGAACTGCGGACCTTCTGATCAGCAACCCCGAGAGGCTCAGTGGTATAGACCAGCAGTGTGACTGGTGCAGTAGGATGAGCGAGAAAGCAAGGAATTGGGATATGGGACACTGGTGGAAATGCCTTTGAAGGAGAAACCTACATAATTTCCTTCTTCTACCTTACTTGTTGCGTGTCGAGGTCCCCAGGTCCACCCCAATAACTCACACATCGCACAGAATTTTTGTTTAAGGTTTTTGGCATAATTTTGGCCACAACTTTATTAAAATACAAATTGTGAGTGGTTGCTTAGGCATTGGTTGCGACTATCTGCCCCCACCATGGGGGACAGACTGACATTCCGCACGATGCGAAAGTCAGAATGGGGGTTACGCGGAGCAGGGAACCTGCCCTCACCCCAAATGCAACCAGGCATTGGTTGCGACTATCTGCCCCCACCATGGGGGACAGACTGACATTCCGCACGATGCGAAAGTCAGAATGGGGGAATACACTTGGGGGTTACGCGGAGCAGGGAACCTGCCCTCACCCCAAATGCAACCAGGAGCTCATTGCTATGGCCCAAGCCCCCTTGACAGAGTGGACAAGCAATAGTTAGCCCCCAATTCCTTTAACGGAATCCCTTGCAGCAGCAGCATTAGAGGGGCAGGCACAGCCAATCCATGCCCCTCAACCAACCAAACCATAAACCAATGCCTAACCGCAACCTTACAAGTTGTGACGATTTGCTACGCAGTAGGAAAAACCAAATGGCCCCAGCCAATCAGCCAGATGGACAAAATTCCTACCAGGCCCCCGCTCCAAAGCAGACGATCCCATGACAGGCATAGCAAGGTCAAAGCGAACAACCCTATTCTAGGGAGGGAGGGACGGGCAATCCGCTGCAGGGGCGAAAAGAGGAAGCCCTAGCCTCGTGCAAGGAGTTTTAGCATTTCTGGCTGTCAATCAATAAATGGCAACATTAATTTCTTCCCAACAACAAGGGAAGCCCCAATCACATCAGTGGCCAACGATCAGTTAGCCCGCCCCCAACTTTGGAGTGTCCTGGTGGCCCCACCGCAACACGTGCTCTCCATGAAGGAGAACAAGCTTTACCATTATTTCATTAAACTGGGCAACTGAATCCTGAAGCCTTGTTTGGGAGACGGTGGCAGAAAGAGGAGCTACAGTTATGTTTCTAGATGCTTTCCCACCTGTTTCCTTGCCACGTAGGACTGGAAATCTTAGAATGCAGAAACACAGATCTTTCAAGCATATCACAAATATCATTTGTATTTTAAGTGTCATTTTTAATTGCCTTCGAACCCTCCTCTATGGAAAACAAATTTTAAACTGCCAACAGGGCAGCATCACAAGCACTTAGCTGGATGGTGGATTCCAGAGTGTTGTCAAATGTAGCTCTAATTGTACTTTCAACCTATCATTATGTTAGAAATGCAATGCTATCGTGATTAAAGACTCGCCTATCTCTACCCATCTTGCCTAAACAGTCTTCCATGTGCAATCAGTAATACATGTAAAAGAGAGAGAGAGAGAGGCACCCAAGCCTAAGGGGTGATCATTATCACATTAGCAAATTTCCTCCCATTTGTAATAATAGCTTGGGAGCAACATGAGTACAGTGCATTCCAATACTTGCTTATTCAAAAGACAACCCTACTAAGGTCAACAGTAAGCAGGCATGGGATTGGAGCCTAGTTTCTCAAAGGGTAACTACTACAATAACAGCAGCCATGGTATGGCTAGGCAATTAGGAACTGATGTATCTTTTCAATGTTATAAAAGCACAAGAAGAGCCTACTGATCAAGCCAACGGCCCATCTCATTCAGCATCCTGTTCTCAGTCCTCTCCACACCAACTTTGTGTCCATTTCTATGACTAGCAGCACTGAGGGAAAGCCTCATACATGGTCTGAAGTAGGGCTGGGCAATATCACCAGCTAAACATGGTGATATATGAATATGTAACAGTGTCTGAAATAAGGATGGAACTATGTGATTCTTGACTGTGATTCTATAAATTTGATATACAGTAAAATGACGCGGATGGCGCTGTGGGTTAAACCACAGAGCTTAGGACTTGCCCAATCAGAAGGTCAGCGGTTTGAATCCCCGCAACGGGGTGAGCTCCCGTTGCTCGGTCCCTGCTCCTGCCAACCTAGCAGTTTGAAAGCACATTAAAGTGCAAGTAGATAAATAGGTACCGCTCTGGTGAGAAGGTAAATGGTGTTTCGGTACGCTGCTCTGGTTCGTCAGAAGTGGCTTAGTCATGCTGGCCACATGACCCGAAAGCTGTATACTGGCTCCCTCGGCCAATAGAGTGAGATGAGCACCGCAACCCCAGAGTTGGCCACGACTGGACCTAATGGTCAGGGATCCCTTTACCTTTACCTTTAAAATGCCTTTCTATATCTTTAACACTAACAAAACAAGATATTCAATATTTTCTTCAAGTTGGTACCCTTGGCAGGGAGCATTTCCTAGCAGCCTTCTGCTGAGCGGCTAAGCACCAGTGAATCGGTCTTGTTTACAGGTGTGGAAAAAAGACTGAAGCTCAAGGTTTCAGCAGGCCAGTGGCATAGCGTGGGGGTGCAGGGGGGGCCGGCCGCACCGGGCGCAACATCTGGGGGTTAGGTTTAGGGGGCGCAAATCCACGGGTTAGAGGGCGCAAATTACTTGCCTTGTCCCGGGTGCTGACAACCCACGCTACGCCACTGCAGCAGGCAAGTGTTTCTGTGGGAGTAGAAGGGTTGAAGAAGGCTGTCCTTAGTCCCGACACACACACACAGGACAATTCTGCTGTAGCAGAGGTATCATTTTAATATTTTATCCAGGGTTTTCCCCCCCTTTGACTGTTGCTCATAGGAGCTCAACTCCAGTAACTCTCAGGTGGGCACCGTTGCCATTCTAAGAGAACAAGGGTTCACAGTGAGCCCCAGAGTCTCTTTTTCTAGAAAAATAGCACTGATTTTACCTATTCGTGCCAACATGCCTAAGATGGCCTGGCTTGCTAATATGGAGCTGCCAGGGTCAATTTCACAAAATGGCATGAAATATAGGATGCCTCAAACCAGCACACCCAAGCAGTGGTGGAAACCAAAAGGCAAACTTGAGTTACAGTCCACTTTATCAGGCGGCTACTTCCTTGTCACCCTACAAGTTTCCCCTCCACTTCCCAAGTCTATAGAACCCTGCAAAACATAAGCAATGTTACATTCAAAGACTGCATTTGAACGATAGGCACAAGCTATTCAGGACTGCTAAGTCCTGATGATTTCACTTGGAGAGATTTAGGCACATGATTCAATAAACTCAAAGAAACTGAAATGTTTTTAATTTTGGCTGGCTCATGCCGTGTTTTATTACTGTTTTCCATTCATATTGTTTGTCCATCAGTGCTTTATTTTCCTATTATTATGTTTTATTATTATGTTTTTCATTTCTTCTCTTATCTATATGGAAAATATTTCTGACAGCACACATGCAGAGTTCCAATTTTATTTTTATAGCTAGGTTGGACCTGTTTTGTGTGGAATATAGAATAAATTTTCCACACCTTAAAACACACTCACATACACACATGTAGGATGTGAGCAATAACCACAAGCTATACCTCTGCTGTTTTTGTTATTTTGGTTTTTGTTTAATGCTTGCTATTCATTGTATAAACACTTCTCTCATTATTGGCTGATTTTCTGCAGTGTGGACCATCACTTCTTTTTCTCATATTGCAAGGGACTGTAGGGACTGACTATTAACAGGGGTCAGCAAACCTTTTCAGCAGGGGGCCAGTCCACTGTCCCTCAGACCTTGTGGGGGGCCGGATTATATGTATTTTTTTGGGGGGGGATGAACAAATTCCTATGCCCCACAAATAACCCAGAGATGCATTTTACATAAAAGGACACATTCTACTCATGTAAAAACATGCTGATTCCCAGACCATCTGCAGGCTGGATTTAGAAGGCGATTGGGCTGGATCCAGCCCCTGGGCCTTAGTTTGCCTGCCCATGGACTATGACAATCTAAACAATGAAGCAACCATTTTGTGAAATCTGGATTAACTACAAGTGCATTAAGATGCTGAGTATCATTTTCAGTATTCTGGAGAATGGTGCATTCTGGGGTGCAGCATCTAAGATTTGCAGGAAAGCCATACAGAACCCTGTCCCATGAAAGTGTTCATCACACATGTATTTCCTTGTTTTGTTCCCAATAAGGCTTGCGGAACATGTGATGAGTTCAATGGCGATAGTGTGCACATTTGATGGCCAAGTGATGAGCAAGCATGCTAGAACTATAACCTATAATTACATAGGATGGCTAATTGAAAGGGAAGCCAAATGGGTGCTGGGGCCAACCAGGATATTGGCTTCAACATAGGTGGCTGCAAAGGTTTAACCAGTGGTGGAAACAAGGGCATGCAAGTCAACCCTAAAATACTACTATTACCAATTGATACACATCGATTATGGCTTCGCTGAATTAGATCTATATCATGGTGCTTCAATTCGAATCAGTGGAGCTGCATAAAAGTGGAGTGGAAGATCATACACAGAACAATAAGACTATTCCTCTGGTACTTAGATCTTGGCACGGTATGGCAATTATTGGTACAGCTGCCTCAAATGAATGGGAAGGTTCTGCACATGCAAAACACCCATTTGAGGAGCAAACTGTTTTTTAAGGAATGGTTTCATGTGTTGCCCCATTAGCATTTCTTTTTGCTTATTGAAAGAGGTCTATGTAGCTCCTTCACATCTGCAGTGGCGTTAATTTATCATGGATTGGGGCTGAGCATCCTAGCATATGGAACCAATGAAAGTCAAAGCTCAACACTGAGACTTAGGCTGAGTTGATGATAGCTTCTTTCCCTTCACTTTCAAACTAATGTGTGAACCAGAAGTATAGTCAGCTGCCTCAATGGATAGACTACATTTTTTTTAACCCTATTCAACACTGTCAGCCACATGTAGTCATGTATGTGGGTATCTGCTGTTCATACAACAGATGACTAAGGAAGGCAGCTGAGGTGCTGAAGACTCTGCTATATGCCTGCATCATGCCGCAGATGATTTCACCATCAGATGGGCATGCTAGGGTCTAAGACTCCATTTGGTCTGCCTCATTCCTATGATCTCAGCTTCAAGAAGGGCTAGTATTTTTCCTCACAAATTCCTGCTCTCTGTCTTTGAAAGTCACAGTATGATTCCCAAGGCCTCTTGTACATTTGCCTCCTTCTATGATGCCATGTATTTCTCTATGTACAGCACAATCCCACAGATGTATACTCAGAAGTAAGTTCCATTGGTTTCAATACCCCCAGGTAAGTGGGTGACAGCAATGCAAGCCTTAATCTTCTTTTACTTGCAATGTTCCTGGTTTGCCATATAATGAGTTACATTTGGACTGCACACCTGAAGGAAATTTCCCCTTGGCTCACATCATCAACACCCCCAGTTTCTCTGAAAGGACATCAGGGCAAGGGGAAGGCCATTCTGACCCCAATAATCAACCAGGAGACTAACAACTGCCTGGTTCTAAGCTACCATGAGGATCTTTCCATTGAAAGGAAGGGTACAAACTTTTTTAAGCAATGAGGCAGATGCCTAGAGTTGTTGTTGTTGTACTACTTGCCATCTTTGAAAAAAATATGAAGCAGCAATCACCCTAGAGCTCTGAAAAGCACTGACAGAAGAAGGTGGAAGCTGCAGTGTGGACATCAAGACAAGGTCACTGGGAGAAGCTCTGGAGAAGACTGAAAGACAGCAGTGCTTTATACAGAGACTGGGATGAGGAAAGGACTTCCTTATTCTGGAATCCAGCTCCAGGGTTCAGAGGAGAGAGGCCTGATTTAAGCATCGCTTGAAGGTTTGAGTACAACCTTTTTAATGTATTTGTTTATATTAATTAGTGAGATTTACAGCCCACCCCATCCTGAAGGCCTTTGAAAGGAAATACAAGGGTTTTGTGCAGTCAGCAGCACATCTAATTTCTCTGGCTACGTGCAGCGTGAACTCGCTTGTAGCTGGACAGACTGAATGCCGCCATTCACAGCAAGGACTGAAACATAAGCCTAACGTTTTCACAGCTGTGAACCAGTGTTGGAGCCATTTCGTTAAGAGACTTGAACTCAGATAGGTGTGATTGGGGACCGAATCACTGCAATCTTAACCTATTTAGTCGCCCAAACATTCCAATTAAATTATACGATGCAAACTTCATAGAAACTCGTAATGATGACTTCTGAGCCTCATTTTGACTCCTTTTCCATATAGTAAGAGGAATTACAGCTGAAGGCATACTAAATTACACAAAAATGAATGGGTAGGACAATGCTACTCATGGATTTCCCCATCCAATCAAGTAACCTGACATCTTCCTTGGAGCACTAGGTGTTGAAGCAACTGCTTCTTTAAAAAGAGCAGTTGTTACAGTTTCTGTCACAGCCTTTGACCTTCTTGGTGTAGGTATTGAGAATCTTTGGCCCCCCAGATGTTGTTGAACTCCCACTCCCACCATCCCTAGTCATTGGATGTGTCTCCAGGACTGATGGGTGTCATAGTTTCCACTATAGGATAGAAGTGACATAAAATGGAAGTAGAGTTATCTGTCCATTCCTAACTTAAAGCTACAGCAAGGAACCACAACACCTGAAGATGGCACCCATCCAAACATCTGCCAACTTTAATAATAATAATAATAATAATAATAATAATAATAATAGCATAGATGGCTCATAAAAACCTGTTTTGCAATCAGAATAAGTGCCGTCATAGGGTGAAAATTCACTTGCAAGATATTCATCACCTATTTTAAAGGCAGGGACTGAGAACTTAAAAGTTATAGGCAATTCACTTTTGGATTAGCTAACGATATACATTTGCAAAGAGGTGAATAATGTTTTGCATTTCTGCTGGCACAGTGGCATACATATACATGATGCCAATGAAATTATATTCATTAAATACATTTCAGGCTTGGTTATATAAAAAATGGTTAATGAAGTTTGGCTTCAATCATCTTTATCAATTAACCAAGCCTTTTTCCCTGATCCTAAACATCTGTGCAGCAAAATGCTATCCAACTGGAACTTACTCAAGTGTAAAGTCACAATCGTGTAAAGTGGTACCTTGGTTCTCAAACTTAATCTGTTCCAGAAGTCCATTCCAAAACCAAGGCATTCTTTCCCATAGAAAGTAATGCAAAATGAATTAATCTGTTCCAGAAGGCTGTAGCTAAAACTAGGAGGAGAAGAACAGCAAAAACAAAAGCACCAAACTTAATCCGTTCCGGAAAGCGCAGCTTCTGATTGGTGCAGTACCCTGGAAATAATAGCTGACAGCCGCATCGGATGTTTGGCTTCTGAAAAATGTTCAAAAACTGGAACACTTATTTCTGGGTTTTTGGGATTTGAGAACCAAGACGTTTGAGTACCAAGACATTTGAAAACCAAGGTACCACTGTAAAAGGTTTTTTAAAAAGAAAAAAGCTAAAGGTCCCCTTGATGGTTAAGTCCAGTCGAATTTGACTATGGGGTGCGGAGCTCATCTCACTTCAGGCCAAGTGAGCATGGCTGGCAACCCTACTTTGCCAGACTAAGAGCTCTGAAAGAAGCAGAGTCTTGCAGCAATGATAGCGCTTTTCAGGCTGATGCTATAAGAGTGCATCTTATCCCCTTTCTCTTCTATGAATTACATTTGCTGGCACATTTTTTTATCTTTGAAAAGATTCATAGACCACTTAATTATAAAACCTGCTAAGTGGTATACATAGTAAAAAATATAGATAAAAACACCTCTAAAATCCACTTTAAAACAATAACAGTGTTGCTTGGGTCTTTTGTTCTTGTTCAGTTGCTGCTGTTAATATGTGGAAATAGTTCAGTTTGTTTTGTTTTGTTTTGTTTATTGTTTATGACTACTTTAGCCTTGTTGGGTAATTTTGTGTGTGTGTGGTAAGCTGCCTTGAGCATCGTCAGAACTATGAAAAGGTGGCATACAAATAAGATTATTGATCGATCAATAATACTCAATAAAACCCAGCAAAAAAAAAGCAAGAAAACTTTGAAAGCTTAACACTGATACCGACATATTTCTGGGTAGGCTTGCTAGAATTGTAGAAAAGGTTTCACCAGATGCCTAAAACAATGCAGTGTCTACATGGGAGTAGAAAAGCACACAAAAGGGATGTGGGTAGCACTGTGGTCTAAACCACTGAGCCTCTTGGATAGCCAGTGTGGTGTAGTGGTTAAGAGCGGTGGACTTGTAATCTGGTGAACCAGGTTCACTTTCTCGCTCCTCCACATGCAGCTGCTGGGTGACCTTGGACTAGTCACACTTCTCTGAAGTCTCAGCCCCACTCACCTCACAGAGTGTTTGTTGTCAGGGAAGAAGAGAAAGGAGATTCTTAGCCACTTTAAGACTCCTTAAAGGGAGTGAAAGTCGGGATATCAAGTCCAAACTCCTCTTCTTTTTGCTGCTCAGAAGGTCAGCAGTTCAAATCCACATGACGGGGTGAGCTCCCATTGCCCTGTCCCAGCTCCTGCCAACCTAGCAGTTCAAAAGCATGCCAGTGCAAGTAGATAAATAGGTACTTCTGCGGCAGGAAGGTAAACAGCATTTTTGTGCACTCTGGTTACCATCGGGGTGTTCTGTTGTGCCAGAAGTGGTTTAGTTATGCTGGCCACATGACCTGGAAAGCTGTCTGTGGACAAACGCCAGCTCCCTCAGCCTGAAAGCGAGATGAGTGCCACAACCCCATAGTCGCCTTGCACTGGACTTAACCATCCAGCGGTTCTTTACCTTTATCTTAGAAAAGCACGCAAAGGAATGGTTTCAAGCACAAGAGTTAAGAAACATGCTGTTGCATGTCACACTGCTGCCCTGAATCTTGAAAACCAGATCTAGACCCAGTCCCCCATCCACACACCCCACCAAAGCATGAGTAATCTTTACATTGACTTTGCCCATTCCCTATTTTAAATTGGTCTTAAAACACAATTGCAGTGCCAACCTGTCCACTGTAGCCTGGCTACTGTGAGCCTTAAAGTGACCCTTAAAGGAGCAGAGAAGCTGCTAACTACTTGGATAATTAGTTCCGTCCTGTTAACTTGTAGCTGTAGCATTCTTCATTTTAAATTTAATTAGTTTGTTCATGTCTGGGGAGGCAGGGTGGAAGGACTCTGGACCCAGAAAAATGGCAACCTTAAAAAAACAACAACAACCTGTACTTTTTATTATTATTGCAGTTGCAAAGATGCCAGGCACTTGAAGTCACAATTCTTTGCATAGGACTGGAAACCCTTGAGCAGCCCTTATAGCCTAACAAAATCAACGGATTTAAGAGCCCATGTGTAAAGTCAAGGTTGCGTCCGAAGGTTATTTAGATCTGTAGGAGAGGTTAGTTACACATGAAAACTGGTATAAACAGGAGTCTAATTCATTGCATCTATCCCTGAACGAGCCTGGACTGATTGTAATAAAAGACAGATGTCTAACATATGGCACCAGAAAGATCGGCAGCATGAAAAGACAGCTATTGAAACTCAAATGCTTCCTTTCCCCCTTTCATGTCCTTGAGAAACAGGGATGAATGAAGTCAGGTGGACTGGAGATCTTCAAAGCTATCCTGAATTAGTGCCGTTGACATTGCAGTTGTTTAATAATAAGACTAGGGTGAGGGAAGGCTACATTTTATGCAGCACACATTTCTCCTCGTAGGGGAGCAAGAAATGTGCTTAGAAAATCCCTAGTACAAACTTACCGATGTTGTCAGACACAGTAATACAAGTGTAAACATTTAGGTCAGTGCCCAGAGATAAGGAGCGGTTGCTGGTGTCAGAAAATTTTGAAACAGATGGCACACGATCAATTCATTATTATGTGTTCTAGACATCTGTCTCAAGCAAGAAGGCTGAATTGTGGCTGAGTCATATAAACATCCAGGGGATAGACTTTAAATCTGCACATTATCCATGCCTGCCTTGACATGAAATTCTCCCTAGCACCACCACCCCCTCCCCGGCCCAGTAACATAGCTCTTTCTTTGGAGTCACGGCACATACAATATATACCATATGTGTTATGAGTGGGGCAACTTTTGTGTGGGCCTGAATTTGGACAGGTGAGTGGGGATTTCGAGCTGCTGATCCCTCTTAATCCAATTGGTTTAGAGCCTTGCACTGTGGACTTGTGATCAGAGCGGGTTGGGTCATGACAAACTGCTAAATTAAGATGTAAAAATAGATACTTATAGGCACAAACGTTAGCAGGAGCATACAGAACACAGCATGATGGTTGGAGGAATATTCCCAACTGAATATCCTGAAGAACACACACCTGGCCAATAAGCTCACGCCCTCCAATATTTCTCTGATGAAAATAGGGATGTCCTATTCAACAACCACAACAGCAATTTTATTATTGATACCCCACCCACCTGACTAAGTTTCCCCAGCCACTCTCAGCATATTTGCCCACATGGCAACATGGTCCCACAGTTGGAAAAAACAATGCTGTTCTAATTGGAGATACCAGGGGCCATTTCACACAAAGCTTTTGTTTGTCAGTAATAACATCTCCAGGAAATAGGGTTGTTCTCCCCGCCTTCCAACTCTCTGAATCCTAAGGGTCCTAAATCTATAATTTTCTTGGCAAGATTTTCCTCTGTGGGAGTATTACTGGTTAAGGGAGGCTGATCTAACTTCCTTTAGAAATGGCTGTAGAAATAGTTAATCCAATGTAAAGTCAAGGTGGGCCGCATAAAGAAGTGGGTGGTCAGTCAGGGACCTGGGAGTGGATAGGGCCAGGTCTGGGGTCCCGCTTGCTTCCCCTCACACTTATACACATGCACACTCTCTCACACACACATTCACTTGCACAATCTCACGCAGGCAACATATTCATTCCTCATCCCCAATACCCAGCCTCCCCCAGCCTCCCTCACACAGACATCCTAAATGCCTTGCTCCCTCGCGATCACACAGATGCACAACCTTCACACAGATACAACCTTCCCTGATTTCTTTCTCCCCTACCCTCTTCCCTCCCGCACAAACCATGCTTAACCTTCCCGGCAATTCTGAAGTACCATGCTGCTTGCCTGAGGTTAGAAATAGGGTTCGTTGGGGGTGCAAGGTCAAAACCTCTGCTCTCCATTAAGACCTGATGCAGCCTGAATGGAGCTCGGTCCATAGAGTACGAGCCTCTTTAGGGTCATGGGTTTGAGCCCCATGTTGGGCAAAAGATTCCTGCCATGAACTAAATGACCTTCATGGTACCTTCCAACTCTACAATTCTACTATTCTATGAATCATTGTCCCCATATTGCTGTTAGCAGCAAAGGGACAATGAACTTGGCTGCACTGGGAGTGCTGGGGGAGGCATATTAAAGCCCCAGAAGCTGTTCTTTTGCTGCTAGTAACAGTCCCCGAGGCTTGGTGGGCCGCAGACCTCGTATGTGTAACATAAAGCATCATAATCTTCCTAGCAAAAAAAATCTATTGTGTGCACATGTTTCTAGCTCTACCACACCCGGGTTGTGTTGTGTTGTGTTGTGTTATTTATTATATTTATATGCCATATTTTCCCCTCTCCAAGGTGGTGTACATGGTTATCTCTTTCAGCTTCAGCCTTCTGGAAGAAGGTACAGGGTTATAAAGAATAGAACTAGCCGCCTGAGAAACAGTTTTTATCCAAATACGATTTTGGTTTTAAATGCAGTGTAAGGTAGTCTCTATGGGAGTGTATTGTATTTAATTATGGGGTATCAGAGTTTTTAGGAGGTTGACCAGGCTGGGCTAGCTGGGATAGGCTTGTTGGTTTTTGAATGTCTGATGTAGATTTTTTTTCAATTTCGTTGTTCTGTATGGGACAATGACAATAAAGATTATTGTATTGTATTGTATTGTATTGTATTGTATTGTATTGTATTGTCGTATCGTATCGCATCGCATCGCATCGCATCGCATCCTCCTCCCCACTGTACCCTAGCATCAAGCCTGTGAGGTAGGTTAGGCTGAGAGACAGTGGCTGACTCAAGGTTACCGAGTGAGCCTCGTGGGTGAGTGGAGATTCAAATCTTGGTCTCCTAGTCTAACACTCTTTATATCTTTCATAAGGGCCAATGGAAAACAAACATGTTCAAATCATGGTAAGAAACACCTCTAAGAACATTGCAGCCTACTCCCTCCTCTGCTCTTGAAATTTGTGCTTACTCGGTTGTTCTGTTAATGTGCTTTGCAAATGTACATTTTCTTGCTAGACATTACATGTATTAAATTGTTATACCCAGAGGCCCTTGCAAAAAAATTAGCCAAGAAAAGTAATACTAATTACTACAAGCACGGTATGCAATATTAAAATGCTAACATGAGATGGCTGATAAAAGGCTTGGAATAAGATGGCACATATTCTGAATGCAACTGAGGCGAACTAATATATGCATTTTGGTCTAATATATTTAGGAGCTATTACTGTTTTGGGCATGGTTTGGACATGGGATTACTTTATTTATTTATTTATTTATTTATTTATTTATTTATTTATTTATTCTGAAAACAACCTTAAGAGTTTTAATGAAGACTATGCATTACCACTGTAGCAAAGGAAATGTTCTGCAAGGCTTTGGACAAGTATGAAATGTTTTGCAATTCCTCACAGCAGCAATTACGGATTGGGAAGCAGCCACAAACCTGTTTGTTTCCCTAAACTACTACCGTTGACATTAAACTGGGAAGGATTAGGGTAGTTGAGTAACCCGGCCCATTTGCATCGTCAAGACTTCTGGGGACACACCTGTCAGTGGAAATGTTATTATGAATGAGCCTAAGGGGTTGGGAGATCATTGCAGAACAGCCAGAACATAAAAACATTATTACATTGAATATTAATAACATACAAATTAATTTTATAACTTTTTTTTTAAAAGTGTGTATTATTTCCAGTATGTTTGCGCTCATTGGCCAGACAGCAGAAGGCACAGTACTTTGTCCTGAGGAATTGGGGAGATTATTGCCTGTGTGCTTTGTCTTATAGCAGAGCTGGTTCCAAGTCATAGGGGCATCAAAGGCCCTTCAGCAAAGTGCCCTTGACTGGGCTCAGACTCCATCAGTGAAGCCCCTGACCACCCATTTCCTCTCCCAGATGCCAAGCCTAGGAAGTCAGCTGCCATTTTAGTTTTCCTGCAAGGCAACAGCCACTGTCCCACAGCTTTGTGGGAAAATCAAAATGGCGGGCAGACTACCAACCACTTCCACCACATATCCTCCAACATTTCTCTGACGAAAATATTGTTACTCAATATTACTCAACAGTAACAACAACAGCAGCAATTTTATTATTTATACCCCACCCATCTGACAGGATTGCCACAGTCACTCTGAGCGGCTTGGCTCGGGGGTCGCATAACTCCACACCCTCCAGCATTTCTCTGCTAAAAAATTTGATTTCCTAAGGAAAAGGTGGATTATGGTGCTGGAGGAGACTCTTGAGAGTCCCATGGACTGCAAAAAATTAAACCTATCCATTTTGAAGGAAATCAGCCCTGAGTGCTCACTGGAAGGACAGATCCTGAAGCTGAGGCTCCAATACTTTGGCCACCTCATGAGAAGAGAAGACTCCCTGGAAAAGACCCTGATGTTGGGAAAGATGGAGGGCACAAGGAGAAGGGGACGACAGAGGACGAGATGGTTGGACAGTGTTCTTGAAGCTACCAGCATGAGTTTGACCAAACTGCGGGAGGCAGTGGAAGACAGGAGTGCCTGGTGTGCTCTGGTCCATGGGGTCATGAAGAGTCGGACACGACTAAACAACTAAACAACAACAAGGAAAAGGGGGACATTTCAAGATCAAATCAGAAACCAGGATGGCTTCTGTAAATCCAGGACAGTCCCCAGAAAATAGAGACACCTGAAGGGTCTGCAGGGGTCCTCCAGCAAAGTGCCCTTGAATGGGTCTGGACTCTGTCAATGGTGCCCCCTGCCCACCTGCTTAGGGTTAGAGTTAGGGTTAGGGACATCTGCTGTCCCACAACTTTGTGGGAAAATCAAAATGGGAGGTGGATTTCCAGCCACTGCCACCATAAGCCTGCATCCAGAGGGCTGGCAGGAGGAGGAGACTGCCCCAAATTAGTCTGGTGAACCCTGTCCATGTGCTTGGGTCCCAGCTGCTGCCCAAGGGTGCTGCTGCCAGTCATTTCCCATACTTTCCCTAGTTAAAAAGCCAGAGACTTTTCTAAACGTGAAAGCTGAACATTTCAGGAAAGATCCTAAAGCAATCTTGGAGGGACCAGGCCTGCTCAGGACTATTGGCTGTGTTGGGATATCAACCTGTAATCTAACTTCAACCTCTGTCTTCTTAAGAGGTGTTGAGCTGATGTGAGCTGGAAGAGAAGGAATGGCTCTTTTTCATTCCAGGAAAGGAATTACATAAACAGTAGGGGGATTGCTATCTCTAAAGATGTTCATATTTAGAGAAACACAATGATATCTAAGAGGGAAGATTGAAATAGTCAGCAAGGGTGTGTACCTGAAACAACCTTGGATCTCTTGTTCCAGGTGAGGAGTCCTCATTTCAGCACAATGACTTTAGAGTCCTGACTATCAACAAACTCAAAGTAGATAAGCAAAACAATGGCCTGATCTCGAGATCTGAGAGCAGTAGCCCTCACAGGGGCTATAAGAATATGCAAATGCCTTGCTGGATCAGACCACAGAGACCAGCTTCTTCAGAAACCAGCCAAACATACCTAAGAAGCCTATGAGCTGAACAGGGATAGATGCCCCAATTTTCATCAGAGAAATGTTGGAGGCTATGCTATGATTACAACCTGGATCTGGTGTTTAAAAATATACTCTCTTTGAACATGGAAGTTCAATTTTTTAGCTGTAATGGATAATACACACTGACAGACCACAATCTTCTCCTCAACTATGTCAGTGAACAGGAGGAAGGAGGAAATACCTACAATGAATCCATACATGTCAATGTATGAGGAACAGAAACATTGTTGCCTGAATGAAGCCTTCTACTTCAATTTAAGAACAATGCCTCAAGTTCCGAACTACATGCACAAATGGGGCCACTAGGTTTGGGGGGATGTCCCCCTCAAACCAACTTCTTGAATCCAGCTTCTCCTGGACTGGGACTACTTCATTTCATTTGGCCTGCCTCTGCTGGAGAAAGAGCTCATGGACTATGCATTGCTGAGTTAATTTTCAGACAGTTCTGCGGCTGCTTGAATATGAGTGAAACCTGCAATTGTCCAGGTCTGTTGTAAATATAGTTTAGTGAGCTCCTAAGAGAGATGCTCTGCTCCAGAGGAAGAACTTTCTACTCATCAGGCAATGGCTTGTCCACCTGCCTTGCCCCACCCTCCAGCCCTGGGAGCCTTTCCCAGACCAGGACTTTGAGAACAGCAGAAGCAGCTGGGAAGAGAGAAGTCCAAAAAATATATGTTGTGTGTCCTTGTTTCTCAATATTATCCTTTTGCATGCGTTTGTATTCAGGCCTCATCATGGGACTGAAACTGCCTTGGTCGTGCTGGTTGATGATCTCCGACGGGCTAGGGACAAAGGTGAAAGCGGTTTCCTAGTTCTGCTGGATCTCTCAGCGGCTTTTGATACAATTGATCATAACACCCTTCTGGACAGTCTAGAGGGGCTGGGAGCTGGGGGCACTGTTATACAGTGGTTCTGCTCCTTCCTCCTGGGCCGTGTCCAGAAAGTGGTGGTGAGGGATGAGAGTTCAGACCCTTGGGCTCTCACTTGTGGGGTGCCTCAGGATTCTGTCCTCTCCCCCATGCTTTTTAACATCTACATGAAACCGCTGGGAGAGATCACCAGGGGGTTTGGGCTGAGTGTCCATCATTATGCGGATGATACCCAGCTCTACCTATTTTTTAAATTGGATCCAGTGAAGGCAGCAAAGGTCCTGTGTGAGTGCCTGGAGGCGGTTGGAGGATGGATGGCGGCTAATTGAGGTTGAATCCTGACAAGACAGAAGTACTGTTCTTGGGGAACAGTGGGCAGGCTGATGTGGAGGACTCCCTGGTCCTAAATGGGGTAACTGTGGCCCTGAAGGACAAGGTGCACAGCCTGGAAGTAATTTTGGACTCACAGCTGTACATGGAGCTGCAGGTCAATTCTGTATCCAGGGCAGCTGTCTACCAGCTCCATCTGGTACGCAGGCTGAGACCCTACTTGCCAGCGAACTGTCTCACCAGAGCGGTGCATGCTCTAGTTATATCTCGCTTGGACTACTGCAATGTGCTCTACGTGGGGCTACCTTTGAAGGTGACCCGGAAATTACAACTAATCCAGAATGTGGCAGCTAGACTGGTGGTCGCCAAGACCATATAACACCGGTCCTGAAAGACCTTCATTGGCTCCCAGTATGTTTCCGAGCACAATTCAAAGTGTTGGCGCTGACCTTTAAAGTCCTAAACGGCCTTGGTCCAGTATACCTGAAGGAGCATCTCTACCCCCATCGTTCAGCCCGGACACTGAGGTCCAGCTCTGAGGGCCTTCTGGCAGTTCCCTCACTGTGAGAAGCAAAGCTACAGGGAACCAAGCAGAGGGCCTTCTCGATAGTGGCGCCTGCCCTGTGGAACGCCCTCCCATCAGATGTCAAAGAGATAAACAACTACCTGACATTTAGAAGACATCTGAAGGCAGCCCTGTTTGGGGAAGTTTTTAACGTGTGACATTTTAATGTATTTTTAATCTTTGTTGGAAGCCGCCCAGAGTGGCTGGGACAACCCAGCCAGATGGGCGGGGTACAAATAAAATTATCATGATCACCATCATCAGCTCTGTGGGGCTGTCAGATAAACTGCCAGAACATCAGAAGCTTTCACATTTGACTGCATCATTCCTTACAATGCAACACACATCTTCAGAGTCACATGACTGGGTACAACTTTCTATGGCTGAATGGCACAGACCTTTTGGGGTGTTAAGGTCAGCAGAGAATGGTTCCACCACTCTTAGAAGTTCAGCAGGTGGTGGTCTGGAAGACAGCATTCTCTGCACAATCTCCAAAATTGTGGAACTCCATCCTTCCCATAGAGGTCTGCCTGGTACCTTCATTATATTGTTTTTGCCATATGCTGATGACATGTCTCTTTACCCTATCTTTTGACACATGAGAGGTACATTTTCAAGACTCACGGTATTCCTGTGATTGGAATTTGTTTCAAACTGTTTTTCCTATTAAATTCGAATTGTTGTGATCTGGCCTGGGACCTGCTGGTGAAGAGTGGATAATTATTAATATTAATTATAATACTGCCAGTTTGGCAACTGCTGCCCTCCTGGCACCACACTGCAGCTGCAATTATGGCCTGGAGTAGCATTAGCCTCGCCCCTGCCTTGAGCATGATCTTCAAGGAGCTCTTCTCGGTAGCCTGCATAAGAAGCCATGGGGAACCGAGATGGCCTTGCTCAACCACATCCATAATATATTGATGGTGGCTCCACTAAAGTCAGGAATTAATCTGGCAAAACACGCTGCTGTTCCTCTTTCAGGTCATGGTGGATTGTTAAGGATTAAATAAATGAGTGTGCACAGAACCAACGCTGGGTGGATAGGGAAACTGGGCCACAGCTGAGGGACAGCTTAGTTGGTAGTGCATGAGACTCTTACTCTCAGGTTCAGGGGTTCAAGCTCCATGTTGGGTGAAAAGACTCCTGGGGTTGGACTAGATGACCCTCAGTGTCGCTTCCAACTCTGTGATTCCTTCCTGCCGCAGCGGTACCTATTTATCTGCAATGGTACCTTGGGTTACATACGCTTTAGGTTACAGACGCCACTAACCCAGAAATATTACCTTGGGTTAAGAACTTTGCTTCAGGATGAGAACAGAAATCGTGCTCTGGTGACAGGGCAGCAGCAGGAGGCCCCATTAGCTAAAGTGGTGATTCAGGTTAAGAACAGTTTCAGGTTAAGAACAGACCTCCGGAACGAATTAAGTGCTTAACCTGAGGTACCACTGTATTTGCACTGGAGTGTTTTCAAACTGCTAGGTTGGCAGGAGCTGGGACAGAGCAACAGGGGCTCACCCCTTTGCATGGATTTGAATTGCCAACCTTCTGATTGGCAAGCCCAGGAGGTTCCTGGCAGGGCTAGGACAACCCTGGAGAGCTGCTACCAGTCAGTGTACATAATTCTGAGCTAGGTGGACCAGTGGCCAGACTCAGGAGAAGGCAGCTTCCTATGTTTAAGCAGTCAAGAGTACCCCTACTTTCCTGGAAGAGGTAAAAATGGTGTGAGTCTGAAGTTGAAAGGTCCACCGCATGCTGATGGCAAACTTCCTCCACTCATTGCAATAGGGCAGCCATCCTGATGTCTTCCAGCTGTTTGGTGCTATCATCAGCCTTGCCAAACCACGGAATATTAGAGTTCGAAGGGACCCAAAGGACCATCTAGTCCATCTAGCCCCTACAATGCAAAGCCTCAGCCAGCTTAGCCCAACAGTCAAGGAGAATGGGAGTTGCAGCAAAACATTGGTAGGTTTTGGAAAAACTGCATGAAAGCCTTGGCCAACAACTCGTTTGACCAAATAACCACTTTAAGCAGGAGCTGGAGAAGAGTGGCCCAAGGTCCGAGCCTCCCTTCAGCCAAGGTCTCCTTTCAGCGGCCATTGTTCTTTCCTCTTGTTTCTCCGCGTTTGTAGCAAATCAGGCCCACTAAGGTCTTGAGCAGGAATCCCAAGCAAGCTCTGACTAAATAAATGGAGACCACCAAGGGACAGTGTATGGTGGGCTATTGGATAGCTACTAGTAAATATACAACTAGCCTCAAAAAGAGTATGTAATATATTTAAATGGGAAAAGTTTTTCTTTTCTTTTAAATTATAGCAGGTCAGATTTTTGCACACAGAAGCCAGTGCACTGATGAAAACAGTGGATTGTATCCAATCTAAGTTCTACTAAGTTCCGTTTAGGGAAGTTTTTAATGTTTGATGTTTTATTGTGTTTTTAATATTCTGTTGGGAGCCACCCAGAGTGGCTAGGGAAACCCGGCCAAAGATGTGGAGTATAAATAATAAATGTTGTTGTTGTTGTTGTTAGCAGACCCTGTGAATTGAATGGGCACAACCAGCCCAGACAAATTAAATTCAATGGGAGTTGGGTAAAATTCAGTGTTAGTGAGCACCTTGAGAGGTCTTATTTTTGAGATCCCATTCGGCTTCCAAAATTTCCACTGTCAGTTTTTCCCTGCACAAATGTGTAACATATCTCCCACAGGCGACATGTAACATATGAATCCCTGATTCTGCAAGTTATCAGCAGTGCAGTTATCTATCCTCTTCAAAAGTAAGGTTCCAGCTAAGTATGTGGCTGCCGGAGTTCAATGGAGGGAGCAGTATACTCTGCACGTGCTCGGTGGCACTTTTTCTTTATGATGACATCATGATATTCCAGGAACTAGCCATGGTACTGAGAAGAGATTCAAAATTAAGACCAAGACCAAATCAAGGCCTTGAGAGCAGGGCAAGGGGAGGGGGGGAGGGGAGGAGGAATGGGTGTGGGTGGGTGGAGTTCATTTCCAGGGGCAAAGGGATGGAATCAAGTGAATTCCAAACAAAGACAAAAATGTCTGCTGGCAAGCCTCTTCGCTGGGAAAAATCTGATTCATGGAATGCACTGCCTCTTCAAATAGTTTTTTATCCTGCCCCTACCACATCTGACAGTGATAAAAAATGTGCCAAACCCACAACTGGGCATCATCCCTTACTTTCAAGGTATATTATTTCCTGTAAGGACTGTTTCTTCTATTTCACAGCATCCAAACTCAATACAGTATACGGAATCCTGTGTGAGTCAATACATAAATATTGAGAAATCCAGGAGCAGGCACAAATTATCAACAAATGCTACTTGAACACCCCCTTCCCCCCTCTCTCTTTCTGCATATAAACCTATAGGGATTGGCCACAAGATCTGTTCCTCCACTCTTGATTCCATTCTTTTCAGAGCAAGACCGCAACATGGAGTTTCCTGTGGAGTTATCACACCCACTTCTCACATTTTAGATCCAGTTGCCAGGCCTACCGGCAATTGCCTGTAGCTGTTTTGTGGGCAGGTGACTAGCTGTGCCTTATTATGAGGATTAAGTGCTGCAAATGAACACTGAGAGCACAGCCACGCTCTCCCACTCACGCCTACGCCAACCACACACAAGCACAGCACAGTGGCAAAAATAAAACACCTCCGGGATTCAGTTCTAAAAACAGGAATGCCGAGTCTCAGCCTTGATTGGACCCCCCCCCCCTTATCTTATGAGCAACAAAGCCTGGATATTTAACTCTAGGTCTGTAGGCTCCTGACTCCAAAAAGGAGGTGCGAGAAATGCTTTCTTCACTAGCTCAGAGGCGCTCTCCTTTTTTATTCTACTGCTTAAAAAGAAAACACCTCGAAAACGGGTCCTAGCTTGAGTTCGGCAACTTAAGCAGCCCTAGCTCCCATACTTTGTAACGCATGTCGCTGAGAACTTTACTCTTGGTTTCTGACATCATTTATTTTGCGGGAGAAAAGAGAGGGGGGCGCTCCAAAGAGAAGGAGCGCGGATCTTCTAATAGCACGAGAATCGCACCAGTTCGGCGCGTCTCCCAGCAAGCGCAAAGCCAAGGCTTGCAGACAGCGAGCGGCGCGCAAAGGAGGAGTGTGGAGTAATGGTTAGATCCCTGCCTGTCCTTTGTTGTTGTTTCGCGGCGGTGCACCAGAGCGCTTGAGCTGCGTACTCTACTCACCATTTCTTGCCGGAGGAGGTGCAGTTTGGTCTCCAGTCTCTCCAAGGCGCTGGAACTCCTGCTGCGGAGCATGGCGGCTCTGGGGCCCAGGGAGGTGCAGAAGCCGGGGGTGGCAGGCCCTCCGGCGGGCCGCTCGGGCTCTTTTTCCGTGGCTAGGGAGACGGCGGGCTCCTCCCCGCGCAAGGAGCGCGCCAGGCTCTCGGGTACTTTGCGCCCCAGCTTGAGCTCGACGTCTCGGAGATCTGGCACGGAGCAATCTTCCATGGCTTGGCAAGCGAGAGAAGGAGGCTTTTCGGATTAAGCGAGCTGCACTCGGCGGCTAGGGGAGGCGCAGAGAGCCGAGCTTTTCAGCCGCACCGCCCGGCGCTGACCGACCTCTCCATGCCAGTCCGCGTTCGGTAATCCAGGCGCGCAGCCCGCGGCAGTCAGACGCGGGGGCGCACGGTAGCCGAGCAGCGACAAGCCGGCCAGGTGACCCGCCTCGGGAGGCAGCAGCAGCAGGAGAAGCCGCTGTCGCCGCTTCCCGGCAGCTGCATTATTTGGGTTTTGCAAACTCCAGCCCTTGCGGTTGTTGCACCAGCTGCCCGCGCCGGAAAAAAAAACAAAACAAAAAGCGCGAGCCGGGCGGCTGCAGAGTGCAGATCTCCCGCAATGAAGTTGCAAGGAAGCAGAAGCCAGCTACTTGGAAGATCAGGAGGGAGAAGGGACTTCTTGGAGAGTTGCTGCCCTCCTGCTCCTCCCGAGCCCGATCCCTTCTCAAGTCCGGTAGACTTGAGTGATCAACTGGAGTGAGCGCCCTCCCGGATTAATAAGCACGCACAGCGCTGCTCTTGACCGATCCCGGCGCGCGCGCGCGTGGAGAGAGCTCCCTCTATATCCCCCAGCAACAATTACGCAATAACTCCGCTTCCTCCTCCGATGCAACCGGTCCTACTGGCTCGTCTATACGGTGCAGCCAGTTCGATCCAAGTCGTCTGAGTGTTGTCGAAAGGCAGGTGTACCAGAGGAAAGACAGCCCTTTACCGTAATACTTAGAAAGGGGACTCCTCATATTACCTAAACGATTCCAGCATTTGTTAAGTTAATTTATGGCCCTCTATACCTGAAGCATTGTTCTGCTCAGACACTGAGGTCCAGCTCCGAGGGCCTTCTGGTGGTTCCCTCAGTGCAAGAATGAGGTTACAGGGAACCAGGCAGAGGGCCTTCTCAGTAGTGGCACCAGCCCCGTGGAACACCATCCCTTCAGATGTCAAGAAAATAAACAACTATCTGACTTTTAGAAGACAACTGAAGGCAGCCCTGTTGAGAAAAGTTTTTAATGTTTTTTTTTATTATTTTTTATTAGTTGGAAGCCGCCCAGACTGGCTCAGGAAAGCCAGCCAGATGGGCAGGGTATAAATAACAATAACAATTTACTATTCCTATCTAGCTGTGATCCAATAGCATTACAGTCCAGTGGCGTAGCGTGGGTTGTCAGCACCCGGGGCAAGGCAAGTAATTTGCACCCCCTAACCCTTGGATTTGTGCCCCCTAACCGTAACTCCCAGATGTTGTGCCCGGTTCGGCCAGCCCTCCCCCTGCACCCCCCACTCTACGCCACTGTTACAATCCGAAGGCAGCATAGTCTTGGTTAGGATAGCTCTATCATTCTCTAGTTCAGGGGTTTGTCATAAAGTAATGCAGGTGGAACTTACGACAAAAAAATTGCAGGATGCAGTAATCCTGTTCAGGGTTCTAGCTAGCTGCATTCTTACAGGATTCACCATTTAATTCCCTCTCATTTCTCCAGCTATGTTTCAGAAATCAGTGGTGACACTAATCATGTTCAGTCCTCATTGGGATAGTTTAGGTCCCCCTCCCTCCCCACTTCTGGGAATCTTGGCATTCCCCAAGAGGTCTCCTCTGGTGCTTGGTTTGTGCCCTTTTGGATTCATAAGGGTTCACAGGCAGACAACGAGTGTGTTATTAGTAAGGATAGCTCAGTTGGTACACAATGAGACTCTTAATCTCAGGGTCAGGGGGTTAAAGCCCCATGCTGGACCAAAAAATCCTGCATTGCGGGGGGTTGGACTAGATGATCTTGGTGGTCCCTTCCTGCTCTACAATTCTATGATTCTATGTGGGATCTAATCATTCAGTATGGGTGTTTCCAGACTCATTGGTGGGAGGGGTTCAATTGCATACTGACAACTTCACATTGCACAATTAAAATAGATTTTGCACTTATAGGCAATGAATCCACTTCCAAAAATAATCTGGCATTTTGGGTGCTTCTAGACGACTGGCCTATTGAGCATTCATCCTGATGTGCTCGCAGGGAGATGAAACAATGCTGGCTATTTAATGAGCATCCATTCTGCTTTGTTTGCTGAGAAGTTAGATGGTGTTACAGCAAAACAACAGTTATCCCACACTTTCCCCATCACTTTCCTTAACCACAATAAGTTCCAATCTTTAGGGTATGTGGGTTTGTTGCACAGGACTCCCCACCCATTTTAAGTGCTCAAGCCGTATTTGCCACTATGTGATTGAATCCCACCTGAAAATAGCAACAGTCTGGAAGTGCCCTTTGCAGGAAGGAAAGTGATTGGGAAAGGCACTGGAATGTGTGAGACAGCAGTTGCTTGATGTAACCTCTCTGCGGAAAAATCCCAATGAATTTTCAATACACAGTGGGTGTTGAATCAGCCCCTGCAGACTTTGCATGAGCAAATCAGGATGAATGCACAGTAAACAGGTCATCTGGAATGACATGTACACAGATAGCCCCATATATTTTTTTAAAAAAAATCCAGCAATATAAATAGGATTTTATAGAGCTGTTCACAGCAAATTTGTGCATGCAGTACACACACACACACACACACACACAATTTATTTATATGTAGCACCCTTTTTTTGTAAAAATGCCCCAAAGTGGCTAACAAACTGAATACAACTCGCCTCCACAAATACCACTTTTTCAGTGCCACCAATTTTAATCTGGGGGGAGAACTGTCCCAGGGATTGGATCTGCAGAAAATACCACACATTACCAAATCAGCTCCCACTGTAACAAGAATTGTGTATGACTGACAGCTAGCATTTTTCTGAAATTTCTCACACAATACTATTGGTTTCTGAACTGCTGTTAATGAAAGAATCCTGGCCCGTAAGAAGGACAAGTGACACAACTGAAAGTCTTTAACAGAGAGTGATGCCGTTATTTCAGAATAGCAACAGGATTCTGGGCTTGCTAAGGCCATATTTGCTTGCTGTCTATCCCCCAGCCTCCAAACTCCGGACTGAGGAACAAAGGGATGCCTTGGTCTTACTACATTATTACTGGACTAAGGGGAACAGGCTAAACAGCTTTACCTGGTTTTTATTTGCTTTTATCTTGCACACGGTCTTCTGCTGCCCTTTAAAAGGACAACCACTGACCTGCTCGGGGATTTTCTATTCCTCTCGAGGCTTCTGCGCCATGTACAGATGGAACATGATATTGCCTTTGCCGTGGAGAATGAAATACTGTAATCCAAAACATCACAGGGCAGCTAATCTCTTTACATAATTGAGGCACACGCCCATTGTTAAAATAATCTGTGATATCACATGTAAATGGTTAAGGCCAAACTACATGTGACATTCAGTTGCGTGCATAGCCTGATCCTAATTTTCTGCCTTTTCTTTTTTTAAAAAAAAATTAAAGCCAAAGTGTAAGATCAATGTGTGTGTGTCTGTGTGTGCACGTGCACGCTCTTTTATATATGTATTGATTTTAAAGAATATATTTATATATATATAACTTGTACACCCTGCCAATCCCCTTTTGCTCCTTTCCTGTTTTCATCTAGATATCACCCCCTCCCCAAAAAAACACACTTCTCGTTGCATATTGCTCTTCTTTAGTTAGCTGCTCAGTTTGCAATTAAAACTAAAACAAAAAACCATGGTCAGAACCCCCTTTTTGAGTCCATGGCTCCCTTGACCAACTACATTCTTTCTGCAGCACCACTGTGGGGCTCAGGACCCAAGTTATGTCACCCATTTCCTGAAGGGCTAGCATCCTCTCACCCTTTCCCAAACACTCTCCCTCAGCCTTCTCTCCTCTCCTCTTTCCTTGGGAGTCTTCTGGGCAGCTGTTGTTGCTGCCCCTGGTCTCTGAGCTTCCCCCTCCCACCCCAAAGAGAGGTACCTCCTCACACTGCCCCACAGAGGCCTGGGAAGAGAATACCCCCAGCCTTAGTGGCACAATGGAGATTGGCCAAAGGTCAGCACCTTACCTTAGGAGTCAGCAGTGGGAGCAGTGGGTGCTGCCAGGCCTGCATGATGTAAAGGTTTGCCTTCAGCACCAGACATTCAGCTCCCAGACAGGCCTTACAAACAGCAAGCACAAGAAAGGCCAGCGCATTGTCTGTCCATTACCAACAGCAAGGGTTCCATCACCTCTCAGGTGGGCTCCATTGCCATTCTAAGGGAACAAGGGGGGTTTTCCAGTGAGTTCTGGCACCTCTTTCCCTAGAGGAATAGCTTTGGCTACAGCCACTGCGCAAGGGAGGGTGGTGCTGTGGCTGGGATTGCAACCTACTCTGTACATGTAGATAAGGTAAAGGTAAAGGGACCCCTGACCATTAGGTCCAGTCATGACTGACTCTGGGGTTGCGGCGCTCATCTCACTTTATTGGCCGAGGGAACCGGAATACAGCTTCCAGGTCATGTGGCCAGCATGACTAAGCTGCTTCTGGCAAACCAGAGCAGCGCATGGAAACACCATTTACCTTCCCGCTGGAGTGGTACCTATTTGTCTACTTGCACTTTGATGTGATTTCGAACTGCTAGGTTGGCAGGAGCTGGGACCAAACAACGGGAGCTCACCCTGTTGCAGGGATTCAAACCACCGACCTTCTGATTGGCAAGTCCTAGGCTCTGTGGTTTAACGCACAGCGCCACCTGTGTCCCACTCAATATTTAGAAGACATAATTCAAAGTCTTACAGGGTTGGTGTGACCCTGCTTGGCAGGGAGTTGGACTCGATGGCCCTTGTGGTCTCTTCCAACTCTATGATTCTATGACCCCACTCTCTTCACCACACAATCTGTAACTGTATGAGGGCAGAACATCCAAAGCTAGGGGTAGTATAGCCTTTACTTCAGGGGAGGGTGCGGAGTGCATCAGGCCCAAATGCAGCCCAAAGACCCAAATGCAGCCCAACAGACTCCTTCCCAAGACATGCCTCTTTCTACAAACCCCACTTTTCCCTGGCTCTGCTCCACAACCTTGTTGACCATTTTTGCCTGGCTGGATTTTGCCCTTGAACCATGACATTGCCTTTTGGTTTGCTCACCTGGGTGGAGAAACAGGGGGTGGTGTTTGTGTGTGCAGAAACCTCTGCATCTGTATGGCAGGAATTTGGACTACTAAATAAAGGAAAGAATCACCTCTATTGTTTTGCCTGCTTTTGCCTATGGTCCTGCCCATCATTGGCATGTGGCCTTTGGAAGATTTCCCACAAGGGAATGCTCACACCCGGCTGAAAATGATGCCTCACCCTGGCTTGAGATAATTCAGAATTTCACCTCTGTGGAAAATTCCCACTGGAATCAGTCAGCTATCTATTGTTTAGCAAAACTTTGATGATGCATGGGATATCTCAGAGCATGTGATAATACGACCAGAGGAGCATGATAGCTCCTGTTTACTCACACATCTCACGGGCAGCCTTTCCAAAGAAGGAAGAAACAGGCATTGCCCCAAAAAGGACAAGATAAAGAAGGCACGTTTGGACAAAGGACTGACACTAAAACCCTCCCTGATATCGTGAAGACAGAAATGGATGGATGTGTTTTGAATTACCATACTGTCACTCTCGGTTTAGTCTTAGCAGAAATTTGCTCTTTTCACAGCATTTATAACTATCCTTGAAATTGCTGATGTCATTAAACATTTCTAAGAACAGAAGCTGAGCTGCCTGAATTGGTGGCTCATCTGGTCCAGCATTGCATTCTCACAGTAGCCAACCAGATGCCGGTGGGGGTGGGGAGGACCCCAAGCAGGACCTAAGCACAAGAGCACTTTCTCTTCTTGCATTTCCTCGCTACTTGTATCTAGAAGCATGCTGTCTCTGACAATGGGGATAGAACATAGAACATATCCATCAGGTTTAGCAGCCACAGAGAGCCTTGCCCTCCATGAATTTGTGGGATCCCCTCTTAAAGCCATCCCAGTTGGTGGTCATGGCTGCTGACATTAATGCACCTGCTGCCCATTGACTCACACTATCTAATGGTAGAGCTGGCCGTGATTCTGAGTTTAACAGCTGGCCAGGTCATGTCTGATCACTCCTCCAGCTTCCCCCATGAAGCTCCAGACTTCCGCATTATATATTCCTTCACTTTCTTTTCTCCAGCTGAGCTTTGGGTGCCCATTATAAAGTGATGATTTCTGGAAGATCCTTATAGGCAGGAGATGAAGGGGAGTATAAACAGCGGGTGTTAGAACTGTGTCTTGACCTAACAGCAGCAGCACATACACGGCTCCATGGAAGATTTTATTTCCCCTTTTTCTTTTGTCTGTTTCAGAGAAATTCCTACTAGTTTGGGGTCAAAGATTTTCTCAGAGGATAGCTGAGTTGATATTTAACCTGGCATTACATCATGCTGAAATGGATATTGATGGGGGGGGGGGACTGGCTCCTTTCTGGAGGCAGCCTCTGCTCTTCAACTCTTCCTTTTCCCACTGATGTAAGTAATCAAATAGACTTGCTTTGTGTGGCTCCAAATTGCACTTGTTGACACTTATTAAAATTGTAGGCTCAGACCTAATTATTCTTGAATGAGAAAAAAAGATGTTCAATTGAGCAGGTCCCCAACCTTGCATGCAGGAGCCCCCAAATTCAGTTCCCAGCATCTCCTGGCAGGACTGGGATAGAGACCACTTTCTGAAATTCTGCAGAGCCATTGCCAGTCAATGTAGGTTACTGGTCTTCAACTGGTGGGTCAAAAGGCATTAGTGGGTCAACTCCTTGGGTTCCTCAGAGGCCTTAGTTAAGCAGCCATATTTCACTGGTGGAAAGTGCCCAGCAAGGAAATGATGATGATGATGATGATGATGATGATGATGATATTCAGTGCTATTTTTTCTACAAAAAGAGGTGCTGGAACTCACCATGAACACCTCCCTTGTTCTCTTATAAAGGCACAGGTAAAGGACCCTGGGACAATTAAATCCAGTCAAATTTGACTATGGGATGCAGCGCTCATATGGCAATAGCACCCACCTGAGTTCCAGCAAGTTCCAGCTAGAAAAAAAGCAATCATTGCTAGTTGCCCCAGCTTCTCTGGATGGCTTCCAACACATGTAAAAGCATAATAAAACATCATACTTGAAATGCAGGAAGCTTTAATACACAGAGGTGTCAATCTCACATTTCATATCTAAGCAATTAATTTTCTTAAACTGATTTCTATCAGTTTGTGATGAGGGCTTCCATCACAGATTTGATGTTTAAAACACTTAGAGAACAAACACCCTGCCACCTAGAGAACAAATATCATGGATCAACTGCCTACCAAACAAAAATACAGATTCATCTAGAAAGCCTGCCCCTAATAACTGCCCAGTATATTTCAAAGGTCCGTATAGTAAAATCTGTGGTTTTCCCAGTAGTGATGAATGGAAGTGAGAGCTGGACCATAAAGAAGGCTGATCGTCAAATAATTGATGCTTTTGAATTATGGTGCTAGAGGAAACTCTTGAGAGTCCCATGGACCTTAAGAAGATCGAACCTATCCATTCTTAAGGAAATCAGCCCTGAGTGCTCACTGGAAGGATAGATCCTGAAGCTGAAGCTCCAATACTTTGGCCACCTCATGAGAAGAGAAGACTCCTTGGAAAAGACCCTGATGTTAGGAAAGATGGAGGGCACAAGGAGAAGGGGACGACAGAGGACAAGATGGTTGGATAGTGTTCTCGAACCTACCAGCATGAGTTTGACCAAAGTGCGGGAGGCAGTGGAAGACAGAAGTGCCTGGCATGCTCTGGTCCACGGGGTCATGAAGAGTTGGACACGACTAAACGACTAAACAACAACATATTTCATTACCATAATCTTACTGCACGGGGCAATCAATACGTGTTGAGAAACATAAAGAAATTGGGAGTTTCTTTCTCCCCACATGTTCTGAAAGACTTGCGAGTCCCACAGTGCTACTCTTTCTACACTTTTGGATGTACCTTGGTTACCAGAGTATCTTGTTTTTATCCATCCATGCCAAGGTCAGGTAACTTCACATGTCAAGGGCACCAACTTGAATAAAATATTGGGGGAAGGTAAGCCCCAACCCACATAATCGATCACAAGATGCCCCCTTATTTCAATGGCAATACCCACCAACTTTTGGGGGCCCAGCCCCCTCAAATATTTTATCGGGGGTCCCAGAGGGACCCAGGCCCTTAGGAGTTGTCTTCTATGTCACAAGTCCATGCACACAACTTGTTTCTTATCAGCTGAATTATCAACATGATGATTTTCAGCAGAATGTATAAACCAATGGAAAGCCCAGTGCTTTAGGTGAGGCGCTATGAAATTCTGTCTGTGGTGTTTGATCTTTCTGATGATTCATTCACCCACGCAAGTCACTACTTGATGCAGAAATCTTCAGGTGATAAATATGCATCTCTGAAACAGCCCTTAGATAGCTCATCATTCATGGCACGTATTACCTTCTGGATCAAATAGGAGCGGCCTTCCTCGTAAATAAACAATAACCAGCCCATCCTGACCTGGAGTCAAGATGTCTGATGCCAGTTTCAGTTGTTGAGAAGTGAGGAAGCAAGCGTGTGCGTCTTGCAGTTTTTTTTCTTTTCTCTCTTCTTCTCCAAATCCTCGAAAGGGGGAGGGGTGTGAGATGCAAGAGACTCATCCTGGCGTTGCGATGATAGTGGCACAACTGTGAAATTGGGATGGAAATGCTTCACTGGTGCTCAGTAAGCCAGAAGGCCAAGTGCTTGGGTGAGATGGTGTTTTTAATAGGAATCGTGTTACGCTGGTGACATCTGGGAGGATTAGGAAATATGTATCTGGAAAGGAGCTTAGTCCAGAAGGCTGTGTGATCAACCATATCTATCTTTTCATGATGTGGATATGAAGCCACTATACAGATTTAAGGGCATATGAAGGAAAATGGCTCCATGTGAAACAAGCTTCTAAAAGCCTTGAAGAGTAGCCAAGCTGCTCTTCGCAACAGCAAGACATGAAAGTGATGGTATGTGCTGTTCATACAGTAATGGTCATCTCCAGGCTGTCCGTATTTTGCAGGAGGGATTCAGCTTCACAACAGAAAAGTAGGCTTGTGCAAGAAGTGGGGGAAAATTCTCAGTCGCCTTGGTGCCACAAATCTACTTAAAACAAACAAGCAAACAGACTTTTTGCAGCTAGGAAAGTGAGGAGGAAATGGACAGAAAAGTGTGAGATGGACAAATGATAAGCAGGAATATTTATAAACACTGTGCAAGCAATTCAGAATAACATACCATCCAACATTTCTCCAGTGAAAATAGAGACATGCTATTCCATGCCCTCCAGCATTTCTCCAATGAAAATAAGCACGTCCTAAGGAAAAGCACGTCCAGGATCTAATCTGAAACTCGGACAGCTTCTGTAAATCTGGAACTGTCATTGGAAAATAGGGACACTTGGAGGGTTTATAATATATACAGACCCTCCAAGTGTTCCTATTTTCCAGGGACAGTTCCAGATTTACAGAAGCCGTCCTGTTTTCGGATTTGATCCCAGAATGCCCTGCTTTTCCTTAGGATGTCTAACATTATCATCAGAGAAATGTTAGAGGGTGTGGAGTTATTCAACCCACAAGCCAAGGAGATAAGTAACTATACAACCTTTAGAAGACATCTGAAGGTAGCTCTGCATAGGGAACTTTATGATGTTTAATGTTTCATTATGTTTTTCTATATGTTGGAAGCCACCCAGGGGCAACCCAGTCAGATGGTGGTGGTGGGGGGGGGGTATAAATAAGAAAATGATGGTGGTGGTGGAATAGGACGTCCCTATTTTCCTTGGAGAAATATTGGAGGATATATAAATCTAGGACATGGTCTAACCTCTGGATAAGCTTTGTGCAAGCAAATCAGGATGAATGTTCCATAAACAGGCCATCTGGAGGTGCCTTATGTCTCACTGGCTTACAGCACAATCCTAACCATGTCTACTCAGAAGTAAGTCCTATGGATTTCAGTGAAGCTTATGCTGGTTTTAGAACTGTAGTCTAAGTCTTCAGGTTTTTGTCTGGGAAATCTCAAGCAACAGCAGAAAGAATTCTTACACCCAGGGACTTAACTTCCATACAAGCTCCTCCACCGGAGGGTGACAGGCTTTTCAGCTTGCTGAAATTGGCCGACGCCTATTGAATTCAGGAATGGCATTTGCTTGGTCAGATAAAATTTTATGGCTGGAGTCTATCCTGAGTCATACCAGATACTACTTAACTCTCTGAGTCATCTTGGTTAAGTTAATGAAAGCATTTTCAGCTTAAAGGAGAGTTTGGCAAGGGAACGTGTTCCGTGTTGGAGATAAGATCTCATTCCAGATATTTAAGGTCATCAAAGCTGCTATATTAGTTTTGGTGAAAACATCATTACCTACTTTCTTTCCTTCATTGCGGTTTTTGTGTTCTTTTTATTTAGCAAAAGAGGGTGAGAGAGCTATCATGTGTACCCATCTTTCATGCTTCGTTTATCAAGCTGTGGATCTGTTCACACCATACAGGAGAAACGAACGATCACACCTCATCTGGGAATATCTTTATGCTGCAAGAATTACTTCTGAAGAAATATCCCAGATTGCCCTGTGATGCACCAAGCTCTGGTGCTTATTCGTGTTGAAGTCATCTGTTGAAGCTGCAGCCTTGCCCTGTGGAGGTACTGCAGTTCTAAAAAGCAGCAATTCTAGATAGGGCTGGGAAAACTTCCCTGTCTGAAAGTCTGGAGAATTACTGGCAGTCAGTGTAGATGGTCTAATGATGTGACTCGGCTTCCCATGTTCCTCAGCTGCAGCAGTGACCCAACTTCGCATGGCAAGCTTAGGTCCTTGAGCAAATCTCATGACAGATCTGCTCTCTCAGCTAGTGGATCTCTTCCAGCCCACCATCAGGAGCATGGCTGGGAATGGCTCCACATGCTATTTCAGGAGGCAGACACAAGCCCCTTCCTACCTGGTCTCTGTAGGCCTCCGGTCGATTGTGCTGAGAGCTAGAGGTAGAGGAGAACAGGTGAGGTGATGGCAAGGGGCAAACATACCAGTGGAGCCAATCCAGGACACTCTCTCCCCCCCCCCCCCCTCTCTCTCTCTGCCTGTCTCTTGTGCCATTGCACCATGCCAGCTTCTACCTCCTGGCAAGCAGCAAAAATGCAGCCAGCAGAATGCCAGTTGAGTGTTGCTGTCCAGCCATGCCATCCATCCACTATTGTTATAAATAGACTTTGTGTGGCTGATTTATCAAAGGCAGCTATTGACTATTACACAATTGCTGCCATCGCTGCCACTGAATTACTGCTCTTCTGTATTGTTCTACACCCACAACTCTGTATGGCTTCACAGACCATGAGGGAGTTTTGTATTCCTGTCACTTGCAACAACAAAAAAAGGGGGGAAGTGCTTTTGCTGCGCCACTTCTCATATCTGTTTCGTAACTCAGGGGTTGGACTCAATGGCCCTTGTGGTCTCTTCCAACTCTACGATTCTATGAACTCATTGGTAATGAGAATAAAAGAGGAGCATGTGGAAAGACTCAGGGGCTCTAATGCTCAGTACAACTCTATTCTTGTGAGGTGGACCCACCTCAGGGAAGCGTTGTCAAGCAGGATGCATTGTTGCTTCATGCAGCGGCGCAGTGCGTTGCCAGCACCTTGGGCTGCGTGGAGGCTAGAGAAACAGATGGAGTACACATGTGCATTCAGCTGCCTAACGGTGTCCACATCACTCAGGAGATTGCAGCCACAGCGATAAGAAAAGGAGAGTTGTTGCATTGTCAGGAGAGGTCACTTCCTGGTTCATATGGAGAATCCATTTTCTTTTTTTCTTTAATTTTTTTTAATTCAAAGTTATAACAAAACATATTATCCAAAACATATCCTTATTCCCCCCCATTTTTCCTCCCTCCCATGCCCCCTCCCATGCCCCCTCCCACGCCCCCACCCCACCCCCCGACTTCCCTCAGTTCCAGTCTTTGGTTTCTCCAGTAATGCTATTTTCTGCACGTTACAAAGTTGTATATATCCTCAAACTGTTTAGCTGATTATTATCAGTAAAATAATTGTGTATGTTTATTCAAAACCTGCCAAGGAGTCCAGTTTGCTTTGTTGCGTCTTCAGATACTTTGTGAAAGGTTCCCATTCATCCTTAAAGACACAGATATCCTTCTCCCATAGCTTATATGTCAATTTTGCCTGTTCTGCATAGTCCATCAGAGAATCCATTTTCAATGGATTCTCAGAGCCCAGGGACAGAAATGCACAGCTGTATTGAGGCAGCACCGGGTGTTGAAATTTTGCACCCCTAACAATTTTGCCATATGTCCTCTTTTTCCAGGACATGTCCTCTTTTTCTGGGTAAAATTTCTGTCCAGGAGGATTTTCTAAAATTTGTCAAAATGTCCAGGGGTGTGGGAGCGGCCTACTTTTTATGTTGTATATGCAACACTAGACAACCAAGTGCACAACATATACATATTGTGTGAGTTTTACATGATGCAGGAAAGGACCGAGTCCTTGCTTTTGTATATTTTGAAGGGGCATTGTAGAATGTGCCCGCACCTGCCCCCCTGCACCCCCGGAGCCAGCAGATGTGTCCTCTTTTTTGCTCTTCAAAATATGGCAGCCATAGAATATTTGGCTTGCAGGTGTCATTTCATTAGGTGTCTTCCTCTGAGTGCAACAAAAGGAGGCAGATGAAAGAAGAGGGTTAGATCTACTGGTGGCCCTCCAGTGATCAAAGGTAGACTGAGGAGGAGTATCAGGAAGAGTGGAATAAATTTAATGATTATCTAGTTAAATTTGTTAAGTTAAATTAATTGAAAATAGCTTGCAGATACTTAATTGGCTTAGGATTTTATTTATATTAAGTGATGAATTAATATGTTTAATTCCATAATGTGAAGATTTAAGGATGTTAAAGTTTAAGTTAAATTTCATAAGAATTGGGTTTTGGAAAACCGTTAAAAGGACATGCAATGAAATTCAATCAGGGGGAAGTGAGGAAGTCACTTAACAAAGTTAATAAGTGTAATTTTTCTAAGACAGAGGTCCTCTGGCTGGGACGGGATGACATGGGACTGAGGGGGCAACTCCTATCTCTTGCGGGGGTGCAATTAGTGCCAGCACCGTCCGTTAAGAGTTTGGGTGTAATCTTCGATACCTCCCTCTCCATGGAGGCGCAGATTGCAGCTATAACAAAGGCGGCATTTTTTCATCTCCGCCAAGCTAAGCAGTTGGCTCCTTACCTCTCTCACCCTGACCTAGCCACTGTGATCCATGCGACGGTCACCTCCAGACTGGATTATTGTAACTCGCTCTACGTGGGGCTGCACTTGAGACTGACGCAGAAACCCCAGCGGGTGCAAAATGCCGCAGCGAGACTCCTTACGGGGTCTTCGCTTAGAGATCACATTCATCCGGTGCTATACCAGCTGCACTGGCTCCCGGTGGAGTACAGGATCAGGTTTAAGGTGCTGGTTTTAACCTTCAAAGCCCTATACGGCCTAGGGCCCTCGTACCTACGGGACCGCCTCTCCTGGTATGCCCCACAGAGGAACTTACGATCTTCAAATAAAAACACCTTGAAGGTCCCAAGCCACAGAGAGGTTAGGCTGGCCTCAACTAGAGCCAGGGCTTTTTCGGCTGCGGCTCCAACCTGGTGGAACGCTCTGTCACAAGAGACAAGGGCCCTGCAGGACTTGACATCTTTCCACAGGGCCTGCAAGACAGAACTGTTCCACCTGGCCTTTGGTCAGGGCGCAGCCTGACTCCCTCCTTTGGCAATCTTTACAAAACTTTAGCTTATGGTTGCCATCAATTTTGATTTTAATTCATTTTTATAATGTTTTATAATGTTGTACTGTTTTAGTGTTGTTAGCCGCCCTGAGCCCGGCTTCGGCTGGGGAGGGTGGGATATAAATAAAATTTATTATTATTATTATTATTATTATTATTATTATTATTATTATGGCTATGATTTATGTTTGTTTGTCTTGTGTGTTTGTTTGTTTGTTTGTTTGTTTATAATATTGTGAAAACCAATAAAAATTTTGAAAAAAACAAAGGTAGACTGATCCAGGGGAGGCTTCCATCAGCATAAGAGGGAGGGAGGTGATCTTCCTGGATCAGATGAAGGGCAGATGGTGCTGCAAGGGGTTAACAGCAAAAATACTTCCCTCCCTGTTTCACTGGTGCAAATTTTCATTGGATCAGAATGGCTTTCCAATGAGCAGAGGGATGCCTGTTGTGTCTGTCAGATGTTATTGGCTTTCAATTCCTAGTAGCCCCAGTCAGAAGAGCTGATGGTCAGAGATGATGGGAGTAACAGTCTAGCAATATCTGGAAGCCACTGTGTTAGTGATCCCTGGGGCAAAAATAATCTAATTTATTGCTACATATACCATATTTTTCTGTCTATAAGATGTCCCCTTGTATAAGATGCCCCCTATTTTGGGGGACTCTGTTACCATAAAGCACCAATGCAGCAGCAAGCAAAGGCTGTAGCAGCTCAGTCAGCTGCTTGTGGCTGGAAAGCCAGACAGGATGTTTGTGACTGTTGCCATGGGAACAAAGGGGCAGTCCATTCTGTACGGAGTACCGGATGTTAGCTCAGTGTGTGTGTCATATGACCCGTACTGGAAGTACATGGGTGGAGTTTATTCTTACTGCTGTTGAGTGCAGACATGTTTCTCTGTACTGATGTAAGAGACAGAAATAAAGGATGTAAATAGATTTCTGTCTGCTTCTTTCCCCTCCCTGGGGATACCAAAGGGGAGAGAGAAGAAACTGTGTGTTCTTCTCACATCTGGGAAGAATCGCCGAGACCTCGCCTGCTTATCTGCCGGGAGTAGCAGCGGGGAGGTCGCCAAGGAATATCTGCCGGTGCCTACGTTGTGGCACATTCCTCTGACCCAGGCAGAATTCCAACAGACTCCGATTAAAAAAATGGGGGGAGATCTATCCATGTATAAGACCCCCAAATTTTGGACATTATTTTTTAGGGGGAAAACCTAGTCTTATACACGGAAAAATGTGGTACTCCCCTTTACCACCAGATCCAAACTGAAAGTGGTAATAAGAGGGAGGGGCCACTAGGGGTGCATCGGAAGATGGCTGACAATAACAGCTCTCCGACCCACACGAGGTAATTAGGAGGCTGTGATGGGAGTAAATAGCCTCCCTACCCCCCTGAAGGTTGGGGGGGGCTGCCCTTGCCTGCTGTGCCCTACACCACCCCCGAATTTGTGGGGATGGGGGTACTAGGCAGAAAGCCGTCTTGTGGATCTCGGCGCTCCTGGACGCTGTCTCTGATCCATGCCTCTAGCTGCAATAATTTAAAAAGAAACAATTAGGAGAAAGCGAATGCACATATTTCAAGGAAGGAGGGGGAGTAAAGACTGCTAACTGAAGAGATCTCTGATAAACAAGACGGGTCAGAAGAACAAGAATAAATCATGAGAAGATCACCAAGGCTCGGTATGGCAAAGGGACTGGATGGGGGAGGGGAAAAAACTTTCCTTTCTTTCCTCTTTGTGATTAACCAAGAATCCCCGCCCCACAAGCCATAAATGCCATTTTAATGACTTAAGCTGTGGATTTATGACTGTGTGGAGATTATTTCCTAACTAAAGCATGTTTTAAGAAGATCGTGGAAAGCATGAGAGCTTTGGAATGACACAGTTAAAAATACCGTCGCCATGTTGGCAAGTTCTGTTGGAGGACTTAAGTCTGGAAGGAGGAACAGAGCTGTTTTTATATTGTGGGTGAGACTCCTCAGAGGGACTTAAGAGCGACAGATTTGAGAGATTAATGATGGAAAGAGCGATGTTATTTATGAAAGCGATGATATATGGAAACCATCTTGTTACGAGGATTGGACGAACGAAAAAATTCACACAGGATTATAATTGGTGTTTATCTGCTTAAGGAGATTATCAGAAGAGATCATAAAGAAAAAAATAAAAAAAATATACGAACAAGATGAGATGTGGAAACAGCAAGATAAGACTGGATAGAATTATGAACATTATTTGGACTGATTTGGATATTAACGCAGTAGCAAGAAGATGATCGGAATCCCCCTTCGGAACTTGAAATATGGGTCCCCTCAACAAAAATTTAAAATTCGGCTTTGTAATTCGGAATTTATGTGATGTGATGTGATTTGATTTGATTTGATTGGTCGGCTAATAAAAGATTATTTTTTTTAAAAAAAGAAAAAAGTGGTAATAAGAGGAGCACCTATGGACAAAGAGCTCACAGTCTCTTTTGACCAAACAAGAATTTGTTAGAGAACCAACCAGGAAACACTCCCTTACAATATCATCAATTAAGTCCTGAATTTCTGAAGCCAACATCCACATTTAATAATAAAACAGATTTTTAAATTTTCTGAAAATTCATCTGAATTAAACATTGTTTACAGGAAGCAAGCTATCCTCTAGAGCAGAGGCAGCCACAGCCATACCTAGGCTCCTTTGTACCCTTGGCAAGATGATGTACTGGTGCCCCTACCCCTTGAGCCCTTGGCAAAGAGATATTGGCTACACAGTATGGTGGAGGAGCAGCCTTGGTGGACATCATATCAAATGGTCGGGGATGATAGCTTGTGGTCCACAAAATCTGGTGACCACAACATTAGCTTCAGAATCTAAGGGACAGCAGCTTTCTGTAGATTATGTTCCATTAGATGCTGCTTTAACACGTTCTTGGAGAAATGGTGAGAGTTGCCTGTACCAGGCGCTCTCCACTTGCTTTTCTCTATTTAAAGTGGCTATAATGTTGCTCTGCCAGGTGACTATTCCATCACTTCCAATTGTCGTCAGCAACAATATACAATTACAGGTGGCCGGCTGGTGTTATCAATCCATGAAATTCACTCAGTGCAGCCTATTGGGGGGGTATCAATTGGAATAGTTCAAATGTGCTTTTGAAAAACATCAATAAAATCAATATAGCATAGTATATGTACCCTCTGCATTATAATCTGGAGGGTATTTTCTCAAATGAAACATAAAGGAGGAACAAGTTCAGCTGTTTGGGGCAGGGATTTATAGGACAAAGTTGCATCTTTATTTCCTACACAGATGTTTGTAAAATTAATGGTGCATTAACCTTACTCCGTTTTACATATTTATTAACTATACTTAAACTTTCAACACCTTTAGAGAAAGTGATACATTGTAAAGAATGCTGTGGTACCGTTTATACCCCAGCCTGATTCATTTGCCCCAGTGATGATAGAAGCTCAAATCTAAGGCCCAATCCAAACAGGGCTGTAAATAATTTGATTTCTGCATTGATGAAGTATTGCAATACAGTGGTACCTCTGGATGCGAATGGGATCCGTTCCGGAGCCCCGTTTGCTTCCTGAGCAGAACGCAACCTGTGTCTGTGTGTCTGTGTGTGTGCGGGTCATGATTCGCCACTTCTGCGCATGCGCATGACATCATTTTGAGCATCTGTGCATGCATGAGTGGCGAAACCCAGAAGTAACCTGTTCCATTACTTCCGTGTCGCTGCGGAACGCAACTTGAAAACGCTCAACCTGAAGCATATTTAACCCGAGGTATAACTGTATTTATGTTTCGCCATTTCTTTCCCCCTTTACAACCCATACTCCTCAGGAGTAGGTTTTATATCTGGCTGGAAAATGTGCAAGTAGACTCATTCAAAAGGATTTCATCTGACATGACATGGGGAGGGATGAAAGCCTGTCTGCGGTCTCACATTGTAAGAGTCATTCACTTCATGCTGTAGTCATCAGCCAGAAAATAATAGGCACTTGGTGATAAACAAATCCCTGTCTCACAGCAGCCATTCAGCTTCACTTCCTTCTACACTGTGATGTAGGACTCAGGCTTTTGTAAATTTCTGGTCAACTGAACTTCTATACCTTTAACTGAACTTGGCCAGATTTTCACACTCCCATTACCTGAAGCCATGATGTGGGAGTCTGGGCCTGTTAATCCCTGTTAACTTCAGGTCACTGTAGGCACATCTTTGGTTGAAACCCCAGAACTTAAATCAATTAAGCAATGCAGCAGTCGTATTCTGGAAGTAATGACCCCTAGAGAAACTTAGTGAAAGCTAAAATATATCACATCATTTGTCTTTCAGCTCTTGATCTCAGAAGCTTCCATTTTTCCTTTTATAGCCATAGCCATTAGACAATGTGCTGGAGAAGCTGTGCATGCTTAATGTCTCTCCAGAGCATAGATGTGAGGTAATCTTTAGGGATGCAGAAGGCTGTCCGAACTACTAGCCAAATGTGTCTCCATGTCATATAGTGCTGAATAAATTTGTATGTGTTGCAATAATGTTATAGAAATTGCCACCAACAGAATATAACATACATGTGCAATGCAGTGGTAGCAAACAAAATGGCGGACGAGAAGGAAATCCCATTTGTTTTTAACAAACTCTCTTTGTGTTCTTAAGTGAGGCCACCTCTAGATTGTCAGTATTTTGGAGGAGGGTTTCAAGCACATTGTGATGGCCTGGGATTCCGATTCAGAGGCTGAACCAGAGGAATCCCAGCCTGCACAGGAGTCCCCGCCTCCAGGGCCGGCTGAACTGGGGCAAGGCCTAGATTCTGAGGAGCCTGCACCTGTGTCAGATCCTCAGGAGCAGGCACCAGGTGAAACCATTCTGGCCCCAGAGGTGCTTGAGGACTCAGTGTCTACAGGTGAGCCTCCTCCGGGGCCCAGTAACCCTTCGGCCTCTCCTGAACTGCAGAGGCTTAGGGCAGAGAGGCGAAGGGAACTGGTTGCTCCCAGGAGGAGTGCTCGCCTTAAGGCCAGAGGAGGCGGGGCTCCAGGGGGCCGGGGCCGGGACCGGGACCGCCCCTGGCCTTAGAAGAAGAAAAAGGTCAGTCAGCCCGGTCCCAGGTTGCGGGAGCAATGTCGTTGTTGGCTTCAGACCTTCCAGTGTTCCTGTTCCCTGCCCGGCCTCCTGCTCCTGACCTTCCAGCGTTCCTGTTCCTTGCCCGGCCTCCTGCTCCTGACCTTCCAGCGTCCCTGTTCCCTGCCCGGCCTCCTGCTTCTGACCTTCCAGCGTTCCTGTTCCCCGCCCGGCTCCCTGTTTCGGACCTCGCCTCTCATCTTGTGAACTCAGACTACGGTAATGGTACCTTTCCCCCGGGACCAGCACACACATATTGGGAATTTAGATTTGTACAATTAAAGTATATTAAAGCAGTCTGTTGCCCTGTCACAACAAACCCACTTAAAGTAACACACATGGACTTTTTGCAGTTAGAAAATGACAGGATGAACAAGTCAATGGGAGAAATTAAATGTAGTGCTAAGCAGATCATTCTGTTGGCATACCGCTTCAGGGGATATACCAACTCCCCAAACCAATTAGGTTGCACTAGTGGAAGTCCTTGTGAAGTACAATTGTTTAATTGCACACTGAAATGGATAATGTCTCTATTTATATTGCTGAAAGGTTTAGCATTGGAAAATTCTATTGAAGCAGGTTGATAATTAACTGTTGGTGTTCTCTGCTCTTTCACGTGAGTATTTAACCTTAGATCATGTGATTAAGGTATTCAGTTGCAAATCTTCATTTTGAAGGGAGTTGCCTCTTTGAATATGCATGTGCTTTATACAACTTTCTGGATGTATCATTGATTGTTTTTGTATCTGTTTTGAAGAAGTTCTGGTTAGTAAATCTTTGAATCATATTTATTGGTCTGGACAATTTTTATTTCCAAAGGAGTCAGTTTTTATGTATCCAATAGCTTTATGCTGTCTAATATTAGTATCTGCAATACTGCAAAGTGGAAGGACATTCCACTGATGGGGCTTTTTCGTTGTATCTGGCCCTTAGGCCAATCAGGATGAATTCAGGATGCATGCTCATTGTTGTATAACCTGCCCTCAGACAAATCAGAACAAATGCTCAGTCATGACTGGGCACAGCCTAACCTCTGTGGAAGCTTTGTGGAAGCAAATTAGGATGACTGCTTAATACACAAAGCATCTTGAGGAACCCTGAGTTACAGCTAGCTCTTGTCTAATGAGTGAAAATGAGCTGGATCCAGCCGACAGTTCTTTTCCACATGAACACCACAGCAATGGGCATATGGTTTTGTAGTTCTGGTGCCTTTATCTTGGTTTGCACCTGCATCGTTTGTTAATTGTTTTATAGTTTCTTTATAAGTAAGAAACCTGAGAATTTTTTGTTGAAGGTGCAATATACAGAGAGATCTAGAATAATAAATTAGTCTAAGGTTATTCCTCATCTCTCCAGTTATGAGTATTGATGGATGTTTTACTATGTTTTTATATGTAGTGTAAGCTGCTCAGTGTGGCTGGGAAACCCAGCCAAATGGACGGGGTATAAATAAAGTAGTAGTAGTAGTAGTAGTAATAATAATAATAATGATGATGATGATAATAATAATAATTTCTTTGAACCCTCCCATGTGTTTTCTTCTGTGTTGATGAAGTCCCTCACTCCCACCCCCTGAGTTGAACAAAGATAATATATGCCCTAAACTGCTTATAAAGCCCTTCATTTTAGAAATAATGACATCAGAGAGAGTTATTTTGGAAGCATATGTAATCACGGAGCATTTTGTGGTGTTTAGAAAATGTATCTATCCAAAGGACAAACTAAATGTGCACCGACAGCATGTATTTTACACACTCGAATGGCCTATATTACTACAATTCTCTTAGGAACTATAAATTAAAAGTTGTAGATTTCATGTATGCTTAAAAAACAACCCATACTGTCTCCTTTCATTCGTGGTTTGGACAAATGCCCAGGACTTCAGATAACTTAACAAGTTAAAGCTTTCTTTGACCTCAAGTGAGTTGCATCATTGATCGGTTGCATCATGGCGATATATATATGAAAAAATCCCATGGGAACAAATGAGCTCTCAAAGCCTCTCTCTCCCCCCTCCCCTTTTAATGGCCTTGTAATAGGACAGTTCCTATTATATTTTGCCATACTTTGGCTTTGGCTAGCCCATCAGAACTCTATTTAGGGATAGAAGTGAGGAGTGAAGGGGAAAGCCCTTCTAGTTAGCCTTTGCTGTTTGAGCAATGGGGAATCGATTTTGGCCTGGCTACAGCTTCCTCAAGGAAGGCTGGACTCAGTGAACATTGGAATGGTCCCAACATATCATCTAATTCAAGGATGATCAGAACCAGATAATGCATGCAAAATAATTTCTTCTCCATAACTGCCCTGAAGGCCTATCTTTTCACTCAGTTGTGCTGCATTCCATAAACCGTATCTTGTATCGAACAGCTATTATTTGTACTTGCTAAATGGACCAAATAAGTATTTTAGTACTGCACCTAAGGGAGTAATCATTTTACACCCTCCAAACATATCATTTCTGTTACCGATTCCAGTATTATTACAGGGCCTAGGTCTGCCTTTGAAAGTTGCCAAATTACATAGTTAGTTCATTGCTCTTTAAAGCACACAATTCATAATATGCATTTATAGAAATTACAGGTCTTGCATAGCTTGAGGAATAGGCTTTTGAAGTCTCAGGCTCAAACTACACACGGTGGCAGTGGCAGGCATGTTTTGTTCAACTCAGGCCAGTTCCAATCACAAATAAAATGGGGACTACAGTCCATTTTTATAACCAAAGGAGCAAGCAGGTGCAATGTACTGAAATCCACTGCTTGCTGCATCGATGGGCAACCTGTGTCTCTCCACACATCTCCAGCATTCAGTTCCCATCAGGCCCAGGTAAGTTCCACCCTTCATAATCAATCATATGATGGGGTGTACACACACAATTTGAATGCCCATAAACTTTTTTGGGTGGTAGCCACCTAAAATATTTTATTGCCCCTCCAAAGGAACCTCAGCCCCTAGGAGTTGGCTCCTATGATCAGTGGCGGAGCTTCATGCTTCGGCACGGGGGGGGGGGGGCAGAGACCAGGTGGGGGCAGGGCTGGTGCATGTCCCAGGGGTAGGGCAGCCATGATGGCACCTTACCAGGATCGCACTGCCAGGGGCAGTGTGCTCCCCCCGCACTCCTCTTCCTCCGCCAGTGCCTAAGATCCCACTTCACAGGGAACGCTGGAAAATGTACATTTGAGAGGGAGCATGAAAGCTTCCATTTGCTGCAAGGGTTCTGAAGAGTGAAGTGGCTGCATGGGGAGGGGGGGGAGCTGCTGAAGAACAGCTTATCCCACCATGCCCACAAAGTTCTCTACCTGTCCACAAGTTCTCTACCTCTTACAAACTGGCCTGTTGTCCTCAGGTAGAGGGGAAGATGCCCCATCATCAGTACTGAAGAAAGAACCAACTTCAAGTCTGGTCAGATTCTGAACATGTAAGGGGGCACCATCTTGTCCATTGTGTCAGGCACCAAGATGTATCGGTTCTTCTCCTCCCAGCCCCCAGAACAGTTTGAGCTTGAAAAGTCCTCCAAAAACGTTCCAGCTCTGGTCTGGTTACACCTGTCAAGGTTTTGTATCCTATGCAACCATTAAAGCTTCAAGAGTCCTTTGTTTCTTTTCTCAGTTACCTGGTTGTCCTGGGAGCCCTTCAACTCTTATTAAATTACTGCTGCTCTATACTTGAGGTCAAAAACTTATGGTCCCTGTACTAGAATCAACCCACAGTTTGCCTTCCCACCAGAGAGGTTTGGGGGAAGTAACACTTGTGGTTAAAGATTAAATCTCAGCTTATTTACTTTGGCCCCTTCTCAAAGTGGGCTTCCAAGAAATATAAATGCTGTCCAGGTCCTTGCCTATTCTAAATCCATGAACTGCATTCCCTTTTGATCATCCATCTCATAGTCAGATCTGACCTCCATGCCAGTATTTAATTTTTTTTTTATATATGTCCATGCTGTCATACCTCTGCTATGTTCTTAGCTTGCCTTTCTGAAAACAAACATTTTTTTCAATGCATGTGAAAAAAGACAAGCCAAGCCTCATGAATGGCTAGAGATGTCACCAAGCGTCATCATTCATTGGCTCCAAAATACAAATCTCTGCAACTTGTAATAAAAATAATGCAAGCATAAAGACGCCCAGGTTATTTTCCAGCTTGGATTTTAATTGTAGGACTTCCACCGCCACCCTTGTTTCCTTCTGCACTTTTGTCCCAACCCAAATAAACCCTGAGGGGACCTCATCCATCTCTATTTGAGATAGCTTTGCATAGTGCTGCCTGTGAAATAGTTAAATTTACATCAGAGAGAGAGAGAGATAGAAAAGAGAGATTGGGAAATGATGTCATCAATGCATAAACTGACTACAGCAATTATACATCACAATCCATGAGAACCGAAAGAACACACAAGAGGACTCTACTTGCCAGAGCAATGCTTAATGAGCAAATGATTTATTTGCAAAGCCTCTCAAATTCCTTTGGGCGGGACGGAGTAAAGTTTGTGGTATTTAAAAACGAGCTGTACTCTTTGACTTTTTATTGACATCAGACTGGTGGAATCTGGTGCTCTGGAATCAAGAACATCATGAAAAAAGCAAATAATGCAAAAGAATGCATTTTATTTTTTTGGCTTCCAACACAGTGCAAGCATCAACCAGCACATCATTATGGTGTATACGTTGCACCACTGCAGATTTGTGTGTTCTGCGTACGTCTTTACAATTTTCAGTGCTGCAGTATAAGATTATGTTTGGTTCAATGGCAATGTTTACCCTGAAATGAGGCAAGGCACCTGAATCATATTTCAGAAAAGCAAAACCTTATTCTAATGACTTGTTGTCTAGGGTTAAGCAAACCTTTTTTTCCCACTCCTGAAATGAAAAAGAAAGAAAAAGAAGAAGAAGAAAGATGTAGCCAACTTGTTTTCTCATGCTCTGGAGGGTAGGACTCGAACCAAGAGCTTCAAGTTACAAGAAAGGAGATTCTGACTAAACATCAGGAAGAACTTGAGTTGGCAGCCTCACTCAGGAGGTTGTGGGCTCTCCTTCCTTGGAGGTTTTTAAGCAGTGGTTGGATGGCCATCTGTCATGGATGCTTTAGCTGAGATTCCTGCATTGCAGGGGGTGGACTAGATGACCATTGGGTCCCAGCTCTCTGAATAGTGTAATCTTTTTTTTCTGTTTAAAAATGCATTGTTCAACCTAACCTGGGTTTTCAAACTAGGACGAACTATACAACTCTTAGTAGGCTCTTTAGCCATTCACTGTAAAATACACTGACTACATGGCAATTAGGGCTGCCCTGGTAATAGCATATTCACAATGTCATCATCAGCATGTCTACTCAGAAGTAAATGCCACTGAGTTTCATGGCAGCTCTTCTCAGATAAGCGTGTGTGGGTGTACCATAACAGGTTCAAAACAGCTAATGAAATAGATAAAAACAGTACAGTGATACCTCGGGTTACAGATGCTTCAGGTTACAGACTCCACTAACCCAGAAATAGTACCTCAGGTTAAGAACTTTGCTTCAGGATGAGAAGAGAAATTGCATGGTGGCGGCGGGAGGCCCCACTTGCTAAAGTGGTACCTCAGGTTAAGAACAGTTTCAGGTTAAGAACGGACCTCCAGAACGAATTGAATTCTTAACCTGAGGTATCACTGTACTTTTTTCCCCTAAAAAAATTGTTTGAGGTACTCTCATTTTCCTACTCATATTGAAATACAGCCCCTCAATGAGGCCAAACTTAGACTCACAAAATGTTTAGGGGTATGCGTCCCACTGCATCCCCCCAGAAAAAAAAGCACTGGATAAAACATAACAAGTATTCAGCTCCTTCATGCATTAGGACACTGAGTTCCAGTGCCAAGGGCCTTCTGGCAGTTCCCTCACTGCGAGAAGTGGGGTTACAGGGAACCAGGCAGAAGGCCTTCTCGGTGGTGGCGCCTGCCCTGTGGAACGTCCTCCCCTCAGATGTCAAGGAAATAAATAACTATCTGACATTTAGAAGAAATCTGAAGGCAGCCCTGTTTAGGGAAGTTTTTTAATGACTGATGTTTTAATTACAGGTAGGTAGTCAAAACAAAATGTAAAAATTCCTTCCAGTAGTACCTTAGAGACCAACTAAGTTTTTTATTGCATGCATTTTTAATCTTTTTTCAAAGTATTTTTAATCTTTTGTTAAGAGCCGCCCAGAGTGGCTGGGGAAACCCAGCCAGACGGGTGGGGTATAAATAATAAATAATAAATAATAAATTGTTGTTGTTGTTGACTACACAGACTATCTCTTGCTTGCAGCCTGAGATGGGACTTGGGTTGATCATTTGCCGGCAACTTTGGACTGCCTTAACCTTGGCCCCGTCCCAGCATGTGCCTGCAGCACCTTGACTGTGAGTCGGCCTTTGCTACCAACGTCACCACCCTTACCCCAGTCTTGCGTTCCTACCACTCATGCCGCATCAGCCTCGAACAACTGAAATGTCATAGTATCACAGAACTGTAGAATTGGAATAGACCACAGGGCAACCCCCCTGGCAATGCAGGAATCTTTCACCCAATGTGGAACTTGAACCCTTGACCCTGAGATTAAGAGTCTCATGCTTTACGGACTGAGCTAAATATTATTCAAATAATCTTTGATTATACAAAACTACAGCACATATTACAATGGTGTCTTCTTTAAAATGAAATGTTCAGGACTTCCGGAGGCGGCGCGAAACAGCAATGGCGGTCCTCTTTACGCTGTGAAGAGGGGCTCCGCGAAAAAGGGTCGTCCGCTGCGGCAAAGCGGAGACCCATTAAGAAAAACCGCAGGCAGAGTGAGCCTGCGGCCGTGGGACTCGGCGGGCGCCTGGAGCCCCCCCAGAAGCTGTGAAGGAGCCTCGTAAGAGGCTCCGGAACGTGAAAGGGGGAGCGGCGCTGTGAGTTCATCGCTCTTTTCGTGGAAGCAAAGCCGCGCTGCTGCTGCTGATGAGCGCTGACCTTTCTTCTTGAAATTATCGGAATTGGAGCAACATACCCGTGAGTAAGGGTCCTAAATTTTTCAACTAAATTGAAGAAATTCGGCCGAAAGCGGGAGGCGAGTAACAGGAAGTCCGCCTTCCGACTCTGCTAATCAGATCAAAGCAAGGGCTCGGAAACGAGCTGAAGCATTTAAAAAGGGATTGTTAAAGTGGAAGAAAGGGTGCATTGAGAGACTCTGTATTTTGAAGCTAAAAAGGAAAAGAACTGTGGTTGTATAGACTTTTATTCTTTAGAACTATCCTCCAATCTTTGGGCTAAACGGGGCTGAAAGAGATAACCCCGTCACCGGGCTGCCAGTGCATAGAAAAAGAACTGTCAAACTGCTGTCAAATGGACGATATTGTTGCAGAGATCGAAATTGTTGCATAGACTGAGATACTAATATTAAACATTGTTACATGGACTTGTATTGATACTTCATGGCTGGATTTTAAAAAACTAGAAGTCCTGGAAGCCTTCCTTTTGTGTTTGGGAATTACTAAACTCAATATGGGGAATTGAGGAACTTCAATGGCGGAAAATAGTTCCTTTCTTTTTCGAAGCTTTGGAATACTCCCCCTATAGGACTGTGGAAATATAGTTGCATGGGAACTGAGTTTTATTGAAACCTTTCGTGGTTTTTTTTTTATTTATATTTGGGACTTGTTTTTCTCATGGGACAAAAGACCATTTGACCTTGAACAGAGGCAGGTGTGGAATGAGCGGCACAGGGAGAACAAGAGCAGCCAAAGCTAAAGATAAAGAAAAAGAGAAAAAATCTGGGCAACTTTTGCAAACAACTTTAACTCATCATCGCAGATCATCTGTCCCAACTGTGCTGACAGCACAGGAGGTGGAACTAGTGCAGCCTGCTGCAGAAGACATGGCAAGTGGAGGATCTGAAACAGTTTTAAAGCAAATTTTGGAACAATTGGCAGTCTTAAATCAAAAAGTGGACAATCAAACATCAAAGATTGACCAAGCTACATCCTCTATTGGCAAATTAACTGAACAGGTTTCACAGCACACTCAGGCAATTGAGAAATTGCAAGGAGCTACGGCAGAAAACTTTAAATTAGCTGTGGAAGCCAACCAAAAAGCAGAACAGGCGAACTTAAAGGTGGAAGAAATTAAAGGAGAGGTGAGACCTTTGAGAAGGCAAGTAGGGGAACAACAAGCCTATCTGGCATTGGTTGAATTGAAGAGTAAAGATAGTAATCTCAGGATAAGGGCTATCCCGGAATTGGAACAAAATAATTTAGAGGGATTTTTGACACTTTTGTTCACCAAATTCTGGGGAATTGAGGAAGAAAAGGACTTTAAAATTGTGACAGCCTTTAGACTGGGAAAATCAGTAAAGAAAGATAAGCCCAGAGACTGTTTGGTTGCTCTGAGATCAAGAGAAGAAAGGGATAAGATACTAGGCCTACATTTTAAGAAATCTTTGGAGGTAGAAGGTAAAAGGGCCAAATATCTCTTGGAACTTAGGACTACCTATATAGATTTGACCAAATTGTTGAGACACAACGGAATTCCCTACAGGTGGGAGTTTCCACAAGGACTTTCATTTACTTACAAAGGAAGGAAAATAAAGATTAAATCACCTGAAGACCAGCAGAAGTTCCTACACGACCACGAGGAGGACCTGCAAAAAGGAGCCGCAGCTTCTTGGCCTCCACCACTACCGGGACCATCTCCAAGAGATATACCACCAGGACCAGGACCAGCATTACCTCCCCCGGGATCGGGAGGAAGCTTAGATACCCCATTGTAGAACCCGTCAACTGATTCAGGATGTCTCTGCAGCTACTTAGTTGGAATATAAATGGCGGAAATTCCCCGGAAAAAAGAAGGAAAGTCTTTCACATTTTGAAAAAGGAACAATTGGACGTTATCTGCCTACAGGAAACACATGTGACAAGGCTCCATAGAAAAGTGTTAATTAACAAAAGACTAGGCCAAGAATTTACTTCTTCGGACAAAGTCAAGAAGAGAGGAGTGGTGATTTATGCAAAGGAGAGCCTGTCACCGAAATTTTTATTTAAAGATGAACACGGCCGAATTTTGGCGATTGAAATACAGACACAAGGAGAAAAAATTTTGATATTAGGAATATATGCTCCAAATGAGGGAAAGTCGGAATTTTTCAGGAAGCTGCATGAGACCATGCTGGATTATTTGGATTATAGCAACATCATTATGCTGGGTGACATGAATGGGGTTGTCTCTGTACATATGGATAAGTCACAAAGTGCTAACATATCGAAAGACGGCAGACTACCCAAAACTTTTTTTGAAATGACAGACAACATGGACTTAGTGGACATCTGGAGGGTTAAGAACCCTCTAGGGAAAGAAGGGACTTTCTTTTCTGAAGCTCATCTGACATGGACACGAATCGACCAAATCTGGACAACTAGAGGACTGGCACCTAAGACTAGAAAAGTGGAAATCTGCCCAAAAACCTGCTCCGACCATAGTGCTTTGAAAGTGGAATTGAGACTTAACACAACCGGTACCTTTAGATGGAAAATGAATGACACCTTATTAAGAGATCAGGAGATTGTGAAGAAGGCCCAAAAAACCTTAAAAGACTATTTTGAGATAAATTTGAATACCACCGTGGAAAAAAGAACAATCTGGGACGCAAGTAAGGCAGTTATGAGAGGGTTTCTAATACAACAAAAACACAATTAAGAAAAGGCTCTGGAATGAAAAGAAGGAGAAGATATTGGAGAAAATAAGAGAAGGAGAGAAAAAATTAAGATCTAGGCCTAAGTCGAAGGACGTGTTAAGAGAAGTGAAATTCTTCCAGGCGCAATATTCAAAATTGATAAACCAAGAGGTGGAATGGAAAATTAAACAAATGAAACAAAGATCCTTCGAATCGGCGAATAAGTGTGGGAAACTGCTAGCTTGGCAGTTGAAAAAGAGGCAAAAGCTTAATACGGTTACAAATCTAGAGATCGAAGGGAGAATGGTTCAGAAACCCGAGGAAATCAGAAAGTGCTTCCAGAGGTATTTCAAAGAACTATATACACAAGGGCCGCAAAAAGCCTCAGAGGTGGATCAATTTTTAAAAACTAATGGATTACAAAAAATACCCCTGGAAATGAGAACAAACCTGAACTGTAATATTACACAGCAAGAAATTGAAAGTGCCATTCAAAATCTTCAACTTGGCAAATCCCCAGGCCCGGACGGCTTAACCTCCAAATATTATAAAGTTTTAAAGGACTATTTGATACAACCTTTGATGGAGGTTTGCAACCAGATAATGGAGGGAGGGAGGGCACCGGAAACGTGGAAAGAAGCCTTCATCACATTGGTACTTAAATCAGAGACTGAAAAGACCCAACTTAAGAACTACCGCCCCATCTCACTCCTAAATGTGGATTATAAAATTTTTGCAGATATTTTGGCAAATAGACTTAAAAAAGTATTAAATGAAGTGATTCACAGAGACCAGGCTGGCTTTCTCCCTGGTAGGCATTTGTTTGACAACACAAGAAACATTATTGACATTTTGGAACTTCTACAAACAAATCTGAATACTAGAGCGGTTTTGATTTTTGTGGATGCAGAGAAGGCCTTTGATAATATTTCTTGGATGTTTATGAAGAAAAATTTGGAAGGGATGGGAGTGGGGCCGGGGTTTGAAAATGGTATAGAAGCAATCTACACAGAACAAAAAGCTAAATTGATAGTAAACAATGTGGTGACAGAGGAGTTTAAAATTGAAAAAGGGACACGCCAGGGGTGTCCCCTATCCCCCCTATTGTTTATTTCAGTCCTGGAGGTGTTGCTAAATATGATTAGAAAGGACCGGTTGGTCCAGGGGATTGAGGTCGGAGTGAAACAATATAAATTGAAAGCATTCGCAGATGACGTGGTATTAACACTTCAGGAACCAGTCTCCAGCACTAAAAGAGTGTTAGAATTAATTTCTGATTTTGGTCGGGTGGCGGGGTTTAAGTTAAATAAGCAAAAAACCAAGGTTTTAGCAAAAAATTTGTCAGTTACAGAAACAGATGAGTTCTCTAAAGAAACGGAGCTGAATGTGGTTAAAAAAGTAAAATACCTAGGGGTGTACTTGACCTCCAAAAATTTGAATTTGTTTAAAGATAACTATGAGAAATGCTGGTTAGAAATCAAAAGAGATTTGGATATATGGTCAAGACTGAAACTTTCCTTGTTAGGCCGAATAGCTGCTGTAAAGATGAATGTATTGCCGAAAATGTTATTTTTGTTTCAGGCCCTACAGATCGTGGACAAGGTGGAATGTTTTGGAAAGTGGCAGAGGGATATTTCTAAGTTTGTTTGGCAGGGCAAAAAGCCCCGAATAAAGTTTAAAATATTAACTGATGCGAAAGAAAGAGGGGGATTTGCCCTGCCAGACTTGAGGCTATATTATGAATCTGCAGCCTTCTGCTGGTTGAAAGATTGGATTTTATTGGAGAACACTGATGTCCTGGATCTGGAAGGGTTTGACAATGCGTTTGGGTGGCATGCATATTTGTGGTATGACAAGGTCAAAGTGCACAAACTGTTTAAAAACCATATTGTCAGAAGAGCAATTTGGAGGGTCTGGATAAAATACAAAGACTTATTGGAGAGTAAAACTCCGAGGTGGCTCTCACCGGTGGAGGCCAAGGCACGTAAGAGACCCAACATGGAGGCCCATTGGCCTAAATATTGGGAAATAATTGAAAAAACTGGAGACAATTGGAGGTTGCTAAGTTTGGAGAAATTGAAAACTAAGGTACGAGATTGGTTGCACTATGCGCAAATTCAAGAGGTATTTAAAATAGATAAAAAAGTTGGATTCCAGGTGGAAAAATCGAAACTAGAGACTGAATTGTTAGAGCCAAAAAGTAAACTACTTTCGAGAATGTATAACTTGCTGCTTAAGTGGAATACACAGGATGAGACAGTCAAATCCGCTATGATAAAATGGGCTCAGGATGTGGGGCATAACATTATGTTTGCAGACTGGGAAAGGTTATGGAACACCGGTTTGAAATTCACGGCATGTACTGCCTTGAAGGAAAATATTATGAAAATGGTATACCGGTGGTACATGACCCCAGTCAAGTTAGCCAAGATATATCATCTGTCTGACAATAAATGTTGGAAATGTGGAGAGGCGGAAGGGACATTCTTCCATCTCTGGTGGACCTGCCCGAAAGTGAAGGCCTTCTGGGAAATGATCCATAATGAACTAAAAAAGGTATTGAGATTTACCTTACCTAAAAAACCAGAGGCCTTCCTTCTGGGCATGGTGGACCAGAGAGTGCTTAAGAAGGACAGAACCTTTTTTATGTATGCTACCACAGCAGCAAGGATCCTGATTGCAAAATACTGGAAGATACAAGATTTACCCACGCTGGAGGAGTGGCAATCGCAGTTGATGGACTATATGGAACTGGCTGAAATGACTGGCAGAATCCGAGACGCGGGAGAAGAAACAACTGAGGAGGATTGGGAAAAGTTTAAGGACTATTTGAAAAAACACTATAAGTTGTATGAATGTTAAAAAAAAAAAAAAATGCACCTTTCAGGAAATTCTAGCTTCAGCAAATGTAAGTTATTGGAATGAAAATTAAGACACAAGAATTCAGAGGTAAAATAATGAAATAACTTTATTGTGTTTAATATAAAATATATAAGAATCGAGCGACAGTAAAATTGAAAATAGGGAACATGATAAAATGGAAGTTACAATAAGTTTTGAAATAAGTTAACAAATTGCTGATGTTTTATAAGACAGAGAACGCAGGGTTCGGAGGATGTGGGGAAGTCCTATAGAATAGAAGGAAAAAGATTATGGAAACTTGTTACCTATACCCTATCTTCTTATAACCACTTTTTATTCTTTTTTCTGTATTTCTAAAAAAGCAATAAAAATATTTAAAAAAAAAAAAAAATAAAATGAAATGTTCAAGTCTTTTGTCTGAAAATCGTTCCAAATATTGAATGGGGATTTTGATGTGATTCCCTTTCACACATCAGATTTCTAAGAAATAGATCAGCTTTTTTTCCCCTAGCGAGGAAGAATTTAATTGCTTCTAGCACTGCCATCTCCTGGCCCTCTGATGCAATTCTTTTAGCCCTTCATTTAAACTGATGTGCAAAAGATGGGAACGTTTTTTCTGCATACATGAAAATGAATCAAATGACCTATATTTCTTTCGTAAGAACCTCCTATGTTACTCAAGGATATAAGTTAATGAATGATATAAACTGCATGTAGACATAACCTGCAGACTGTTTCAGAACAAAGTGCTGGGGAAAATCTCATAGCAAGAAGAACAGATTCTTGAGTGTAAAAGCTGATGCATGGCTTCAATGCAAAAGAGCTGCACCGTCTGAAATTTATACAACTATCAAAGATGCAAGACATCTGATTTCTTTTGCATCTGGCTGCCATCTAATCATATAGTTGGAAGGTACCACAAGAGTCATTTGGTCCAACTCCCTGCAATGCAAGGATCTTTTGCCCAACCTAGGGCTTGAACCCATGACCGTGAGATTAAAAATCTCATGCTCTACCAACTGAGCTCTATCGTGTGACAGCCCTGTTTAGGGAGGTTTTTAATATTTAATGTTGTATTGTTTTTAACACTCGATTGGAAGCCGCCCAGAGTGGCTGGGGAAACTCAGCCAGATGGGTGGGATATAAATAATAAATTATTATTATTATATATGGGTAGGAGAACTGAAAATTTGCACATTTGGAGTAGGGGGTCTGCAAATTTGCACATTTTGATTTTAGGTTGAAACTACTGTTTGAAAAATGTGTAAATGTTTTGTGGGGGTGGTGGGGGTGGGGAACCCTTCACGGTGTATTTTCCACCCTAGCCCCCAGCAAATTCTTTAGTGCCATCCTTTCACCTATGTGCCACTGCTTCTCTGCCATCTTAGGCATTTACAATTCACAGAGTGGGTATGATTACATCACAATGATATATAGCCAATAATAATCAAATACAAGCTGATTTCACTTGAGGAAAACTAAGCCAGTTTTGAATGGAAGCAATGCTTTCTAGTTTGGTCACATGGGTGATCTTGGCCACTCAAGAATCACTGTGGACGAACGAAGTCCACTGTGGAGAACATTTCCTAGACAAGGGAACACTTTTGTCTCCTTTTCAATTAATCCACAACAAATTGTTGAAAGACTGGGTCCTTTTAGAAGATGCTGAAAATGTTCAGGAAAGCCATCCTCTCTTTTCAGCTTAATTCTGCCCATGCAGAGGCAAATAATTAAAATGAAGAAGAAGAAGAAGAGGAGGAGGAGGAGGAGGAGGAGGAGGAGGAGGAGGAGGAGGAGGAGGAGGAGGAGGAGGAGGAGGAAAGCTAAATGGAAGAAGCTGCAATTAATAAGCTGCAACTCAGCTACTAGTGGAAAATGTTCATCATCAGACTTTGGCAATATGGAAGTGCAGGACGTTTATTTCATAGGTAGGTAGCTAAGGAGTGAAGCAAGTGAACTTGAGGGAAATTTCAAGCCAGCCTAACACAAAAACACGCATTACCAACACAAGTGACTCAAGATTTCCCTGGCGAGATGAAATCTAAGGAAGGTTTTGTCACTCTTCATGTTCTTTATTGCGAATCAGATCAGAAAGAGCAAATGCTACAGAGTGCAGATAAACTGCTGACACTTCACACCATGGAGTGGCTTGGGGTTGGTATGCTGTCATAATCGTCCGAGTAGGTCTGGTACTGGTCCGTGAGAAGCGGCTGATGAAGATCATCCTTGTTTCTCCTGGCACGGACGATGCATGTGGCAGCAGCGAATATAATTGCAACCAGGATCAAGGCAGTGACAATGGCAATAGTGATGATTTCCGTGACTTGGAGAGCCCGAGCTAGAAAGAAACAGAAGGAAGGGCACACAGGGTTAAAGTCTTGAGTGATGTAGACGGGGAGGGTCAGGGGGGTCATGGCCCTGGTGCAGATTTGTGAAAGGGTGTGAGGGGGTGCAAGCAGGCCCCTTCAATCTCTAATTCGCACCTGGGCTGGGCCTTCAGGGCTGGGGCAGCGGTGGCTCATTTTCCCCCTTGTGGATGGTGAAGGGACATCTGCACATGCCCCACCCCTGGGCCAGTCAAGGGAGAGGGAGGGTGCTGCTGCCGCCCACCAAGGAGAGGCAAGAGGCTCTGGTAGCCGCTGCCTCCTTTGCAAATGGGGTGCCTCAGCCCTCAGATCTGCCCTCATCGAGGGGCGGTTTTGAGCCTCTTTCTCCCTTGCCTCACCCGCCGCTGACTCAGACTGCACACCCCAGTTGCTGAGCTACATCACTGGATGTAGCTAAAAGTCTAATCCATTTGAATATTCTTCTTAGAGATTATGGATAATAACAAGTCCAGTCATTTCAAGTTGCTGTTGATTGCAACTTTACAAATGTTTTATGCATTTATTTCTTTTACTGTAAGTCATTGTAATATTCTTAATAAAATTGTTGTTGTTGTTGCTGTTATTGTTGTTGTTGTTATAGAAGTACTTCTTTCTGTGTAATACAAAGTTCCACAGCAATTCAAGAACTGCGTGATGGTGGGTTTCTGAGGGACTTAATTCAACTCATGCAACCTGAATTATTTCCTCTGTAAATCAGAACAGGGAAACTTCTTTTTAAATAGACTATCATTAGGCTATGTATTCAGAATTTGTGCACTGATATATCTAAACTGACCTTCCGTAGAAAAGAGAGTGAATTATCTCTGAACATGGGAACAGAAAGCAAAGGCAAACTAAGGAACCAATCTACTCCTCTGATAGTGTCTTTTTGGAGCATTTAGTTTCCTATACTAGGTAAGCAGATCATGCTTGTTTTTTATTGCTTTCTTTGCTCCATTGACTCAGTTGTTGAATCCTGAATATTCAGTGTTCTTATTTGATGATACCAAAAATGTGCATTTCCCCCTCAATGTTTCTTTGTTCATTAAAGCAGGTGAAGCAAACTACATAGATTGAAAAACCAGTGATTTCTGTTAGGCTTCAAATTAGATACAGTTCAAGTTTAAGCAGCCGTGGAAAGGAGCACAGCCCTTAATAGCTATTTCATGCACATAATATTTGTAAATAGTAAATCAACATTTGAACCACTGGAACAGAAAAGAAGAAAGTGTTATGTAATGAAAAGGAGAGGCTTAATAACTTACTTGGCCACTGAACTTCATAACTGTATCCCAGATTTCCTGGTGCTGTAACAAACATCTCATTGTTGGCCACGGGGGGCCAGAATGGTACCATGTTGTACCGTCTGTTATGTCCAATGGGGGCATTCTCTAGTGGGTAGATCGAGATATCTAAAGGGGGGGGGGGAAATGTTTTGCTTGTTCAGTTTCAGAAACTTGGTAAAGATAACAAAATTCACATGGAGCCTTTGTGGCCACTCCCAGATTACAAACAATTAGGGTGCCTCCAGACTGTCAATATTTTGCAATAGGAATTTAAGTGTGTACCAGAACTGTAGATTTGTGCAATTAGAGTTGATTGAAGTGTTTTGTTACCCCAGCAGAACAAAAGCATTTCTACACCCAAGTTTTTTTGCAGTTTGGGAAGTGAGGGGGAATGAAAAGTGTGGGGTGAATGAATGATTAATGGGAAGACGATGAAACAGTCCACAAGCAGAGAGAGGCTCTTTGCACTTCTCTCTTGTTCATAATGAAAGGAGGAGGTTGTCTAGTCCTGGCATCCAATGTAAGCTGGGCTGGTCATGTTTAAGGCAACGTGTTCAATGCTGGTGGGGTTAAGAAAATGCAAACAGGAACTGAGCAGGAAGAGCAAACAGCTTCTCATGCACTGTGGATTCTTGAGAGGCTATTTGCTGACACCATTCATGAGTGCCATCAGAAGTACATTGGCACCCATAGGTGATGGGTTGGTGACCCTTCTCCCTGAGGCTTCCATGTCAGGTGACCAACAAATGGGACATCCTTGCAGGGGACACCAGTGATGTCCTTCTAACCTCATTGTTACCCTCACAGAAGTAGAGAGAGGGCTGATGCTGAACATTTCCCTGTGACTTTTCATTGTAGGAGGTGCAGGAGGAGATCAGCAAAGGTGGACAAGCAATTGGTCAAGAATGTTTATTCATCAACAATTGCATTCTCTGATAAGCTTCTGAGCCCCCTCAGAGCCAACCCCTGCAAATGCAGCCGAAAAACATACTCTGAAGCCCTGTATGTTTGCTTCTTCTCTGTTCTCCTTCCTTTTGCACTTTCTTTGCCCAGAAACCCAGAGAGACTGGCTGCCTCCTGCCATGCCATCTGCTTTTCTTTTGTATTTGTTAGGGGAACATGACACGAACTTATGTGATTTTACAGCAGTAACAAACAGCTCTTTTGAACTTGCCAGAATTGCCACTTGACTTATTGTAAGACACGCACAAAAATGGCTAGAAGATTTTTTAAGACTATATGCAAATATATACCCTGTAACAGCAAGTACATTGTTTGATTTATCCTTTTCCCCTCTTCTTTTTTTGCAAGAGGGGTAGAGAATGAAGGGCAGCAGTGTGTGATTTGTGAATTTATGCAATTAGAAAAGAGTATGGAACTATTTCTGCTGTTCCGGTCAACTGACCTGGGAAAACTCCATTAAGATCTTGTGATCCCTGGGTGTAATTTATCCTGCATCATCAACCAAGACAATAGCTCCTTCTTTGGCTAAATATTATTCTGCTTCTGAAGACAGGAGTAAAAGGATGTGATTGTGCCCCTGATCCCCAAGCCCAGGCCTCTGAAAGGGCTATGTTGTTGCAAGGGGATCATAGCAGCTTGTTTGTGCAAGTGGGAACAGAAGCCTGTCCTTTGCATCTCACCCACTTTGCTGAGTGGGACTCGGGTAGTGGGCGAATCGTTCCCTTTGCCTGAAGGTTAAATAATGTGAATCACAAGAACTCACCAGGATTATGCCTTCTCAACCATTCGTCAAAAAGAGCGTCGGTGAATGTGTGCAGGAGGACAAAAATGGGATCATTTGGGGACAAATGGGTTTGCCCTCCCGTGCCGTTCAAAAACAGATGGGCCAGATTGTGAAGGCTACGTACGGCTGGATTGTACTTCCCCGAAGGGTCGCTGTAACCTGCACGTAAGAATAAAGAAGAGGTGTAAATTGGAAACAGCAGTGAGATTAAAGCAGCTGCTTATAATTCAGTTTGCCATGATTTTGAACCACTCTCTTGACTCCTTTAAGGAAATGGCAGTGCTCCTTGCATATCACAGACTCTTTGAAATGCACACGATTGCTATTTCCTCGGGACACTCAACTTTGAGATTAAATAATGATGCTATATGAATACAAAGTGATTTGCTTGCTTGTGGGTTTGTTGCACAAGCGAAGTGGAATGTTGCACATTGAAACACAAACACAAATCTGTCTTGCACTGAGCTACAGTGGCAGCTTTTGGGTCGGAATGGCAGTAAACATAATTGAAACCACCACGTGCATTTTCTAGCCGTCGACACAAGTGTCAAGATGTTCTTATGTATCCTAATGGGCCAGCTGTTCCTCCAGCTCCCCACATGTCTTTTCCTGAATGGCTGCCAGCAGATTGACTTTGGAGAAGGACCTTCTGCTTCAGGGAGCCCAGAAATTCTCAGCGCTGATTCTCCAGCACTACTAAACAAATTCTTGTAATGTCAGAATCTTGGTCATCAGAAGAACTGAAATAATTAGGTGGGGAATATTCTGCCTTCTTCTGCAGTGAGGCCAAGAGCTCAAACTGGACTGAACAGAATTAAATGTTAAACTCCGCATTGGCTTTATATTTAAGCAAATATAGTACAGCAATATTTCCCCATGCATCTCTCTCTGTAAATGTCAGGGGAACATAAGAAACTGAATCACATATGAGTAAGAACCTTGGTCTGTCCAGATCAGTACTATCTAGGGCAGAATGTAAGTGTTGCATTTAGGAGAAGAACAAAAATACTTCAAGCAATGGATAAACATGATTGCTGCTCATGCATACTATTTCTCCCTGCAGCAAACATGCCCTGAAAGATCTGAAACATAAGGTACCTGTGTATGTGTGTGTGTTTGCAGCTGAAGTCAAGGATGTTGAAACTCCTTTGAACATATTTGCTAGCAATGAAATTATTTTTGTGATGGATCAGGGTTTCAGAATGAAAAGCCTTGACTCCTATAAAACATTTAACCATTTGGGCGGGAGGAATATTTGAAGTAATTGGCAATAATACACTTCATTTGCTCTGTTTTTGTTCATTGAGGGAAAAAAGGGATATGGTAAGTGATTTATGTTTTTCTGTTCTTTTTTAAAGTGAAGGAATACTCATAATTGATTCAGTGTTGATCATTTGTTTTGCATCTTATGCATTTACAATTTTATGATGTTTTTGAGATCACAATGAAACTGGAGTGATAGTTGGTGGTTTATAAATATTCTGTAAATTAATGAAGGAAGGACATTATTATAACCTGTTCCAGTTTAGGAAAATGTAAATGATACAACGGGGGTCCCTATTTCACCCAATCTGACTTCCAGATCTTGAGAATACTTTCCTCACATAGTCATGGGCTTGGTATAAAAAGAGGTGGTTTGCTAAATAGATTCTTTCTCTTGCAAAATAACTTGACTACTTTTCACCCTGCGCAAACTTGGTGAGTACGGCAAGCTCCATGTCCCTCTGGTTTCAGACCTTTTATTTGAGAATTACTTGCCTTCCACTGTATTACGAAAGCTGTCTGTTGAATTTGAATAGAACGGAGGCGTATCGAACAATCCAACTTCTAAGCAAAGAGCAACATCCTGTGGCTCAGGCAGGCGCTGCACCATTGGGCGGGCAACATTTCCAGCAGGGTTTCGTCTAATTGGGCCTCCTTCGGTGCCTGGCATATGAAGGAAGGGGAGGGAGCAGAAAGAGGGTGAGCTTTGATGTGTTAGCAGACTACAAAGCCTAGGAAAGAGAGGGTCAGACTCAGAGAAAACAGGCAATGTCTTTGATTTTTGGCTAAGGACCACTCTGTGCACCGCTTGAATCGTTGCAAGGGACTTCTCAGTGGCAATACTATCAGACATGCATAAGAGAGCTGTAGCCTTGCTGCCTTGCTGTAGTTCTGCTGCAGTGAGAGCTAAGCTATTAATAATCATTGTCGGGTATCACCATGAGAACTATGGCCATGCCAGCCTATGTAACTGACCACGATGATCCCTGCTCAAAAGTTGCAGTCAATTGCAATCTTATATGCACAATTGCCTGGGAATAAGTGGCCCATCCAGTCCAGCATCCTATTCTCAAAGTGGCCAGCCAGACACTTGTCTGTCTCTCTCTCTCCCTCTCTCCCTCCCTCTCTCTCTCTCTCTCTCTCTCTCTCTCTCTCTCTCTCTCTGCATGTGTGTGTAGGTTGGGGTAGGTTTGGGAGAAGAAGTTCCATTGCATGTGTGCAAATTATTCTGCACATGCATGGACTTTGCTGGATGCAACCCATGGTGGTAAAATCAGGTTCTGCTTGGGGCACTGGGAACTGGTGCTCAAGCAGAGAACCCCCAAGCTCCAAAGTCAGTATAGTGTGAGAATTATGCTGACTCTCAACAATGACCAATAAAGGATTGTAGACCCTTTTACTGCTGATCTAAGATCAGCCAAAGCATCTACGGAACAATGCCCAGATAATGAGCTATCCAAGGCAAGGTATCTTCAACTATTTCAGACCCAGGAGCCACTTTTAACTCAAATATGTACCTATTTCTTAATAATTTACCCCTTATTTGCATGGTGGTAGCGCTCCTGTTTTGATCCACCCTGGAACAGTCTGTGACCCACTGATGAGTCCCAACCCATCAATTGAAGACCAGCACCCTAGGGCACCATGTTCAATGGAAGCAAAGCATATGTATCTGTCAAGCATTTTCATTTTTTTATTTTTATTTTTGCTGCATCGACTGTAAAACCCATCTAGTCAATATTTGCTTGGTGTGGTAGTCAATTTGGGGCAGGAAGGTGTGGAAAATGAAGGTGGCAGGAAATGGATTAGGCTCATGTATCTTGGTGGGTGATGGGCATTTCCTGACACCCATCACACAGGGTTGTGGGAGCCATAGGCAGCATACAGGGTGCCTTTGAGGCTGATCTGCAACACCTGGTCAGAGTTGCAGGGCCTCAGGAATGGATGGGACAGGAACACATCCCTATTGGTTTTAATGATGCAGCTCAGATAAGGAGGAAGGAGGAACTGTGCCTCTTGTCTTAGGCAGAGGTTGGCTTACGAGCCACAGTTAACTTGATTAGTTTTTGGTGAGCTTCCTGTACTCTTATTTACACAATGTAAATAATAAAATACAACTCTAGTGCAACTGTCCCATTCTCCTATTAGGGGAGCACAACTGGTTTGGTGACACTCGGAGCAAAGCCTCGGGGTACAACAGCAGACACCACAACGATAACCTAGAAAGGATTGCAAGAGGCAGGAGGAGTGCTGCATTTTGGCATTGCTGAAACTTGAGGTCCCAAGATCCACCACTGTTCCTGTCTTGCCTCTTTGTTTCCAGTTCTGGCCATCAAAGGAAGAAGACGAGGAGGCAAAATGGCCTGGAATCTGTGAAAATATTACCATAGCTCTTTGGGGGCCGGGGGCCTAGCAACAACAAAGTATACCCAAAGAACGCAGACTTACTGTTGCAAATGGTACCCAATGTGTCGTAGTCGTCAATCGCCTCACACAAAACACGCCACTGAGAGAAGATTGAGTTTTGGCTTATCAGAGTGGTGTCAAAATTGCTTCTTGCTCCCATGAGGTCATCTGTGCAAATGTCACAGGTGTTTCTACCTGTTGCGAAGTTCCAGTAGGGGAGGGCAAAGAAAGGATCCTGTAGCATGTCCTGATGAGACGAACAACAACAACAAGCTGGGTTAATGGTGAGCTACATTAAGCTGCAGGTAAAAACCAGATGAAATTCTGAGCTTGTTAAATCATTACATTTCTTCATATGGTGCCAGTCTAGTAATGTTTCACTATATGGATGGGAATGGGGATGAGATTCCTTAAAGGGAGACATTTTGGAACGTGTTCACACCTTGACTTGTTAGCATAGTATGTGCATCACAGAAAGGCCATTACCTGCAAGTCTCTCTCCAACTGTAGTAGATGGTATCTATGCCAGGTAAGAAAAGCTGGTCCTTCATGGGAGAAATCTATTCCACCAAAGCTCTGCTGCCCTGGTCCAAGAAATGTCTTTCTGACAGAGTAATAATGGGACCACACAAAATAATTATAAATGGTCACATTTTCAAATTGTGGTGTATTGCCATCAGGGCCCAATATCTCCTCACGTCTCCTTGTGGCTATCACAATGTCAGGGTGAATTGTATTCTTGGCCTGTTGCAATGCTCTTAGGAAGCGATTCCTTTCTTCATTACTCAGATCCAGAAGGTTTCTTCTGACTAAAGGTTAAAAATACATCATATTATGGATTAAAGGGAAATATAAATAGGAAACCAATAATTCATGCCTATCAGTTGCCAATATAAAAAGGAATATCCATGAAGCCCAAGCCTTCAGAATCAGAACTTGGCTTCTCCAGCATGATGTGATTGTTGTATTTTATTCAGGAATAAATACAGGAGTTAAATCCAAAGTTTTCTCTTAATCTTCCATTATGGATTTCAAGATTTGGGAATTGGAACTCTAAGAAGAGATGGAGATTCCATTGCAAAAGCAAATGGTAACTTCTGATGATCTATAATCTATAATATTTCAAGGACAGTGTCCATATTTACACAATGGAGCTTCATTCCTATCCAGGAATTACCTTAAGCAAACTGTAGGAACCAGGGACATGTCAAGCATTTGTTTAGTGCACACACAAATTTCATCACGATTCCTCTGCTGATGTGGACTATGGGCAGATACAGAGAGTCTCTTTCTGCACACATAACTCAACACCGGAATCCCTTTTGCTGACAATTCAAACAGACACAAACACAGGTATGCATGTCTTGAGTAGCAGAAAGTTACATGAATATGGCTAGCGCATAACTCTTGGTCATTCACAGTGCAGATGGTGCAGATGTGCATTTGTCAGTGCCAGTAGATTTCTATGTATCACAGACCACTCAGCTGTTTCCTCCTCAGGTTATTAGTTATGTTTGTATCCTGTGAGCCAGAATTTATTAATCTTACAGGAATTCAAAAGACATGGGACACCTAAAGGTTTGCTTTCACACACTGGCCTGCCACCAGGTGTTACACGTGCATAATATGAACCAGCCCCAAACACTGAGTTTTGTTATGATAATATAATGGTTTGAGCTAAAGAAAAACAATCAAGTTTAATTGCGATAAATACCAATTACCATAACTGGTGGCAGCGACTGTGGCCTGGTGTGGTTGCTGGGGAATGAGGGAGGGCTGCATTGGCCTTGGTCGGCTACAGCAGTTGGCAGGATTGCCCACCCAAATTTTAAATTTGATCGGGTCACTTAGGGTCCTGTTGAGTGGGTGGTGCTCTGGTGGTGGACTGGCAGGGCCAGTCTTCTGTGGGGTCTGCCAGCCAGGCATAAAAGCTGGCAGCACCTCCAGCAGGCAGCACAGTTGGGATATATTGCATTTCAGTGCAAAATATCTATTCAGAAATCATAGAATTGTAGAGTCTGAAGGGACCCAAGCGTCATCTAGTCCACCCCCCTGCAGTGCAGGAATCTCACCTAAAGCATCTATGACAGATGGCCAGCCAATCTCTGCTTAAAAACCTCCAAGGAAGGAGAGATCAAATGAACGTACCACACAGCTTGCTGCTGTACATGTGAATCTGGGAACTGCAATCTTTTTACTATATCTCTCAGGGACTTTTTTTCAGCCGGAGCTCACCAGAACTCAGTTCTGGCATCTCTCAGGTGGGCACCATTGCCTTTTAAGAGAACAAGGGAAGCATTCATGGTGAGTTCCGGCACCTCTTTTGCCAGAAAAATAGCACTGATGTCTCTAACGCTGCAACAACAAGATAATGGGACATCTCTGCCCTCTTCTTAAAACCATTCCATTAGAATAGTGTAGCATCTCTTACTGATGTCTTCCCTGGAAACCCCCTCAGATTGGAATAATACCTGTTGCTGCCACTCCTTCAAGGTGAACTCTTGGTGAAGGTGGTAAACCCACCTGGCAATCCAAATAGCACCCCATTTCATTACTGAATTCGTAATTTGTAGATGACACCAAACTGGGAGCAGTAGTTAATGCCACAGACAACAGAATCAGGATTCAAGATGATTTTAACAGATTGGAGATTCCAACTTAGACATGAAGAAGAACTTTCTGATGGTAAGAGCTGTTTGACAGTGGAATGGACTCCCTTGGACAGTGGTAGACTCTTCTTCCTTGGAGGATTTTAAATAGAGGTTGGGTGGCCATCTGTCATGGATGCTTTAGTTGAGATTCCTGCATTGCAGGTGGTTGGAATAGATCACTCTTGGGATCCCTTCCAACTATTCTATTCTATTCTATTCTATTCTATTCTATTCTATTCTATTCTATTCCCTCTGTTGTATTTCCTTCCCTCATCCCACCCAGGATGTTAGCTAATACAGAAGGAAGAGAAAGGTATGGTGCTATTAAGCAAAGCAATGAATTTGTCCCCATAAACGCCAATCTAGACATACCTTTCCAAAAAGTTGTTTATGCTATTTGTAATTCTTTTATATTCTGATTTAGGTTGCAAATCCAACACACATTTGCCTAGGAGTAGCATCTACTAAAGACAATAAGACTTAATTCCAAGTAGGGGGTTATTGCATTCTAAGAGACTGAAAACTTCTGCTGCGAAGAAAATCTTTAGAGGCAGATGCCAATGCATTTGAAATGCAGTGTTATTTTGTTTGCAAGCTCACAGATGTTCTGAAAACTGAATCATTATGGATGATCAATTTTTCAGAGAAATATCAGCCTAAGCTACTGAAAAGGCTGAAACCATCAGAAAAGGGGGACACCTCTGTGCCAAAACACACAAATGTGCCCTCTTTCTTGTTATTGTCTTTACCTATTTGTGTCTGCTGATCACAGGCAGGTCCACTCCAGCCAGCTCGACAGGCTCCGCAGTTGTATCCAGAGAAGTTCCTGTTGCACTGGCAGGTTCGGTTGAAGAAGCGCAGAGGCCACTGTTCACGATCATCTCGCCCATCGTGCATGTACTGGGGTCCATGGGGTCTGGAATCGGCTGTCACTTGTACACACTGCCCCCTTCCAGAAGATGACCCACACCTGTCTGAACCAGGAACCACCACTGGAGACAGGTCTGGGCAGCATTCCCCTCTTGTCAGCGCATCAACAGTAGCACATTGCCTGGGGAACTGAGCACTAATTTCTCTGAGCAGGGCGAAGAGAAGCAATATGGATAGATGCATAGCGATGGTCCAAATTCAACAATGAAAACAGTGAATGGATCTAAGTCAGTGTCCTTTCTTGTGAGCCGAGATGCTGTGAACTCACTTCTTTTCCGTATAGCGATGAAAGCTCTAAAATGGAAGAAACAAAAATGAAAGAGGGCATTGAAATGCTGTAGAGCACGTATCTTCAAGATTTTCAGACCCACGACACACTTTTCACCTGTACATTTGGGGGCCCATTTCTTAATCTTTTGCCCTATATTTGCTTGGTGTAGACGATGTTCATTCACAAATGGAAAGAAACCTCCTTATTTGCTTTTGAGGGTTTGCATTTTTGAGGGAGAGTTTAGTGCAATTGTCTTTTGGATCGCTGCACCGTCATCATCAATCATTATAATCATAAGCAGCAATCAGTGTCACTACTTCGGAGTACTTAGAACATGTCCTGCCTCGCTGGATGTATAAACTAATCCCGTTTACCTGGGAGTAAGCCCCTGCAAAATCAGTAGGACTCATTTTTGAGTACACAAGGATTTCAGTTTAAATTGCTTCATACAAGAACCATTTTAATCCAGATATTTCTGTCCACATCCCTCTAACTCCAACCCTTTGCACAACCAAAACAATTATGGGTTTCCCATTCAAGAAAGTGGGGAAGTTTTCCACGCACTTATTAGAATACTCCAGTCAGGCAGCTGCTTGCAAGAGATCATGCTGCATTCCTGCTCTATCAGACGCATCTCCAAACTGCCCTTCATCCCCAAATCCCACAAATTGGTTCCTATACACATCAGCATTTTATCACTTTGTTGACAACAAAACAATCTTAATACATACTTTTTCCAGACGATCTCTCTGCTTTGTTATCTTCTTTATTGGTTAATTGTTTTTTTCTTCTTGGCTGATTGTACTTTTAGGTTGCGGTTCTTGCTGCAGCTGCTGCCCTAAACCAAGTCGAGCTATTTTGTTTTGGATTTCTGTCTGCTTTCTAATCCCGGCCTTGCCAACAATTTGGTTTGGCGTGACCCTCTCTCTCTCTCTTTCTTGCTCCTCTTAATCCCTTTCTACTTCAATGAGCTTCCCCGGATAAGTACTCTGGCAGCACATGATTCCTTTCATGCGGATCTCCTTGTGATTTTACACGTTTTAGGAAAGGTCAGGGGCAAGTAATTGCAATGAAAACAGAGAGCCCACAACCAAAGGAGCTTTCTTTATTCTGTGTGCAAAGGAAGGGCCACAGGGAGATTTTTGGGGGATGGGAGAATGAAGCAAAGGCATATCACACACCACAGAAGGAGGAAGAAGCTATTTGGAAAACAAAGGGCTTCAATTTCACACAAGGAACCAAATCCTCTGAAGTCAACTGCTTTCTGGTGATGTCACAGCCAACTCTTCTATAGTTGATCAGCACATGGCCAATAGTTCCAACTAGCATGTTGGCCAACAAGTCAGATGCCATGGCCAACAAATAAATAAATAAGTTTTCGACAAATATTAGGCATGGGTCAAATGTCTCTCACATGTAGAGTTACCTTAACAACAACAACAACGTTTTTTTGTTCATACCCCGCTCATCTGGCTGGGTTTTTCCAGCCACTCTGGGCAGCTCCCAACAGAATATTAAAAACACAATCAAACATCAAATATTAAAAACTTCCCAATACAGGGCTGCCTTTAGATGTCTTCTAAAAGGCAGATACTGTAATTGTTTATTTCCTTGACATCTGATGGATGGTGTTCCACAGAGCGGGTGCCACTACTGAGAAGGCTCTCTGCCTGGTTCCCTGTAACACCACTTTTCACAGTGAGGGAACCGCCAGAATGCTCTTGGAGCTGGGCCTCAGTGTCCAGGTTGAACGATGGGGGTGGATATGCTCCTTCAGGTATTCTGGGCCAATGCCATTTAGGGCTTTAAAGGTCAGCACCAACACTTTGAATTGTGTTCTGAGCCAATGTCGATCTTTCCGGACCAGTGTTATATGGTCTTGGTGGCCACACGCAGTCACCAGTCTAACTGCCACATTCTGGATTAATTGTAGTTTGATCAACAAATGACATGAAAGGAAATGTTAGGGCAGATCTATACCATACACAGCAGGGACGCAGGTGGCGCTGTGATCTAAACCACAGAGCCGAGGGCTTGCAGATCAGAAGGTCGGCGGTTCGAATCCCTGCGACAGGGTGAGCTCCCATTGCTCGGTCCCAGCTCCTGCCAACCTAGCAGTTCGAAAGCACATCAAGTGCAAGTAGATAAATAGGTACCACTGTGGCAGGAAGGTAAACGGCGTTTCTGTGTGCTGCTTTGGTTCACCAGAAGTGGCTTAGTCATGCTGGCCACATGACCTGGAAGCTGTATGCCGGCGCCTTCAGCCAGTAAAGTGAGATGACCGCCACAACCCCAGAGTCGGCCACGACTGGACCTAATGGTCAGGGGTCCCTTTACCTTTACTTTATACCATACACTTAAATAATATCCAGTGTGCATTTAAAGCACAAAACTTGACACACACACACACACACACACCACACCTGGAAACTGTAGTTTGTTAAGTATACAATTCTGTGAGGAGGAAATGAAATGACAGTTCCCCTGATTCTTTGGTGCAAGTCAACTGTTTCAAATGTGCAATGGATGTACTTTAAATGCATGGTGGAAATCTCCTTTGACTGACTATTAGGAAGAACTTCCTGGCAAAGATTGTTTGACAATAGAAAAGGCTGCTTTGGAAAGTGGTTGGCTGTCCTTCATAACAGGTTCAAGAGCATCGGCCAGCAGTTGGACTATATAACCCTTAAAGTTTCTTCCAACTGTATGATTCCACATTTTGTTTCTTAATTTCCTTAAGAATGGATAGGTTTGTTCTTCTTGCAGTCCAGCACCATAATTCAAAAGCATCAATTCTTCGGCAACCAGCCTTCTATGTATGGTATAGATCTGCCCTAATAATAATTTTGCTCCATTATCTGGGTAACTGCCCTTCTCAAATCTGAAGATGACTATCATAGCACTTTTGAATTATCTCTTGTCCAGGCTAAATATGCCAACTCATTCAACTTCTCCTCATAGGACTTCATTGCCAAGCTCTTCCCAAATTTTGCCCTCCTCCAAATATGTTCAAGATTGTTCAAATCTTTTAAAAACAGTAGTACTCAGAACAGGGTACCAAAAGGTATTGTGCATTACAACAGTGTCGTTCCCCTCTTAAGTCAATAAATATCACATCTCACTTAGCCATGAAGTACCTGAGAATTCATTGCAGCAGGCACACTGTTTTTAAGGAGATGTTCACTTCTGATTTGGTGGTGGCAAATCAAGACCGCTTTCAATTTTATCACACCATATCATTGCTCTGTTACACTGAGAGGGCATGGAGACCTTTCCAGGTGAATTCTTCTGCTCCTCAGGTATGAAACTGTGGCGGTAAGTATAAGTGACATTATTCTTAAGAAGCTGCGCTTTCTGATTGGCAATACTGAGATTCTGGGATGTTACATTTTATACTCATGATACTATAGTTATTGCAGATGAAGTGCTGTGACATAGTTTGTGATAGTTCAATAGGCAGTGTTTTTTTCGGGGGGGAGGGGGTGCAGGGGTACACATACCCCTAAACATTTTGTGAATCTAAGTTTGGCCTCATTGAGGGGCAGTATTTCAATATGAGAAGGAAATGACCGCTCCCCACTTAAAACGGGGAGCGCCCTTTGCGTGGACGCGTGCAGCCCCTAGATCTGGAGTGGCCCCAACAGCATAGGCTTGGCTTTGCCTTCCCTCAGGTGGGATACCTGGAGGTCTCTGCCTACCTCAGTCAGTTGTCCAATCCCACCTGGGGGAAGAGTTGCCAAGGAGACCAGGCCAGGTAGGGGAGGTATTACCTGCCCACACAATAGAGGGAGGATCTTACCTGGGAATCCTCACTTGGCTCCAGAGCTTCTCCCACCCTACCCACCCTCAGTTAATGTCTTATTTTGCAGGTTAACTTTTCTTCAAAGGTTTTGCAGGTTAACTTTTCTTCACAGGTATGCGGGCGCTGCTACGGTAAGATAGCTGTTAAAGGGCCGGAAAGGAATTTCCCTGCATTGCCAGGTTTCGCCTTTCCCGTAGCAAAACGTCACAACTTTGGTGGTATCAGGCCTTGGGCGGAATCCTTTAGTCCATCTTCCTCTTTGCGGCAGCGATACCAGGGTTCCCCGTTAAAGGGGTTTCTGAAGGGAGGCTTTGACCGTACGCCGAAAGGTTGTCATTGCTCTCCCCTGCGGCGGCGGCGTTACGGGGGCGGCTATCTCTGCTTGAACATATGTTCTCCAGAGCCGGCCCATCCGCCCATCCCCCCCCCACACTGGATAACCCTGATGCTCCCTAGGTCCCCGGCTGGGGACTGGGGAGGGAGAATGCCCAATGCCTGAGCCAAGGTCTACCCACATTTGAAATTTAATAAAGTTGTGGCCAATTTAATCCCATAGCACGTTGTCTTGAGTCGTTATTCCACATGACGGGGGGACCGCGCAGGATCTGGGGACTCCGCCTGTCCACGCAAATGAGAGTACCCCAAAATGTGTTGGGTTTTTTTCAGGAAAAAGCACTGTAAATAGGCAGCTATTAGTTGATGCCTGTGGTAGCATCATAACTACCAGAACACAAATTCTATCTAGCTTACACTGGCTTGTTTTTATATGCGCTGGAAGCCACTCAGAATGGCTGGGGAAACCCAGCCAGATGGGTGGGGAACAACAACAACAACAACAACCCCACTTCATTTTCCTCTTTTGATGTTTGTATTCTCTTCTTTTATAATTTGAATTTATAGCTTTCAGGTCACCTTTCCCTGAACTTTTTTCCTGACTATTGCCTTATCCAGCCTATTTTTATTTATTTATTACAAGGTGATTTGGTGTCTACTTCCTCTTTCAGTGTTAGGGATTAAACCTAATAAAGCAGTCATGGGGGGGGGGGGAGGCTTTTATAAGGTCTGGAAATGCCCTAAATTTAAAATGTGAATAGGGATTTTTCAAAGCACGCAGCAGCTTCTGATCTTTGCTGGAGGTTGTAGGCTTTTGGTTTGTTTGAAAATTCCAGCTTTCAAAAGGGCACCACAGTTAACAGTTCTGAGATTACAAAACCGATAGCTCATTCACAATGCCCCAGTTTTCAAACAAAGGCTTTATTTAGAATCTGTTCTCAGCCATTGTATGGCAGAGGAAAAGGCATATGATTAAAATAACATCCCCTTTCTTCATTCTGAGCAGATCTGCCACGGGCAACAGGATGATGGTTTGCTAGTGATCCGCACAAGACCAGATCTTCAGTAGGGCAACTACTGTCAAGTGGTTCATGAAAGAAAAGGTGCTTCCAGCTATTTCTCACTATCATGAATTACCTTGGGTTGGGCCAACATGGCGGCTTCTATCTGGGGCAATGGCTTGGGGGCTCTTGTCTACATGTGGTCTCAGGAGACATGCTTGTGATATAGGAGAAGGCACATGAGGTATCCTAGAAAACTAAACATTTCCAGAGATGGCAATCTTATGTTTTCTCAGCTTCTGCTGGACTCCAGCTCTCATCAGCCTCAGCCACCACAGTCAATGGTCCAAGCAGATAAGAGTTGTAGTCCTACAACATTTGGAAGCTCACAGGTGAACCACCCCTGCTTTTCTGATTGTAATAGGATTACGGTACCTGCAACATAGCTGGCTGAGTGATGAGGAAGAGGAAAGCACTGGGAATCTTAGCTGGAGATATGAAATGGGCTCTTGAATATGCTGGAATAAAATGCTTCTGGGAAACACACACAGAGTTAGTACTCCTTCTTTATTATTTTCGTAGAGGCCTCAGTATAAGCATGCAACTGGGGCCAATGCAAGTCATCTCCAGCCTACTGCTTACATATTTCTATTATGCAACGATCTTTTCACATATTTTTCTACAGCTGCTCTTGAACCACTGAACAGGAACCCATCCATTACTAATACAGATAATCCTAATCATACCCTCTTGATAGCTTTCTGAAGATCATTATAATTTGCTAGCAAGTAGAGCCCACCTGGCAATTGATGCTGCACAAATATTTCTAAGTTGTATTAATTAATTAAATAATAATAATAATAATAATAATAATAATAATAATAATAATATTTGCATGCCCGTCCATCTGAATGGGCTGCCTCAGCCACTCTGGGTGGCTCCCAACAGAGTATTATCCCAACGGAGAAATGGAAAAACAGCTTTGTTAAATGTATTTATTTGAAACATTTCTAAGCTGCCTGTCCAAGGCTCAGGTAAGATCCTCCCCCTATTGTGTGGGCATGTGGTCCCTCCCCCTACCTGGCCTGATCACCTTGGCAACGTCTCCCCAGGCAGGATTGGGCAACTGGCTGAGGTTGGCTGAGACCTCCAGGTATCCCACCTGGGGAAGGCCAAGCCAAGCCTGTGCTAATGGTGCCGCATAGGGTCCAGGGGCTGCGTGCGACCACGCAAAGGGTGCCCCCCCCCATTTAATATGGGAAGTGGTCATTACAGTAGCTGTTAAAACAGAAATCAAATCAACCCCCTCCCCCAAGAAAATACAATGACCCTACAAGACAACTCAAAAACTAGCTTAACAATCAGAGGGCTGAATGGAAAAGAGGTACCATTAGAACTCTTCCTAAAAGCCTCCAAAGAAGGAGTTCAGTCCTCCTTTGACCGTCACTGGAAAGTAGGGACACTTGGAGATGCTCTGTCACTGTGCTATGGGGCCTCCTGTATAGTGTCTCCTTCTTTGTGGGATGTACATTTGGCTCCTTTAAACAGGCCTTAAAGACCTTTGTTTTAATCTGCTTTTTGCTGGATTTTTTGGCTTTTAATTTCAACTGTTGCTGTTGAAATTACTGCTGGTATTTTACTGCTGGTTTCAGAGCAAATTTCTTTTCCTTGTCATTCGTGATGAGTTTTCATTCTGTTTTTTGATACCCGCTTTATGGGGATTTGATGTGTGAACCAAGGTCTTTTTACTGCAAAAGGTGGAATGAAATATTTAAGTAAATCTAAAATAAAAATAAAAAATGCTTTGAAATTGTTTAGGGCTGGTTTTTGAATGCAGAGACACCTAATGACTTGATTTATGGCCATAATGAATGCCCCCCTAAGTTCCTTTCACATAGATGGGCACAATTTTAACATCATAGATGGTTAGGAGAAGATTGGTCTGAAAGCCAGTCAGATTTAGGTCAGGTGTGAATTGTTAATATGAACTGGCTTCCTTCCAACATGTGGCCTGGAGCTGAAGGAGAGAATCGAGAGACTGGGCAGCTCCTGGGACAATGCTTTGACAAAGTTAGCATGTGCCGGGCCTTCAGTTTCACGCTTGAGTTCATCTCCTCAGTGTAAGTGACTGGAGTCATGACTGCCTTCACCACGCAGTGCATTAATGGGTTGAGACATATCTGGATTTCCTGAGTGATGTATGATAGGTGACAAACTGGTGCCCACTGAGGCTTGAGGGAGACCTGGAAGAATATCGCAGCTAGGTGTAAATTAAAAGAAAGTGTCAGTTGTAGACACTTTGAAATAGTTCCAGAATAACAGCTGTCACCATTTCCCCTGGAGGCTCTGGTTTCTATGATGTGAGTGCAAAGTGTTTCCTCGCTAGTTCGTAAGTTCTAAATGCTGACCCGACTGAAATTCAGTCACTAAACACTGGGATTTTAGCTTCCAGAGAAGCTATTCCATTCTCCCCTGCTTATAATTGAGCTTTAGACAATAAGCACAGAGGTAAGTTTCCTATTTAGAAGCGATTGCTAGTTTTGAAACCATCTAAAGATTAGAGAACTGCCCTTTTACATAAGACATGCTTGCTATATAATGTTATTGGTTTGAAAGGCTGGTATCTTAGCGGTGACTAAGACCTAATTTAAATGGGATGCTCACTGAAATGAGTGATGGGCAATGCATAGACCTATGCAAGCATTACAGCTGGCTGACACTTCATTTCAATGCCAGTGTGCCAGTCTGTAAACTTGCAGTGCCAGACCCTCCAAGTGTCTATTTTCCAGGGATGTGCCTGATTTAGTGAAACTGTTCCAGTTTCTGATTTGATCTCCAAATGTCCTGTTTTTCCTTAGGACGTCCCTATTTTCATTGGAGAAATGTTGGAGTCAACTGACCCCCAAGCCGTCTGAAGGCAATCCTGTACAGTAGCTCTTCGGCTTACGTAACTCTCTGGTTACATAACTTCACGTTACAAAAGTGGCAAACCTGGAAGTATTGGACTGGGTTTTGTCATGCACGCATTCACAGAAGCAGTCTCCCACCGTGGATATGTACAGAACAGTGATCCTCGGGTTGTGGACTTCTGGAACGGATGCCATTCGCAACCAGAGGTACCACTGTATAGGGAAGTTTTTTTAAAAATATTTGTTATATTTTTATATATGTTGGAAGCTGATCTTATTTTATTTTATTTTATTCTTAGACAGATTTACAAAAAGAAACAAAACAAAACAAAACAAAACACACCAATAAATACATTTTAGAAAGGGGCATGATTGGATGTGGACACACGACACATTTTAGTAAAATAAAAAAATCAAGACTCATTGTGCTCTGCTGTGTGGGACAGTCTGTGAGAGGCAGGGCTTGGGGTGATGAGTTCAAATGCTTCCAGCCTGAATTCGCACATGCCTCTTGATTTACTTTGTTGCCTCTTCATCTTTGCAAAAGTAACTTTAGAAATGAGGCCCAAACACACCCATTTCAAACAGCCAAGCCACCTAGATCTCAATACCGCTGAGGACACTACAGTTAGATCATCTGCAGGGCGGTTTTGTTCATCATTCAACTCAGAAGGGCTTGCTTCTGAAGATATCTGTTGCTGTTTTAGTCTTCATTTCTTTTTATACTTTATGTGTTCCATTTTTAAAAGAGGCGTCCTGGGGAGGTGGCTAGTTTCAGATTAGGTGTGAAACAGTCACAGCCTACCTGCCAAATTGGTCTGCCTCTCCTCATATTATTGGCTCCAATTTTAAACCTGTTTTTCCCCCTCTCTCTCTTTCTCTGCTGCTGCATGAGAAATCTACTGAAACAGCATGGGATCAGTTGCAACAGCAGGAGAGAATGTTTCCAAGTGCTCTTGGGAGCACCTGAGAGACAAAAATTGTAGCTAACGAAATGTTCAGAAGGAAGTGTGAATTTTAAATTGCTTTAAATGTACAGCTATTTTAAGAAAAGCTTGTGCTGTGGAAGAAATGGTGCGGGGGTTTTTTGTTTTTTTGTTAAGTGCTGTGTTTCATTTGTTTTGTAATAGCTAAAGCAATAAGAAAACTTAGTTTTCCATTGCAAGCAGCAAGTTGTTTTGGATATCTATCTTAAAACTGAACAAGGACAAATCAAAGAAAGTACTTCTTTACACAGCACACAGCTAAACTATGAAATTCATTCCTGCAGGGGGCTGGGATGTCCACCAACATGGATGGCTCTAAAAGAGGACTGGACAAAATCATGGAGGAGAAGGCCATACCTGTGGGTACCAGCCATGAAGTCTAGGTTCTACCTCCACTGCTGGGAGACAGGATGGCTCTGTATGCCATTTACTGGCAATCACAAGTCCAGTCCTCCTTGTCGGCTTCCCCTGAGAACAACATGTTGGGCTGGATGGGCCTTTGGCCTGATCCAGCTGTGATCTTCTTTTGTTTTTAGGATTATTTGACTCCAAGTTTTCTCCTGGCACCTCTCCTCTTTCAGCCTGCCAATCTTAGAGCTTTGACATTGGTAGGGCAGTCACTGGATGTTTCAGCTGTGGTAAGGAGAAGGCATCTGGCATCAGATTTCCATCTTCGAGGTCAGATCTCTCTTTCCATCCCCAGAGACAGAGAACTGGTGGTCCTTATAGCCCCCAAAATGCCCTCAAAGGGACCACTGGACTGCAGGATTACCACCTACACCTTTTCCCAAGAGGTTCTTCAGAGATGGCCGGTTGACTGCTTCCTACTAGCCAGTTGCTAGTATCTACCTCTCTTTTAAATCAGAACCAGTGAAGGCGGTGAAGGTCCTGTGTGAGTGTCTGGAGGCGGTTGGAGGATGGAGGATGGCTAACAGATTGAGGCTGAATCCTGACAAGAGAGAAGTACTGTTTTGGGGGGATAGGAGGTGGGCAGGTGTGGAGGACTCCCTGGTCCTGAATGGGGTAACTGAAGGATCAGGTGCGCAGCCTGGGAGTCATTCTGGACTCACAGCTGTCCATGGAGGCACAGGTCAATTCTGTGTCCAGGGCAGCTGTTTATCAGCTCCATCTGGTACACAGGCTGAGACCCTACCTGCCTGCAGACTGTCTCGCCAGAGTGGTACATGCTCTGGTTATCTCTTGCTTGGACTACTGCAATGTGCTCTATGTGGGGCATTTGAAGGTGACCCGGAAACTACAACTAATACAGAATGTGGCAGCTAGACTGGTGACTGAGAGTGGCCGCTGAGACCATATAACACCGGTCTTGAAAGACCTACACTGGCTCCCAGTACGTTTCCGAGCACAATTCAAAGTGTTGGTGCTGACCTTTAAAGCCCTAAATGGCCTTGGTCCAGTATACATGAAGGAGCGTCTCCACCCCCATCATTCTGCCCAGACACTGAGGTCAACCGGGCAGAGGACCTTCTCAGTAGTGGCACCTGCCCTGTGGAGCACCCTCCCACCAGCTGTCAAAGAAAAAAATAACTACCAAACTTTTAGAAGACATTTAAAGGCAGCCTTGTTTAGGGAAGCTTTTAATGTTTAATAGGTTATTGTATTTTAGTGTTTTGTTGGAAGCCGCCCAGAGTGGCTGGGTAAACCCAGCCAGATGGACAGGGTATAAATAATAAATTATTATTATTATTACTATTTGGGGCCATTAATCTCTTTAAGTCAATGTTGAAGTCAGCGGCGACACTATTGAATGAGTCTCCCCTGAAACTGATTCCATGCTGTTTCAGTAGATTTCTCATGCAGCAACAGAGAGAAAGAGAGAAGCAGGTTTAAAATTGGAGCCAATAATATGACGAGACGCAGACCAATTTGGCAGGTAGGCTGTGACTGGTTCACACCTAATCTGAAACTAGCCACCTTCCCAGGACGCCTCTTTTAAAAAGCATTTCCTGGCCCCTCTTTCTGAATGCTTGCCCCATTCTCAATAGTCAACTTTTTTGCAATTCAGCATAACTGACTTTTTCTTCCAAAAGTGAGGTGGGACAGCTGGCTCAAGAACTGTTTCCCCACCATGGACAATCTTTGGGCATCAAACAACTGTGAAACTTTATGAAGAACCTATGCTTTGATTTCTCTTCCTCCTTTTCGTTTGCTGTGTCTTGTGCAAAGCCTGTAGTCGGGGACCATATTGTGTGTGTTTTTAACTCGGTTTTAGAACAGCACCCTGAAAACTTTAGGCAGTAATAACGTCAACACTGGCAACAATAATACAAAACTGCTGGGTGATGGCAGGGAACAATTTATAGAAAAGAAATTGCTTTCAGGCAACATGTTTAGGAACATGAAGTAAAAGCAAGCTGTTTCTCCTAAAGATCACAAAATATTATGGACAGTCTTGCTGGGTCAGAATAAGGTTCATACATGTATAGATCAGCTTTCTGATGACCAGAAATATCATGTTTCAGAACCCTTCAGCCCAACGGAAACGGAATATGTGTAGCATATATAGCACAGCACTGTAGCCATTTCAATAGCTCTCAGTTGATCCCAGCAGAGCTCCAGATTCGAATCCCACTCTTTCATGCTGAGAGTCAGACTGCATGTCCTCCAACATTTCTCCGATGAAAATAGGGACGTCCCATTCCAAAATTATAATTTTACTATTTAAAACTCCACACATTTTATTGGGTTGCCCCAGCACTCTGGGCAGCTTCTAACATATATAAAAACAAAACAAAACATTAAACATTAAAATAAAAACTTCACTATACAGGATTGCCTTCAGACGGCTCAGGGGTTGGATAACTCCATACCCTCCAACATTCCTCAAATGAAAATAGGGACATCCTAAGGAAAAGTGGGACATTCTGGGATCAAATCAGAAACTGGGACAGCTTCTCTAAATCAGAGATGTCTCTGGAAAATAGAGACGCTTGGAGAGTCTGACGCTGGATCTCTGGTGGTGCAGCAGCAGGGTGCAGTCGCAATTACATAGGACCAATTGCAATTATGCAAATTGAATGACGTACAAAATGGATTTTCTGAAACCACTTTTTCTCTTTCTCAAACCACCTTTGCCCATCTGCTGATTTCCGGATGACCCTCTTTCATGTTCTGTAACAATAGTGAAACTGTAACTAATTTGTCAAGAAATGCCAGGAATTATATGTGTATATCCCAGAGCAAATTCCTTGGAACAAACTTTTCGTTTTATCCACAGTCATATGCTTCTACATCATCCCACTTTGGTCAAAGTGGTGATGACTTTCAGCCTTTTTGTATCATTCGGATGCAAGGAAATTCTTGTTTCAATACTGTGTTTTGTATTTTATACTGTAACTGAAACGCACCGGAATCAAAAGTGTAATCCTCTCAACCCATACTAATAAAGGCTTTAGTCTAAAACCCAATGGGGGTGGTGGTGTCACTGTATAATTTATATGAACTCTAAAATACATAGGTTGTAGACTGGACACACACTATCTAGACCAGTGGTTTAAACACTGTGCTATGATACCTTGAAAAGTACTTCCGTGAGAAGCTGGGTATTGGAAGGCAAGCTTTCCAACCAATAGCTCAACCTCCTATACAAATCTCCTCTGGGAGCAGCATGGAAACATTGGTGGTATTATAAGGTGCATTCTCAACTAATATGGGCTTTCTGAGGAGGAAGGGTAGGTTATAACTTCAATAAATAAATAAAAATATGGGATGACAGGGAGGCATGAGGTCCAACCAGTTTCTTTTGTGAACCAAGTGTGCATCCAACCAAGAATCCTTTGAAGGTGTAGGGTTTGAGTGGCAAAGGTACAGAGGTTTCTCATCTGGCACATTAATATGGAACGTGTTCTCTGAAGGTGGCGATTTTGAGTCATAAAACAGGGGAACAACAGGCTGAGCTGGGGGGGGGGAATAATAGGAGGGTGGGAGGAGGGAAACAGGAGTGAATGACACTTGAAAGAATGCAAATGATCAAATCCATGACCTCTCAAACTGATGTAGACCCATGATATCCTAGAGAGTGCACCATGGTAAATAAAAGTAAAGGTAGGGATGCGGGTGGCGCTGTGGGTTAAACCACAGAGCCTAGGACTTGCTGATCAGAAGGTCGGCGGTTCGAATCCCTGCGACGGGGTGAGCTCCCGTTGTTCGGTCCCTTCTCCTGCCCACCTAGCAGTTTCGAAAGCACGTCAAAGTGCAGGTAGATAAATAGGTACCACTCTGGCAGGAAGGTAAACGACGTTTCCGTGCGCTGCTCTGGTTCGCCAGAAGCAGCTTCGTCATGTTGGCCACATGACCTGGAAGCTGTACACCGGCTCCCTCGGCCAATAAAGCGAGATGAGCGCTGCAACCCCAGAATCGGCCACAACTGGACCTAATGGTCAGGAGTCCCTTAAAGGACCCCTGGATAGTTAAGTCCAGTCAAAGGTGACTATGGGGTTGTAGCACTCATCTCATTTTCGGGCCGAGAGAGCTGGCGTTTGTCCACAGACAGCTTTCTGGGTCATGTGGCCAACATGACTAAACCACTTCTGGCACAACGGGACACCGTGACACAAACCAGAGTGCACGGAAATGCCGTTTACCTTCTGCCGCAGTGGTACCTATTTATCTACTTGCGCTGTTCTGCTTTCAAACTGCTAGGTTGGCAGGAGCTGGGACAGAGCAATGGGAGCTCACCCTATCACGGGGATTCGAACCGCCGACCTTCCGGTCGGCAAGCCCAAGAGGCTCAGTGGTTTAGACCACAGCCCCACCCGCATCCCTTGGTAAATAAAAAGCAAAGGGAGCTCTGTTGATTCGCGTGAGAAAAAACCATGCATACAACAAAACATCATGGTCAGGCAAGACCAGTTGGAATAACCTACATTTTGTAAAATGGTGAGCAAGTAACTGAGTTCTCTAAAACCCTTTATGGCGCTAGATGCCAAAGTGTGTGCGCATTGGGAGAATTAAGCTGCTTAGTGCAGCCTTGCAAACACAGCCTGGACTCCCACTCAATTGGTTCCATTCTCTCATTAACACCTTTACTGAAATGTCTTCACAACCCACAATCCTTCCCTTATTAAACATGGATTAAGAAGGGTTTTATTTCGGTAGCAGGTTGTCAAGAGGCGCTATTTAAAGCCCATAGCACTCGCAGCCTTCCCAGGAATGGATGCTTCCATCTTTGGCATTGGTGACGTGAGTTAATGTGCCCGAAAGCTAGAGCACAATTTATCCCACCTGATTACCAGCAACCAGTCTCCAGAGGCATGCTTGTAGAACATTGCTCTACAGGAACATCACTAGGTCCTCTGCTGGAGCTATCAGTGACCACAAAACAAGGGCTGGCCTTAAGGGCTGGGTGAGCTGGGTGCTTCCCCTGGGCACCAAGCTGAGCAGGGTGCCAAGCTAAGCTCAGTGGCTGTGTATTTTATTTTAATTTTTTGCATGTGCTAAAAGAAAGAACATTTTAAAAGTACATTTTTCCAGAATAGAAGCTGCATAATGGCAGTGTTGGGTGACTACATGCCCCCAAATCCTAAAACTCCCCACATTAACTATGAGCTTTTACCCATACAATTCAACATTTCTCTGATGAAAATAGGGACATTCTATTCAAGAAGAAGAAGAAGAAGAAGAAGAAGAAGAAGAAGAAGAAGAAGAAGAAGAAGGAGAATTGCTAGCATTTATATCCCACTCATCATATTCCATAATAATCATCATTTTATGATGTCCAGCTCTGAGGGCCTTCTGGCAGTTCCCTCCCTGCGAGAAGTGAAGTTGCAGGGAACCAGGCACAGGGCCTTCTCGGTAGTGGTGCCTGTCCTGTGGAACGCCCTCCCATCAGATGTCAAGGAGATAAACAACTATCAGACTTTTAGAAGACATCTGACGGTAGCCCGGTTTAGGGAGATTTTTAATGTTTGATGTTTTATTGGGCTTTTAATTCTGTGGGGAGCTGCCCAGAGTGGCTGGGGAAGTCCAAACAGATGGGCGGGGTAAAAACAAACAAACAAACAAACAAATAAAAATAAATTTATATCCCACCCATCTGACTGGGTTCCCCAGCCACTCTGGGCGGCTTTCAACATATAGAAAAACATAATAAAACATTAAACATTATAAAGTTCCCTGTACAAAGCTGTCTTCAGATGTCTTCTAAAGGTTGTAAAGTTACTTGTCTCCTTGGCTCAGGGGTCACATCACTCCACACCCTCCAACATTCCTCAAATGAAAATAGGGACGTCCTAAGGAAAAGCGGGACATTCCAGGATTAAATCAGAAACTGGGACAGCTTCTGTAAATCCAGGACTGTCCCTGTAAAATAGGGACACTTGCAGGGGTTGTTATAGTGGCATATTTACTTTTTATTTTTATTTTTATTTTTATTTTTTGGAATGCAGCTGCACAATGCCACTGTGATTCAGCTAATCTGAATAAATCCTTGTGTTCTGACCCATTCCCCGGAGATGCCTCTGATTGCACCTGGGGAATTTTCCTTGTCAAGCAAAGTCCTTCCCCATCTCCATTTTCTACATCTTGTGGCAAGGCATTCCACACACTGATTATGCAACACACGATGTGAAGTGCTATCTCTTACTGTCCTGAAGCTGCTCTCACTCTCTTTGAGGATTTCAGGCTTTTCTCTTCCAGCCTTTGAAAATCTTCCCTCATTCTTTCCTTGCTTGACATATGGCGATCGACAACAAAGTGTTGTGCATTCATGGTAAAAGTCGGAGCATTTCCAGATCCTTTTAGTCATGTGGTTGGTTAGATTAGAAGGCTAGAATTCCTTCAGGTATTAAGAGAAACTATGGGCAGACTGTGATACCAGTCATGAGTTTATCTCATGGAGAAGGTTAAATAAAGTGCAGAAAGAAACAACAACAAAAAAGCAATGCCTTCCTGGCACCAAAGACAAGCGCAGTTTCTTTTCCTAAACAGATTTGCATTGGTCTCTTGACTCTCTTTCCCAGAGCCAGGCAGAAATAGCTATAAAAAGCAACAACCCTTAACTTTTATTTTTGCAAATATTTTCAATATCACTACATCCATTGTCAAGAAACCTTGGATTTGGGACCAGATGCAAAATTCATCCTCTTGATACAATCATACTCTGGTTTCTAACTGTATAAATCTTCCTTCCTTGATACAACCATAAGGCCAAACTGCGAGAGCTGGTGTGGTGTAATGGTTTTAGTGTTGGTCTATGAAGTAGGAGACCAGGGTTTGAAACCCCACTCAGCTATGGAGCTCACTGGGTCACCTCGGGCCAGTCGCTGCCTCTCAGACTAACCTGCCTCACGGGGTCATTGTGGGGATGATGCTGCTGATGATGATGATGATGATTAGAAGAAGAAGAAGAAGAAGAAGAAGAATGTATTATTTATAGCTTGCCTATCTGACTGGGTTTCCCAAGTCACTCTGGGTGGCTCCCAGTAGAATATTAAAAACACGATAAAATTAAAAACATGATAAAACATCAAACATTAAAAACTTCCCTAAACAGGGCTGCCTTCAGATGTTTTCTAAAAGTCAGGTAGTTGTTTATTTCCTTTGACATCTGATGGGAGGGTGTTCCACAGGGTGGGCACCACTAACGAGAAGGCCCTCTGCCTGGGATTAAACAATCAAGGCAGAACCTTGAGCTCCTTGGATACAAATATAACATAATATATATAATATTATAGTATAGTATAGTATAGTATAGTATAGTATAGTATAGTATAGTATAGTATAATAATATAATATAATATAATATAATATAATATAATATAATATAATATAATATAATATAATATAATAATATAATATAATATAATATAATATAATATAATATAATAATATAGAAGATATATGGTTTGCAATCATGACTTTGAAAAACAAACAAATCCATAGAGCTACATGGAGGCTGATTTAGACCTGGACTGTGATGGGGTTAGCATTCAATGCTTTCTCCCCACACTACGTTTGTGGCAAAAATCGCATTTCTGTTTTATTGGCACCAATAGGAATTTATCTTCTGGGATAAATATCAGTTTTGGTGTATGTGTCTGTTGTCCATTAGACCTATGGGTTGGACTCTCTCTCTTTCTGTGTCTCTGTTTCTCTCTCTCTCTCTCTCTCTCTCTCTCTCTCTCTCTCTCTCTCCACACACACACACACAATTCTATTAACTCCCCCCATTACTATTTGTGTGGGATATATAGCTATATCTATCTATATGTATATCTACAAACCAAACATGTAATTAAATGTGTCATTTTGCTCCCTTGCTCTCGTTTGTTTTAAAGGCTGCTTGCAGATGTAAGGGAAAGAGACTGGAAGCAAACTCACTAGGTATTTATCAAGTGTACCTATTCTTCTCTAGGGATGAATTCAGAGAAAGCGGATTAAAATCAATTTGTAGCCGAAGTCAGTGGTGCACAGCTCTGACAAGCTAGAGGTTATGATGTCAAAATCCCTCCTCCTCATCCCTGCATCCCCCGAGCATATTTGCAACTTGTTTAACATTGATTTTTTTCCTTTTCCTTTTCTTTCTTAGAAAGCGACAAAGCACATTCCATTTACTTAATATCAGTTGGAAACCAGGCTTGAAATTATACTGCCAGTGAAACCGAGCGATGAACTGAAAGTGGCAGTGTGCAGATCCCAAGGATATTTGGGATATTTATACCATGCCCTTCATTATAACACATTTGAAGAAAGCTTATTATAACTTATTACAATAACTTACAGCTTCACTCTCTAAGACATTCTAATGGATTATCATCATGTCTTCACAGGGAATACGTTGGCATTTGGACAACCAAAGTCTGGTTGCATAACACACGTGTTTTGTAACACAAGGATTTCATAATTCCTGATCATGGTCCATTAGAGAAATACGTGTAAAACTCTTAGGATGTTGCAGAGTTTTGCTTTTAAAAGACTCCCTCATGACACGAACAAATATTCAAATGTGGTTAAGGAGGTTTGGAGGTGTCAGATTAGAGAATGATTTCTGTTAAGTTGTGGTTGAACATATCAGCCGACACAGCAATTCTTCAAACAGCTCTTGATTATTCACAGGTCAGAACAGAACTGAACTAAAGGGTGCAGCCAACCTGCTTATATAGAGCTCCAGTACAACGTAGCTGTAACAACTTTCTGTACCTATCCAATCACTGAACGTCACTTTTGATCCCTTATTTGCATATGTGGACCTGAGTGAAAACTATCTACAGTATCCCCTTGCTGGCCCAGGGTGAGAACTTCAGTACATAACAATTTCTGCTTCTGAAGTCAAATGTTGTGGAAGATAAGAAGGGAACACAGCTAAAGTGGAGGCGGTGGAACTGTGGCTCTTCAGATGTTGCTGGACTTCAACTCTTCAACACCTGAGATAGCTCAGTTGGTAAGAGCATGGTGCCGATAATGCCAGTGTTGCAGGTTCAATCCCCATATGGGACAGCTGAATATTCCTGAATTGCAGGGGGTGGGACTCAATGAGCCTCAGGATCCATTCCAACTCTATGATTCTGTGATAATCTGGAGCTACACAGGTTAAGAATCTTATTTATTTACCGCATTTTTTGCTCTATAAGACGCACCAGACCATAAGGCACACCTAGTTTTTGGAGGAGGAAAACAAGAAAAAAAAATTCTGAATCCCAGAAGCCAGAACAGCAAGAGGGATCTGGCTTCTGGGATAGCCGCGTGAAGCCTCTTCAGGGCAGCGGAATGAAGGCTCCCCCTGCCCGGAAGAGGCTGCTCGCGGCTAAGGCAGAAGCCAGAAGACGTGCTCCGCTCAAGGGGCGCTGCACAGCTCTCCCTCTCTGGAGAGAGGCTCCATTCCTCCTCCCGCTTCGTGGGAGAGGCGCTTTGCTGAATGGGCGCTACACAGCTCTCCCTCTCTGCACAGTGCCATTCGCTCCATAAGACACACTCACATTTCCCCTTACTTTTTAAGAGGAAAAACGTGTGTCTTATGGAGCAAAAAATACGGTCCTTATTTTGAGCCAGAGCATGGGCAAGAGTGAGGAAAAAAGGAAGGGAACTACATGGGGAGAAAGAATTCATAGTGTTGTCATAGGTCCCACCTACACTATATATTTAAAGAAGTAACATACCATTTTAAGCAGTCGTGGTTTCCCTACAGAAAATTAGGGGAATTATAGTTTATTAAGGTAGCTGACAGTTGCTAGGAGATCCCCTATTCCCCTTAAAGGTAAAGGTAAAGGGACCCCTGACAGTTAGATCCAGTCATGGATGACTCTAGGGTTGCGGTGCTCATCTCGCTTTATTGGCAGAGGGAGCCGGCGTACAGCTTCTGGGTCATGTGGCCAGCATGGCTAAGCTGCTTCTGGAGAACCAGAGCAGTGCACGGAAACGCCGTTTACCTTCCCACCGGAGTGGTACCTATTTATCTACTTGCACTTTGATGTGCTTTCAAACTGCTAGGTGGGCAGGAGCTGGAACCGAACAACGGTAGCTCACCCCGTCGCGGGGAATCTAACCGCCGACCTTCCGATTGGCAAGCCCTAGGCTCTGTGGTTTAGACCACAGCGCCATCCGCGTTAACCATTTTAAGCAGTTGTGGTTTCCCTACAGAAAATTAGGGGAACTATAGTTTGTTAAGGGTGCTGACAGTTGGTAGGAGATCTCCTATTCCCCTTACACAGTGGCAATTCTCAAAGTGGTTTAATTATAAATCCCTCTTCTGAGAAAACTCATGCAAATTATCACTGTGTGAGGGGAATAAATATCTCCTCACAACTCTCAGCACCAGTGCTTTTTTCCCCTGAGGAGACGCAGGGGTATGCATACCCGTAAACATTTTGTGAATCTAAGTTTGGCCTTGTTGAGGGGCAGTATTTCAATATGAGTAGGAAAATGAGAGTACCCCTAAACATAATTATTATTTTTTTAAGAAAAAAGCCTTAACACACTGCAGTTCCCGCAATCCTTTGTGTGAAGCTACAAGTGGTTTTGTAGTGCTTTAAATGTATAGTTAACAATGGAAACTTGAGAACCTTTGTGGACTTCCACTAAAGAGCATTCTAACAGTATAAAATATCTGATTAACAGAAAATAATTTGTACTCCATGTCTGGAAGCCTTCTGTTCACATTCTGATGGTTACTGCTGCTCCTTTCAGAATTTGGAGACTGGGTACTATTGTGTTGTGACCATTGATTGCATGCTTGGTTTATAGCTATACATACTGACAGATATAGCTGTATATCCCACACAAATAGAATTGGAATCATGGTGTGTGTGGCCATTGATGCTACAGTTCCAGATTTCTTGTATGAAGAATTATTATTGTCATATGAGAGAGCTGGGAAATAAAGGAGTCAGGCTAGGAACACTCTCATGTTGAATTTAATAAAGCTCCGGGATACAAGTTGGTCTTCATACATCACTGTGCATGTTGATGAAATGGTTGTCAAACACACGTTTCCCATAGCTTACAATTACAAACTTCACATAAACCTTAATGGCTGCTTGACGCTGACACTGATTAAGGGAATAAATAATGGCACCTTAATTTAGAGCCAGGTGATTAATAACTTCATTAACCTATCCTGTCATTACAATTAATGAAGATGCATTGTCCTTGGCCTTCTCACACAAACATCTCCTCATTCTCTTTCTTGTAGTCACTGATCCAAGCCACGTTCTCCCTAAACTCAGGCCTGGTATGGCTGACCTTTGTCACCTCTAACCACCACTCACTTCCTTGGGACAGGTGGGTACAGCTTCTTAGAGAATGTGAAGAGAAGCGGTCCTTTCCTTTGTGCTGGAAAAGGAAGCGGCCAACACTAGCTGAAGATGTATGGCTTCTGGGATGCATGGCCTTAATGGGATCCTCCATTTCACCAAAAGCCCCTTAAGGCAGAATTGTGATGATGAGCTACCTAGAGCAGAGATGGGGAACCTGTGGTCTGCTAGATGTTCTGCTGGATGTTGTCAGTCTCCATCTCCCATACTTCCTGACCATTGGAGTGCAGCAACACATAGCAGGCCATGGCCTCCCAGCCCTCTGATCTGTTCTTCCACGACTGAAAAATCCAATGCTGGGCCCAGGCTATTCAAGGAAACATCACTTGATTGTTCTTGGGGAAAGTGATCAAAATGGTCAGCTGTAGCCATTTCCTGGAAAGTTTCTTGGATCCACTGCAGTCCATTGCTAGTTTCTTGGATCCATTGCAGTCCACGTTTCAAAGCAGATTCCAAGACAGAAATGGCTTTGATGGCTCCCAGGCGCTTCCAGTAACAAAGCCTTCTCTGTCCTCCACAGAAACATACATTTTAAAACCTTGACTATTTTGGGATGGGGGCTGAAGAATGGGTGAGTCTGCTTCTTCTAACTCCCTCTGTTTAAGCTCCTATACTTCGGGCTGCCTGATTTATATTCATGGCAATCTGGAACCTACATACATGAGTGACAAATGCCCTTTAGATGCTGTTCTCTGTCTCTGAAATCGCATGGTGATCTTTCTGTGCAGAGCTTATCCATACTTGTCTTTCCTCCACTTTTCCCAGGCATGGCCCACAATTTAGAGATCTGCCTCCGAGCACCTTTTACTTTGCTCTGAAGCCTTCCCCATGAAAAACCCGCCCTTTAAGGCTCACTCGGTGCAAATGGCAACCTGCTCTGATTCAGCTCGGGGCTAATAAAAATAAAATTTAAAAATGCTTGGACAGAGCATTAAAGCACAGACCTTTCCCTGGAAAGAGTGCGGCAAAAAGTGAGTGTAGATAAGCCCTCACATATGTTTGGAGCCCTGGAAATCCTAGCAGCAGCACTGCTTGCCACAGCTCCTGGTATCTTTCCTGGAAGTAAGCCTCACTTAACTCAAAGAAACATGCGCCTTTTGAGTAGACATGATGCACAGGATCTTACACCCCTTCTTGGGTGGGTGGCTTTGCGTTTGGGCCCCAGGCCTTCCCTCAGGAACCGGCCTATTGCAGGCCAGATCATCTTCCTGTAGCCAAATCAGCCAATGGCAGTGGGATCAACAGACCAACTGCGACCCTTGGAGCCGTGCCCAGGGGAAATGTAACTGCCCAGCCTGTGGGGCCTTTCAGCCTCTCTCTTGCTGTGCCGGTTCTCCCACCTACCCTCCCACAGGTTAGGGTTGTGTTGGTTTTTTGTTTTGTTTGTTTGTTTGTTTTTTTACAGAGGATACAACTTTGCTATGGACAATGTCGGTCACCTGTTTTCAGGGCCGGGCAGGAATTTTTCCATTGTGACAAACTGGCACTTGCTTTTGGGTTTTTGCCTACCTCATAGCAATTGTCACAACTCTGTAAGGTGGATAGGCATTGGGTTAGCTTAGTTTTGGTTGCAGAGGAGTTTGCAGCCTCCCCCTCCCCCTCCATGGCTTAGGATCCATGAGGAGTGGCTCCTATCTGATGCCCGGATGGGGACCAGGGCCATACCACTCCTCCAATGGGAACCGCTTAGGGGACACCCTGATTTGACGTAGGGTATGTGTTTCTCAGTTTATCTCAAACTGCAGCTCCTAGATCAGACACAGACGAAGTGGTGTCTTTAGACGTTGTTGGGCTACAACTTCTACAGTCCCTAACCCAATGACTGTGTTGGCTAGGGCAGATGAGTATGGACTCAACTATACAGCTGCAAATAAAATGTTTTAAATGTGTTGTAAAGTGCAAAATACAAATGTGACACTAGATGGCGGTAGTGAGCTATGCCAAATTCAATGTATTTTTCAAAACATTTTTTTTAAAAAAAACCATTTTGACAGTGTTTTTTGTGTGCATGTAGATTCTGCCTAGGTAGAGGAAAACAAGTTTGCACAAACACCCTTATGAGCTACAAAGTATGTCCCACTGAGTGAAGTGTCTCTCTCACTGTCCCCCAGCCCAGTGTTTGGGCTATGGTTGGCAATGGATATTGAGCAGTCATTGCTGAGAGAAGATTAATATATTCCAACAACAATTTTCAGATTTTGGATAAACACAAGTCCCTTGGTGAGGCCCGAAATATCTTTACACCTCTCATTTCATCTGTCTCTGAAGCATTATTTTTAAGCTCCTAGTGAAACAATATTTTGGTATGTTTCCTAACAATAGACCCTTTGGGGTTTGTGTCTAAATTAAGCAACCCAACAATTTCCTAAGCAGGGCATATGGAGCTAAGCTCCTTAGCTCTTTATGAGTTTGCAAGGGATTTGTGAATGAAGTTCTCAAATGATACTTTGTCTTGAAAATATAGACAGGAAGACTGTAAAGGAAGTAAATTTCTGTAGGTAAAGGACTTCCTAGAAGTTTAAATTAAGTTAAAATTTATAAAGATGGAGAGCCTACGTAACCAATTTGTTTGCATATCATAACACTGTTATGTCTCTGATGGTATACCTCTGGGGTTAACAAACATTGGCTGTGTTTGGATGTCATGGTAAATCACAGCTGAATGAACAGTTGGCTCCAATTTCACTGCTCTCCAAATGCAGGTGGGAGCAGCAAACTAAAGTTTGGAGTAAAGCAAATCATGATCTCTGGTTCAGATGTCTTGCTAAGCCAGAAATCGTGGTTTGTTGCTGCTGCTCCTGTTATGCGGGGAGTGAAGCTGGAGTAATCTCCATGTTCAAGGAAAACAATTAACTGTGGTTTACTGCGATGTGCAAGCACAGCCATTGTGACTGTGTACACAATAAAGCAATATAATAGCTCAAAGGTAGGCATTGGTGCAATGGGACGCGGGTGGTGCTGTGGGTTAAACCACAGAGCCTAGAACTTGCTGATCAGAAGGTCGGCGGTTCGAATCCCTGCGACGGGGTGAGCTCCCGTTGCTCGGTCCCAGCTCCTGCCAGCCTAGCAGTTCGTAAGCACATCAAAGTGCAAGTAGATAAATAGGTACCGCTCCGGCGGGAAGGTAAACGGCGTTTCCGTGCACTGCTCTCATTCGCCAGAAGTGCCTTTGTCATGCTGGCCACATGACCTGGAAGCTGTACGCCGGCTCCCTCGGCCAATAAAGCAAGATGAGCGCTGCAACCCCAGAGTTGGTCAAGACTGGACCTAATGGTCATGGGTCCCTTTACCTTTACCTTTACCTTTACCTTTACCTTAGGCATTGGTGCGAGCCATAGTTGTGTCAGCTGTGGTTATTTTGATTGCACAAAGAGTTGTGTTATCCGAATGGAGTGATCTATAATTAGGGATCAAGGTAAAGCCATCAGACAACAACTCTGCTGCCGATTCAGATTCACAGCAAACACAGTTACACACAACTTGCTGCGCTAGAAACATTATGTGAATTGTTCTTTATGGTAACAAAACTTGCCAACTCTGGCTTTATTCACAGGTATGGTGTGGTGTGTGTCCTCTCTAGCATTTGGATTGAGCACTAACTGAAATACTACTACTAATAAAAACATCAGACAGAATTCTCCAAAATTCAATTCAAGTCATGTTCCAACATTGGTCCCCATAGCACATATACAAGGAAAATGGCAGATTTGATCCAGGTCAGTAAACGGAACAAGAATTTGATTCCCATGCATGACTAGATTTCATAATGACATGCTCTGTGCCTTTTTGGTGCACCTTATTCTCTGAAATAGACTGGGATTTGAACAGGAGCCAAAGGGGGGTAGAAATGGAGTTTTCTGCTGCCTACCATTAGCTGGCTTCAGACAGCTTCCTTATTTTTTAAGACAATTGGGGTGCTCATTAAAAACCAATGATTAGAGATTTCGAACCAGAGCGAAGCTTGGGAGTTTCACTGTACCTCCAATTTGTGTCACAAAACCTTAGTCCAACACCTTTCGTTTCATTAACAAGCATGCTTTCCCTGTTGTCCCTATTCAAGTGGCAGCCTGCACTTTCCCTGCTTCAATTCAGATTTTCCCGATCCACAGATAATACAGTAAGGAAGAATAAACCAACACAAAAGTCACGTATTGCCCCCTGTGAACATACAGAAGCACACTGTGTGGCTGGTAGTTGTCCCTTCTTTCAGTGTGGTGCTGTTTTGCTGGCTACCATCTACCTATCACCACACCCATTGGGGAGACGCCAGCCTTTTTTATTTTTAAAGATAACCAGCTGTTTGGTGCAAAATGTGTAAATTAGAAAGGTAATAATCAGCAGAGCACAGGTGCAGATGCCCACAATGTAGTTCAGGTTTCTCAATCTCTGGGAGCAGGAGCTATTAATAGGTTCTGGCACAACACAAACAAGTAAAGTAAAGTTTAATCATGTAAAACAGAACTTTCCAAACTGTGTGCTGCAACATGTTAGTGTGTCGGCTGCAGTGTGTAGGTGTGTCACATGAACGCTCCTCGTGTTCCTCCCAGGGCCGGAAAGGGGTTAGTTTAACCTCTGGTTTGCTAGTAAAACGGGATGCAGGTGGCGCTGTGGGTTAATCCACAGAGCCTAGAACTTGCTGATCAGAAGGTCGGCAGTTCGAATCCCCATGGCGGGGTGAGCTCCCGTTGCTTGGTCCCTGCTCCTGCCAACCTAGCAGTTCGAAAGCACGTCAAAGTGCAAGTAGATAAATATCTACCGCTCCGACGGGAAGGTAAACAGCGTTTCCGTGCGCTGCTCTGGTTTGCCAGAAGTGGCTTAGTCATGCTGGCCACATGACCCGGAAGCTGTACACTGGTTCCCTCGACCAGTAAAGCGAGATGAGCGCTGCAACCCCAGAGTCGGCCACGACTGGACCTAATGGTCGGGGTCCCTTTACCTTTACTTTTGCTAGTAAAACTGAACTGAACTGTGTTGCGAAATGATGCATGTCTAAAAAGTGTGCCACCAACATGAAAAATGTGGAAAGCTCTGGTGTAAAATGTTATTGCTATGCACGACAATCCTAAGTCATCTACAGGGAAAAAATCCCAGTCTTCCAGCAACACTGTTTTTGGAAGCATTTCGCCAGGAGATGTCTCCACAAGCTCAAAATTAGGGGGGGAAATTCTGCAGGAGAAAAAGATGTTGCCACTTTTAAGAAGCAGCATCTCAGGGCGGTGTTGCAGAGACTCCTCATTGCTTTGATTTATTTATTTAGGTGTGGCTGGGATTTCATATAGAAACACCATCTTGCTTAAAAATGGGCAGACTCGTCGTTTGAAGCCTAGAATTGAGTCTCTAAAAGGGGGCTTAGACAAAACTCTCGGTTCAACCAATCCTCTTTTCCCTCCCCACCCCAGCCACCAGCGCCTTCTTCCCTTGCCAGTTTTCTACAAGCCAGCTCATTAAGTTTCACCTTGTTTTCCCAATGCAGCAGCAGCATTAAGGAGTGCATCTGCCTGCCTGTATCAGTGTCTGAAGAATTCAAAACATGTCATTGGCTGATATATATATAGATAGATATAAAACCCAGAACCTTCCAGACTCATTAGGAGCAAAAGCTCTAGGAACAGCAAGAATCTGGTTTAATATTCAGGGTGCATATTTCTAAACAAATCAGGGTGGTTATTGGGGGGAGGGGCGGGGAAAAATAAAATAAAATAAACTCACATTCTACCAATATGTTCCACTGCAATTTGTTAAGTCCCCCCTGGCTATCTTCTATTAATATCCAGCCAGGGGCTTAGCTTGGACAGTCTGTCCCTACCAATGACATTCATATCCATCCATTAGCATGTTCCCAGGGTAACCAATCACATTTCCCCACATGCCACCTGAATTTTCTGTGACATTCCAGCTCCTAACAAGAGCTTCAAACACCTTGCTATTTAGGTCGCAATGCAGAGGGAAGCTATCCAGCAAACAAATACTTTTCTCGTTCATTCAAAAAGGACTTGTGCAGGAGAGTTTCCTGCTTGCCATTTGCCATTCTTATTGCTACGACATACTCATACCCAATATCAGGTCGCTTCTTTCACTGGCTTTCCACCTGGCTCTCTGCATTACTAGTTTGGGTCATCCATGAAATGGATGCGCTTTATAAAGAGACTTAATGACACTCTCAACGTAACGCTCATGCACGGACGCCAGTGTTTCCTTTGCCTACGCTGATATTTTCAGAGAGAAGCAGAATACGCCTCTTCTGGTGAGTCACCCAGGAGACCAAAGGTAAACTGCAAAATTGTTACCTTGATCAAGGTCATCTGGAGAAGTCCCTCCTCAAACAGGAGCTCAGCATTGTGGGAAACATTGTGGCAATCCTTTCTCACACTGATGTCATGTTGAATTAATTGAATACAGTGGTACCTCGGGTTACAGACGCTTCAGGTTACAGACGCTGCAGGTTACAGACTCCACTAACCCAAAAATAGTACCTCAGCTTAAGACCTTTGCTTCAGGATGAGAACAGAAATTGCGCAGCAGCGGTGCGGAGGCAGCTGGAGGCCCCATTACCTAAAGTGATGCTTCAGGTTAAGAACAGTTTCAGGTTAAGAACAGACCTCCAGAACGAATTAAGTTCTTAACCCGAGATACCACTGTAATTCAAAGGCACCTAATTTAAGGTTACAATGTTTTTTTTTCCAATGAATCCAGGGACACTTTTCAACTTCCTCCTAAACAGATGAATTTTGTCATGGGACTGATATGTAAATCTGGGGACTGTCCCGGGAAACTAATTCCAAATGTCAGCAATGCCTATTGCTTTCCGTAATACTCCCTCCCTCATGTTATGCATATCAGGTGTATGGGGGCAGCAGTAGCACTAGAGATGTTAGGGGCTGAGCAGAGTAGGAGGAGTGGTGGAGACTGCCTCCCAATCCTGACCCTTCCAGGGAGGAGGAAGAGGAAGACAGTATAGATTTACAACAGGGGTTTGAGGGAGGTCACAGCTCAGAGGCAAATGAGGGGGAAAGTTGGGAAAGCATGGGAGAGCCAGAGCAACAGCTGGCTGATACAGTGTCATTAGAAAGCATTCCAGACCCACCATCTCCCAGAACCCGGCGAGCCTTAAAAGTAGGAGAGCAAAGAGCTCAAAGACAGAGGGCACGTAGCAGCACCCATAGAAGTGACGAATGAGGAATGGGAGAGACAGGGGGTGGAAATTCACTCGGACAATGCTATTATCCAAGAGGTTGGGTTCTATAGCCTCTTTCTGTAAAGTTTGGAATAAAAACGGATTGTAAGAAAATTTCCTTGTCTTCATAATTTCCTGGACAACCAGCCGGGAGCCGCTGACAATAGAGCACCTTAATGAAGTGGTTAATGGGAAAGGATCAGGTTCTCACCAGAGGCATAGCATGGGCAGGGCTGGGGGGGGGGATTCCTTTTTGGGGGGTGCATTCCTCACAACACCCTGCCAGTGAGAGGGGCAGGCAAAGTGTCATGAGCTGTTGTGTCCTTCTCACACCAGTGAGCCAGTGTGGTGTAGTGGTTAAGAGCGGTAGTCTTGTAATCTGGGGAACCGGGTTCGCGTCTCCACTCCTCCACATGCAGCTGCTGGGTGACCTTGGGCCAGTCACACTTCTTTGAAGTCTCTCAGCCCCACTCACCTCACAGAGTGTGTTGTGGGGGAGGAAGGGAAAGGAGAATGTTAGCCGCTTTGAGACTCCTTAAAGGGAGTGAAAGGCGGGATATCAAATCCAAACTCTTCTTCTTCTTCTTCTTCTTCTTCTTCTTCTTCTTCTTCTTCTTCTTCTTCTTCTTCACACCAGCCGTCAACTGCAGGATGGCATGAGAAGGATACATCAAGCATGGTGTAGCCAGAGGAGCAGAGGTGGAAGCTCCCCCCCCCATCAAGTAAATTAATTAAACACAACAACCTTAACTAACTGGCCAATTGCTTTTCAGATAGCTTGGTTCTGTGCCCCCTAACATAAATCCTGCCCCTCTAACATAAACGCTGGCTACGCCCACAGCAACAGGGTGGGGCGCACAGATGCCCTTCTCGTCTGCCCTCCATCTAGAGGGCGGCTTGAGAAGGATGCAACAAGCATGTGCCCTGACAGCCCCGCTTTTGTGAGTCCCGCAAAGTGGCACTGGACTCGCAAGGCACCGTGAATGTGCCTTTCAAAGCAGTCTGGTCGGACTGATTTGATGAGTGCATGCATGTGTCAGGCATGAGGGATCCTATCCTCCCCCTTTAGCATCAAGGATTAAGGAAGAAACAAGAAAGTTTGTGTTTATGGTTTTATTCAGTCACAGTGGTGCAAGACAGTAATCAGCAAGACAGTAATCAGTCCTTAGCTCCATAGTGACGTTGCTCACTCTGAACTCCTCCCTTTCCTTCCACAGCAACAGCCCACTACGTGGCTCTACGGGGGACCACGTAGAGCCCTTTGTTGTCATTGAGCCCTTTGCTTTTGAATTCTAAGTGGGCAGCGAGTACGAGGTGAGGGTGGCACTTCTATGCTTTCCAAGATGTCTCTGCTGGCAGCTCTCCAACTCACCCTCCTTCTCTTAACACCTCATAACTTGGCAGCTCTGAGTTCTGCTGCAATTCCATCCTGCCTCCCTCTTCTCTTGAAACAGCTGGAGAAGGGAGGGAATCCCCCCCTCATCCCTCCTCCTCCAACGGGAGCAGAGGAGAAGAAGGGGGCAATCCCCAGCCCTCCTCTTCTGTCCAGTCGCTGACACCATGCCATGGCCACTGCCCTCAAGCTGTACACTGATTTTGCAAGGCTTCAGGGCAGTGTTGGCTGTTTCGGCTGGCCGGGCTCCCCTCTGTGTGGCCAGGCAGCTGGCACAGCACAATCCCCCTTGGCTCCAGTTGGTATGGATCACTCTGTATGAAAGATTCTTGGGTTACAAAAGTACATACATTGTCTCTGTTTTCAGATCATAAAGTCCTTTCTACAGATCAGTTCTATTTGATGTGAGACATTGATGTTGTAAGACAGGCATAGGCAAACTCTGGCCCTCCAAATGTTTGGGACTACAATTCCCATCATCCCTAGCTAATGGGACCAGTGGTCAAGAATGATGGGAACTGTAGTCCCAAACATCTGTAGGGCCGGAGTTTGCCTATGCCTGTTGTAAGAGAATGAAGTTTACTACTTCCTCTATGCCCCTTGCTCTCCTTCCCCATGTCTCTTCTTCTCCCTCAACCTGACACTGTATCAAACTCCCTTCATATTCACCTGGCATATGAAAGAGGAGGCCAGATTTATCTTTGGGTGGTGAGAATAGTTCTGTGGAATGAGGCCATAGATGCTGAAGGGGACAAGAAGGCAGTCTTGGGAAGCAGCTCCGTCAAGAAGGAGCAGCACAAAGCGAGCTCGGATCTCTCTACAGGGCACTTCAGGATGTGTACCCTTTGTTCTTCTTGTGAATTCAAAATAATTAACCTCAATGCATAATTGCAATTGCTACTGATCAAAGGCCAGCTCTTTTAAAAAAAAAGGCTCAAGTGTATCCAGCTCCACAAATGAGCTTTAAACGGCACAATTCCCACTTATATTAATTGGAGTCATGCCGTTAAATCCTCATACATCACAGGGACTGCTATTTACCATCTAAAATTAGAAGTGAACATACAGTTAATGAATATTTCCTCTTGCGCTATCTGTTACATAGAGGGGAAGTGGAGGAAAGAGAGGCAGGGCATCTGTTCTTTCTCAGCTGGACTTTGCTGTTGCGGAGCACTTTTTCTACATTATGAGACGACTCATTAGGTGCTTACACATTGATCCTACAAGGGAACACATGTATATGAAATCACCAACAGAGGCTCACTTCAAGGTTCACTTTAGGAAATATACCCAACACCAGGGATGGGGAAGCTGCTGCCTCTGGGTGTGGTTGGAGTCCAATATCTATCAGCCCACATGGCCAATGGTCAGGGATAATGAGAGTTTTGTCCAAAAACATCTGGAAGACCACATTTTCCCCATTGCTGCCATACACACCAGTGGATTCAGAATTTTAACTAGAGAGACATGGCATTCATTGACTGTGTCTGCATGTCACAACAAGCCTTATAAGGTTGTTGCCTTATTGTGGCTTGTTGTTCATGAGCAGCGGCCTGGTGCACGTTGCCTGACAGCCATCGCCTCACTCCTTCCTGAAACAAACAGGAATAATAATAATAATAATAATAATAATAATAATAATAATAATTTATTGCTTATACCCCGCCCATCTGGCCTGGCCTCCCCAGCCCCTCTGGGCAGCTTCCAACAGGATATTAAAAACACAATAAAACATCAAACATTAAAAACTTCCCTAATGAGGGCTGCTTTCAGATGTCTTCTAAAAGTCAGATACTTGTTTATTTCTTTGACATCTGGTGGGAGGATGTTCCACAGGGCGGGTGCCACCACCAAGAAGGCCCTCTTCCTGATTCCCTGTGACCTCACCTCACAGTGAGGGAACCGCCAGAAGGCCCTCAGAGCTGGACCTCAGTGTCCGGGCAGAACAATAGGGGTGGAGACGCTCCTTCAGGTATACTGGGCGGAGGCCGTTTAGAGCTTTAACGGTCAGCAAAAACACTTTGAACTGTGCTCAGAAACATACTGGGAAAACATATACCAAGAGGTCACAATTAAACATAGCTTTATGATAGGTGGGGTCATGGTTTGTTTCTCCCTGACAAGATAGGATTGCTAGCAAGCCGTAAACTGTTGCTTGCTGTTGGTTTACCAAATGTGGCTTGCTTGGGAGCAGCAAACCATGGTTCTGGCTCTTCAGTCACATTGAGAAGCCAGCCTTACAGGTTTGTTACTTCTCTTACACCAGGGGAGGGACGCAGTGGGAGCCATCAGGCAGCAGGTACCAGCAACCCTTTTGACATCTCAGTGACAAGGGCCATAGACTCGAGAGAACAAAGGGAGACCTGCTTAATATGGTTGCAATTATATTACTAATTCATCCTCTCCAACATCCTATGTCACCCCCCTCCTGCATTTCTCCTGATGAAAATAGGGACATCCTATTTCACCCCCTCCAAGATTTCTCCAGTTAAGGAAAAGCAGGATCAAATCAGAAACTGGGACAGCTTCTGTAATTCCAGGTCTGTCCCTGGAAAATCGGGACATTTGTAGGGTCTGCTAATTGCTCTGGCATTGTATAACAGCCCAGAGTGGTGGGGGCAACCCAGTCAGATGGGCGGGGTATCAATATATTACAGTGGGGGCTATTCTCAATTAGGACTGATGATGGCAGGGGAATCAGGCAGGCAGGTAAACAGTAGGCAGAGGCAGAGCCAAAGTTAATGTAAAAGATCCCTGACAGTTAAGTCCAGTTGCGGATGACTCTGGGGTTGCAGTGCTCATCTCACTTTACAGGCCAAGGGAGCCAACGTTTGCCCGCAGTTTATCCGGGTCATGTGGCCAGCATGACTAAGCCACTTCTGGTGAAACCAGAGCAAACCACTTACCTTCCTGCTGGAGTGGTACCTATTTATCTACTTGCACTTTGACATGCTTTTGAACTGCTAGGTTGGCAGGAGCTGGGACCGAGCAACAGGGGCTCACCCCCGTCGTGGGAATTCAAACCGCTGACCTTCTGATCGGCAAGCCCTAGGCTCTGTGGTTTAGACCACAGCACCACACAGGGTACACCCAAGTAATTCTAGGATGAAGTGGACAGGCTGTGCTGCCCCCTAAACTCATATGTAAGAAGGCAGGTAGGTAGAGCTGGCTGAGGGCAGACTGAGGCTGTTGCAGTGATGCCCCTTATAGCCTAATGAAGCTCACAAGTGATTCTTAGTGTATCAAATGTCCCCCCCCCTTTTTTTTTGCTTTAATGGTAATGAAAATATATGGACAAATGGGGACACTTGGCGATCATGACATGCTTTTTAGCAGATTTATTTTGTGAATATGGATTTCTTTTTTCAAAGAATCCCTACAAAGCGTAGATGAAAATAGTTTTTTTTTGGGTGGGGGCATCCTGATGCTATATCTCCTCCAGTTTCATTCCCTCAAGAACTTTATATTTCAAGTGTCCTTCCACTTCAGAAGAGGTGCCTGAAATAACACTTTTTAAGCTTCACTACATGATTATGCTTCATACAGCTGATCTGACATCTCAGAGATCAAAATGCATTTTATTGGGGGACCCCCCCACCCCACCCCCGTGGAGTACAGATTGCCTTGCAAAAAAACTGTTTCCCACAACATGAGATTAAGAGAATCATTCATTGGATAAGAGCTTAAGTTGTGATGCAACCGTCATCTACAGAACTTGTGATGTGCCCTGCGTAGAACTCCTTGGCATAGGATTAAACAGAGGATGGTACTGTACCCTACACTGTCAAAATGAGGTCCATTATCACACGTATAATAAGATAAACTACACTGACAATGAGTCGTGCGAGTTATTAAGATGTTAGATCTTCGACGACTGGCATGCAATTAGCCCTGCCTCCAGGCATTTATGGAAAACTACAGTACAACTGTGCCTTGTATAATAATTACTGCTGGTTGTGTCTCCTGGAAATATGTAAAACTAATGAGGGTTAGGATACTCGCTCATTAAAACCAAAGAAACATAATTCTTGTTCTGTCCTCCACAATTTCTGCACTTCTGGGTTCCTGGCAGAGGGTGACAAGTACAGCTAGGTCCCACCCACCAAACTGACACTCCAGCATAATTGCTTTCTTTTTGTAATGACACAAAAGCAGAGTTTTTGAAATTGCACAAGATGTTGGCGAAAGTGCATTGGCTTGTTCCCCCCCCCCCCCACACACACACATGAAGGGCCTGCCTCTGTACTGCAGATAAAGACTGGAGCTCCAGTGGGTTCTTCTCTGAGAAATATCTTATGAGTTTGCCATTCTTCGGCCCAGAGGACTCCTGTTCTCTCTCTGCACCCATGAATTCTAACACCTGAAATATTCTAACACCTGAAATATTCTAACACCTGAAATATTTATACACATGCGCCCAGACTCTAATTTTCAAGTACATCCACCAAAGGTAAAGACAGAGGCATAGTGTTGGGAGGGCGGGGGGTCCATAGCCCCAGCTGCACAATTTTGAGGGGCTGCCCCCATGAAGGGATCCCCATCTCACCTTGCCTGCCACCCAGAGCCTGGTCTGGCCTCACCTCCATGTCCCCATCCTTAATGGCCACCCAGCCAGTGTTGGGGAGAGTGACCCACCCAGGGCTGCAACAGGGCCCCGCTTGGCTCTGACAGCAAGGGCAGAGCTCGCATGGTGTATTCTGTTCACCCTCCAGGCCCTGCCCCTGCCATACCCTCAAAGAAGAGTTTGGATTTGATATCCCACTTTATCACTACCCGAAGGAGTCTCAAAGCGGCTCACAATCTCCTTTCCCTTCCTCCCCCACAACAAACTCTGTGAGGTGAGTGGGGCTGAGAGACTTCAGAGAAGTGTGACCAGCCCAAGGTCACCCAGCAGCTGCATGTGGAGGAGTGGAGACGCGAACCCGGTTCACCAGATTACAAGTCTACCACTCTTAACCACTACACGACACTGGCTCTCGAAGATTTCTCTGATGCATGTTTTAGCTTTCATTACAGCAACATACCCTCCAATGTTTTCCGATGAAAACAGAAACGTCCCCTCCAACATTTCTCCAATGAAAATAGGAATGTCCTAAGGAAAAGCGGGACATTCCGGGATCAAACCAGAAACTGGGATGTCTTATGAAATCCAGCACTGTCCATGGAAAATAGGGACACTTGGAGGGTACACACTAGTGAAGTGCCTAAGATGAATGCATGGCTATGATCCATGAGGAATGATCACATGGCTGCAGATTGCAGCAGTCATAATTACTGGTTATGAGGTGATAAATCTGATGTATAATATTGTACCTATGCACCCTTCTAGAGCTGCAAAGACCCAGATCAAGGCTAGGAACATAGTATACATAGTACTGGCCTCTTGCACCCACCCACCCACCCAAAAGAAAGACAGAGAGAGAAAAAGAAAGAAATATCTTCTAATATACAGGGCTAATTAAACACTTTCCCCTTCCAGCTCCCTCTACTCCTCCTGAAGAGAGAGAGAGAGAGAGAGAGAGAGAGAGAGAGAAAGAGAAAGAAAGAAAGAACACATATACAAGGAAAAGAAAGTGTGTTTCTATAGTTTTTCTAATGAATTTCAGCTGCCATGCACAAAGCACACAGCATTGATGCATACCAGTGTTTCTTCATGGGGAAAGTGGTTTTAAGTTACTTCAAATATAAAGTGCATAAGTGGGCCTTTAAGAGCAATAGCTCTTCGCTAATTGAGGTCCCTTGTGCTTGGTGATATATCTGTATAAAGAACTTTATGGAGTTTTACTCATATCCTTATGTATATTAATTATTGTACTGTGGTCTCCCCCCCTTCGGTGGAGGTTTTTTTGGGGGGTGTTGTGTGTTGTTTTTACATGCTTGTAATGAGATGGTCTTGCAAAACGAAGGGAAAACTCTCATCTGCGTGAGATGGCTTGTGCAACATTTCAAATTGTTGTGATTGGAGTCTGTTTTCCTTGCTTCATTCCCAGAACAGCGTGAAATCACATTAAATTTAAAATGGCATCAAAGTTGGGATGGGGAGTCAGTGCTGGCTACTTTGGAACATGGTTCAAAACAGAGATAAGGGGACTGCAAACTGACAAGTTTCCAACTCCTGAAGTCCACCTGTCAGCTAAATTATACATCTTAATCTTTTCTGCATTGTATCGTGGCTTTTGAAGCTCGTTCTGATGTGTATCACCGACAGACCGAGCCTCTGCGAAGGGAATGAAGCCCGTTCGTTATACTGTTACACAAGGATGAATCCTGAAAAATCAATAGCGGTTTTAGGATGACTATCCTTATGCCAATGCCGCCTCATTTCTGAATGAGGGGATATTGGTATGCACATGGCTGTTCTCTGAAAATATTCTTACTATGTAGAATCATAATCTAAGCCACTTTCTTCACTGATGACCCCAAGGCCGGAAGGTCATTGCTTGTCATAGATAACAACAACTTAGCTTGTTAGCACAAGATAACTGTTAGTGCCACCCCGTCAGAACATGTGGGTTTGCCGCGATCTGTCAGTGTGCCATCATTCGCCATGCATCACTGCTGTTTCCCGTCTCAGCCTCTGGTACTTAACTAGCAATGGGCACTAAATAAAGTTGCCAGATCTTGACCCAGAAAATATAAATGAGCCCCAACCTCCAAAATTGCACAGAAGTGAACTTTAAACTGGGCTCATTGGCTTTGTGTCAAGAGAGGATGGATTATTTCACCCAATCTGATCTTTCTGCCTCATAAATTCCAGCCTTTGCATTATCACCCCACGAGTTATTCTTTAATGATTTCCTGCCAGCTTTATCATGATATACTCTTAATCCTCATCCCAGAGGACACTGCCATATCCTGTAGTTCTTCTCCACTACAAATAACGTTATTTAGTACTCATTTTTCTCAGTATGGGGAGAAATTCCTCTAGGATTGAAGTCCTAGAGTGGTGGTGCCATGGGGCAGGCTTGGCCCCACCACTGGGTAGACTGAGGGAGCAGGGATGGTGGTGGGATGGTGGTGGCAGCTCCCCACCCTTCACATAGCATACCCCCACCCCCCGACAGCAATGTTTGCTTCTTGCTAGCCTGGGATACCTGGATAACTCACCCAGGACCCAGCTACATTCGTAAAAAGAAGTTATAAATGTGTTGTAGCACTGTGACACCAGATGGCACTGTAGAGCTAAAAGAGGAACTGAATTAAATCCCTCCTCCAATAATTATTATTAAATTTTCTATTTTACATTTTAGAATATTCATTTCAACAACCTTAAAATAACCTTACTACAAGACCACCATATAAGATAAAAAGAACTTTCTTTCTCTTTACATTTCCAAAACTTATTTGATTTAGATTTATGCATTTTTGCCAGTTTACTCGGTGTTAGAGACCATCAATATATCATTTTCATATAATTTTCTCTTAAACCATAACATTCTGTAAATTTATATCCACATTCCTCCATAGTGCTTCCATGCATCCATGTCTATATTATGACCAATATCTACTGCCCAATGCATCATTGGAGATTTTACTTGCTCATCCTTTGTCTCCCATTCCAATATTATTTTATACATTTTAGATGGCACTTTTACATTACATTCCAGCAGGTCTTTCTCCAGTTGTGATATTTCTTCCCCAATCTCCATGCTTCTTCAGCCCACACCCTCCTTTTCCCACCCACACCATTTCCTTGATGTATTTTTGATGCTTTGTGTATCAACATCTAACCTTGCCCCTTTCTAATATCTATTTATTGGTGTGTGTTCTTCTTTTTGCGGATCAACCAAAGAATAAAATAGAATACAATTGGGGTTAAGGGATTTTTTTGGGACATCAGAGGGCATGTCTGCCGTGTCCTGTTGGCGCGGTGATGGATGGGGGGCATTCGACCTTCTTTTGATAGGGAATGCTCTGTGGTGGAGGGGGTGAAAAATGGGGGGGGGGTCAAGGAGGATCAGTTGAGACTGGGAGTGAGAAATGTCCCTATTTCCATCAGAGGAATGTTGGAGGGTAAAAGGTAAAGGCGAAGTTAATTCGAGTCAAAGGTGACTATGGGGTTGCGGCGCTCATCTCTCTTTCAGGCCAAGGTAGCCAGTGTTTGTCCATAGACAGCTTTCTGGGTCATGCGGCCAGCAGGACTAAACCACTTCTGGTGCAACGGGACACCGTGATGGAAACCAGAGCAGCGCACGGAAATGCCATTTACCTTCCCACTGGAGTGGTACCTATTTATCTACTTGCACTGGCGTGCTTTCGAACTGCTAGGTTGGCAGGAGCTGGGACAGAGCAGCGGGAGCTCACCCCGTTGCGGGGATTCAAACAGCCGACCTTCTGATCGGCAAGCCCAAGAGGCTCAGTGGTTTAGACCACAGCGCCACCCTGCCCTAATGTCGGAGGGTACGATGAGTTAAGCAGCGTGGCTCTAACCCAATTCACAAAAGGACTTCTCTCAAGGATGTAGTCTGGAGTCTTGGGACATTACCATCTTTAATATATGTGTGCTTGCTCCGAAGAGCAGAAACAGATGGTGATGTGAGATTCTCTGCTGTCAACGTGGTTACATACTGAAGCAACAGAAAGTGGAAGGAAGTTGCTGAATAGACGTCCTGTTGCTTTTACAGACAGCTCTAGAATGATGGATCTTCACTCCCCAAGGATTCCAAAGGAGCAAGGTGACAATCAGAGTTCTGCACTGTAATCATAGCTAGTCGGGATATGTGGGTGGTAATTGGATCATTATACAAAAGGAACTTTTTTAAAAAGAGAGAGAGATGACAATGTGTATCACTTGCCTGCCAGAAGGTGGCAGTTTTAGACCACCTTGAAAAGAAAAACCGACCTCTTTTGCAGCCTCCGTAAACAGCGGCTATTAATGCAAGTTCCAAGACAGTCAGGCCACTAGGAACCATCCAGAGGAAGGATGGCTTTAAAGTGATTTATTTTCTCATATAATCTAGATGAAAAATGACCTTTCAGAGCTAGAGTAATATGTTTGGTCTCATTTGGCCACAATCTGAATACAAGGACCACTGATCAAAAAGCCCCCACTTTTACTTTGGGAAAAAAATCTAGTCGATTTACAAGATGTGACTTTTAGAAACAATAAAAAATTTACATCTTCATGTAAAAATATTCATAGCTATGACCCTGGACCTTGAAGGGCCATTACAGATGCAGATGTGGCTGAATACAAAACTGCTAATTTAGGACAGTGGCTATCTGGGTGCATTCCTTCCTTCCCCCGTACCCCTTAGGTTTGAGATCACTAGTTCTTCTAATTTCTTGTTCTTCCTGTCACAAGTGTGCATCTGACAAAATCAATAGAACTATAGGGCTGCAAGGTAAATGGAGATGATCTAATTCATGTCATGGAAGGCCTGTCTGATAAGTACCCAAATCCAGTATACGAGTTATTGCCAGTCATACATATAGCCTCCAACATTCATCAGAGGAAATTAGGGGCATTCCTCACTCTCCCCAACCTACCCTTCCCAACCACCATTTTTTGTCACATCCCCCCCCCCCCGAACATTTCCTATCAGAAAAAGAGCAATAGCCACCTTTTTCTTTCTTCTTATTATTTGGCTATCACCCGTAGCCGAGTAAGATTGTCTTCCATGAACACGATCTAAACAGTGAATCTGTAAGTGACTGTGGAGGCGAATTCTGGATCCACACATCCTTCCACCGGGGAGGTGCTCTCCAGCAGCCGCTATGAGTTGCCCAAGGAAGGAGGCAGGTAGCAGCAGCCTTGAAAAGGCAACAGGATGCTCCCTCTCAGCCACCACTGGGAGAAGCACTGGCTCATCCTCCTCCCTGAGGTAGGCAAGGGTGACACTGGCAGGGAAAATGGGGACATTCTGTGTTGAAATCAGAAGCTGGGATGGCTTTTTTAATTCCAAGACTATCCCTGGAAAATAGGGACACTTGGAGGGTATGCAAAGTCGCATCTTATGTGGGCACTGAATTCTAAAGACAGCATGTAGGGCAAAGAGGTACAGTGGTACCTCTGGTTACAAACTTAATTCATTCCAGAGGTCCATTCTTAACCTGAAGCCATTCTTAACCTGAAACTGCTCTTAACCTGAAGCACCACTTTAGCTAATGGGGCCTCCCACTGCCGCCAGCTCGCGATTTCTGTTCTCATCCTGAGGTAAAGTTCTTAACCCGAGGTACTACTTCCAGGTTAGTGGAGTCTGTAACCCGAAGTGTTTGTAACCCAAGGTACCACTGTATATTGATAAAATTACCTTAAATTGTTATAAAATACATTCCTCTTTCCAAATGGCAGGTTGTCAAAGAGGGGGCCTTGGGCTCTGAAGAGTCCTCTGACTCACTTTCCCTTCCCTGTCTGACTATGAGGAGATGCCATTTGTTTGTCTGGTGGGCAAGCCTCAGCCAATTTCTCCCTCAACCTCAAGTGTCGTCTAACACTCTTCCAGTCTGGTGTGAGTGCAGTTGCTGGCCTGGGGGTTGGTGGGGCTGTGGTCAGCCCTGGCACAAATGAAGAGCTGGAGCAGAAGAGCTGTTTTTTTATGTAAAACAGCAACAACCACAAATGTGTGGATATAGATCTGATGTTGCCAGATGACAGATGAGGTCCACAACACCTGGAGGGCATTAGGTTGGTGAAGGCTGGTATAGGTCATTTTCATATTTCCCTGTCACAGTGCTCCATCCTAGTTACTACTATGATACTAAGATCAGGTAGATTGGCCCACAGGTGGCACTGTGGTCTAAACCACTGAGCCTCGTGGGCCTACCAATCAGAAGGTCGGCGGTTCAAATCCCCATGATGAATTCCAGCTCCTGCCAACCTAGCAGTTTGAAAGCATGCCAGTGCAAGTAGATAAATAGGTACCGCTGTGGTGGGAAGGTAAACAGTGTTTCCATGCGCTCTGGTTTCTGTCAGTGTTCCATTGCACCAGAAGCGGTTTAGTCATGCTGGCCACATGACCTGGAAAGCTGTCTGTGGACAAACACCAGCTCCCTCAGCCTGAAAGCAAGATGAGCGCTGCAACCCCATAGTCCCCTTTGACTGGACTTAACCATCCAGGGGTCCTTTACCTTTTACCTTTACTAAGATTGCACAGTGCACTCCTAAACATGCCTCCTGAGGAATAAGTGTTACTGAGTCCAATAGGACTCGCTACCAGGTTTAGCTAAATTATGTCAGCTGGCCACTGTTTAAATGACTGAACAGAAAGGGCTTTCTGGTGGAGCATACTTAGACGTTTACATTTGAGTAAATATGAACAGAAGCAGGCTTTTCTGATCATTCTCTTTTTTTCCCTTAACAAAACAAATAGGGAGACAGTTGAATTTCCAGAAGGACACAGGAAGGATACAAAAATGAAACTTGTTTTCTTTTTAAAAGAACAACAACCTACCAAACAACACACCCTACATTTTCGTTATTGCCTCTGCCACGTTAGCAGAGGCACCCACAATTGTCAAAGAAATCATTTATTTGACAGGAAGCATAGCTGCTGGGAGTGCTGGGCAGAAAAATCCGAGCTAATGGTCCACCATGAAATTTTTCTTTCAAGGCAGAATTAATCCTGTCAGTGCGAGTGATGTGAGCTGATTGCCTGTGCTATTCCACAGTTGCCTATAAGAAATATAAAAAATCTACAGATCCGTGTACTGTCTTGTTGAAATGGCCTGGATGGCAAACAAGCAAGCAGAAAGAATATTGCTGAAAGTAGAAGTGAAATAAAAAGGGTACCAGTGTTAGACTTCAAAAGAAAACAGTCTGCTATAGCTCAGATGTAGAAGTACAAAGGTAGCCTAAATTTCCTGGATCTAGTTCAGATTCCTTCTCCAACCCTTACCTCCTGGACCAGAGGATTTGCATAACATATAGATTCAGAGACACAGAGGTGTGTGTGTAAAGTGGGTGGCACTGTAGTCTTAACCACAGAGCCTCTTGGGAGCTTGACAGTTCGAATCCCCGCAGCAGTGTGAGCTTCTGTTGCTCTGTCCCAGCTCCTGCCAACCTAGCAGTTTGAAAGCACACCAGTGCAAGTAGATAAATAGGTAGCACTGCGGTGGGAAGGTAAACAGTGTTTCCATTCACTCTGATTTCCATCACGGTGTCCCGTTGCACCAGAGTTGGTTTAGTCATGCTGGCCACATGACCCAGAAAGCTGTCTATGGACAAACGTCAGCTCCCTTGTCCTGCCACTCTGTCTTTTCCCGAAGATTAAGCCAATCTGTAGACAGTATTTTTCCCTATTCCTCAAAAAACAGCAAGTAAACAAAACAAAAACGTTATCCCAGAGCTATTTACAACAGTCCCACAGGTTTATACTTATGTTCTGTTTGTTTAATCTCCCCAATCTACTTTAGCGCTAAGCATTTATAAACAACCCACTTTGAGTGGAGGGCTATTTTGCAGTTTCCAGACCCAGCGCTCGCCGGATCTTTAGGCATTCATTCACTTATTTTGTCAAGATGCTCTCGATTAAATAGAAAGGAGAGAGCTAAATTACTTGGAGATTGAAAAGCAGTTGCTAACCCATCAGGAGAGCTGTCAAGAGATTACACCATTATTTTAAAGGACAGATATAGACCCTTGAAAGAGCTGAGGCAAACGACTGTCAAAGCAATAAAGTAAATTTTGAACTGTGAGTGGTCCATACACTGCATCATTTTTGGTGCCTTAGATCTACTCTTTCCTTTTTTATTACTGTTGTGAGCAGAAAATGCTGTTCAGTGCAAATCTTCCAGGTTCAAAGTATTACAGCTGGAACGAGGTAGGCTTCTAATCCCCCAGTAGGGATGGAAGAGGAATTCATTTGCTTCACTTTTTCACCGTGGACCAACCCAATTTGACATCCCCAAACTTGCTTATAGACTGGAATGCCAATATCTCTGAATTTTGTGATGTTATTTCAGACCCAAAAAGTGTGCATAAAGATATGTTTTTGGGTGTGTAAAACAATGTGTGCAAGTTGCATATTTTAGGATGAAATCCACTGCAAGCACTGCAATATGTGTGCATCCAGACCGTGCAAGTAACATTTCCTTACCTGATCATTGCCCCATTTTGTGTGATCTTTCACATGACATAAAAGCCACTTCTGGAAATCTATTGGAAGTTTAGAGTTCTTTTCCATGTAATTGTTCCCAGGGGGAAAAGAAGAAAAAACCCCCAAAACCATCTGCAACCCTGCAAACCAGTGGCGTAGCGTGGGTTGCCAGCACCCAGGGCAAGGCAAGTAATTTGCGCCCCCTAACCCATGGATTTGCGCCCCCTAACCCATGGATTTGCGCCCCCTAACCCTAACCCCCAGATGTTGCGCCCGGTGCGGCCAGCCCCCCTGCACCCCCCACGCTACGCCACTGCTGCAAACTTGGAAAACCACAAGAGTTTTGCACTGTAACTTCATGGGATGAAATTTTGACCAGCTTCCTGGCAGACAGTTCTTTCCTGGTTTTGAAATTTAGCATGGCATGTCAGTATATCTATCAAAAATTCCACAGTTCCATTATGCAACAGTGAAAAGGCTTCTGCTGTCACCTGATAATCCCACAGTCAGTACCTCACCACTGGAGGGAGACAATTTCCTGAGCATCCACCCATTCCAACAGGTTAAGCTGATGTGTCTGAGTGCATCATGTAGTGAAGCAATGACATGATCAGTCCACCACATGCTCAGCTAATAGGTCGCATCCATGGTGGCATTCACAGTAATGTATGATGGGCTGGATGCACAGAGAGCTGCTTCATCATGTTGTGCTCAGCTCGAATCCCACCCAAGTCCATTTTGTTGGGCAAATTATGGTTGGGCAAATTACAGGGTTACAGTGAAGCAGGCAGAGGGCCTTCTCGGTAGTGACACCCAGTCTGTGGAACGCCCTCCTGCCAGATGTCAAAGAGAAAAACAACTACCAGACTTTGAGAAGACATCTGAAGTCAACCCTGTTTAGGGAAGCTTTTAATGTTTAATAGACTATTGTATTTTAATATTTTGTTGGAAGCCACCCAGAATGGCTGGGGAAACCCAGCCAGATGGGCTGATTATAAATAATATATTATTATTATTATTATTATTATTATTATTATTATTATTATTATTAGTGAGACATACACTAGGAATGGTATGTAGCAGAGCAAAGGCGCCAGCTTCTCCTGAGGAATTGGGGGGCGGGGGGGGGGCGCGGGTGATGTGACATTGTATGATGTTGCATGCACAACATCCTGAGGAACCAGGTGGTGGAGACAAACCCCCTCTGAAAATTGAGAGGGCTCAGCCCCCTTAAAAATATATTCAAGGGACTGAAACTTCCTTGGCCTCTAGGAGTCAGTGCCTATGTAGCACAGGGCAGGAGGTGAGGAACCTGAGGTCCTCTAGATGCTGCTGGACTCTCTCCCATCACCCCAGGCTGGTTGGTGTTGATGGGGGCTGAAGTCCTGCAACATTTGAAGGATCACAAGTCCTCCATCCCTGCTACAGCACGTCAAGCAGATGAGATATAATTCACTCACTATCTCAGTCAGACCCATTCAGCCTGTGACTCTACCAAACCATGTCTTTTGGCCCACCAGGTACTTGCTAAACTTAAATTGCTTCCTGCCAAGTTTGGAAAAAGAGAGCATTCTTCAACATCTCTCAGATCACAGCATATGGATGGTGGGAGTCGGTGGACAGTGCACGTCATTCAACTTTGTAGGTCACAAGTTGTGTCAGCCTAATGCATCCCTTAAAGATGTTGCATTTTTAATTTTAATCTTAGCTACAACTTCATTTTAATAAAAAATACCCACCTGTAGATGGTTTCACGTTTTGCCTTCTCCTTTCCCCCCTCATTTTAACCATTTATTTATTTTTAAATAGTCAATTACCATATGTGCTTAGAGAGATCATAGCTGATATGAGGATTCTCAGATCTATTTTCTTCCTCCGTTCCCTTTGTCTCCCTTCCTTCATCCTTCAAACTAAGAGTGACCTCCCTGCAGGGTGTGCTCTCCTCTCTCTTTCTTACTTCTACCATCTCATAACTTCCTGTCCTCTAGTTTCTTGAAGAATTACTTCTTTATCTTTTTTCTTGTTTTCAACTCTTCCAGATCCTTCCTCGTGGAAATAAAAAAAAGAGGACAGCTTTGCATCTGGAAGTTTCACTTTGGAAACTTTATATGAAGTGGGGAAATCTTTCTTTAAACTTATTTCCTACACTCCAAAATAGAAAGCATTCTGATGAAGGGAATTAAAGTCATGATATAATCTGCATGTTCTGATAAAGGATTCACAATTTTTTTCAAAATATGAGGCAACTGGGTGGAGGGTAGTGGTTTTTGTCTCAGCTGCAAAGGATTAGGCTGGAAAAATAATTATTTCTTATGTTTGTTCATTCTGTGTTTTGGCCCACAGTGCAAGTGTTTTGAACCTTTTCTGCAATTCAGATCTCTCTTCTCTCTGTCTTTCTGTGCACAAGATACACACACATACACACACACACATACATCTCAACAGACTTTTTTTTCAGCCGGAACACACTGGAAATCAGTTCTGACACCTCTCAGTTGTGGGATGTAATCGACTGAGAGCAGTCAAGTACAACATTCCACAACATTCCTTGTTTTCCTAGAGTGGACATGCAAGGGAATGTTTGGTCCAGCCAGTAGAAACTTCCTATTCCTCCTGGACTGGAACAGCCTTCCTTGCATGTGACTAGTGGGTGGATGTGACCTTTCCAGACCTCTTTTCCATCTTCTTTTCATCCTGAAAACTTCTTGGAATGAACTGCTGGCTGCCAGCCAAGCAGTCCCCAGGTCATCTTCCTTATGGGATAAACGTGTTAGTATAAGTTTGTAACTTTAAGCCTTACAGCTGCATTCAGGGATCACACTATACTCTGCCTGATCGTGGGTAAACTTTCTTTTTCTTGCTTATGAATAAGACTGTGGTGTCTTCATTTTTTTAGGAGGGATTCAAGGGGTCTTACTAGGAAAATATTCCTGGACATGCCAGATTGAATTGTGTATTGTCTTAAGAGACGAATACGAGTTTGCAACAAGTTTTCTGCTATGTAAAGGGGAATACACTCTGCTCAGTAAAGGAACTTGCTAGCCCAAGTTAGGAATGATATTAATAAACAATATATCCTCTCCTGCCACCCTGAATATCCCCACATCAGGTGGGTATCATTGTAATTCTAAGAAAATGAGTGAGGTGTTCATGGTGAGTTCCGGCACCTCTTTTTTCTAGAAAAAAAATAGTGCTGCATCTCAGTGATTCAATGATGGGAAATATGGCCATACAAATGCAAGTGAAAACAGCTTTCCATATAGATTTCTTTTTTAATCCCTAGGTATTGGCATCCGATTTGCTACAAATTTTACATTGTCTCACCAGTTTAGGAGTGGCCCTGGGCTTAAGCCTCCATTGGGCTCTGTGCAGTGATAGTGCTTTCTCCTAGTGGACTAACGATAGAAGCTGAGATGTTCTTCTAAACAGCACTCTTCCATACAGCCCTGAAAACCTACCATTTTAATTTCCCTACAATGTCCTTCCCACTGTGCTACTGTGGAAGATTAAAATGGCAGCTATCTATCTTCTTGGCACTGAAAGACCTTGGGCTGGCTTCAGCGTAATGATGTGTGTTATATTGTTAGGGTTCACTTGTCTGCGGATGTATAGTAGCTGTTTTGTAGAATGATTTATTTAAAAATACTGATTATATTGATCAGCTCCTAGTCTAAACATTTCTATGAGGCATATGATACACTATATATATATATATATATATATTCCTGTCTCCATGATGTCTTCAAGGCTTCTGCTTAAGTGCTGAACAAAGATAGAGTGGGTGATAATCAGGTTCTTTTCCTTACAGCAACCTGTGTGTGATGGCCTGGGATTCGGACTCAGAGGCTAAACCTGAGGAATCCCAGCCTGCACAGGAGTCCCCGCCTCCAGAACCAGCTGAGCCAGGTCTGGGGCTTGAGACAGAAGGGTCCTCACCTGTGCTGGATCCTCAGGTGCAGGCACCAGCTGAGTCTGCTCTGGCTCCGGAGGTGATGGAGAACCCATTGCCTGCAGGTGCTCCACTCTCAGCCCCGTCAGGGGAAGCTGAGGTTGCCTCTGGGTCTGGTAACCCTCCAGCCTCTCCTGAGCTGCAGAAGCCCAGGGCAGAGAGATGGAGGTAACTAAGTTCCCGCAGGAGGAGTGCTCACCTCCAGGCCAGGAGAGGTGAGTCACCTGTGGACCGGGGCCGTCCTATGCCTTGGGGCAGATAAAAGCCAACCAGCCCCAGTCCCAGGTTGCGGGAGCAACATTGTTGGTAGCCTGTTCCTGCCTGCACCCTGTCCTGCTCTTCTCCCAGAGTTCCTGACCTCACCTGACTCCCTGCCTTGGACCCCGCTTCAGCTTTGACGGACAGCCTCCATACTGCACCCTCGACCTCAGACTGGACTCGGACCTCACCGCATGGTTAACCCTCAGGATCAGCACACTGTGGCATGTGTTGTTGGCATCTGTCTGCCTCAAGAGATATTGGAGTGCAAACCTGGGCAGGAGATCCTAGGCTGTCCAGATAACAATACCCCCCTCTCAGGTTCACTGATGTGGTCCAAAGGAAAGCAGAGCAATGTGTTTGGCACCAGTTTGGCTAAAGGAGTTGCCAGAAGGAGGCAAACAGGGCACCATCCAACCATATTAGGGACTCCACTCCAGATTTGTGTAGGGGTTAGTCCTTAGCCTTTTCTTCTCACAAAGATATTACACAAGGCAGCAGAGGTTTAGGATCAGAGTTTTCCTTCTCCTAGATGGACTACCTTCCCAGGTGAATGAGCCCCAGCTGCCCACCACTTCCCTCCACAGCATGTGCAGAAACCACCTCCTTGATCATTAGACCCAGTACTGGTCTCATTCACTCAGTCTGCTAGAGTCTGTCTTCACATGCAGGGGAAGTCCCTAACTCACTAAGGTGTGGATACCCATTGGCTACCCTCACCCAGTTTAGTCTGAACAGGAGCAAGAAGGCTCTGCCTCTGAGCTGTGACCTCCCCCAAACCTTTGTTGTAATTCTGAACTGTCTTCCTCTTCTCGGGAAGGGTCAGGCTGAGGAGGCGGTCTCCACCATTCTTCCTCTGCCCAGTCCCTGACAGCAACTCTTCACATCCAGTTACCCAGACTAACAGGCTGTTTGATCTCATAGGTTTTATAGAGACTGGTGAATGCTGACTAGCTTGTGGATGCAGATGATAGCATGGAAGTTGGTCAGGTGAGATGACTTCTTCCAGCCTACAACTGCTAGCCTATAAGGAATGGTCCACCTGGCTTTCTGTGGCACTTGACTTGAGCAGTGGTGACACTGGGAGCCCAAGAGTGACTGCTGAAGGCCTTTTATGAGCTGTGCCACCACTGCTCAAGTCAAGTGCCACAGAAAGCCAGGTGGACCATTTCTTATAGGCTAGCAATTGTAGGCTGGTAGGCATTCTGAGATCAAGTCAGAAACTGGCGTGACTGGGATGTAAATCCAGGACTGTCCCTGGAAAACAGGGGCACTTGGAGGGTCTGCAGCAGCCACCAGCACCAACAAAGTAACATTATCTACCTACCAACCTACCTACCTATCATCTGTTGATCATCTATCCATTTGGTTTGTACAGTTAGTTCAGGTACCAGGAAAATTAGGCAGAAAAAAATAAACAGTGTAAGAAAAGGCCTAGGTAGGGCAGGAAAAATATATAGTTATTGGGAAAGGGAGATAGCTGCATTTTTGTTATCATGAAAAAAGAAAACTTTGCGGGACATGTTCACAGCCTATCAATATTTTCAAGGTAACACTGCAAATGAAGGAAGAGAATTATTCAAAGCCTGTGAAGATGAAGTGACAGGAAAACTTCCCTGGAGCTAACAGAAGTCAGCATAAACAAGATAAGGAGGGAAAGATTCCTAACGTGGAGAACAATTACACAGTTGAAACAAATGACAAGAAAACTTCATTACAGACAAATATAAATTCACAGGATGGATTCAGGAACAAAGACTGGACCTTGCTCCCTGAAAACATATCATTGCCTAACAGTATTCCACAGATTTTGTATTGCTTTTTAAAAAATGAAACCCTAACTTTGAATTTGTATTTCAAACTTTGTATTTTAAAATTATTTGTAAGCATTTCAGTGCTGCTTTTCTTTTCAAGAAGAAAACCCAACATGACCTACATTATATTCCAAAAGTGCCACAGTCGTACAATGGTAAGACTTGCTAAGCATTTAAAACAAAAGTGAATGAAAGCAGGTGTGCTAGCAACAGACTAGAAAATACAAGATATCTTTATACTGGGGAAGATGCTAACAAAAATGATAGTGGGGTTTTTTATTATATATTTTGTGGTTTAATATTTAGATTTTGTTCTGTGAACTGTCCTGAGACCTCCTAGTATAGGGTGGTATGTAAATTAATAATAATGATAATTTCTGAGAAAGGTGTTGGTATATTTGGCCTGTGAGTCATCCATTCCATACCTTGTCTTAAGGCTTATCTACACTTTGCATCATCTCCATGATGCTGTCCTTGGGGTAATCATTTGGTTCTTCAGGACTCCATGGAGAGTTTCCACATCAGCCACTGCCAGGTATATGCAGTGCTGATATGGAGAAATGCCCTGTGATCCAGAAGAACCATTCATTAAGTTGTAGAGATGGGTGAGCTCTCCCCTCTGTCATGGGCCAGGAGTTGGATTCACCTGAAGGAGCAGAAGGTGAAGTGACTCCATCTGCTGTTGATCAGCCTTTTTGCTCCTGATGAGAACCAGCTGGCTCCAGCTTTCTTAAGCAGGGTTTCCCACCTCAGTCAGTTGCTGGAAACACCATTTGTCATTCCTGGCCAGATCTTGATGCTTCTTGCAACCTTGGACCCTTGGCTTTCTTGACCCCCGGATCGTCTGACTACATGAACTGAGATGCTCCTGACCTTAGGACTGGACTGAACATTATATATGGACTCTGCCTCCAGGCAAATATCTCCTTGAGACTTAACTGGTCAGCTGGCTTCTCCCTCCACTGAGCTCTGCCTTGGCTGGCAGCACAAGACTATGGCACCCTCCACACTATTTATTGATCATTCATCTTGGTTGCTTGCACAAAGCTGACAGCAGTTAGATTATAAAGTAAAGGTAAAGGTACCCCTGCCCGTACAGGCCAGTCGTGTCCGACTCTAGGGTTGCGGGCTCATCTTGCTCTAGAGGCTGTGAGCTGGCACCGTCCGAAGGCACTTCCAGGTCACGTGGCCAGCGTGACGAAGCTGCAGCTGGCGAGCCAGCACCAGCGCAGCACACGGAAACGCCGTTTACCTTCCCGCTATAAAGCGGTCCCTATTTATCTACTTGCACTTAAGAATGCTTTCGAACTGCTAGGTGGGCAGGAGCGGGGATCGAACGACGGGAGCTCACCCTGCCGCGGGGATTCGAACCACCAACCATACGATCAGCAAGTCCTAGGCACTGAGGTTTTTACCCACAGTGCCACCCGCGTCCCGAGTTAGATTAGAACTTTATTTAATTACAAAGCACTGATCATTCGTCTAGCGTTTATACTGATTTGCTTGCAGGCTGTTTATATGTCTTCCTGTCAATCATTTAATCATCTCCCACTACATTCCTCGGACACTTAAAATACCTGGGCAAACTGGGGGGCCACTAGGGGGCTCATTGGAAGATGGCCGACAATACCATCTCTCCGACCCACACGGGGTAATTAAGAGGCTGTTATGGGAGTAGGCAGCCTCCCTTGTTGCCCCAAGGGAATGGGGAACACTGCCTTTGCCTGCTGTGCCCATAAATCACCCCCTAATTCGAAAGAAGGGGGTGAGGGCCCTAGGCAGAATGCCCCCGTGTGGACCTCGGCTCTCCTGGATGCTGTCTCTGATCGCGCACTAGTTGCAGCAATTTGGAATAATTAATTACAAAAGAAGCAAATGCACATATTTCAAGTGAAGAAGGGGAGTGAAGTCTGCTAATTTAAGTGACCTCTGCGAAAGAAGACGACGGGCTGGAGAAACAGGAATATTTTACGATGAAGATACAACAAAGGCGGGGTATGTTGACAACGGGGCTGAATGGGGGGCGGAGAACCTTTTTTACTTTCCTTCTATGTGATTTACAAGAACCCCTCCTCATTAGAACCGTTGGTTGAACTGACCCAAGCAGGATGATTAAGGTCTGTGTGGAGATAAACTTTAACCAAAAGTATGCTTTATGGGGACTGAGAAGCAATAAGAGCTTTTGGGAATGGCGCAGCAATTAATTCGGAGTCGCCATCTTGCCAAAGGATTTATAGCCGGGAGGAAGAACAGACTTGTTTTCAGACTGTATTCCTAGTGAATCTCCTCAGAGGTTTTGAGAAAGGAGGCAGATTGGTGAAGATTAATGACGCTAAGACTGTTTTGATGTATGGAAGTGATGTTATATGGAAAACGTCTGGATATGGCTACTGGATAAATATATCCATGCAGGATTACAAACTGTTCTAACCAGCTTGCGGAGACTATCAGAGGTCACAAAGAGAAAGGAAAAATATATGAAAATAACAACAAGAGATGTGTAAAAATAATAAGAAAGGACTGGATAGTACTGTGAACATCATAAGGTTAGATTTGTGGACATTAAAACAGCAGTAAGAAGCAAGAAGTTGATTGGATCCCTTCGGAACTTGAAATATGTGTACCCCCAACAAAAAATTAAAATTTGGCTGTGTAATTTGGAATTTATGTAATTTGGTTTGATTTGATGTTGTCAGGGGCTCAGGAGCAGAGGCACAGGAGAGGGAGGAAATGGAGAGCGAGGGGGAGGAATCCGAGGGGAGCGTAGGCGGTGACAGTGGTCAGAGGGATTCCACGAGCCTCTCCAGCAAATCGGAAGATTCACAGAAGGGAGCGCCGATGGCCAGGGCAAGGGGGGTGCCAAGGGGGAAACCCCAGAAGGAAGGGGCCAGCGGGGACTCCCAGAGCCGCAGTTGGAAATCAGGACCAGCTTCCCCACCAGAGCGCAGTGGGGGGGAGGAGTCCCAGGAATCGGGACCAGTGTTCTCACCACCAGCGAGAGGAGATGAGTCAGGATTGACCACGCCTCCATCGGAGAGCGGGGAAACGGTCAAGAGGAAGGTTACCGGCTGGGCGCGCGTGCCAAGTTCAAATGTACAGGCGAGCGGCACAGCAGGTAGCCCGGATAGGGAGCCAGGTCCTAAAGCCCGCCGGAAGGAGGGGCAAGACTCAGGGGGGTCAGCGTCAGAAGAGTCCAGAAAGGAGGAAACCCCAGGGGGCAGAAGGACCCAGAGGAGGAAAGAACAACGGAAGAGGTGGAGTAAGGCTAGAGTCTTAAACTGGTGTCTAGGAGGCGGAGACTCAGATGGAGCTTCGCCGGTCTAAGTTCTAAGACGTAGAGTTGCACGCTGCGGTTTGGAAATGGAAACTAATCTTCAATAAAGACTTTTATACGTTATTACTGACTAGCGTTGGTCCTCTGTGAGCTGGGACCTGGAGGCAACTCTGACAGATGTGATTGGTCGGTTAATAAAAAAAATTCTTAAAAAAATAATAATACCTGGGCAAACTGATAGGTCAGCCTGGAGCTGAAACAGCAATGGTGGCACAAGCTGCACATCTATTTGTGCATTCCACAAATGGGGTGTCACTGTAGAGAAGGCTCTCACACATAGAACATCTCAACACTTGAATGCAAAGAACAATATCCTCTAAATATCTGAAGACATGGGAAAGATGATATAGGGAGAGACAGACCTTCAGAACTTGGATTCTGAGCTGTTTAGGTAAGCACCAACACCCTGAAGCAAATAGCCAACAGTTTAACAATTGGTATAATTCCATCCAGCACTACCAGCTAACCTTCTGACAACCACATCCTGCACTCATTGAAGCTTCCAGGAGTTTTTCAAGAATATTCCCATGGATGGTGCATTACAGTAATCCAAATGGGAGGTTCCTAAGCCTGGTTTGGGCAACTGTCACTGGCATCTCTAATTAACTGAAGGACACTTTTGAGTAGAAGTTTGGAGAAAGAAACACCAGAGGAATCTAGCTTCAAACTGGCTCCTGCTGGAGAGTGTAAGCTGCAGATCAGCACTTAACACTAATACTAAGCTTTTCACTTATTAGCACATTAATCCCACTGAAAAATTGTCCATGTTCACCTTTATTGTCAGCCATAAACATTTACATTTGAGGAATCTCCATGGGTAACAAATTTTATCCAACCATGATGCTTTAGATGTGATTAGTTCTGAATCTTGATTAGAACATTAATCGCTCCATGTCAGTAAATTAGCTGAAGTCTTACCATACCAAGTGCATTTTTGTCATCTGTAATTTTCAATTTAGTGTTAGCTCTGCATGAGGCAAACAACACGTTAGGTGTGAAAAACTTCCAAAAATGTTTGCAGGTCTTTACTTTGAAACACATTTTCCTCTTCGTTTCAATGGATTTAATATTATCTGCTATTTCTATTTTTGAAGCATAAAGCCTGAGATCCAGTGTAGCCTTAGCAGGTTTCCAAAGGTTTTCCCCCTTGCAGGTCCCAAAAGTTTGCTCTGGGGAGTTGGGGGACCCCCTGGTCCTGTTTTTTGGGTGTACTTTTTCCTCTGATGGCAGTAGAGAGCTCAACATATCTGAGTTGCACTTAGCTCTTCATTGGGAAATTGGACACAAACTTTTCACAGGGGAAAGTCTTTGCTTCATAGAAAGTTTGGCATGGACTTCTTGACCCTGCGGCATGGCAACACTATGAAAACCCCAGGGGACCATAGACATCTCCAGGCAATATATACTACATATAGTGGGTATTCTAACCAGTGCTCTTCTTAGGGAATCCCCTTTGGATTTTCACAATTCTGACATTTCCAACCCTGTCCTGGGAAGCCAGGAAGTGAATGTTACTGAATAAAATAGTTTTTTAAAAGAAAAATAATCTTGAGCATGGGTAGGCAAACTAAGGCCCAGGGGCCAGATCCGGGCCAATCGCCTTCTAAATCTGGCCCCCGGATGGTCCGAGAATCAGCGTGTTTTTACATGAGTAGAAAGTGCCCTTTTATTTAAAATGCATCTCTGGGTTATTTGTGGGGCATAGGAATTCGTTCATTTTCTCTCTCTTCAAAATATAGTCCTGGCCCCCACAAGGTCTTAGGGACAGTGGACCGGCCCCCTGCTCAAAAAAATTGCTGACCCTTGATCTTGAGTGTATGTGTATGTGTGTGTGAAATGATTTCCTTTGGGGAAATGAAGGACTATCTCAAAACTCTACAGGAATGAAAGGAGGTTTTGTTTTTATTTTTTTTAAAGAAGAAATGTGATAGGGTCGGGGACTTTTATGATTCTGTAACAGCAAAGCACGATATACACTTTTGCTCAAAAATCAAAGGGCTGAAGGCTGCAAAAGGTTCGGCATCAAAGAGAGCTGTGCAGGGTTAGCAGAAGCAGCTATCCTTTTAATAGTTTCAACAATATCCCTCCTCTCCCCATCTCTCATGCAGCTCTTATTCCATCCATTCATATCCCCAGGACATCTAAGATAATGACTCTTATGCAGCATCTAAAACGTGGGGTCAGCTGTGAACCCGAATGAATATGTGTTAGACAGGGCAGAGAGATGATTTGGCATCAGAAAACGCCCTCTGAGGAAGGCAGACTCTACCAAAGGTGGAGCACCATTAGAAAAATATACTATTCTCATAGTCTTGACGCACTTTTGGCTTTTATTTTGGTGTTGCTCAGACTATGTTTCATCAGGTAAGCTGTGGCTACCGAGTCCAACCCAACAGGGGCTTCTGACAAAAAAGGGCAATGATTATTGAGAGATCTTAAACTGGATATGTCTAGCCCCGGGGATGCACGAAGTTCTCAACTAGTTAATTATTATTATTACCCTAGGGCTGTCGCACAATTAAAGAGATTTCAGTTGATTAATCGTATGAGTTTAAGTTGATTAGTCCATTGATTAAATCTGCATAAAATGCCATATGAATAAACCAATGCTCCTGAAGGGGAAAATAATCTCAGCACATTTAGATTAGGGGTGGGAAAGTGGATTTCTTCCACCCTCTGCAGACCACCCGATTTGACAGCTTGGGAGGGGGGTCAGGTGCCCACCTGTCAATCATCTGGCATCAGGTATCCAACTTCAGAGGAAGAATTGAGAAAAGACTCTAAGCATGTTCCCAATTTTTCTCTTTTACAGTCCTGGTTTTATTTGATTGATTGATTGATTGATTGATTGATTTCTATATTACCCTTCATCTGAGGATCATAGAGAGGTTTACAATATAAAAACACAAAAATCTATACCATGTTGTGAACCACCTTAAGATCTATGGGTACAGGACAGTACACAAATTTAATAAATAAACAATACTATAATAACAAACAAAAACAATACCCCACCACCACACACAGTATAGGCCTGCCATACATCTGGGTTTCCTGGACATTACTTGGATTTCAAAGGCAGAATTGACGTCCGGAAGGGATTTCCAAAATCAGCGCTTTGTCCTGGATCTGCGTCTTTTGTCAAAAAAAGAGCTCAACAACTTTCGTGTTTTCCTTGAAAAAGCTCAGTAATTCTGGGGTCTTCCTAAAAAAAGAAGAAGCACAACAACTTTTGGGGTGTCCTGGTTTTTACTTTTGGAAATACGGCAACCCTAACACAATATAAAAGAGATTGTTTAATTAGACAAAGGCCTGGAAATGTAATGTAAAGATATGTAATGAAGATGCCAGGCAAGCCTCCCTGGGGTTAATTTAAGCCTCTGCAAACGAAGAATCTTGAATCCAAGGCATTGGGCAGGGATTGGCTCCACTCTGGAGTGTTGCTAAGGATTGCCCAAGTAGAACTAATTCCTGCAGGTCTTCTATTTAAAAGGCACTGAATGCACATCCCACTTGCAGAGAGCGCCCAGGAGCACACTTTAAGGCTTCTCACAGTTCCTGTGCAGCTGTGGCTTTACTTGGCTCAGAGAAAATACTCTCTTAGGCCAAATCGATACCCCCAGTGGGCCTAATTTGGCCTTTGGGCTGGAGGTTCCTCATAGTTGTTTTAGATGATGCACAAGGGCGCTGTAGCTGGTACTGCCTTAGAAAGGGCATTTCTTCATGTGTGCTTATTCTAAGATGGTGTCTATCCCTCCCCTTCTTGTAACCCTCCTCCCCGTATATAAAGTTATGGATCTGAGGATCAAGACAGCCTAAATTCCAGATCAAGCTAATGCCAGCATTTAATTAAGGTCTGGGATGGCAAAAGCTAGACTCAGGTGTGACATAATTCATGCGTACTTAAGCGTGTAATTGAGCCATGAGTCAAAAGCCTATTAAGTCAGGACTAGCCTCCTGCGTGAGGTGCTTAATTAAGCTTGTGTTAAAAACTCCTATCTAGGAGTTAGAATCTAAGGAAGCATAGTGTGCATTCTAGGAACACATCCTGGGGTGAGTATTGGATATTGCAATCCATGCCAAATCAACAAGTGTTAATGAAGCCAGACAGCCTTCTATGATGTGGTGTAGCATAGAGGGCTGTGGCCCTGTGTGCTTGATTCCAGTGGAGGGGTCACTCTGGTGGTGCTGGCGGCTTTCCTGTCCCAGGCATCAGCAACCCATGCTATGCCACTGCTTCTTTGTGAGCTCACTCCTGGGGGAGAGGAAGTCACCATTAGGCGTTCAAAGCATCAAAGGAAAAGGGTGTTAGAATGCCAATGAATGAAGCCCTCCCTCCCTCCGTAGATAGAGAGGGCTTACCGGTAATTTAGGGAGTTCAGAGGTTATGACATAACCAGGAAGCAGACAGGAACCCTTAAACTAGGATTTGCCCTGCAGAACAGGAGAGGCGACAGAGAAGGGATTCTGATGCTACGACTATAGCATAAGCTGACACGTTTTGGGCTGCTGCTGTGAGCCCCTCCACTGAAAGCTTCAGCTTGTGTCTATGTGTAAATAAACCATATATCATAAAGACACTATGGCCTCCATTCGGCCTAATTTTCCGAAGGAAACTAAAACCCTGGGTGACTGCCAAGACCCTGGAAATCTCATGCACTACTTAGCAGAAACTGGGGTGGCTGTAACATTACTGTATATACCATATTTTTCTGTGTATAAGACTAGGTTTTTCCCCCTTAAAAATTATGTCCAAAATTAGGGGGTGTCTTATACATGGGGGCCATCTTTCCCCATTTTCTTAAATCGGAATCCTCCCAAATAGGGGGTGTCTTATAAACAGAAAAATACAGTATCTCCTCTGCTCCCATACCTGGCAGAATAGTGTTGTGTCAGATTCCTGCAAATGGGGGGTGAGTTAGGCCCACTTCCTTTTGTTAGGATTGCTCTGTAAGTTAAGTATGTATACATGATGTTTAAGCAGGTAAATCTACTGCTTTTGAAATAGACTTTAATCTATCCCTACAGAATGTAGCAGTTGCTGAGGGCATAGTGCTTGAAAGATTCCACCTAACGTGGTCCCAAATTGTCATTTTTGCCACACACACGTCAAGCTGTTTTGTAGTTACTCTGGGAAGCAACCCACCTCTCATCAAAATCCCATTACAAAGGTGAAACAAATCAGTCAGATGCATGTGTGGAAAATATTGTGGTGACAAAGCTGTGTCTGTGAACATCGAGGGGGAACAGGATAAGATTAAGAAGATGTGAGTGGTAGACTGTGGGGGCAACATAACACTGTCAAGCTGATGACAAAACAATGTCAAAGCAACTTATGTTTACCCGAAAAACGTAAAAATGAAATAAATCAGCTCAAAGAACGGCTCTGATCTGCAGACAAAACAAAACAAAAGCAAATACCCTCCAGATTCTAAAGCTCTTAACTCTGTCCTACATGGTAATTAAAAATATATCTTTGTCTGTTTGCTTTACATCCAGTGCTTAGGCGCAAACTTCAGGGTGGCTTTTAAGTGTTGCACAGGCCTCATGCCTGTCTACTTCATGTTTCATTCAGAAAGAAAATTGTCATCCTAGGAAAATTACTTTGCTTCACTTTCTCGCTCTCACCTCCTTGAACTAATAGTCGAGTCGAAGCAATATATTTTTAAACGCCTGAGGGAAACCTGTGAGCACAGCGCACTCCTTGTCCCTAACCAGCGATGTATTTTGCCAGTGATACGGCTGCGAAAGAAAGGGTGTTGCATCTAGCCACCTCAACTCAATGAGAAGGACGCGATGCCTTGCTTTGGAATGTCAAAATACTACCGCCTGATCTTGACCGTCTTCAATTCCTGCAGAGGAGTGGATGTCTCAACTTGACAGCTAATTGACCTGTTGTTACTGCATCAGAAACTGGGTATATCCTGAATTAGCAAGCTGGCAGGGAAGCGAACTTTTTAGTTTTATGCTAATTTTAAAGAGAGATGCCTTGAAATGAGTTTCCCCCCCCACACACTTTCAACTTAAAGGCACCCGCCCCACCACCCATCATTCTCTCCTGAGTAGCCATCACCAAGCCACATGATTTTGGTCAGCAAGCTATATATGTATGCTCGTTTCTGGTGCTTGCAAAATTCATTGCTGAATTCTGAATGCCTTGACAATTTTCTGTGCCTACCAGAAGATGAAGCAGGAAATGAGAGCTGTGCAATGCTGAGGAGTCAGCCCAGAGTCAGGTCCTTTATCAGACAACCTTCTTGATGCTGCCCATACTAATGATGTCATGAAAATGCAGCAGAGCTTAGATACTTATCTGGACCTAGTGAAGCCTTTCACAACATGGACAGTACCAAGGTTTCACATGCAGAATCTGTCTGCAGAGCCTAAGGTACAAGCTTTCGCTCACCAGGAATCATACTCCCTGCTTTTACCCATCACTCTTTCCTGGCTCAAGAAATTTTGCAGTCCCTGTTCTATCTCTGCCTATGGCATTACATTATAAAGAGATCTGTGGTCTCCTTGGTAGTTTTAATGATTTATTTAGACTCAGTAACATTATCTGCTGCAGGCGTGAGGAACCTTTGGGCCTCCAGATGCTGTTGAACTACAACTTGCATCACAGGGGCCAACTCAAAGGGGTCAAGGTGTCTCCCCACAAAACACACATGCACACACCTCCAGCTCCCAGCAACCCTGACCATTTGTTATCCTGGTTGGGGCTGTTTGCAGTTGGAGCCCAACAGCATCCTCTTACATGAACCAATAAATGCAATTTGATTCAAGCTCTTAGTATTCCTCAGATAAGATATATATTTATCTGGTTAAGCAGCAAGACCAATGGGCTTGTTTAACATTAAAGAAAAACCTAATATTATACATGCATGTATCAGAAATTATCTTCAAAAATATTTGAGCTCATGCATTTCCATGACACACATGTAAAGTTCCCCTTTTCTGTTGCATTCTTGGTGCTATTTATTTGTGTAAACCAGCAGATATCACCAACTGTTTGCTGAGGGTCAATTTAAGCATGAAGAAAAGCAGTGCTTGAAATCCCTGCTTGGTAACATAATATGGGAAGTGAGGATTCAGAAGCATGAATGATCCATGCATCAGGTTCAAACCCACTTTTGTGTAATGCCTTTATTGTCCCTTTATTGCAGAGGTGGCCTAATCTGCAACCTTCCAGATGTGAGACTACAGCTCCTATCACTCTGGATCACTGGCCATACTAACTAGGGCTAACGGAGGTTGGAAGCCAATAACATCTGGAAGGCTACAAATTAGCTCCTTCTGCTTTATTGGGCTGTTAGCTTGGCAAAAAGGGGCAATGAATCTCAGGTTAGATATTCATTGAAGATTGACAGTGCTGCCTCTTAAAATTTGAGTTTTAAACTAAACTTATCAGTAATATTTGCATGCATGGTATAGGTGTTTCAATGAAAGTATTTTAGGAAATGTCGTTAGGATAATAGCCAATCAGAGCAAAGGGAAGACAAAATGGCTCCTGTATACCTCATGGCTGACCCAGAGATATTTAAGAGATTAAAGTCCCATCATTGTAGCTCTCTGTGTGCCAGCTTCCCTTGATTTGGATTTAGCTTTTCATCTAGCTTGCTCCCTGTAAGGATACCTTTTGCTAATGAAAAGAAACTTCCCCCCAAAAAGTTTGCCGTCTGTATTCCTTTGAGATTGCAGAATAAAAGTGAGTCAGAGGGAGAGAAGGGGGAAACTCTGCCCTATTTCGGTTACAATGAATTCGTATCCTAGCTGAAATAATTATCCCTGGAACTGAGAACGCACCTGCTAGGCAGCTTGTCAAAACAGAGTGTGACAGTGAGGTGGAAAAAAGAAAAAGAAAAACTACACACACCTGACCACAAGAATTAAAGATGACAAAAGCTTAACAAATATATAAAGCAATTTGTTTTAGCTGAGGGAAAGTGCTTTGGCTCGAATATCGCCCACCCCCCACGATGTGTTGCAAACCTTGTTGGCAGAGTTATCAGGAACTCAGAATTGAAGTGTTGATTATTTCTTGGGTTTGCATTACCGTTTGGCGCTGCTATATTTTCAGGCTGGTTGGGTAGGAAGAAAATGTATCCATTAAAGTCTCACTTGCACACACGGAAAGCATGGCAACGAGGAAGAAAGCAAAGGAGGGGTGGAACTGCACTCCCTTTGTGTCAAGACAGCTAGCCAAATCTATAAAATTGCAGTGATTGTTTAAACAAAAAATATTAAAATACATACAGTCTAATACTTGTTATTGGAATCAAAGTAAACGAGTCTACAAACATTGTTGGCAATCTTGTCCCTGTTTCTGTGCCAGTATGTTTTGGTGTAAAAGAAACAGGGAAGCATTTTTGTGTCTGTAAAGTTTCCTTCGCTGATCACCTCAAGGCCGTTTTTACTTCCAAGTCATTATTTACAAACCTGAATGGATCAATGGAAGAAACAGTTTAATAGAACTTGTAGTCTGCTGCACAAACTCAGAATAGGTACGCTGTGTGCGAACTGCATTCTGATTTGAAGACCCATTGGTCTACAGGAGTGAGAAATGAGAAGGAACGAAATGCAACCCATGGTATTGAGACCAGAAGAAAGTATTCAGATTACTCAGATGCAATGTAAGTAGGGCCAAGTGAAATTCAGTGCAAACACATATCCATCATGTAGGTTTCAATAACAACATAATGATTCCTAACAGTCAAAAGAACATGCCTGGGCATAAACTGTGTACGGGGAGAAGGTGTGTACATATCATACCCTTCTGCCCCATCCCACACAACTTTTCCACATTAGCAGCAAGGACTGAAGATGAGGAACTGTCAGACTTTGCCTTGTGGGAATGTAGTCTGCTATACAAAGGTAAGGGTGACATCCACTTACCCAGTCACTTTTTGCCTATAGGCCTGCCAGTGGCATAGCAAGGGTTGCCAGCACCCGGGGCTGTGTGGAGGGCAATGGGTGGGTGGGATGGGAAATGGACAGAGTATGCATGCACATTCAACTGCCTAATGGTGTCCATGTCATCCAAGAGATTGCAGCCACGGAGATGAGAAAAGAAGAGTCATTCTTTTGTCTGGAGATGTCACTTCCTAGTTCACATGGAGAACCCATTTTCAATGGAGCCCAGCAACAGAAGCACACAGCTGTATGGAGGCAGCACCAGGTGTTGAAATTTTGCAGCCTTAACAATTTTGTGCCCGGGGCAACTGCCCCTGTGTCCCACCATGCTTACACTGTCGGCCAAAATAAGATTATTATTTTTCATAGCCTTATATGCAGGATGAATACCAACATCTCTGCTTACTCTCAGTGCTATCTTGTAATTTTTCACAGATCCTCTTAGCTGTTATTTATTTAGCATGAACTGAAAGGTGCAATGTGTTCAAGTGTTCATAACAATAATGCTTTATGGGAACTTACTAAGAGGGACAAATAGAAATATTGTCATTAGCATTGTATTACTCATCTATTTGTATAATGTATTATCACCTTGTTAAATTTTATTTAACAGTTCAGTTTTCTGACAATCCTGTAAATGGCCTAGTTATCTTTTCCACTACACTTGGTACAGGTTAAAAGTAAATTGTCCTGTTTACCTTGCTTGAAAGGAAGCTGGTCTCTCCCCCCCCCCCCTTTAAGGCTATCAGAAATGAACCACAGGCACCGGGCTGACTAGTGATCTATCCAGGGTCTTGGCCCAAGCATCACTTGCTGTTGTGCTTTGTAATGCATCCACTGTATTTTTCAACTGTTTTTACTAGGTTCTCCACGTAATACTTCACATTACACTGCCCTTTCCCAAATAATAGCCCAGCTACATATTACCCCATGTGTCACAGCTTTGTAGAGAAATCTGATGGCTCCCCTATCAAGTGAGATGATTTGCACACACAATCCCTGTTTATTTGCCTAAACTCTTGAAGGTTGAAAATGAGTAGAAGGGCAGAAGCCCACCCTCAGCATGCTGGTTTCTCCTAAACCTCCATGTACTGCATGCAAAGCTCTGAAACAGCGTTCTATAGGTGTTTGACTGAACAGCCTTCGAAACATGTATGTCAGGGATTCCAATTCCCATTAGCCCCAGTTGGCATGGCCAGTGGCAACAGGTTCCCCACACCTGCTCTAGGCAATTGGGAACCCTGCCTTATTCCTGGCCATGTGCGGTTTCCAACTGTGATCTGTTGTATGCACATAGAAGCTCTTTCAGACCTTCATGCTCAATGCACCAAGAGGAGCCAGCTTGCTGGGCAACACTGGGGATGCATCCCCCTCATGTTGAAGCCTCCAACGTTTAGGTGAATGGCTGAAGAGGACTAACGTGGTTGAGGAATTGCTAGCTGCCTTGCTCTATTTGTTGTTTATTTTCTTACCTCTCCTCTTAGTCACCAGTTTCCCTTGAGAGCTGGGAGATAAGGGGGGATGCACAATGGATGGAGAAACACAGCCTGTGGTTTCATTATTTATCATTTATCTTACCTATTAAATTTGCTAGTTTCTTTATCTTGCCCAAGGCAACCCCAAGTGACTTATAAGCAAACCATTAAAAACCCACTTGGATACATTAAAACCAAGGGCTTTTAAAACACCATCAGTGTGATATTTCTCTTTGTTCCAATTTCCTTTGCCCTGTTGGTGGTAAAGCCTTCAGGATCCTTATCAAGCAGAGCTCTGTCATCCAATCCAATATGTGTAGTTAAGTGATGTTTCTCTCTTAAGTTTCAACATCTAGGAGTGTGTCTCAGCCATGTACACTCTTTCTGTGTACATGGCCTGTCTCCATTGCCATTGTGAATGGTGGGGGGGGGGCAGTGAACCAGGGGGATCCCAGGCAGTGTTAGAAATTTCCCAGGTGCCAGGCACATCTTGCAACAGCCAACAGTCCAATTACACCAATGTGGAGATCTCTGGATACCAGGTTAGTGACTGACATCTCCATTTGGCTTGCCCCTCCAGCTTTCTTAAGCAGGTAAGCAGAAGAGCTTATTTATTGCCTTTCTAGCCCACCTTTTCCCCCAAGGGGTACATGGTTCACCCTGCCTCCTCAATTAATCCCTACAATGAGCCTCTGATGTAGGTCATGAGGTTATGACTAACCCAAGGTCACCCAGTGAGCTTCATGACTTGAGTGGGGATTTGAACCCTGATCTCCCCAGTCCTAGTCTGACACTCTAACCCAACGTGGGGCACATGCCCTGCAGGGGGGCAATTTGATTTTTAAGGGGGGCAATTCAAGAATGAGTTATTAACAGTGAATGGCCTTTTAGGCTTCCTCCATGTGAATAGGAGTTCCCTTTTTAAATAATAATAATAATAATATGTCATAGGGGATCAGGATTTTGGAGATGCTTAGGTGGGGCATGACTAAAAAAAGGTTGGGAACCACTGCCCTAACCACTACACAATACTGTTGTTTTAATTGTTGTAACCTGCTTTGTGATTTCTTCTTTAAAATATAAATAAACGAAGCAAATAATAAAGCTAATAATAAAATTCTTTGTAAATAAATAAAATAATTGCAAAGAAAAAACGGTGCCTCAACATTCCATTTTTAAGGAATGTTTATTGGAAGCCAAGGTCTTTCAATCCAGTGAGCCCTAGCAGCTCAAATCAATTAACTGGGTCAGAGAAATCTTTTATTGAAATCAACCTGGGTCTCCCTGTTGCCATTTCCTCAAGTGGGGGAGAGACAACAGGAATCCACGTTGTGCTCAGTCTTCCCTTCTTCCTTGCATCCATGGCATACAGTGACACCAGAAGAGACCCACAGAAAGCAACTCGTTAAAATTCTAGTGAGATGTCCCTGATCAAGGTTGTTCAAATCTTCACTTGAAGGAAGGAGTATAAAAGGGCTTTTTTAAAAATGGCCAGTTTTCTTTTAAAATAAGATTCCAGTATTCAATTCCCTCCAGCTCTGAGGACTGATGGAACTGTACTAAGTTATTACATACCCTAGCAATTCTAATACATCTACCACTGCCGTAGTAGAAACACATGAGTTGATCAATTCCATTTGTAATTACATTTGGGAAAAGGGATTATGGAGACAAATATACTCAGCTGTTTTGTTCCCAAGAGCCTAACATGAAATTAATCACTGAACCAATCTTCCCTATGTTCTGGTACTATTGATCAAGCTAATCCTTTCCTAAGTCTGGTTTGCTCCAGACCTAACACCGGGGTCTTTAAGAATACAAAGGGAAAGCATTAACTTCACAAAACAATTTGATCTCATACAGCTCAGATCACCAGTAATGATTCAAAATGTGCTTTTGATTAAAAACAAAACAAAACAAAAAAACAGTGCTCAGTTAGACCTTGGCTATACTTCATTTTTCATAGGTTCAGGGATTTCAGAGGATATGTCCTTGCCCTGACATGAGGACTATGCCTTTAAATGCCCTGAGACATTGAGGTGCACTATTACTGCTCTTTCCTTTCTGCTCTGTTCCTTTACTTGTCATCTCAATTATGGTTCCCTCTTTGGGGACAGGTAGTCTGGTTTGGTAGTGATGACCACCAGCTTGGATGGTATAGGTTTAGATGAATTCATGGAGCAGAAGGCTATCAATGGCTACTATTCACATGCCCATAGCTTTACCTGTCAGAGGCAGTATCCATCTGGATACCAGTTGCAGACCCTCCAAGTCTCCCTATTTTCCAAGGATGGTCCTGGTTTTACAGAAAACATCCTGATTTCTGATTTGATCCCAGAATGTCCTGCTTTTCCTTAGGACATCCCTAGTTTCATCAGAGAAATCTTGAAGGGTATGTGAGTTGCAAGTGGGGAAGAGTATTGGTCTGCTTTCAGGATTCCCATAGGCATCTGGTTGGCCACTGGGGAAGAGGATGCTGAATTACATGGGCCACTTGCCTGATCCTGATGGCTCTTCTTATGTTCTTTTGCCCTGCAGAAGCAGAGGGTGGAGAGGGAATAATGTGCAAGAGGACAGTGGAATAGAAGGAAAGGGGTCTGTAACAGTGGCTGCTAGCCTGGGCTTTTTACATGATTTTTCTGTATGGGTCTCGGCATTGGAACATCTGGCATTTATTCAATATAAAATATAAAAACTATCTCTGGCACTGGTACAAACTTGTATCTCACACATGACGGAACAGTTAATATCCTCACTCTGGTAGTTGCAGCAAAGATCAGAACACTAATCATATTTGCCAGGAAGGTCTGTTTATTGTTTAGCAGCATCCTGTAAATAGCCAATGAATATCTCTTCTAAGCTAAACGTTTGGTTCAGGAACTACGGAGATAAGGATATGGCCTTCCTATAAGGAAGGTTGTGTCCTATATACTTCAGACGTGCCTCACAAAACACAATAGTACACTGGAAGGAACAAACAACAGTTCAAAGATTCAAAGCCTCTTCCTTTACCCATAGAGTCTAAGTAAACTTAAAACCCAGGTTTTCAATGACCATTTAGCTCACAGCTCCAATGGGACTCCCTCTTTGTTCCTCAGTCATTTTGAGGATCACTTGTATACTTCAGAGGACCATGAACCAAAGGAACGGGCGAGGGACTCTGTTGCCTTGATGACACAGGATTTTCAGCTCTTGCAGATGGCACAGATTTCCAGTCATTGACTTTGCACTCTGATTGCTCCAATATCAGGTATACCCATTCCCTATTTTGTTTCTTTTAGTGTGAGTACTATGACACATTCCTTTTTTACGTTTTTAGCACTAAGGTATATGTATGTACTGAATGATTATTTGTTGCCCACATATTTGTAACCTTGCTGTCTGAAGAAGCACCCTTATAGTCTGTCTCTTTTATTTCTGTGAAATAAGCCAATCTTTTTCTACTGACAAATTATTTATTAGGCATAAGGGTTTAAGTATGCAAACATGTTTAATGGGAACACACTATGGCTCCATGCAAAAGGTTCTGTTCCTCGCAGTAGTGCACAATATTATTATTATTTATTAGATGTGTATACAGTGGTACCTTGGTTCTCAAACGGAATCCATTCCAGAAGACCATTCAACTTCCAAAATGTTTGAAAACTGAGGCGCAAAGGGCTGTCTGCAAAATCAACTGAGAAAACTGAAGAACATGCAGCAGAAACTGTTCGACTTCTGAGGCACGTTTGAAAATGGAAGCATTTACTTCTGGGTTTTCGGCATTCCAAAGCCGAAACATTCAACTTCCGCGACACTTGAAAACTGAGGTACCACTGTACCTCCTTGTATGAGAAACAGAGAATGAGAAACAGAGAAGCCCAAATTGACTGTGGTGGGTGCTCAAATCATTTACATTCCCTGCTCAAAATGCGTTGTTTCAATCAGTGGCATAGGGTGGCTTGACAGCACCCGGGGCTGTGCGGAGGGTGGGAGAGAGGGAGGGAAACAGATGGAGGATGCAAGCACATTCAACTGCCTAATGTTGTCCACATCACCCAGGAGATCACAGCCACAGAGATAAGAAAAGAAGAGTCATTCAGTTGTATGCAGAAGTCACTTTCTGGTTCACATTGAGAAGTCGTTTTCAATGGAGCCCAGCGATGGAAGCACACAGCTGTATTGAGGCAGCACAGGGTGTTGAAATTTTGCATCCCTAACAATTTTGCACCCGGGGCAACCACCCCTGTGCCCCCCCCCATGCTACTCATTTGAGTCCATTCCAGACCTCTCCTACTCTGGGACTTCTACAACATGAGGTTCACCTTCATGCCTCTGCTGCCGATAATTCTAATTTCAAAGTCCCTGCCCCCATGCCTGAGGGGCTTTAACTTCACAAATAGGGAAGGTTCACAGTTCCTCACTGGCCCTAGCAGAAAATGGCACTCCTGAGCATGTTCAGGAGCACTGTTGTTGTTTTTAATTGTGGGGTTTGCAGCAGAAATCATTTTCGGCTTAGAATCAGTTTGGAAGTCACAAACATCTGGCTCTGAATATGCTTCTGTGCCTTTAGGTAGAAAATACACTCATAATATGGCCTGTTGGCTCCCTGTCTCAGATATGCTGCTCTTATTATTTCTACTCTTCCTAAACTGCAGCGAAAGGATTTTTAGCCCTATGGAGAGTGGCATGTGTGGAACACAGGGCAGGTTAAGTCATGCTGGGACTAATAATAGTGCTAGCGTTCTTTGATTAGGTACATCATCCATCTCACCTGCTATGGAAGCAACTACATTAATATTTTCCATGCTGGACTCTCAGAGTTAAACCACAACTCTGAAGGCTAGGGCTATAATTTTCAGCTATGGGAGGTGGATAAATTCTGCTTGATTTTTCTTCTGCTATTGACAGCCAGCTTGTAAATGGCAAACTGGGCCTGTTCTGTTTATTGTGGATGGAGATGTTGAAGCAAAGGAGTTAGGTTTGTTTATGTTCCACTTGCTAAAAGCTTCTTATCCTCCCTCAAGAACTACTTCCAATTCTAAGTATGACGGAATAGTGGTTGCTTGACTTTTTGCATATCATAGCCAAAGGAGAGAAAATAGCACAGCATGCAGCACAGTGTGTCATTCTTATTATATATAAAAATATGGATTTAAAGATCCCTGGTCACATTCCTGCACCTCTTCTGCTTCCATATATCCCTCTATGTGGCTCAGCTGAAGTTGGAACCTTTTCTAAAACTAAAACTCTAAAACTAGGGCATTTCTGTCTTCCTTGTACCTGCTGCTCCCCGCCAAGTTCCAGTATTATTTTCTGCTCTGACTTTTCCTATTTATCTCCTATCATCTATCTATCTATCTATCTATCTATCTATCTATCATCTATCTATCTATCATCTGTTGTTGTTGTTTAGTCGTTTAGTTGTGTCCGACTCTTTGTGACCCCATGGACCAGAGCACGCCAGGCACTCCTGTCTTCCACTGCCTACTGCAGTTTGGTCAAACTCATGCTGGTAGCTTCGATAACACTATCTATCATTTATAACATCTATCTATCTATTATCTGTCTATCTATCTATCTATCTATCTATCTATCTATCATCTATCATCTATCTATCTATCTATCTATCATCTATCTATCATCATAATTATTATTATCTATATCTAGCTATCTATTTATATATATATCAATCTATTCTCTATTATCTATCATCATATTCTTTCTCCTGCATTTCGGCTTAATAAGTCTTTGAAGTAGCCTGCAATAAGTAAAATGATTAAACATAACATTCCAGAATACTACCTAAATTTTTCATAAAATTCTTTTCTTCTTCTGCCACCCCTGCAGGAAGCCTCTCATCTACCTTGTTGTTGTTGACTAATGCTGGTCTGCCTCTGCCACCTGCCCTTCCTCACTGCTGTTGGTGAAGGTGCCACCACTGCCAGTCTTTCGGAAGAACAGAGAGAGCCTGTCTCAGCACCACATGGTCCACACTTCATCTCCAAAGGCCACTTCACCTCTGCACTGTATTCCAGCTCCTTGCTAGCTGCACCCTGGCTGGGCTGCTGTCCTGCTGCTGTGACTGCTCCAACCCATGACATGCTACCCACCCTCACTCTCCCACCCTCTGTCTACACAAGCTCTACCCACTGATGGCGCTGCGGCTGGGACAAAAAAGGTGGGAGAAGAGCTAGGACAGAAACGCCTTAAAGGGCCAGTGGAGGGAGAGGAAAGGAAGGGGGTGGTGACTTCAAAAATACAGGGCAAACAGTTGATACAGGATGCAGCGTTGTACTTTGAAAAATAGGACGATTCTGTATTATAAGGGACAGCTGGTGCTGTGGTCTAAACCACTGAACCTCTTGGACTTGCCGATCAGAAGGTTGATGGTTCGAATCCCCGCGGCGGGGTGAGCTCCCGTTGCTCGGTCCTAGCTCCTGCCAACCTAGCAGTTCAAAAGCACGTTAAAGTGCAAGTAGATAAATAGGTACCACTCCGGCAGGAAGGTAAACGCCGTTTCCGCACGCTGCTCTGGTTCGCCAGAAGCGGCTTAGACATGCTGGCCACATGACCCGGAAGCTGTACACCGCCTCCCTCGGCCAATAAAGCGAGATGAGCGCCGCAACTCCAGAGTCGGCCACGACTGGACCTAATGGTCAGGGGCCCCTTTACCTTTACCTAGCACCCCAAGTTAGGACTCATGACAGCATATAAATGTTATACAGAACTTACAAAAAAATTGAAATACAGCAAGCATGCAACTTACACAAGGGCTACATTCTGCAGATCACACATAAAGCCCAAATCATATACAGTGGTACCTTGGGTTACACACACTTCAGGTTACAGACTCCGTTAACCCCAAAATAGTACTTCGGGTTAAGAACTTTGCTTCAGGATGAGAACAGAAATCATGTGGCGGCGGTGCGGCAGCAGCAGCAGGCCCCATTAGCTAAAGTGGTACCTCAGGTTAAGAACAGTTTCAGGTTATGAAGAGTGGTTAGATTTAGAAGGATTTGATAATAGATTTGGGTGGCATGCATATCTGTGGTATGAAAAGAAAAAAATTCATAAAGGCTTTGAAAACCACATCTTCTGAAGATCATTGATAGATTTGTGGGATAGGTATAAAAATTTGTTGGAACCAAGACTCCCCCATTGGCTTTCACCATTGGAAATGATGAGTGTGAAAAAGATAAACATGAGGGGGAGGTGGATAACTTATGGAGAATTATAAAATCATAGAATCATAGAGTTGGAAGAGACCACAAGGGCTATCGAGTCCAACCCCCTGCCAAGCAGGAAACAATTGATAGTAAGAGAGGGGGGGAATAGAAAATGAAGACATATGAAGAGGTGAAAGAATTTGTTTATGATTGGTTGCACTACTACCAGATTAGTGAAATGTTTAAAAAAGACTGTAAAATGTGTGGATATGAAGGAAAAGAATCAAAATTTCAAATAGTGACATTGAATAATGAGTATAAAAAAATGTCTAAAATGTATAGAATGTTGTTGGAACAGCATACAAAAGCTGAAGAGGTGAAATCAGTAATGATACATTGGGCTAGAGACTTTGGTTATAATATACAATATGATGATTGGACAAAATTATGGAATGAAAGGTTAAACTTTACGGCGTGTACCACGTTGAAGGAAAATGTAATGAAAACGGTATATAGATGGTACATAACGCCAGTTAAATTAGCTAAAATGTATAAAACATGTAGCAAGTGTTGGAAATGTAAAGAAAAAGAAGGAACTTTCTATCATATGTGGTGGGAATGCAAAAAGGTGAAAGGCTTCTGGGAAATGATATATAAGAAATTGAAAAAGATGTTGAGATATACATTTGTTAGAAAACCAGAAGCCTTCTTACTAGGATTGGTAGGTAATGAAATTAATAGAAAAGATTGTAAACTTTTCCAATACGCTGTAACAGCTGCAAGAATACTTCTGGCGCAAAGGTGGAAGCAGGAAGAAATTCCAACTGTGGAAGAATGGAGAATGAAACTGACTGAATATGCGGAACTGGATAAATTGACTGGGAAGATTCGATCTCAGAAAGACCAAAAGTTTATTGAGGACTGGGGGAAATTTACAGATTATCTGAAAAGCATATGTGATGCACAGACAACGCTTGTTGGTTTTGAAGAGTCTCTGTGAAAAATTAAGAAATATTGTAAAAAAGAAAGTAGGAGAAAGGAAGAGGAATGGTTAAAGGCAATAATAAGTTCAGAAACGCATTAACAATAGAAATTTTAACGAAAGATTTGCAGAAAAACTGAGGGAAGTCAAAAATTGATGAATGTGAGAGTTAATATGAGTTGATTGTATTAAAATGTTTGGAAAATGAATAAAAAATTATTGTAATATATATATATATATATAGAGAGAGAGAGAGAGAGAGAGAGAGAGAGAGAGAGAGAACAGTTTCAGGTTAAGAATGGACCTCCAGAAAGAATTAAGTTCTTAACCTGAGGTACCACTCTATAGTCAAAACCCACTGAGTTCAATGGCAGGTGGAATTGCCCACATCATTTCCCCCCAGAATCCCGCCTACTTTTTTTTATTTCACACATATATATATGTGTGAAATAAAAATAAATATATATATATATTCTCTGTGCATAAAGCTGAATGTGCACAAGTTAAATGCAAGGAAGTTGCGGGGTTACTATGTATGCATTTTTATTCCCCTTTATAAACTGTTGGTATAAAAACAGAAGATGTCACCGAAATGGGGGCAATGACATTATAAACTGCCACCTAATACAGCCTTGAAAATAGGTAGCCATCAGAGGGCACATTTTATCTGAATCTTTAAAAGAACGGCCGTGGATTGCAGTCCCCTAAGGCCTCTTCATGGCCAACTGTATCTTTTTCTGTCCTTAGGTACACATTGCGAAGTCCTGGTTGATGTGAAACAGGAAAGTGCTTGGCTCACATACACTGATGCTTCACAAATCCATTTTCTTGTTGGAGTGCTTTCTGCATTGACATTCTTCTTGCCTTCAGTTACCATATCACTCTGGACTCTTGATGCTGAAAGAGTAGCAGAAACAGGTTGAAATATATTATAATATAATATAATATAATATAATATAATATAATATAATATAATATAATATAATATAATATAATATAATATAATATAATATAATAATATAATATAATATAATATAATATAATATAATATAATATAATATAATATAATATAATATAATATAATATAATATAAATAATCCACGGTACCAGATGTTCACCACTGAGTGCAGGGTTTAGTAAAACTCAGAACTGTGAATGGGAAGTTCAGGAGCCGACTGAGGACCAACAGGTAAGTTACACCCTCTGTTGTGAGTGTGGGCGGTCCTAATTCTACCTGGCCAACTCCCTTGCCAACGCACCCCCCCCCCCAGCTGGGATTGGCTGATAGACGGGGCTAGGCGGGAACCTCCAGGTATATAGCTAAGGGGGGCGGCGAAGCCAGCTACCCTGCTGGGGGTCAGGTAGTCTCCGGGGGGCTGCACGCGGCCATGCAAAAGCCGCCCCCCAGTTAATGCAGGGAGCGGTCATTGTGATGCAAAAACTAAGAAATGGTCCAGAAATGGCCTAGGGTATGCAATACCAATTTACCTGGGAGAAAGCCCCACGGAACCACTTCTGATTAGATGTGAACTCTAAATGAATAATGGAAACTAACAAAAAGTCTACTAAATTACAATGCAAATCATCTTCTAAATCCGGATTGCTACTGCATGTTTCCTGTCAGATACTGTCAAATACTGATGGCTGCATGTATGATACTGCCATATGTTAATTGCTCTTTCATGTTAGCTGCCAAATTTTGTCAAATGTTCACTGCGACATTTCAGACACTATCAGGCACTCACTCACTCATATCAGTTGTCAGATATTCTCAAATACTGTTTACAAGTCTGATTTTAACCAGTTCTGACAGATGCTGTATACCGGCTATCAGATATAGTCAAATGTTGAAGAATAAAAAGCTGAGGAGTAAACCCTACACAAATCCAGAACAGAGTTGCCAAGGTGGTTGGATAGGACATTTTACCTCCTTCCAGCAATTCCTGCAGCCAAGCTGGTGCCAAACATATTGCTCTACTTTCCTTTGGACCTCATTGGTGATGCCAAGGTGGTGGTGGTGGTAGGGTCTTTTTATCTGGGCAGCCAAGGACTGCCATGCACACTGCCCAGGCCTCCACCACAGAGAGGTCACTTTGGTGACATTAATGCAGCAAAAACAACACCAGAGGCAGCAGTTTTTATTTTATTTATTCATCAATTAAATTTCTCTCCCACCCTTCATCCATAGATCTCAGGACAGTTCACCATATAAAAATACAAGATAAAAACACAAAATACGTAATAAAAGCAGGAACAACCTCACCCCACAAACCAATGACACCCTGCTCCCCCAACGCAGACACATTTTAAGGGATATAAGATGTTAATCAGGGACGCGGGTGGTGCTGTGGTAGACACCACTGAGCCTAGGGCTTGCCGATCGGAAGGTTGGCGGTTCGAATCCCCAAAACGGGGTGAGCTCCTGTTGCTCGGTCCCAGCTCCTGCCAACCTAGTAGTTTGAAAACATGTCAAAGTGCAAGTAGATAAACAGGTACCTCTCCGGTGGGAAGGTAAGTGGCATTTCCGTGCACTGCTCTGGTTTTGCCAGAAGTGGCTTAGTCATGCTGGCCACATGACCCGGAAAAACTGTCTGTGGACAAATGTCGGCTCCCTTGGCCAGTAAAGTGAGATAAGCACTGCAACCCCAGAGTTGTTCAAGACTAGACTTAACTGTCAGGGGTCCTTTAGCTTTACCTTTTTAAGATGTTAATCAGCCAAAGGCATGGTTGAAGAGGAATGTTTTTGCCTGATGCTTAAATGTATAATGAAAACTCCAGCCAAACCTATCTGGGGAGAGCATTCCACAAATGAGGAGCCACTACAGAAAAGGCCTGATTTTCTGTTCTTCTCCTCTCCTAGAGGAGGCACATGAAGAAGTGCCTCAGATGATAAGCACAGTTCTGGGTACAAGTTACTAGTCTCTGCAGCAGGCCCTGTGATTCTCCAGTGATTTAATGTCACCCCTGGAAGTCTCTTGAGACAGACTAATGCCAGCTGAATCCAAACTTTTGGATGGTAATTGCTATGTGGAAGACCAAAAGGCATTGATTAGTTGTTCATCTAGAGAATATTCAGTGAATATTTGCACCAACATTTTCAAAAGCACATGTGAAGAGTCATTTGTGCAGCAAATACCAGCTCTAAAAATTTTGGGGTTAGGAAATTTGAAAATTCGAAGAAAACTAAAGCTAACTGAGGCTAACAAAAAAAATCTCCTGAAGGTGTCATACATATATAGGCTGTCCCTAGATTTCACCTAATGCAAAATGTGAAGCAAATGTGAAGGTTGTGCCTCAAGATTCTGATGAATTTTGAAGAGGACAATATAGTAAGCAAATAGCAAAATTCATTTTGGGGGGAAGCTGCTTAGGATAAAGATTGAGAACTTGTGATATAGTTTAATGAATGCCATGTCATTCTGTCTAGGCATATTTAGCTTAAAGTCATTTATATATATATAAAAAAGGGAATGGGGAACTACTTCATACGATCTGTAAAATAATCTTCTCAGCTATTCTCCTTCACCAGATTCTCCTTAGGGTTTTCTTGTTCAATAAAGGCTTCTTTGACTTGGGCTTCTTTTGTTGTACTTGGATTGAAGAAATGAAATTGCCTTCAGAGTTAAATAAAGAAGCAAGAGGGATATGGGTTTCTCCTTTGATTTTGGGAGAAAAATATTGGGGCCGTTTCTTACCAACTTACATCAACCACCAGCCAAATCAGAAGTCATATAATAGGATGTGCATGTACACAGATGTGCTATTCCGGTTTCTAGACGGTTACACTGCCAAGTGAAATGATCAGAAGGGATAGTTGCCACATGGAAGTAACCCTGCCTCCTATCATATGATGATCATAGGAAATGATCCCTTGTGTCAGGAGGCATGTGATATAAATGACCCTTTTGAATGCTAATATTACCAAGTCTGTCTCCGTGCATGACTGAATTTCCCAGCCAACTGTTGGTTGCCATAGTTTCCAATGGAAAGTGGTCATTGCTCCTTTCTTCTTAGTATATCCAGAACAGCCTAAGATCTTCCACACTTGACATACCCAAGATTCCCAATGTAATGCCCTCTAGATGTCATGGGATTGCAACTGCCATCATCTTGACTATTGGCCAAGCTGGCTGGGGTTTATGGTATTTGGAGCCCAGCAACATTTGAAGGGCACTATGTTGACTCTCACAGTCCAAACACTCATCAGCCTGCAATAGCTTGCTGTTAAGAAAAATGGTAGACTAGCTTTCCAGAATCATGACTCCCGGCTTCAGAATATGTTTTAAAATATCCAACATGAAGATGGACACAGAAGAACAAATAATCTCAGAGTCCTTCAGACAGATGATTGTGACAAGTGTACAGGAATTCCACAGAAAATACATGACTGTCCTCAAGGTTCCAGGATGTCAAGCTGTCTCTAGCACAGATGTTTTCTGTTATATCAACAACAAACATTGCTGATAATGTCTGTGGACATCTCCCCCCCCCCATCAGCCTAGATAGCTCAGTCAGTTAGAGTGTGGTGCTGTTAATGCCAAGGCTGTAGGTTCGACCCCTGTATGGGACAGCTGCATATTCCTGCACTGCAGAGGGTTGGACTAGAAGTTCCTCAGGGTCCCTGACAACTCAACAATTCTATGATATCTAGAGGCTAGATCTTTGGTCTCATATTACAAATACATTCCATTGTTCTAAACATTTGAGTCAAGATGCACTCTTTTGCTAGCTTAAGATCTGATATAGTGCAATTTTCAAGTTATGAAGCTGGGAGAAAAGTGAAAGTGCTGTTAATTAAACCATTTTGGATTTAAAAGTTAGTTTTCCTGACCCAGTTCTCATTGTCTCTGGTATTTACAGTGATGTGGTTTTATAGGAGTGGGAAGAAATGTTGGAGTGGGAGGTAACCTAAGAGGTATTAGGTTTGCACGTCTTAGCATGAAATGTATTTTTGTGTATTACAAGTCCCCGCCCCAACACAAACACACTTCATTCTAGAATTTTGAAAGTTACAAACCTGCTCTCTTTTTCTGATCAAACTGTTAACTCATTACATCTGTAGATGTCAAATTCAAGTCAGGTAATATCTAAGCTACATGGCAACTGTCTCTCTTCTTTTTCCCCAAAAGGTGTACCACTGATGGAAAAGAAGGCAAAAGTGAGCTGTGATTACATGAAACCTACAGTTCAAACTGGTTGTATATACTAACAAGAATAAGAGGGCAATACTGTAACTCTAGCAACCAGCTGTATCTGTGAAGAGTCATTAAATAGTGCTTCTAATTTGGGATGTATCTATGTGACAGATCTCTTAGAGACATTTAACCTTACTTCTCTTATTAAGCTTTGTACAGATCCCAATTTGGCCTGTTTCCCCCTAAACCATGTCCACCTGCCACACACCTGATGTCATATGTGATATCAGGTGTGTGTCAGGTAAAAGTGGGTCTCCAAAATTGTCACGGACTGGCTGGATGAGGAAGAGTGGTGGAAGCTGGCCACCCAGGGAAGGCACAGATCCCGGATCCTACTGGTGGGACACCGGCCAAACCTCAGAGGAGGGGACAAGCTGGGAGGTACTAGAAGCAGGAAGCTTGAGAGATCACAAAGAGGCAGAAACAGACACATGGTCCAGCACAGGGCAGGGTGATGAGGTTTCCAGTTTGGATGCAGGCTCCAACAGAGACGACAGAGGGGAGTCAGACCCTGCATCCTCCTGCAGCTCCATCATGACAGCCTCTCTGCTGACAGCTCTCCGGTCCCACTTACTCCTAGAATGCGAAGGATGTTACAGGCAAAGAGTGAGGCTCCTGTAGCTTGCCATACAGAAGATTACAGGGGAGGAGCACTGACTCAGAAGGCTAGAGAGCGAAGGATGGGCTGCATGCCAGTTCAAGCAAATTCATTATTAGGGGAGTTTGCCTTTATGAGCCTCCTTGTATTTTTTCCTTTCCTAAATAGATAAATTAACTGCAAGTTAGCCTTGCGTCTCTCTCTCTGACCTGTGAATGACCTGCTCTTCCTATCAGCCCTGTGACAAAAGGTGCAATTGGGCTCCAGTTGCCCAGCCTGGACAGAATGGTTGGATCGCAGCATTTCCTGATAGCTGAGTTGTTGGTGTTCACTAGGCGAATGATAGGAGCGAGGTGGCGGGGTGTTTGGCACTGGTGGAGCTGATCCGCTGCTGCTGCTGGTACGTTTGCACTGCAATGACCGCTGTGCTCTAAACCTGCTTGCTCCCTATCTGCAACAACAACGCAGTCATTGGTAAATGCCACCACCCCACCATGCCACCCAATAGAGCCATTCCATACCCCTGTCTTAGAAAGACAAACATGCAGGATTCAAAGCTAGCAAATGGTAGCTTCCTTTTCAGATCACCATGTGGGTGACAAGCCATGCAGGAACGTGTTTTGATCCCTGTGGCAATCCTACACTCAGGTCCAAGGGTGGACAACTATATTGGGTACATATGCGGATAGGCAGCTACAGTCTGACAAAAATTAGGCAAGCAGGAAGCAGGCCAAAGGGCAGTAGTTTGGTGGTAAGGAGAAAATGCTTGGTGATTCCCATCAACAATGTCCCCAGATTGAGGGACTCAGAAGCTTTTTATCAGATAGTAGCATCGGATTGGCCCTTTGGTGTTACCTGATGCAGCAGGGTCAGGAAGAGTTTGGGCTACTGTATGAAATTTCTGCTGGAATGCCCACTGCCCCCTCCTCTGACCAGCAGTCATGGTAGTGCAAAGAGCTACTATCTAGTTCATAGGGCTCCTAATTTGAACTCCACAGTACCAGACACGAAGTTCAGTCAAATACACTAGCTGGATAAGCAAATCCAGTATGGTAGAGACAAACAAGCCAATATGAAACCATTCTTCACTAAGGTAATTCCTGTTAGATTCACTAGAGTAACTGTCATCCCTGACATTATGGTTGTTATTGTTTAGTCATATCTGACTCTTCGTGACCCCATGGACCAGAGAACGCCAGGCCCTCCTGTTTTCCATTGCCTCCTGCAGTTTGGTCAAACTCATGTTCATAGCTTCAAGAACACTGTCCAACCATCTCGTCCTCTGTTGTCCCCTTCTCCTTGTGCCCTCAATCTTTCCCAACATCAGAGTCTTTTCCAGGGAGTCTTCTCTTCTCATGAGGTGGCCAAAGTACTGAAGCCTCAGCTTCACGATCTGTCTTTGCAGTGAGCACTCAGGGCTGATTTCCTTAAGAATGGATAAGTTTGATTACATTATGGTAGGGATGGAAAAATCAGTCTATTTCACACTTGTGTGAATCTGGCATATGCTTGTCCATTGTGCCCTATTTCCATATTTATCTGTGATTTTCACTGAAAAAATAAATCTGCTTGGAATAACATATTTAAATTCATTTCATCACAAAATTAGTATTTAAGTGCACATTTTAACTTCACATGGACATTTTTAAGAACGTCTTGTCCTAAAATATGCATCTTGGCTCTTTTTTGAGCTGAGAACTGTATCGCAAAATTCAGAGGAGTGTGAAATCTGAACGCTAATTGCACTCCAATCCACACATTGGTTTAGGAGGTGCAGAGCAAGTGATTTTGCATCAGAATGCACAGAAATCTAGATAATCCAACATCCCTCCATGATGGGAATTCTTCATTTTTAATATATAGCAACATGCCATAGATAGCAATGATACCTTAAACTGGCTTTTATCCTGGACAAAACAACTTGGCACCATTGCGTTGAGAATAAGGAGGCATGCATTGCAATGCACAATAACCCCTTGCTCCAGTTATTAAACATTCATTTGAATTCCCCTGTTAGACACAGGTTCTATTGAAGAGCCTGTAATGGTCACAGTGAATCATTGATGCTCAAGCCACAGGGTGGAATATATTCACAGCAATCGGCCCATCTCTTTTAAATAGTGAAACATTTTATTACAAGTCATCTCATGCCGTTTGGCAGCAAACTGGGAACTGTTGACCAAAACATACCCAATACACAAGGAACAGAAACAATTTCCACATAAGCTTGAGAGCCTGATTTGCACATCTGATTCAAAAGATGGGAACAGCTATGCAATGGCAAGTAGCACAAGGGAACTGGAAATCATATGCCATAAGCTTGTGCTACTACAACTACTACTAATTATAATAATACTGTAATTTTATTATTGGTACCCCACCCATCTGATTGGGTTTCCCCAGCCACTCTGGGCAGCTTTCAACATACAGTGGTATGTTGGTTCTTGAATGGCTTAGCTGATGAACAAATCAGTTCCCGAATGCTGCTAAACCTGGAAGTAAACAGCAGGTGAAACAAGTACGAATGGTTGTGCAAAATCTTCTTCTTTCTTTAGGCTTCCACCGCCCCTTATTTATATCTAACAGCCCTTCCCTAGAATCGCACCTGAGGATCATTCCAGTGTTGCTTTGACTGGGTGGGTGTGGGGAATAGAGTTTAGACCTGAGAGCTTCAGGTCTTTGCTTAGAAAATTATGGGATAACTTCCTTTCGCTGAAAAACTCTTTGTGAGGGCTTTAGAAGCAGTGGGTAGGCTCCTGCTTGACCTGCTAGCCTGTCCTCTGTCTACTTCCCAAATACTATAGCTTTTTGTGCAACACCAAATAACATCCTCTCCTCCCTTTTCAAGTGCTGTGGAATAACTTTGCGTAATTCTTAGTGAAGTCAGAGAATTCTGATGAAAAGGAAGCTGGAAATGCTGTGGTTTGCATACTAATCAGTCGTCAGAAATGGAAATCAGTCAAGAAAATATGACTGGCATTCGTTCACATCATTGTTGTTTCTTTTAAGTATGCAAACAATATGTGATTAATGTTGCTTTGTGTGCATTGTTTTGATGCTTCCTTTACTTTGAAATGAATGTAAGATATACCAGTATAAATAGGGATACAAGTTGCATAACGCATATAACTTACAGTAATATACATAACTTCATAGCTGTCAACTTTTCCCTTTTCTTGCAAGGAATCCTATTCGGAATAAGGGAATTTCCCTTTAAAAAGGGGAAAGGACAGCTATGCATAACTTACAGCAGACAGTAAAAAGAATAAAGTAGTATTTGCTGGAAACCAAACTGCAGCGGAATGGAAACAGCACCGATTGTGACCAGTAAAGTTAAGAATGGATGTCGTTGTGATAATGGTGGCCAATAGGCCAATGCATGCTGCTTTGATAGGACCCAAAATGTGTGAATTAGGCTATTTCAGGTCTGTGTTCTGAAACAATGAATCCAGCTTGCAAAAATGACAAAAGCATGTGGTATTCCTCCTTCCCCCTTGGTGCTTCTCAGTAAGTTCTTAAAGCAGTGCTGGGATTGTGTGTGGATCATGTAGCAAATAATTTATTACAAGCACTAGGCACAAAAAAATGATTGCCGAATCATCTGCACATATGCTTGGCACCTTGAGCATTTTAATAAAGCATCTGAAGTCTTCTAGAGGCTGCAAAACCAAAGGATTGATGATTGTTTCTACAGCATACAAATCCTTTCTACACAGCACAAATAGACGGAGGGTGCTTTAGTTTTGTTATTATGCTGCGTTTTCTTCCTTTTCCTTCAAAAATAGATAGATCATTTTTGCTAGTTTTAAAAAATGGGATCAGATCATAATTATGCATGGCAATTTGTGGGATTTTGAATAAGCAAGCACTCTTCATAAAGCTGAATTGATAGGTTTCTTCATCACTCACAAAGCTTGCATAAAACTGAGCAACAAAATTGAATCCTATTAAAGACATCTCTTTCTACATTTTATTATTGCATTTTTTTCTGAAACCAATGCAGTAACAACTGCCTCTATGAAATTTTGGAATCTATCATGAGGGTGGGGGTGAACCAAACAATTTGCATTCAGTTTAATGAAGATTGCTGCAATACATCTTATTTCCACCAAGTTAAAGAGAGCACAAAGGAAAGAGATTCTCACCTAAAAGAATCTTCTGTGACTAACCCCCCCCCCCCAGACTATAAGCTAGTTCTTTCATCTACAAATGATTTAATTTAAGTTCAAAGTATAATGGAAATAACCTCTCTCTTTCCCACAGTCACATGCTGATATTATGAGAATTTCATGGGCTTATGAATCACAAATATTATGTGTTTGTGCATTGGGACCTTTTAATTAAATGCTAAATATGAGCTGGAATACCCATGAGATCTGCACAGAGTATGCATACGTCTCTTAAAAGCTTGCTGACAAGGCTAGAGACTTTCAGAGCATCTTCCCTTTCTTGCTTATTGCATTCCTACTAGGTTTACTAAAATGACAGCCTTTCATATGACCTTCCAAATGTGCTCTCAAGGTGAGCCCACTTGGAGTATGTGTTCTTTAATAGCAGAGCAGTTATAACCTGAATGTGGCTTTTGGCATTTCCTGCTGCAATAGATGAAGATAATGGTTGGGATCTAAATGGCTATAGACCACTCTCTATGCCCACATGCATAGGGGCTTTTCAGAAGCTTCTCCTACACAAATCCCTTTGTAGAAAGGCACCCGGTGGGTTGGGAGATGCCTGGGATGGCATCTGGAGTGCTTGTGGTAGAAATGAAAAACCTTCAGATTCTGCTCCCACCCCAGTAATGCACAGAAACACTTTGGAAAATACACAGAGCTCCTTGGATTCCATCTGTTGGCTGTAGTTATTTGCAGTCCCATGTACACTTAAATAGGAGTAAGCCCTACTGATTTACTGGGAGTAAACATGCATAAATGCAGAAGATTGGACTGAAGCTTACCTATCCCACTAAAACCAGTGGGAATTAAAGCACCAGTGTGCTCAAATCATTTTTATTTCCAATTGATTCAATTGAAACCAATTTGCAGGATCTCTTTTTAAGTTTGATTATTTAAAAATGTTCTTCAGCATTTAGACTCCCAGGATTTTCCCATTAATCATGGGAAGAAGAAAACTAAACCAAATCAAGAAGACTCACTGGGATTTGTTTTACAAATGCATATGTGATGGTTTTGTTACCCTCTCTGAAAACATGGCTGATGGTAAACTAACTGAAAGAAATGATTGCTTTCCCTTTTCCTCTTTGTATAGTGCTTAGGAAACATTAGTCACTTTATATGATGATTTGTCAAGAGGGCATTAATTGCTCCATCCTCAAACAGCACCCTTGATTCCTTTTCCTAGTTCAAACTGCACTCACAACTACCATACAAGCCACTCAATGGAAGAAAGGCCTTTTATTTTATTTCCCCCTTGATTTCTGACATTTACATTGGGCAGCTTTGAATCTCAGATACAACCCCCATATTAACCTGCTGTCAATAAAAGATGGAAAGTCCTTCCATCACTGCTCCTTATGTCAAACACAGCTGGCTATATTTCGAAAGAACTTGGATTGTTCTGCAAAGAGTTCTGGAAGCTCAAACAGAATTAATTGCTTAGGGCCTTGTTATGTGCCGATGTCAGAAGATAAGAGCTGGACACCAGGGTAAGATCAGCCTAGACAGCAACTGGGGTTTATTCCCAAATTCCACCTCCTTCCTCAACCACTGTGGAGTGTGCCCATGGCTCCTGATGCCCTCCTCCCCTCGCAACAGTCACTCTTGCCTTCTGATTTCCCCCTTTAACCCTCATTCAGATTCACTCAACAAGTCTGGGAAGGTCTGGATCCACTGCATCTGAGAAGACACGTTGCCTAGGCAGGAAGTCCCCTCTCCCTCCATCTCAAGTCTAGTATGCTACTCCCCTGAGGCTTCCTGCCTCTCACTTTCCCAGTTATGGTGGGTTGTGCACGAGATTTTCAACTTATGCAGTCCTGGAAAGGCATTGTTATGCTTACAGTGCAGTGTAAATGAGGCCTGTATGTGGAGTTGGGGGGGGGGGGATTAGAGCATCAACTTTTCCTTTGTCTCAAGTAGAAAAAGTATATTGGTGGTCCATTGGCACTGGTAGGCTGGAAGGAAGGGAGAAAAACAGTAGATAGAACCAGAGCCAGTTACAGGCAAAACCAGCTACTACTAGTTTTGTCCCCATCCCTATTGATTTTCACAAGGGCAACACTGAGATGAGGCAGCTTATATATTAGGGCAGAGAGCAGGCTGAGGCTGGTGGGGCAGAGTACTGAGTACTCAGGAGAGTGTTCTCTTCCTCATCTCCTCCTGGGTTCTACGAAGAGGAAGGGAGCTCCTTCTTGACAGTTCTTAAAAGACCAATCTACCAATTAATTCCAATAAAGCGGGCAAGTTCCAACCCACCCTTGGAATTATTTGCAGGGGAAACCAGCAGTGTATTATTTTTTTATTTTAAAAAAGCATTTGTAGACATCTTATTTATTGACCACAGGCTATCTGAACAAAATACATCAATCCATCTATCATTTACTATATGGTCACAGACCTGTTGAGGCACAAGACATCATTTTGTAATGGGTAGATATAGATGATAGATAGATAGATAGATAGATAGATAGATAAATGATAGATAGATGATAGATATAGATAGATAGATAGATAGATAGATAGATAGATAGATAGATATAGATAGATAGATGATAGATAGATATAGATATAGATATAGATATAGATATAGATATAGATAGATAGATGATAGATAGATATAGATAGATAGATAGTTGTAGATAGATAGATGATAAATAGCTCTGTGCTATTCCGTTCCTGCATGTCCTCATACCCTCCAGGTGTCCTTATTTTCCAGTCCTGGAATTACGAAAGCCATCCCAGCTTCTGATTAGATCCCAGAATGTCCTTATTTCCCCAGCCAGTGCTGCTGCCACCAAGCTCAGGGAGGAGGCTGAGCCAGCACTTTTCATGAGTGATAGCATTTGCAGCAGCTGTGAGGGAGCACCTCATTGCCATGCCATGGCCTTTCTGTGGCCACCGCTGCCAGCCTCCTTCCTTGGGCAGCTCATAGTGACCACTCCCACATCAACTGGAGGCTTCTTTTGTGTGGTCGTGCGCAGCCCCCGGATCCCACTGCGACTCCTGGTAGTTCGGGCTGGCTTCACCCCCCCTCCCAGGCTGGATACCTGGAGGTCTCCGCCTACCTCAGCCAATCACCCAATCCCGCCTGGGGAAGCGCTGCTATGGGATAGGTCAGGTAAGAGGAGGGACCATCCTGCTCACACAACAGAAGGTGAATCTTACCTGCGAAGCGGCAGTCAGCTCCTGAGCTTCTCCCACTCTGCCCTCCCTCAGTTAAGTCTTTTGCAGGTTACCCTCTTCTCCATAGGTATGCAGGCACATAGGTCAGGGTCGCTGTTGAAGGGCCGGAAAGGAATTTTCCTGCATTGGCCGGTTTTGCCTTTCCCGTAGCAAAATGTCACAACTTTGGTGGTTTCATGCCTTGGGCGGAATCCTTTAGTCTATCTTCCTAAATGGGGAGGGGGCATGAAGCGGTGACCCACGCCCCCTTATGGCAGTGATCCCAGGGTTCCCTGTTAAAGAGGCCTTGAGGGGAAGCATTGGCCATACGCTGAGAGGTTGTCATTGCTCTCCCCTCCAACAGTGGTGAAATGGGGGGCGGGCTCTCTGCTTGAACATAAGTTCTTCAGAGCCAGCCCAATCCCCACACATTCTGGATAGCCCTGAAATCCCCCAGACCCCCCAGCTGGGGACTGTGAAGGATAAACGCCCAATGCCTGAGCCAAGGTCTCCCTACATCTGAAACTAAAGACAAGGAAAAGTTTCTAACAGACCTTTTTTATTTCAAACTTTACAGAGAGAGGGCATAGAACCCAGCCTCTTGGATAATGACATTGTCCCAAGTGAATCTCTACCCCCTTCTCTCCCACTTCCTCATTCGTCATCCTCATCTCCTCTACGGGTGCTGCTACATGCCCTCTGTCTTTGAGCTCTTTGCTCTCCTACTTTTAAGGCTCGCAGGGTTCTGGGAGATGGAGGGTCTGGAATGCTTTCTAGTGACAACGTGTCAGCAAGCTGTTGCTCTGGCTCTGCCATGCTTTCACAACTTCCCCCCTCATCTGCCTCTGAGCTGTGACTTCCTTCAAACCCCTGTTGTAAATCTATATGGTCTTCCTGTTCCTCCACCCTGGAAGGGTCAGGTTGGGGAGACGGTCCCCACTGCCCAGTCTCTGACAACCAAAATAAAATCTGGATTAAGGGCAGTGGAGGATGTGTGTCCCGTGTCCCATTGGTGTGGTGGTGCACTCACCCTTCTTCTGACAGGAAATGTTCTGTGGGGTGGGGGTAAAAAAAAAGGGGTCAAGGAGGGTCAGTGAGAAATGTCCCTATTTTCATCTGAGGAATTTTGGAGGGTATGTGTCCTGTGACTGGGGGGGGGGGGCTGGATTATGATAGCGGCTACCTCTACTCAGAAGTAAGCCCCATTAACTTTCCAGGTAAGGGTGTATAGGATTGCCTTCTAAGCTATCAGTTAAGCACTGGGTGGCCTTATGATGTTTTCAAACAATGTAACTGGCAAATCTGTTGTTTCACAAATCCTCTGTCTACTCAGTGCCATTCTCCAGTTGCTTTTCTATGTAGCATGTGTGGGTTTTTTTTATGTCTTTTTGAGGATAACAAAATATCCGCTCTTGTTCTTGGGGGCCATTGATTTATTAGCAATGCCAGCTGTTTTTGCTCTCAGCCTGCATTGACTTGCTCCCATTTGCTATTCCAGGCTTTTATAGACCAAATACACAGATACATAAATCTATGTTCTCCAAACTACTTAATAGATATTTCTTGAAAGACAACAAGCCAGGCTGAAATGAATAATTTAGTCATCTTGCACAGGAAATATGGCCCTGAAATTGATTTTTTAAAAAATTAACTTGAATTTAAGCGGTTTATAATTCCTGTACATTAGTAACTGTCAGTCGTACGACACAGAATGGGAGCTGTTTAAATATACACAGCAAACAGCGAAATGCATGGAAGCACATAGTTATTTTTAAAAATCGCATTATGCTGCCTTTTATTGGAGCAAAGTAAGCTGGTTTACAATTGGACCAGAAACATGCTGCCATATGAAATCCATTTCCTTCTTTATATGACAAGTTACCCCTCCCTTCCCCATTATTGATTAGAGGCTTTGTAGATGTGTGTTCGCTTCCAGAGGACCTGTTCATTGACCATCCATCATGATTTGCTTGCCGGAACTCGCCATGAACACCTCCCACTTTCTCTTAGAATGGCAACGGCATCCACCTGAAAGGTGCCAAAACTCACCTGAGAGGTGCATGGCTGTGACCTCCATCTGACAGGTAACTCGCTGCTGTTCGGTCTGAACTTTTGCAGTAGGCCTTGGAAAACACAAAAAGCTCTAGCAAAAGGAAGGTCATAGATAGTCAGCCAGAAACCTGATATTGCTTTTTGGTGGTTGTTGGAGGCAAAAGGATGGCAGCTTAACCTTCACATATTGGATGGTTATAGAGAAACAGCTCCTCCAGCTAGTTCTCTGACATTACTGGCAGCCTCTTCTTAAGCCCTTAAGCAGGTTGGGAGCTCTGTGTGCTTTTTCTGCCCAAATCCAGCGTGTCAGCTGGTGGATCTTTCTCCTGCTTTCAACTCACAAAGCCTTCTCTCCGCTATCCACCCTCAATCCTGGATTGCCTTAAAGGAGCCAGATGATAGTTTCTGGGCAGAGGGAACCTGGAAGGCAGTCTCACATCTAATGCCAGCTGATCTTCACCAATCCTGCTGGCATTTTCCCCCTTATTCCAACCAGCCAGATTTGTGTAAGTCAGCTGGCAGGACTTGACTACATTCTAGGCTTGGGGGACCTGGAAGTGCACAGGAAAACATCCTTCGACCAGAGGCACACGACTGAGCTCTGTTTAATAATGAGCAAGGCTGGCCGTGAATCATCTAGCTGCTGTTGTTTTATGTACAAGTACAAGACATTTCTTCAGCTCTCTGAAGTATCATCATTAAAGGTGGGCCTGAAACAGTCAGACATGTGCAAACCTTCTGGAACGCTGGAAGCTTCAGTGAATAAAGGCAACCAGACATTGTTGCCATTGTTCCTTTGCTCTCTGCTTCCCTTGGACTGATTAAGGGCAGCTAAGGACATATCTCTGCTTTCTGCTCTACATTTATTATTTATTATTTATACCCCGCCCATCTGGCTGGGTTTCCCCAGCAACTCTGGGTGGCTCCCAACAGAATAATAATAATACTGTAATAATAATAATAATAATAATAATAATAATAATAATAATAATAACAACAACAACAATAAAGCCAGTTACAGATAGGTAGCCGTGTTGGTCTGCCATAGTCAAAACAAAACAAAAATCTTTCCAGTTGGTCTTTAAGGTGCTACTGGAAAAAAACAATAAAGCATCAAACATTAGAAACTTCCCTAAACAAGGCTGTCTTCAGATGCCTTCTATGAGTCAGATAGTTGTTTATTTGCTTGACATCTGATGGGAGGGCGTTCCACAGGGCGGGTGCCACCACTGAGAAGGCCCTATGCCTAGTTCCCTGTAACCTCACTTCTCACAGCGAGGAAACCGCCAGAAGGCCCTCAGCATTGGACCTCAGTGTCCTGGCTGAACGATGGGGGTGGAGACGCTCCTTCTTGAAAACCACACAGCCAAAAATGTGTTTAACATCATACACAGACCCTCGAAGTCTCACTATTTTCAAGTGACAGTACTGGATTTACATTAGCTGTCCCAGTTTCGGATTTGATCCCAGAATGTCCCACTTTTCCTTAGGACATCCCTATTTTCATTGGAGAAATGCTGGAAGATATGCAGTTATGTAAACCTCAAGCCAAGGAGATAAGTAACTATACAGCCTTTAGAAGACATCTGAAGGCAGCCTTGTATAGGGAAGATTTTTTAATTTTTAATGTTTCATTATGTTTTTATATATGTTGGAAGCTGCCCGGAGTGGCTGGGGCAATTATTGTAATTAATTATTGTAAATATTAAAAAATATTGTTATTGTTATTATGAAATAGGGTGTCCCTATTTTTATCAGAGAAATGTTGGAGGGTATGCATACATTTTCACTTAATAACCACAGTGCAACACTCTGAACTCAGCTACATTTGTAAAGATAAAGCGCTGTATATGTGTTAGAACACTGTGCCAGCAGATTGTGCTGTGGAGTGCCTTCTTTCACCAACAAGATTTCCCTGTATGAAGTTTACAATGAGTTCAACTGAATCACTTTTCTGATGTGTCTAGATCCAGCCTGTATCTTCTAATTGTGCTTACCAGGAGTACATCCATTTTACATCAGTGTTTATTTCTTACAACAAGCATATAATCAGGGCCCCCAAGTACATGAGTGTTTAGCAATGCACATTGTTCATGCTTTTATGCAGTTGCTGAAGGGAGCAGTACCAAACACAATTGCTACATCAAGTGTGACCAATGCCATACTTGCGACTATTTCAAGTTTCACAAATACAGGGATGGCTTAAATAATCAATTCAGATGCAACAATGAGGTGGGGGGATGTCAAGGCTTCATAAAATAATTTTTACTGAATTCTCTTGTTTGCTGTTGGGAACGACATCACTAAAAGCTGTGTTTGAACACATAGGTTTCTGCATACAACAAATGCACCCTTTGCAGATATACTAACTTATCAAAATATGCTTAAGTTTATATTCAAAATACAAAAGTAGAAAACTGCCATATCTTCTGATCTAGGAAATTAATCAATAAAACAAGATGAAAGCAGTTGACAAGACAAGTGACTAGAAACTGACACTTCTATTATGAAGTACAGTCCAGAATGTTCCTTATCCAAACCAGTACATGCAGTCTGATGATGGATTATTAGTGCTTTCTCACTGTCTCAAAAAACCTATTTAAGATTTGCAACACCAGTTTGTTGTATCGTTGATCTGAAGGATTCTGTGGCTGGTTGTTGGAGGAGACAGCAAGTAATCAGGTTTTCACTTATAACATGCAATACTTGGTTCCCACATAAAACCATGCAATCGGAACCAACAGTTCAGATGACCTTTATAGTGTGTTAGCAAGAAGCAAAATTTCCTTTGTAGCAGTAAAGATGTGGCCTTTGTTGTCTGCAAACCATCCTCCTGGGGAAGGCAGTTTCGGCTGAAATGTCAGCTTTGGAAGGAGCAAGAAATAACTAGGTCGCAAGTTGTGCCCAGGGTGTGATTCACTGCCATTTTTTTCTTGAATTACATTGGTCTGGGACCTACCATTAATAATTTATCAGCTTTTTCAGGGGAACAGAAAGATGATTTAGTGCAATTAACAGAATTTCAGATTTTATTGTATAGTCAAAGGCTATCCATTCCACAAAAGAAGAAAAGAAAAAGAGTAAATTACTAAGAACATGACTAAAACAAAACAGCATAATGTTGAAACATCCACCATGCCATGCTAAAGCTACATTCACAACCTATATTAAAAACATGGTCATACTGTTTAATCATGCCCCCCCCCCAAAAAAAAAAAATTCTGGGAGCTGTAGCAGACCCTCCAAATGTCCCTATTTTCCAGGGACAGTCCTGGATTTACAGAAGCCAGCATAGTTTCTAATTTGATCTTGGAATGTCCTGCTTTTCCTTAGGACATCCCTATTTCAATTGGAGAAATGTTGGAGGGTATAGTAAGACATCACTACTTTCATTGGTAAAATGTTGGAGAGTATGGAATAGGATGTCCCCAAGGATTCCCCCCCCCCCACTCGGAATTCACTAGAACTGAGTTCCGGCACCTCTCGGGTGGGCGCCATTACCATTCTAAGAGAGGGCCTTTTCGGTAGTGGAGCCTATCCCGTGAAATGCCCTCCCATCAGATGTCAAGAAAATAAGCAACTATCCTATTTTTAAAAGACATCTGAAGGCAGCCCTGCTTAGTGAAGTTTTTAATATTTAATGCTGTATTGTTTTTAATACTGGACTGGGAGCCACTCAGAGTGGCTGGGGAAACTCAGCCAGATGGGTGGGGTATTATTATTATTATTATTAATTCCTACTACTACTATTATTATGATGCTTTCCAGCATCTCTTTTTTTAGAAAAATAGAACTAGACGTCCCTATTTTCACCAGAGAAATGTTGGAGGGTGTGGTTTTTTAAGGGTGTTGAGGCTTGTGAGGAGGCCCCAATTCCCCACAGATCTATAATTCTCAGAGCTCCCCATGAAAAGCGATTGTTAAACCACTCTGGGAACTGTAGTTCGAGAAGGGGAATAAGGGAGTTTCCTAACAACAACCCTTAACAAACTACAGCCCTGAAAATTCTTTAGGGGAAGTCCTGACAGTTTAAAGTGGTATCATAGCAGTCTAAATGTAGGGTGTGGATGTGGCCTACAACAGTGATAATTATCTGTTGTACATTGCAAAAGAAGTGAAATGCTGTCTTTTATAATTCATCACAATGCTTTAACACAAAATGAGCATGCTCATATTATTTGCCATTTCACAGGCCCAAGTCATTTTGCAGCCCAAGGCAAAGGGAAAGATGGAGTCTACCCCATTCTGTGTACAGAAGGGCTGGTGGCTGAATCATACTTTACACTGGTGTAAAGAGGCAGCTGCATCATTCTGCCCAATGCTTGGACTGACCTTCCATTTACATCATGTTTCCATGCAGGATGTGCAATCCAAGCCTGGTGTCACTCCAGACAAATCATTTGGCTTTTGGGAGCGTAGGCTGTCAAGTTTTAAAGGCTGGCATGCCCATTAAAATGCAGACCCATCCATATGTGTCAAAACTGACTGCAAAACAAAATGAGCAGCAGCTGATAGCATTGAAGATAATTAATTTGTATTACATCAGCGACTGTGAGATTACTCTACAATTTCACCTAAAGACATAAAAAATGTTTATTATTATGGCTAATCTAGGCGGTGTAGATATGACTGCGCCATTTGACCTAAGATGGTTGGAACCGTATACAACTGGTAATAATTAGTCTCTGAACTCTTTAAAAGGTTAAATATAATTGCCAACAATTTAAGAGCTAGCAGCTTCTGCTGGGCTGTGGTGCAAGGCTTGATCTAAAATCCCATTTAACTAATGAGGAGCATTGAATGTGACAAAAATCTGGCTGTCTGGGTGACAATATTGGAGGGATTTGTTCCCACTCCAGATGGTTCTTACTGTAGTGCAAATCCTATACTGGTTTACCAGAAGCAAGAACCCCTTGAGTTTCTTGCGGGGAGAGGTAGACCCAGATTATGGGATTGCATGGCGATTCCCGCCTCCCACCAGTTGGAATAAATAAAGACACAGGACACCAGAATTTTAGGTTAATGGGTGAAAAATGGCCACAACTTTATTGGTTACAGGTAAGAGCAGTATTGGCTTTTAGGCATTGGTCCTATTGGACTATCTGGCATGAGAACCGGAAAGGGTTAACTCCAGCAGGGGGAGCCCCTGAGATGCACATCCCTAGGCACTCCCCGATGAGTCACCGCTTGGGGGGGCAGTTTAGGCCCTAGCCTGCATAGGTTGAGGACGAGGCAACGCCCCCTGGAATCCTTTATCGGACTACCCTTGAATATTTTCGGGAGGTGATGGCGCTCCTTCCCCCCTAACTCATCTGCATAATAATACCCCTACCAATGCCTAACCACCAAACCAAAGGCGTTGTGACGTTTTGCTATGAGGTAGGCGAAAAAACCAAATGGCTTTAAATCAATGCCAATTAGCCAAGTGGAAAAATTCCTACCAGGCCCCTTGCGGTGACCAACCGAGGTCCATAGCAAAGTCCGAGGTAAAACCTAGAGGGTGGGTGGGTGGGAAACCGCAGCTGGGGCGAGGAAGGAAAGGGGTGATCTCAGGCCAACCTTAAGTGACCCAAGTCCCACCCCTGCAGCCAGCCGATTGGCTGGCCCTGGGGCTGACGCGGCCCGAGGATTCCCCAGGTCATGCATGGCTGCAACCAGCCCCATGCGGATGTTGGTGGTCATGAGCCCGCAACCCCCCCTCCTTATGTTGGGAGTGGCTTTGTGGGAATGACTGCAGCTCAGTGGAAGGGCATCTGCCTTGCATGCCAAAGGTGTCAGAATCAATCCCTGGCATCTCCAGGTTACAGCTGGAAGAGGCTTCGGCCAGAAGCTCTGGAAATCCTCTGCCTGTCCGGGAAGACAATATTGAGCTAGATGGAGCAATGCTTTTGACAGCTTCCTTTATTCTTACGTACGCTAAGTGGCTAACAATGGAAATAGCACCTCCCTTTCTTCTTCACATCTACCCTTCTGAATAGTTGGAGAGTGGAGGTGATAGTCTTCCAGAGAGGGCTAACCCAATACATTTTGGCAACTGCAGTGAACCACAAAATGGCGCCCCCACCAGAGGCGAAAGGGAGAGTGAAGATCTGCATAGGGAACAAGGGGAGGGGGGTAAAGATCTGCAATGGGAATAACGGAGGGGGAGAGATTAAAAGTGCCTCCTATTCACCAAGAGGCCAATGTAGAGGTAGCATGGAGGGGTAGGGTGTCAGGTTTAGCGCTTCTCCCACACAAGACACGACACGCTGGCAGTTTGACTAGCTGAGGTTTATTTATCAACAACAAGCTTTCAGCAACCCAAGCTTTCCATAACTCATACCACACTGTCAGAGTCAGTTGACTCAACTGGCTTCTGGCCCCTTCCAAGGTCAGATATATGCCGAGCCCACCCCTGCTTTCTGCTGGTCTTCCTTTGTTCTAATCGCTTGCTCTGCCTCCTACTTCTTGGAGACTCAGGTGCAGCCAATTCCTCCTCCTCTGGAGTTGAGTCCAACCCCCTCCTACCACCTGTCTCCTGCTCCTTCATCTCTGTGCTGCTGCGAAAACTTACAGGCAGCATTCCAGAGCGAGAAGGGCTTATCTCACTTTCGTTGTGTGAAAGAATCAAGTTCCTGTTTTCCTCTTCCTCTTCCTCTTCCTCCCCCTCTGCAGATTCCTCTCTGCCGGCCATGTCTCTGACATAGGGGTTGCCAAGGCAGTGGCAGACCCAGCCTCCACATCCATTGCTGCCACTGTGGAGTCTGGATCTGCTGCCCCATGGATCCTGCTTCCCGAAGTGGTTGCCTCACCTTGCCTCACGGGTGGGCCGTCCCTGCTTCCAGATGTTGGTCTCCCATTTCCATCAACTCCAGAAGCATGGGCAGTGTTTAGGGAAGATGGGAGTTGTAGTCTAACAGCATCTGGAGTGCCACACATTGCCCTGCTCTTCTGAGTAGTATCTTCTTGTCATAGCTCTGAACTTTCTTGCAGTTTTAATTAGGCCACCCTAGCAGTGAGAGTTATATAAAACCACTATTTGCTGTCTTAATATGCAGCCGCCTTCCACCTGGTGCCCTCCAGATGTTTTGACTACTACGTCGCCCATCAACACAACCAAGCCACACTTGCGAGGGATCCTGGGAACTGTAGCTCAAAACGTCTGGTGGGCACCAAGTTAGGGAAGCCTGGGTTTATGCTTCCTGCTTCTCAGAGGTAAGACTCCCTTGGAAACAAGACAACAGGCCTCTTCCAATGGGCCTCTTATAAATATATTCTTATAAATATATTCAGCTTGCCAGTCAATAGGAAGAGAGCAAATAGGTGATTTCTTCTGAGCAGGAGCTCTTCAGTCTATTTTGTCTGCAGCTCCCTGGAATGTGAGGCCAAGGAGAGCAAAGTGTTTTCTTTCAAAAGAACAATCGAAACCATTGTGTTTCCAGGTGTTTTACTCCTGGGGAATATATCATACCAAATATAGCTATGTGCAAAGCAAGAACATTTAAAAGGAAATGATTGCCTCATACAGAAAGTTTGTAGGCTTTTAGAAGTTGTAACCTTTTTCCTCGAAACCTTTAAGCACCTCCTACAGTGTACTTATTACCAGCAAGTTGCAAGGCTCAAAAAGTCACACTTCCAAATTGGATGTTTGAGAAATATTTGACAAACTCCATAAACTTTATCATCATTCATTATAGTATTCTGTGTGCCTCCCCTCACATACCTTTCCTGTCAAGAACACACAGTGCTTCCTACCCATGCACCCTGTGATGTTTCCCACAGTCCTAGACTACTAATTAAACATCAAATGTCATATCAGCCCAACAGCACCTTGTCCATTGCAACAAGGGTGCATTTTACAACAGATAACAGACAGGAAGAAATGGCTAATATTTCTCCTTGCTACCATTTTCTTCCTGATATGCTTTCACTGGTGTAGAGTTCCAGACCTGTGTCAGAAAGGCAAGACTGACAATATTGGTGGTGGCAGTCCCAGGTGAGTTTCATAGGGTAAGCAGCCCAGAGGGAAAGGATTAAGCTGGGGTAGCCAATATGGTGTTTTCCAGATGTTGTTGGCCCCTAACTCTCATCAAGCCCAGCCTGCATGGCCAATCTCCAGGGATGATGGGAATTGTAGTCCATCAACATCTGGAAGGACTGTGTTGGCTCCCACTGAGTTCAGCATTGAACAAATAGCTTTGGTTCCCAATGGCTTCTGGAAAATGCTCTTATCAAGGAAAATGCTTTTTAATAAAAAATTTCCCTGGGCCAGATCTGCCACTACTGCCTATTTCAGCAGACCCAAGCAGTTTTTGTGGAAGGTAAAACAGCCGTTCCTCTCTGCTCACTTTCCAATGGCAAAACATGCTTCACAACAGAAAAGCAGCTGCTGAATTAGCAGTTCATAAGCAGTAGCTGTGTAAATTGTAGTTTGGACTCCAAATGATCTCCCCCTTCCTTCCTTTACTCCTTCACCCTTCTATTCTCCTGTTGTCTTCCTCCCCCACCCCCCAAATTTCTGTTCTTCAGTCTGGGGCCTGTTCTGTTGCCTTCCACCAGTTTGCCTCTTGGTCCTTTGGCTCAGTGGTGTCCTGTCTTCTGTGACTTGTTTCAACTGATAGGATTGTGGATCAGGGTTCTCAATCACACAGGGAACCTACACAGAGAGACAAGGCTCCCTTGCTTCAGAAGCTGTCTCTCAAATGTGAGTGAGAGAGATCAGGATGTGCTCTATGACCTTGAGGGTGGAAAGAAAGGAGGTTCATACCCATGTTGCACAAACACTCTAGTCTGTGTTATAGATTCTGTATCATCAAATAAAGTTAACAAAGCACACTTTTGTTCTAATTTGGCATTTATGGGACCCAGGAAATCAATTATGTTTGTGCAAAATTGGAAACTCTGTCCGACAGCTTCATCACCTCTCTGTTGGACCAAATCTTTATATTAACATATGTGGACTTGTTAACTCCAAGGAACTAAAATAAAGATTTATTTAACCCTTAGGATGTGATTCTGCCTGGGAGTAATTAGCTGAGCAGTCTTAATATATTCTGGTGGGACTTACTTCTGAGGAGGCAAGAATAGGGTTGTTGTTGTTCTTTTTAGTGATGTTACTGTGTCATGTTGTGTGGCATATTAAAAATACATTTTAAAGCAATATTCTATACCAGTTGAGAACAGTGAGATGAAATAGCCCCATAAAGCATTGGTTTCAGAATGGTCATAATATTATGTTTGCTGACTGGGAACGGTTATGGACCACCGGTGTGAAATTCACGGCATGTAATGCCTTAAAAGAAAATATTATGAAAATGATTTATAGGTGGTACATGACACTAGTCAAGCTTGCAAAGGTATATCATTTGCCTGATAATAAATGTTGGAAATGTAAGGAAACTGAGGGAACATTCTTTCACCTCTGGTGGACGTGCCCAAAGGTTAAGGCTTTCTGGGAAATGATCTATAATGAACTGAAAAAGGTATTTAAGTATAACTTCCTTAAGAAACCAGAGGCCTTCCTCCTGGGCATTGTCGGCCAGATGGTGTCAAAGAAGGATAGAATTTTCTTTATGTATGCAACAACAGCAGCAAGAATACTTATTGCAAAGTACTGGAAGACACAAGATTTGCCCACTCTGGAAGAATGGCAGATGCAATTGATAGACTACATGGAATTGGCAGAAATGACTGGCAGAATCCGAGATACGGGAGAAGAGCAAACGGAAGAGGATTGGAAGAAATTTAAAGACTATCTGCAAAAACATTGCAAAATATTTGAATGTTAAAGCGATGCAGGATATAAAGATAATGTGGCATTAGTGATATAGTTGAAAGGAATATGTAAAAATGTTTTATGAGAAATAAGGTTGAAAAGTTAGAATGTCATTATGTCAAACTTATGTAAGAGGGTATAAGGGGAAAAACTAGAGACATAATAGATGAAAGGTACAATATAGAAGAAGATCTGAAAAAAAGGTTAGGCATTGCTGAATATGATGGTGTAAAAAGGGAACACAGAAAAAGGAGATGTGAGGAAGTCAGGAAAGAAGGATATGAAAATAATGGAAACTGGATATATATGATTTTTATTTTTTTCTCTTAGGTCTATTCTTTTTTTTGTTTTCAATGTTTTTTGCTGTATTTTTCTGTTTTTGATTGACTGATTGATTGTGAGGGTGTTTTTGTTTTTCTTTTTCTTTTAGTCGTTCTTTTTTACTTTGGCTTTGAATGTGAGGTTTGTTGTATTGTTTGAAAATCGCAATAAATATCTTTTAAAAAAAAAACAGAATGCGGTGAGAAGGTTGAGGGGTGATTTCTTTTTTTCCTAATTCAAGATCATAGCCTTATGTGTGTTAACATTCTTGCTGAGATAGCTGCTGTTGCAAATACAATCACAGGGAAATGTGTAGCTCTGCACTTGGCAAAATAATCTGGAGGGGGCCTGACTGTTCAAACTAATCATGGCTTTTAAGAAGAAAAAATCCCATCTGTTTACTGTACACTTTTGAAGCCAGGATAACAGTCTCGAATCACAAATGGTTTGGGGCAGCGTAGCAATTTCTGAATCTTAAAAGCATGAGAAAAGTCCCATTGCAGTGACAAGTAAAAGCTTGTATTTGATCTACATGACTAGAAAACTTTTAAACAATTTTACCAAAGCACATTTACTCAGTGTTTTTGGGCTCATGCTTACTTCAGATTCCCAAGATGTTGTGGTATAAACCACTGAGCCTCTTGGGGTTGCTGATCATGAGGCTGGCGGTTCGAATTCATGTCATGGGGTGAGCTCCTGTTGCTCTGTTCCAGCTTCTGCCAACCTAGCAATTTGAAAGCACACCAGTGCAAGTAGATAAATAGGCACCACTGTGGTGGGAAGGTAACCAGTGTTTCTGTGCACTCTGGCACTTGTCACAGTGTCTTGTTGTGCCAGAAGTGGTTTAGTCATGCTGGCCACATGACCCAGAAAGCTGTCTATGGACAAATGCCAGTGCCCTTGGCCAGAAGCGAGATGAAAGTCGCACCCCATAGTCACCTTTGACTGGACTGGTGGTATGGGTAGCAGGCTGAGTGATTTACTAACAGCCACCAGAACATTTCTCAGAAAATGGAAGCCGCCATGCTTTTAGCTTCCACTTCACATCTCCTGTATGGGGATAGTACTACTCACCTAGGGTGCCTTCATATTGTAACTATATCATAGGAGGGATCAAAGAGCATCCTGGAACTTTAGGTTTGTGTAATTAATGTGGGCGAAACTGCTTTGTCCCCCTATTACAACAAATCCATTTCACACGCAAACATACACAAACTGGACTTTTGCAGTTAGGAAAGTAACAAGGAAATGAACTGAAAAGAATGAGATGAATGAACGATTAATGGGAAATCATGGAAGCACCCTGGAAGTAAATCAGGACCAATGCTCACTGTCATATAACTGCCTGGTAAACCAATCAGAATGAATCTTCAATAAAGATTGGATGTATTCTAACTGCAACATAAACTCTGCGCAAGCAAATCAGGAAGAATGCTGTTGCCTGGAGTGGGGATGACAGAGGATAGGAAATGGTAAATGGGAGTTGCATATTTGTCAGACGTCAGGAACAGAAATCACACAAGCGAATATGGGTAGGAAGAATAATAGAATTATAGATCAGGGTTGGAAGGATCTGGGGATCGAACCAGTGACCTTGGTGTTATCAGCACCAGACTAACCAACTAAGCTATTTGAAGTGTGAAAATTCAGCAAATGGTACATAAACAATTGTGTTATTCACTACAATGTTTTCAACATTTCCTTTCCATTGAAATGGATTAAGTAATTAATAAATGGATTGTGTAATTGTCAGCCATAGTGGATAGTTTGATGACAATTGTGTGCTTTTAGCAGAAGCCAAACTATAGCAGAAAGTAACCGGATGGATTGTAACGAATCCAGAATGGAACAGAAATCATTTCTTCCTTATATAAGAGTGTGTGAATTTCTGAGACAATTTATGGAAAGCATTGTGAACACGTTGTTGTTGTTGTTGTTGTTATAGTTATGTAGCATCATACAAATTGCTGCCCCTCTTAGGGCATATCCTCACTGTTTTTTCATAGGTTACTGAAAACCTTTTTATTCTGGCAGGAGGCTTTTATTGGATGAGGCAGAAACGTTCATACAGTGGTACCTCGGTTTACAAACTTAATCCGTTTCTGAAGTCCGTTCTTAAACCAAATCAGTTCTTAAACTGAGGCACGTTTCCCCTAATGAGGCCTCCCACTGCCGGTGCCCTTCCACCGTTCAGATTCCGTTCTTAGACCGAGGTAAAGTTCACAAACTGGAACACTACTTCTGGTTTTGCGGAGTTCAAAAACCAAATAGTTCATAAACAGGACTGTTTGTAAACCAAGGTACCACTGTATTATGTTCTTAATGGCTGACCCCACCTCTTTTCAAAATGTACTGTATTTATTATTACATTTAGCCATCCCACCATTTCTCCAAGGAGCTCAAAGTGGTGTACATGATCTGCCCCCATATCTATTTTCTCCTCACAGCAACCTTGTGATGTAGGACAGCCTGAGATTGGCGTTTTGCAATTGCTTCATATTGTTTTATGAAATTACAATATTTTGTGTCGTGAAACTGTGCAGCATGGTGGTTTTTTTGCACTAGAAGGGCAGAATATAAATGCTTTAAGAAAACAAAAACAAAATAATAGCCACTGTATTTAGAAGTACAATCCCTAGTAAGTTCTGTGGAGCTTTCTGTGTGGTTTACTCAGCAATCTGTGTTTAGGATTTCAACACCAAGTGGTTTACCCAAACCTGTGCATGTTCACTCAGAAGTAAGTAAAACTGAGTTCAATTAAGAGTGGGTAGGATTGCAGCCTTAACAAATTTTCCCTCTCCCAAGTAAATTCTGAGAGTTGTAGTTTTCTGAAGGGAAGCTATGAGTCCTCACCACCTCACCACAGCCCTCAGGATTTTTTGGTCATGGCAAAACTGCATGTGTAATGTAGAGACAAGGCATGAATTTCAGGGGCCCTGTTTTTTAGCATAGGAAAATGCCTCACAGTTTATTCCCCCTCTCAAAGCAGAGTCAGTCCTGACTCTGTTACATAACTTTTTAGACTTGAATAGCCTGCTTTAATATTATTTTATTACACAGAGACTCTGAACTGCTAAAGTGTCACCACCAAAGTTGTCAGTAATAATAAAAAAAGAACTAAATATAGAACAGATGCATGAACACCCCTGGAGCCAAATGTATTATGGAGACACAGCTGTTATCGCACTCCTTGAGACTCCCATTTTCGCCTGCTCATGCGGTGCACACCTGTAGATTGCTGGCAAGGCGCTTTTCTTGCTGAGCTGAGTTATTTTTCAAGTTCAACCCCAGCCTTGTAACTCAGATGTAAATGTAATTAATTTTCACCCACCCCTTTCCACCACATTTTAATGAATGTGCATCCTTATAAGCGAATGGTTTAGAGCTGTTTTGTTCCTGTTTATAGCTTCAGTATTTTCTGAATGCAGAAGTACCGGAATGAATGTTACTTATCATGTACAATAGTAAATTCTCATACAGCCCTGCTAGGAAGAGAGTCGTTTGTCTCAATGGGGTTTTTGTGCTAATGTGGTGCTTCAAGAGCTGATCTGCATTGTGTTATTATAAAGCAGCTTAGAGGTTTCATGCTCAGGAATGTTACTTTAAGGATATGGCTTTAACTGCACTGCAGACCATTGGATTTTGGCTTATGGGTGTGGGATCCAGTGCTCTTTTCAGATCTCTTTGAACCCCCTCTCCTGCAATTTCTGAAGGTTTAATATTTTCTAGACAACAAAGAAAGAAAAAAACAAAATCAGTTACTTTCCCTCCAACTCTCTACCACCTACCAGTTTTTGAAAATAATAGAATAATGTTTCGAGGGTTGCCATATTTCAACAAGTGAAAATCCGGACACAACAGTTGTTGAGTCAAAAAGGGCTTCCATATACCCAGTTTTTGAAAATTCTGCCCAGAAGCCATTTTTGACAGACAAATCCTATGTCTGGGAAATTCCAGACATATGGCCGCCCTATATGTGAACCTAAAAAGCCCCCCCCCCAAAAAAAAAGGTAAAGGTAAAGGACCCCTGACAGTTAAGTCCAGTTGCGAATGACTCTGGAGTTGTGGCACTCATCTCGCTTTACTGGCAGAGGGAGCCAACGTTTGTCCACAGACAGTTTTTCCGAGTCATGTGGCTAGCATGACTAAGCTGCTTCTGGTGAACCAGAACAGCGCACGGAAACGCTATTTACCTTCTCACTGGAGCAGTACCTATTTATCTACTTGCACTTTTGATGTGCTTTTGAACTGCTAGGTTGGCAGGAGCTGGGACCAAGCAACGGGAGCTCACCCCGTCGTGGGGATTTGAACCTCCACCTTCCGATCGTCAAGCCCTAGACTCAGTGGTTTAGACCAGTGTTTCCCAACCTTTGGTCTTTGGCAGTTTTTGGACCTTAATTCCTATCATCCCTGACCACTGGTCTTCCTAGCTAGGGATGATGGGAGTTGTAGTCCAAAAACAGCTGGAAACCCAAGGTTGGGAAATGCTGGTTTAGACCACTGTAGTAAAAAAATACACTGACCTGTTTGTAATGTCCCCTGAATATAATGGGATTGACTTTCTAGTAGAAAGCATAGAATCAAATTTTAAGAATGCTTAGGATCATAGTTTTAATTTATCTAGTTCATGGCTCCTTTATTTCATCTGCACATACCTCAAAAGTAGATAAATGACAGCAGAAACACTGAGGCCCAGCAAGAATTCTACTCTCTAACAATAATTCTATTGATCATATACCAAACTGTGATAAATCCTAGCACAAGGTCATTTTATTATCTCCACTCTGATTTCCTCAAGGCTGCTTTTCTTTTGATCTTATATATACATACACACACTTTCATTTAGAAATACATACCAATGATTTATTCATGTCACATCGAGTCTTTTTTTTTTAATAAAACATGCAACTGAAGTAACTAAGTTCTGTCTCTAATGTGCAAGTTACGTGACTAATTCATTAGCTTTGTCACCGATTTATAAATTATACAACAGATTTTAAGCTGTGCCAACTTGGATCTATATTTCATAGCATGGAATGTAAATATCTGTTTTATTAATAGTGGTTTGTTTATTAAACACAGGATTAAATGTTAACTTCAAGCCATGCCATTTCCAATTAGGTTGCCCTTCCCCACCCGCCCCCTAGCGTGCAGAAAACAGCCTTTAAAGATTTATGGAATGCAAGATTTTAAGCAATAGAAAGTGATTTTATTGAGTTTACTTTGCTAACACAAAAGCTTGCACATCTATATTTTCTATAGCTGAATCTCCCTGTACTATAGGGCAGGCTCATCCATCAGTAGTTTAGTTTTCTGGGAGGTAGGATGTCAGTGTCTCAATTATCTCACTGTTGCAACCTTGGGGAAATGACTGAAAGGAATAAATCATTGAACTGAGAGGCAGAGGAGTAGTGGGGCAACTAGCCACCTGACAAGCTGTGATGTCTCAATAAATTTTGGCACTTAAAAATAAATAAATTCAATTGCTATGAGCTTTCCTTTTACATAAAAAAGAAGGTGATTTTCATGAAACAACAATTCCCCAAATTTTCAAATGCTTGCAAGGGTTCCCACCTGCCAGAATTTCACTGGCCTTGTCAGAGGACTTGTAGGCGCGAGTTCAAAGTATTGCCTGAATGGAGTTGCCATCCAGCCCTCATTTTACTGACTTGGCCAGGATGTTATCCTTTTTGGCCAGCTTCCAGTTTTGGAGTGAGTGAGGAAGAATCCAGCCAAGCCATTCTAGCTGTTAGCATGAATGCACTAGAACATCCTAAAAGACAATGGCTGCATATATGTTGTGTTGGCTATGCATTGTTAATGCAATTGTGTGCAGTTTGTGCGGCCTCGTGAAGCTCCTCCTCTGAGTAAGGAAAGCATGGGCAGATCTACACGTATGGTTTTTAATGTTAAGGAAAGGTTAAGTAATGGTTTTGATAACAAAGATGGACACATGGCATCCTACTTTTTACATTCATAATGTGTTATTACCTTCTCTTTTTTATCACTTAATTTTTAATCATTTTATGCTGCTACAGTGGTACCTCAGGTTAAGTACTTAATTTGTTCCAGAGGTCCGTACTTAACCTGAAACTGTACTTAACCTGAAGCACCACTTTAGCTAATGGGGCCTCCTGCTGCTACCGTGCCGCCGGAGCATGATTTCCGTTCTCATCCTGAAGCAAAGTTCTTAACCTGAAGCACTATTTCTGGGTTAGCGGAGTCTGTAACCTGAAGCGTATGTAACCTGAGGTACCACGGTATATTGCTGAAACGCTGCTCATATGTCCCTATGTAGCATTTACCTTTTCTTTTACTACATTCAAACTCTGCCCCCCCTCCAATGGTATTTGAGAGGCTGACATGCACACATAACAGAGGACATGGAGGGAGGGAGGGAGGGAGGGAGGGAGGAAGAATTAAAATGTCACACCGGAGGGGTGGAGCAAAGCAACCAGCAGCAGGGGGAAACAGAGTTTTGGGAAATGGGTGTGGCCAGGTATTAGTTACATTTGATGGGGGGGGAACCAAAGTAAAAAAGTTTTAATTAACAAGTATGCCCTGGATACCATTCTAAGGGGGGGGGGGGCATTAAACAGGTCATTGTAGATCCAGCTCATGAAAGTGTGGGCTGCCATTTTGCAGGGCACTGGCATTTCACGAGATTGCAGGTGTGTGTGGTTATTATCTCTCAGCTGCTGTGAAGGTGAGCCAAGACAGCCAGAATCAAGCAGCACTCTCTGTTCCCCATGGTTAAGCGACTGCCTGCCATTTCTCCACAGGTTCCTTCTTGGTCCACACCGTATCTGGGGACGGTGCGATGCATGGTTGGTTGAGGGTGAATGCAGAACGTCAGACCCCACCATAGTACACCTGAAGCAAGTAATAATTCCCTTCACTAAAGACAGATGCTCAACTTAAGCTCAAGGACAGAGCTGCCAGTGGGCCCTGTTTATGACTGGCCAATATTGTTTTCAAGATTTGGATTCAGCTGCTGAATGAGGGGTGCAGTTTTAAAGGTTGAAGTTAGGTTTGTTTTATCCCCTGTTTCTCTCTCTCTCTCTCCTTCCTTCCTTCCTGCTTTGGTTCTGTACATGTATGAGCTATACAGTGGTACCTTGGTTTACAACCATAATCCATTCTGGAGGTCCATTTGTAAACCGAAATAGGTTGTAACCCAAAGTGCGCTTTCGCCAATGGGGCGAAAAAGGTTGTAAACCAAAAAAAGGTTGTAATCCCCCCCAAAAAAAGGTTGTAATCCAAAAAAAAAAAAAAAAGGTTGCAAAGTGGGACACTTCCAGGTTTGATGTGTTCGTAAACTAAAACATGCAAACCAAGACATATGCAAACCAAGGTACCACTGTATGTACATAATGTACATACCCTCCAAGTGTCCCGGTTTCCAGGGACAGTTTTGGAGTTACAACATCTGCCCCAGCTTCTTATTGGATCCCAGATTGTCCCTATTTTTCCTGCCAGTGCCACCACTGCTGAGCTCAGGAAGGAGGATGAGTTAGCACTTATCTTGAGCAGCTGCGGTAGCTGTTGCTTCTTTGTGACATCTCCTCCTTTGGGCAGCTTATAGCAGCTGCTGGAGAGCAGGTGAAGAGGAGGTGATGCTGTGGCCACCAAGGACCAGCCCTCTCTGGTGCACCAGGTCTGAGGGGGCAGACAGAGGGCAGGGGTGCCCTGGGCGGGAAGAAAGGGGAGCAGAATGGAGCACACGGAGTCGTGATATTTTTTTAATGCCTTATGCATCCATGCTTAATATTGCCAGTTTCTGAAATGTATTTATTAGTGTATTCCCCCCCCCCAAAAAAAATGTAAATCTACGAAAGAATAAATTAAAATAAAATTGGGATTAAGAGGTTTCCTCAGGACTTTGGAGGGTGTGTTTGCTGTGTCCCATTGGTGTTTTGCGTGGTACCACTTGCGCTTCTTCTGATAGGAAATGCTCTTTGGGGGCAGCCAGGATGGGGTTTGAAGAGGGTTCTGCCCCAGCTATATACTAGCTAAACTAAAATCCTTACACATGTAAATAAGATAAACACTGGCAATAATTTCTAAGGCACTTTTCAATTTAAAAAATGTTCTCCAGGGTACACATTTGGCCAATCTTATTTCCTAAAAATAGTCAGAAACGAAGGATTTAGAAGAAAGGCGAATTCTATTTTGGTGTAGCTTTGAAAATTGTTCCGGCCAATTCTGGAAGTTTGCTGACAGAGGCAGAAGAGCAAGCAGGCCCTTTGATGCTGGCTTGCTTAAGATCAACAATGCTTTGCAGATGGCTGAAATTCAAAGTGAGGCACTGTGTTGTTTAGCTTTGAGTCCAGGTGCCACAAGCTGCTGGGTTCTGTGAACAGCAGAGTTACTTGCAATGGAAGTGGGAGGTGGGGAGAGTTAAAGTAACTAAGAATGACACTTCTGCGAGTGAAACTTCCCAGAAGAATTACACCAGTGTAAGTGGAATCTTTAACCTTACACTTCTATAAATTTTAAGGAAAGCAGGATGGACATATGTATGGTATACTTAAGAGTTGCATAGAAGGTGGCGTTATGGCAGCCCCTTTTGCCAGGCAGATTTGAGGAGAGGAATGGGGAAATAAATTTGATTCTGTCCACATTTAAAGGCCAACCTACCTAATTCAAACACTGTGAAACAATATGCAAACCGAAAAACAGCCATCCTTCAAAATGCACACTTCTTCGAATTTTGCAATGCAGTTATTCAGCCAAGTAATATGTAAAAAATAAATAAATGTATACATTAATATAGCACAAAACCCTAACACAAAAGTGTGTTATAGCAGGGAATGTTCAGAGATGTATATTAGCAGAATTGCATACAAAACTAAGCGTACTAGGATAAATTTGCACTGGAATGGTGTTGAATTCTCTTGACGGACATTTTGTTTTATTGTGGAAATGTGGAGAAATGAATGTAAAATTGGGGATGGGGGATGAGCAACCAGCACTGACAAATTCACCCATCTCTTAGTCAAGGAAAAGGTGCACTTTTTTAAAAAAATAAAGAAACACCCATTTATTTATTTATCTTTAAAGTAATCCGGTGTAAAAATGTATAGCACTGTTACTGCTGAGATTTTTTCCCCCTGCACTTGCCTAACAGGTAGAAATCTTGTTGGGTTCCATTTCTCCAGAGAACCTGGACAATGAACTCCCTCAGCTAGGTTTTAAAATAAAGCATTTATTCCTCTATTCACTTAATAGTTAATTTGATATTTTTTTCAGCCCAGTTTTGTGCCTGACTGACAATGATTAGGGGAAGCTTCATGACTCAGAGCAAGCAGAGCTAAAATACTCAAACAATAGAATCTATTAGCAGCAAATAAACACTGTGTTAGTCCGGAGGCATAACAAATGTGTCTTAAATGCCTGAGGCATTTTTCTGCTAGACCCTCTGCTCCCAAGCATTTCCTCTTGCAATTCCTGGTGATTTGGAAGTTTCTACTGCTAGTTTCCTATAGGCTGGATTAACTGGACTGTCTTGCTGCCTGATGAGTGGATGACACTGAAGCTGTGACAGCTCCAGACATTAGCCAAGGCTGAGCTAACTGTTAATTAAGGAACATCAATTGTTGGGAGAAGCCCTAGATAGGAACAAGCTATGGAAAATAACCTGTGCCACTATCCTGCTCTCCACTTGAAACCTAGAAGTGGTCTTTAACTGCCTGTCAAAACAAAAGGTGGAGGAGAAATCCTGCTAAGTTTGATTTTCGGGTTTAGATAGTTCCTGTGACTTTTCTCTACAATTTGGAGAAATCCTTAAACATATGAATAATTAAGGTACATCCTTCAAGGTTTTTCAGATTATATGCAACTGTTTTTCACAAAATACATATATTAGGTGAAATGCCAGTTCCCCACTTGAGCAATCAGTAAAACCTGGGTGTCTGATCCTGGCCCCCACTTCTGTTGGGAGTATCTCATGAACTGCTGTAAATAAGGTAAAATGTAAAAAAGTAAAGGACCCCTGGATGGTTAAGTCCAGTTGAAGGTGACTATGGGGTTGCAGTGCTCATCTGACTTTCAGGCCGAGGGAGCCAGCATTTGTCCACAGACAACTTTCCAGGGCATCTGGCCAACATGACTTAACCGCTTCTGGTGCAACAGAACACCATGATGGAAACCAGAACGCATGGAAACGCTGTTTACCTTCCTGCCACAGCTCACCACGTCACAGGGATTCACACTGCTGACCTTCTGACCGGCAAGCCCAAGAGGCTCAGTGGTTTAGATCATGGCACCACCCATGTCCCTACGACTGCTGTAAATACAATGTATGGATCAATAGAGCATTTGTGTGTATGCATGTGAACCAGTACAAATAGCATACCCTTCATTTTGTTTCCCTTTCTTCAGCCTCGCTGTCCCTAGTTTCTGAGGCCACCCAGGTTTAAAATTCATGCAATGCTTTTACAGTATCCTTGCATTTATTTTCAACCACCCTGGCCCTACACTTTCCTTACAAATATTGCATTGTTTATGAACATGCTCTTGCTGTCACAGTTAAGCTTAGCCGATAAGGGAGACTTTGGAGATGAAGAGGTGATGGACAAACCACTTTTTAAGCCTTATAGAACAGAGTTACAGTGAATGTGGACTGTGACAAGGGATGAGCTGCTTCCATATTCTAATACTGAGAGCATCTGAGTCTATCACTGAATGACAAGAATTCAGTTTGCATGAAAGGTATACTAAAGAATATCCCTAATCTTCAGAATGTGTGTTTTGGTGATTCATCTCATTCATGCAGATTTGTGACATTTGTCACTTTATGACATTTCATGATGAATTCCTGATAAGGTTCTGAAAAACAATCAACTGCTTAACAACCCCTTTCTTTTAAAAATTGAACATTTAGTGCTGTTCATTTAAATAGATGCAAAACATAAGCGGAAGACATAAATAGCAGGCACAGGTTTCACTGTTTGCGATATTTCTTAGTCATATGCTGCAGGTGCAATTATGACTTCAGGCCAAGTTTACATATGATGAAAGTTTGCTTTTGGGTTGTTGTTTTTTTAACTGGGTATTGAAACTCCCTTTCTTAGGTTGCCTTTCCATGATATTGCATATTGGTAGTGAATAAAATCATTTATCGATTATTTGCAGTGATTGGGATGTTCTGTTGCCAGTCTCCACTACATTACCAGAACAATTAAAGCAAATTTATCTCTAAAAGTTAAATTCTGAAAGGAAACTTTGACACCTCATGTCTTGATAAGAGAATCAAAGGCTAGATGCTTTGCTTTGCTTTTTGTGTCTGAAAAACAGACTAGAATACGTATATTATTCAGTGAGAGAGGCCTTGATCCAGCTCCGGAACAAGTGCCAACCTTATACAGGGGTCGGTAATTTCATAGAAAACGGAAGATATCTCTGGTCAGCTGAATTGGGTCCAGATGAGCATGACAGTTCTGATGATAATGAGATGAACTTCTGCACACAGCTGTTCCTTAAAGGATTGGGCAAAGAATGAGTTGCCCCAGCTATAAACAAAATAGATTAATTTTGAGCTTAATTCTGGATCAGATTTGGGAAACAATGATTGCCAACGTTACTTCATGACCACAGTTCTTGCTTTGTCTTTTTACCTTTGCAAATACAGTAATACCTCCGCGAACATCTGCTTGTCTAGCATCCATTCCAGCGAACGTCCGTGGCAAGCCCCAAAAGTACCAGAACGGGTTACTTCTGGGTTTGCTGCTTGTGCATGTGCAGAAGCGCAAACTGCTCCTCGCATGAGCACAGACGCGGCACTTTGCCCCGAGTCCTTTTCGGGTAGAGGCCAGGGCTCCAGAACGGATCCTGGCTGCAAAACGAGGTACGACTGTATTTACCTGCATTTTCTAGAATGACTGCAATAGCAGAAACCTCTATTTGATGGCTTTCATTAAATAACAACCCTGTAGGAGGCAGGATATCCTCATCAGTAACTGTAACCTTGATTAGTATAACCACTGACCTTCCAAGTGTCCCTATTTTCCAAGGACATCTCTGATTTAGAGAAGCCGTCCCGGTTTCTGATTGATCCCGGAATGTCCCACTTTCCTTAGGACGTCCCTATTTTCATTGGAGAAATGTTGGAGGGTATGGAGTTATCTGACTCCCAAGCCATCTGAAGGCAATCCTGTATAGGGAAGTTTTTTTTTATAAATGTTTAATGTTTTATTATGTATTTAGATATGTTGGAAGCCGTCCAGAGTAACTAGGGAAATCCAGTAAGATATGTGGGGTATAAATAGTAAAATCATCATTATGGAATGGGGCATCCCTATTTTCATCGGAAAAATGTTGGAGGGTATGTAACATCCTGCCATATACTCAATTGATGGCTGAGGCATAAACATTGTGAGGAGGGGGCATTCAGATGAGGCTCATCACATGTTCAATAATATATTGATATTTAAAAAAAATGAATTAATTTGAAGGTATCTCTTTTTTTCTTGTTGATGAGGACACCCTGAACTGAAGAGAAAGAAAGCAGAACTTTGCTACCACCATTACAGTTCAAAGAGGTTTGATACCAGTTATTGGCAAACGTTTCATCACAACCCCCTTTCACAAAGATTAAGTGTAATGATCTCAGGCAGACAAGCAAGCTCCAATAAGAATTAGTGAGTCTCTGGCAGTTATATGGTACGTTCATTTGCAATTAACATCCAGAGGGCAGCTCTGCGCCTGCTGCTCTTAGCTACAAGTTGGTCACTCCGAGTCTCCGCCCCTTTCGCAGCACGAAGGGCTGCGTTTTAACCCTTTCAGCTCTTCTAGTTTGGGGAGAAGGTGGGTGAACTCCCCCCACCCACTCTCAAACAAAGTGCACTCTAAACGCTGCCTCCCTCCTGGTTGCATAGCAACCCCTTCAATGCTGTCTATCTCCTTCCCTCCCTCTGCCTGTGAGCTTTCTGAGTCTGCTACTCTATCTGAGTTTGGTGACTCTTAAGGAAGGGGGCCCGAACTATCCCACTCCTGCTCTGTCTGTGACTACATCTCCAGAGTCAAACTCTGGCTCCCTCTGTACTGGCATTACTTCATCTCCAGACTCTTCCCAGTCTTTTGATTCAGCCACTTCCCTGACAACCCACAATTTTCATTGTGTGTGTCAGGAAATGCCCATCATCCCTGATGATTGGCCGTGCTGGATGGGGTTGACGGAGTCCAGCAACACTGGAAGGGTCACAAAGTTCCTATCCTTGCATTATACAAATGCTGAAAAGGGAAGCAGGAGAGAATATTCCCTGAATATCTCCCCGACCCAAATCTCATCTGTTCTGCTTCTCTTTGACTTCACTTTATAGCCACTCTCTCCACAGCCTCTTTCCTGTCTTCCTGCTGCTTTATGTTACCTTATGCCCTACCTCACTTCCATGCTGGTTGTGAAAATACAATATTCAATGTCCAACGTACACTATTTACTATGGCAGATACATCACCATAATCAATGACCTTTAGAAGATTAATTTACATCTTTGCAATTCACGGACAGCTTGTAAATGGCCTGAAGTACCATAATTGCTTCTAAAACCTGCTGATCATTTCGGCTGATAGGAAGTACATGATTCCAGTCCTGCCTCTCTCTCGCCTCTCTCATAATTTTAGGAACTAGAAATCTCTCCTTGTATTATTGGTTTAGAACAAGCATGTCTAAAAAGTGCCCCCTCCTTCCAGTAGGTTAGTTTAATGGAAAGTCTAATCAATAATTTTATGGAAAATCCAATGTTCATTAGCATTTTACTGCCAGCAGAATGTTGTTTACTGAAGCTCTGTCTTAAAAAATATACATTGGAGAAATAATAATCAAAATTCATAGGAAATGGGAAGCTAAATATCCCTCTCTCATTTTGTTTTTGTTCTCTGAAGGGAAATTACATTTTTTATATGATGTTAATTCATACGTTTTACAAGTGACTCTTCCAAGTAACTGAAATACATTTTTTGGTTGATGCTCTGTTAACTTTGCACAGATTATGTCAGAAAAATTAATAAACTGAGTGGTATAGAGTTCTGATGAAAAATGGGTGTTTTTTTGAAGACTAGGAGATACAACAATTAGGGTTCCCAACTTGCCCCTAAGTACATAATAATTGCCATGACCTGTACCCCATTAAGCATATTCAGGTCTGTTGGTACATGGAGGAAATGAGCAAGCTCACTTTGGATTAACTTGAAAACAATTTGAGATCTTTGAGATAATTTCCCTAAGCCAATCTAAGGGGTCAGAAAAAATTCCCTCATTCGACCCCCTAATGCTTTCATTCCCACAAAGCTCCACCGTTTCTCAAACATACAGCCTACTTCCCTTCACTTGACTTGTGGGAGCAAGAGCTGGGTCCTACAGACTGTTGTGAGCATGGAATTTACTTCTCTCCTGCCTTCTTTGTCACATGGAGGCACTGAGCAGCCGTGCATCAATGTGTCAGAGAATGACGGGAGAGGTCCTTTCCCCAAGGGCTGCTTCAATGCCAGGGATTGTAATGTTTGCCTCTCATTTGTGGTGGGCCTTCCAATGCCCCACAAATCTATTTTCAATCCAGACTTGGAGAATTTCACTGGTCTCCCTTGTATCTGTGTACTGCTTACAAGGATGGTCCACGCTCGGAGGCTGATGGATCCAATGGAGTCCAGATAGCTCTGGGGTATTTTTCGGCCGATATGGTAAAATAAAGAAATTAAATAAATAAATAACAGTAGCATAGAAGAAATTACTGGCTCAACAAAGGTGCATTAGGAAAGGGATATCAGGATTGGAGTTTGCTGCAAACTGAAGATGACTCAGCAGTGTGATCTGGTTGAGAGAAAAAATAAAAGGCTAATGCATGTCTAGTGTTAACAGATTGTGTTAACAGAACCACAGTTTCCTTATCACAGATTGAAGTTTCCACTTTATTCTGCACTAGTTAGACCTCACCTGGAGTACTGTGTTCAGTGCTCATTGGAAAAGTGCTCTTTTCATGGTATCTCTGGTTCAAAAGATGAGAAAGTTGAGACATACCTCTTCCTGCTGTCTTTGAGAGCTGCTGAGATTCAAACTAGACTACAAGCCAATATAGAACGCGGCTGGTGCTGTAGCCTAAACCACTGAGCCTCTTGGGCAAGGTTGGTGGTTCAAATCCCCGTGATGGAGTGAGCTCTCATTGCTCTTTCCCAGCTCCTGCCAACCTAGCAGTTCGAAAGCATGCCTGTGCAAGTAGACAAATAGGTACCACTGTGGTTGGAAGGTAAATGGTGTTTCTGTGCGCTATAGCTTCCATCACAGTGTCCTGTTGTGCCAGAAGCGGTTTAGTCATCCTGGCCACATGACCTGGAAAGCTGTCTGTGGACAAACGCTGGCTCCCTCAGCCTGAAAGCAAGATGAGCTCCACACCCCATAGTTGCCTTTGACTGGACTTAACTGTCCAGGGGTCCTTTCCCTTTTCCCTTTCAAGTCATTATAGGAAGGATATCTAATGTAGTGCCATTCACATGCTGTTGACAACAACTCGCATCATCCCTGACCATGGGGCATGCTGGTTGGGGCTGATGGGAGTTTGAGTCCACAACATATGCAGAACACCATGCTGACTACTGCATTATATCCTTCACTAGCTAAAGGTGTTAGAATAATTTCTTTAATTTTTTTTCATTTTTTAAACACAAATTTTATACATTCACATCATTTTCAAAATTTGCACTCCTGGGATTACTTAAATCCCTCAGTCTTGAAAGAGTTCCAGTCAACAACCCACTGCCATCAAATTTTCTTCCTTCTCCACCTGCATTTTACAGTTTCCTGCTCACCCCCCTTCCACAGGTTTGGTACTGCCTATTACTTCTCCAAAACTAAACTCAGTTTCAAGGCCTTGAGAAGAAGATAACACAAGCCAGAATTTGCTGCTTTCATTGCTCTCCTTGCTTGTACTACATGACCAACAAGGTCAGAGGCAACTTTCCAAATTTTAGTCAACTACCTGTTATCAGGTTCTTTAAGTGGAGATGGGATGCAGATTCAAACCCTTCCCTCTATTTTATGGGACTGGCTTAAAATAAATAAATAAATCAACAAATATTAGAGAATTTCCTTAAAATGTTTCTTCAATGTTAAATTCTTACTCCAAGCATGTGGCTAACTTAGTTGTTTCGGAGACCAAAAGAACATGCTTGCATTTGCATTGTCCACTGCATAAAAAGTTAGGAAAGGTGATTGTTGTTGTTTTACCCTTATATAAAAAGATAAGAAAGCAGGTTTCTCAAAACTGAGCAAGAGAAAAATGTTGAGTGGATTATTTTGATACTTGGTGGGCAGGAAAGAGAAAGCATGCGCTGAAGTCAGGCCAGAGAGGATGGCTGTGCCTTCTGGCTATGCCTGGGGCTACTGGGGGTTGAAAAAAAATAAAGTTTAAGGGGTCACTCTCAAAACCGAACAGCATAAAATAAACCCAGATCTGCAAAGCCAGTTTTACCTTTGCTCAAACTCATTATATATATATATATATATATATATATATATATATATATATATATATATATTTGCTTTCGTAGATTTTCACGGGTACAGGAATGCAGGTTTTGGTGTCCTCGGGTGTCTTCCCGTGTAAAAGTTGGGGTGTCTAGGCGACGTTTCGACGAGGTCTCACTCGTCATCTTCAGGCTGGTGCTTTCGGCTTCTTGTTACTGGAACAGAGCGGGATCTCAATGTTTGAGTTCCTATAAATACTGTAGAGGGGGTGTGGTGTCTAGCCTCCAATGTTCTGGGCAGAGAGGAAGTTCCCAGGCTAGTGTGCCTTTTCTTCTTTTGTTCCTTAATTACTTGAGAGATACCTTGAGTGATTTCTTGAGTGATATCCTGAGTACCACTTAGGTGGGTCATTAGGTGTGGATTAGTTGCTAAAGTCTTTGTGTCTTGACCTCTTGAACTTTGTGAAGAGTTTTCCTGAGAAGATGGCTGTATTGCACTTAGTTGTGCTTTGGCTTGGCTTCGTGTATAGGGGCGAGCTGTGGTTTTGTGGCTTGTGTCAGCCAGATCTGTGTAGGGATTGCAGGGGGGTGCAGCATCCGGAGGTGCCACCATGGATTGGCTACTGGATGGTGTCAGTAATTCATCTGTGGAGAGGGTCTGGGTTTGGGTCTGGTGTGGTTGATTGGTGTTGGCGTTCTGTGTGCCTCTGGATCTGGTGTCAGTTTTTGTGGGGAGGGCTAACTTCCAGATGTCTGGCAAGCGGGGATGTCTGGCAAGCGTGACGACACATCCCGCTTGCCAGACATCTGGAAGTTAGCCCTCCCCACAAAAACTGACACCAGATCCAGAGGCACACAGAACGCCAACACCAATCAACCACACCAGACCCAAACCCAGACCCTCTCCACAGATGAATTACTGACACCATCCAGTAGCCAATCCATGGTGGCACCTCCGGATGCTGCACCCCCCTGCAATCCCTACACAGATCTGGCTGACACAAGCCACAAAACCACAGCTCGCCCCTATACACGAAGCCAAGCCAAAGCACAACTAAGTGCAATACAGCCATCTTCTCAGGAAAACTCTTCACAAAGTTCAAGAGGTCAAGACACAAAGACTTTAGCAACTAATCCACACCTAATGACCCACCTAAGTGGTACTCAGGATATCACTCAAGAAATCACTCAAGGTATCTCTCAAGTAATTAAGGAACAAAAGAAGAAAAGGCACACTAGCCTGGGAACTTCCTCTCTGCCCAGAACATTGGAGGCTAGACACCACACCCCCTCTACAGTATTTATAGGAACTCAAACATTGAGATCCCGCTCTGTTCCAGTAACAAGAAGCCGAAAGCACCAGCCTGAAGATGACGAGTGAGACCTCGTCGAAACGTCGCCTAGACACCCCAACTTTTACACGGGAAGACACCCGAGGACACCAAAACCTGCATATATATATATATATATATATATATATATAGACAGCCTTGATGCAGCATTTTAGCTGAGCCAAGTTCCCTGTTCTGCATTTCTCAAATGCAGTCAGTTTCCAGTTAAGTTGCCAGAACAGTAAATAACAATATTTGCTTAGGCAAGAAAAGTCACTGACTTCAAGTATAAAAATGATCTTGCTGTGACAGCAAGGTGGGAGTTTATTGGCTACTGTTTGCATGCAGCTGCCGACAACAGAGCTTAGAAAGGATGGGAAGACAATCGCAATAGCAAAAGGAAATGAGAAGGCAGCCTTTAATATTTTTTAGCACACTGGGCTAAAGTCCTGTCTGCACCATAGGAGACTTCTTATGGGTTGCATAGGCTGTGGTGCACCTCTTCTTTATAGTTATCACTTCTCTGTCTGTTTCTCTAGTCTCTTCAAGTATTATAATACACCACTGGTGTTCCCAGGGCAGGACCTGGAGCAGAAACCAAGGACCCTACTTAGCTGCCTAAGGGGGAGCTGGTTTACCAAATTCTGAAGTAAGCTAAGTAAAATACATGGCCACTGAAAGAGGGAGAGGGCCCATGAAACCGTTCAGTCCAAACTTTAAAGTTACCTGACTGCAGACCATCCAAGTGTCCCTATTTTCAGGGACAGTTCCAGCTTTAAAGAAGCTGTCCCAATTTCTGATTTGATCCCAGAATGTTCTGCTTTTCCTTAGGACGTCCCTATTTTCATCAGATAAATGTTGGAGAGTATAGAGTTCTGCAAGCCAAGGAGATAAGTAACTATGCATCCTTTAGAAGACCACTGAAGGCGGCCCTGTACAGGGAAGTTTTTTAATGTTTAATGCTTTATTATGCTTTTCTATATGTTGGAAGCTTCCCAGAATGGCTGGGGCAACCCAGTCAGATGGGCATGGTATAAATAAATAAAAATTATTGTTGTTACTATTATTATCATCATGGAATTGGACATCCCTATTTTCTATGGAGGGTATGTGACTGCACGACTGTGCTGGTGTCTAGGAAGGCCAGCAATCTGCAACCTACCAAGCTAAATACCCACAACAACACATGTGTTATTCTTGAATCCCTCACTTCTTTTGAAGTGCCATACAAGTAGCACATACAGGAAGCTTACTGAGTCTTTGGTCATTTGCCACTTGTGGCTGGTGGAAAGGCGTTCAAGTCTGTCAGCCACAATTTGTGCTGGCCTATGGCGGCTATCAGCCAGAAATTAATGCATACACCATATACCTCGCACTTACATGCACACTAACAGCAAGCATGGCTTGGCTGGGCTTTTCTTTCTTTCTGGATTGGCCCCCTCCAATGCTGACAGCTGACACCAACAGTCCTAACCACTGAAGAACCATGAGTGTTCAGGGCAGTCATTCCAGCTGACCCTTGCTTCACTGCTGCCTCACATCACTTGGCCATAAGAGCACCGGGTCCTCCACCTGCTCAGTCACTATTCAGCAGTGGTGACCTCTAGTTACCCATTTCTCACTGGCTGGTCATGATTATTCATTTATGCTGAGCAGGGATGAGAAGATTATGGTTCTCTAGGTGTTGCAGAAGTCCATCTCCCATCAGCCCTGGGCAGCAGGGTCAAGGTTGAGGGAAGTTGCAGTCCAAAAACAACTGGAGGGTGCCATATTGGCTACCCTTGAGCTGTGGGATTTTAATAGGTGAGCAACTCACAAGCACAACACACATAAGAGATAGGGAACCCTATAGAAAATGAGATAATTGGAAAGTAGCAAGTCCAAATCATGAGATATATAGCAAGAACCACATTCCCATTCCCCCAAGAGCATGTACTTTCATTTTTGCATAGGCAAATATTTTAGGTGTTTGAAAAAACATTTTTGTACAAAAATGCAGTATTTTAGTGATCTGTGCTCTGTTGGCATAAATATATATACAGTGAAAGCTTCCAGGTAGCACATGTGCTTTATGAAGAGCCTGGAACAGCAAATCTGAACCTTGGAGAGAGAGAGAGAGAGAGAGAGAGAGAGAGAGAGAGAGAGAGAGAGTTGTCCGCTATTTTATTTTCCATTTTCTGTATCTAACACAGTGGGTACAGAAGCTGCCCATATCAGTGAATGGAAAAGTCTCTACACATCAGGCTTCTCAGAGTTTTGAGAAGGGATTTTTTTGTTGTTGTTTTTTAAAAAACGCACATTTTCTGCTACCATTCTTAACAATATCTTAGACTAATATTTCCCAATGTCATTCGATGAATATGGCAAAGGAACTGGAGTGTGCTTCTTCATCTCATACATGATTGATGATCCGGAAAGAGACTGGAGGTGCTGTCATTAAGCTGACATACACTAAGGCAAGGAAACTAGAAATGCAGCATTTCAAACAAGAAAAGAAACATTTTTCTTGTTCTCATCAGCTACACTTACACAAGAGTCTACTTCGTTGTTCCTCCTTTCCTGCACATTTGGGAATGCATTCTGAATTCTCTGTGCTTCTTCATGACAGAGCGAGAGCAAGCGAGTGAGAAGCTAAACTTTTAAAGCTTGACTTTTCATTGGCAGTCTACCACATGCATGTGTGTTTCAACTCTTCCTGGGATAATTGCCCAACTTTGGAAATCAAATCCTCATGCCAAAGGAAATCATCATCTGCAAACGAAGGCCTAATGGTGGGATCTCTCATATCCTATTCAGAAGTAGCCAGTTCTGAATTAACAAATGCTATTATATAAGGGATGCAGGTGGCGCTGTGGGTTAAACCACAGAACCTAGGACTTGCCGATCAGAAGGTCAGCAGTTCGAATCCCCGCAACGGGGTGAGCTCCCATTGCTCAGTCCCTGCTCCTGCCAACCTAGCAGTTCAAAAGCATGTCAAAGTGCAAGTAGATAAATAGGGACTGCTCCAGTGGGAAGGTAAACGGCGTTTCCGTGCGCTGCTCTGGTTCATCAGAAGCGGCTTAGTCATGCTGGCCACATGACCTGGAAGCTGTACGCCAGCTCCCTCGGCCAATAAAGCGAGATGAGCGCTGCAACCCTAGAGTCGGCCACTAATGGACCTAATGGTCAGGGGTCCCTTTACCTTTATTATATAAGAGATCTGTCAGTTCTACTTGTTTGGGCATTGTACAATCATTGCTAGAGAAAATCCAGACTTATATAATAAGGCTAGACATATCCAGACAAACCTCAAAAGAAACAAAACCATGGAAAATTCATAGGAGGAAATCTTGTTCAGTTTTTAAAATACTTTGAGGGAATGTTTTTAAATTACCCTGTATCAGAAAGCTAAGAAGGCAGAGCTGGGTCAAAAAGAAATCATGTGAAAACAGAGTATTAGAAACCCCACTCTAAATTTGGATAACTTGCTTTTCCTTGCCTCTTCCTATTTGTTTTAACTCTGGTCAGTTGAAATAAACAAGGACTCCACTGTAGTTTGGTATCCTGGCTTGGCAACTGACTATCCCCCAAGTTAAGGAGATAAGTAACTATACAACCTTTGGAAGATATCTGAAGGCATTCCTGTATAGGGATTTTTTCCCTTAATGTTTAATTATTTATTATATATTATTTATATATGCTGTAAGATGCCCAGAGTGGTTGGGGCAACCCAATCAGATGAGCAGGGTATACATAATAAAATTATTATTATGGAATGGGACATCCCTATTTTCATTGGAGAAATGTTGGAGTTAGAACAAACCACGGTTCTCTGAGTTCAGAAGTAACAGCAAACTACAATTAGTTTGAAGGTAAAATATTTGGATCTGTTCCTCACACACAGGAAGTAGAGGAGAAAGGGAGATTGCACAAGCCTATGGTTTATTCTTTCAATCAGAAGCCGCCGTTTGTTGTTACATTAACAGTGAAGACACCAATTTCTACAAATTGTGCTTCTGCTGTGATATGGACCTTGTTGTTCTCCCTCATGTTTCTGAAGGGCCTGCAGATGGAATGGTGTTACATCAGAATAGGTGTTCTTTTCCTTCTTCCCCAAAGCTGAGTACATCAGAAAATCTTTTTTTTAAAAAAATTAAAGTTTTTAATCATCGCAAACCTTAGTTTTAACCATTTATCACAGAGAAGTGGGCACAACAGGCCTTAGTGGTTGGAATTTAGATTCCCCCCCTTCCCCTCTTGGATCTTTTCTCCCAGTTCTTACAGAGACAACCAGAGCAACGTGGGATTTCATTTGATAATCCATATTTCATGCAAAACATTCTCACCAGCAGGCCAAAATGAGATTGCTACCAGATTTTAAAAATGTATGAACAACTACCCTGTATAAATAGGTCCTCAGGACACCACAGGGTGATTTGTCATTGCCTTGCCACAATTTAAATGTGACATCTGAAAGCCCTGTGTATTAGGAATACCAATGATCTGCACACTTAGGCATATCCCTTATCTCATAAACCCACAGGCTGTCAGAATCCTACAGCTCTATGACTATTTCTTATGTTAATAAAAGGTATGGTTTTTTAAAGATATAAATAAATAAATATAGGATATACTTTTTGGTAAGCATTCATCCAAGGTTAGATTGGTTAGCTTTTGTGACAGAAAGCCAGACAGAAAGCAAGACAGGGTACCTGAATATGTGCCAGATTTGAAGGGGAACTGAAATTTCTTTTGCATTTTTTTTAAAGAAGTAAAATTAGTAGGAACTTAATGCATCTTCAATATAAAATGTAAAGTAAATAAATATTGGTGTGGCTAGGGAAGAGGTTTTGGCAACGAGGCTATCCTTGGAGGTTTTGGCAACGAGGCTATCCTTCCCTAAGCAAAATGCCTAGCTGAGGTACTTCACTTGAAGTGTGCCCCATTTTTAGTTAATTATTTCTGGTCCAGATTAATTATGGGATAATTAACTGCTCAGTCAACAAACATGAGGAGTGCTAAACCTCTGGCAAGAGGGCAATTCTGTGAATGACTGCAGCCGCATTGTTCATATACGGTTGACACTGCCTCTGGTGAACTTTTGGAAATCCATCTATTCCACACCAAGCTTTTATCTGGGGTGACCACCTAGCCAGATTTTTATTGTAGTGATGATGATCACAGCTCTTGCTTTAGGTTTAGCTGCCCTTCTTATTTTCCTGTTTATAATTGCATTAGCATACACACACACACACACACATATATATACACATAATCATACCGTGGTAGTGCATCATATTATGGAGGATGCACTGAAATATAAGAGTATTTCAAAGCTGAACTTGGGCTGCAGTCCAGTATACACATGGGAGAGAGCCCTATTGAACTCAACAAGGTTCATTTATGATTAGAGGTGTATACAGTTGCACTGTTGATGGATTATTCAGAGGAACTAAGCTGCTTTTTTTTCATACAGATGAAGTCACCTAGCTGAAAAGCACACAGGTTGTTATTTACTTGTTTTAAAATATTCCAACCTAAGGACCCCACCTTTCCAATAAGACTCGCCTTTGGAGCAGCTTGGAATTCATTCAAACAAGACAAACGATGCACATTCAAAGGAAAGCTCAGTCATAACAAATCCATGCTGTGAAATTAGGATTTTGCGGGGCACAATATGCCCACTCAAACCCATAGAGCACACTTTTTTTTTGAAACTTGTTCACAGACATAATGATCTCTGCTGCCTCTGGAGCAAAAACACTAGCCTACTTTCCAGGTCTTTGTTTCAGAGCTGAGTAAAGAGGGAAACTTAGCTTTTGCTGCTGCTTGCTTAAAGAGTCCACCCCTGTGCTTCTCTTCCCTTACTTCTCCATATCCTAAAGTCAACAAGTGCTTGGTCTGTTATACGGGTGGTGGCCTGGTGTGGATTTAATTAACCTATTGGTGCCTATCACTATCAATCTCTTGGCTCCAAGCATAATTTAAGACCTCACTGTGTCACTCGTTACTACCTTGTAATCTTGGCTTTTTGCTGGAAATAATGTTATCCCATTGCAATCGTGCCAGTTAGTTATTTCAGCCAAGTCAAACAGCAGCATATCTGAAGCGTAACCTCAGTAATCCAAGTAGTTCCCTTGGCTCTGCGCTCAGGCAAGGCAAGAGGTCTATCTCTGGATATATATTGAGAATATCAGACTGCATCATGCTGGCAAGGAAAGTAATATACAGACAAAGTTGCTGGGAAAGACCTCACATTGGGATTCTCACAGAGCAACTTTGCTGAGTTCCCAAAACTCAGGAGCAAAGCACTAAAGCAAAATGGAAATGGCTAAGAGTGTATGCTTTGCATGCAAAAGGGCTGCTATATTTTAAAAAGCAAAAAAGAGGACACATTTGCCAACTTCTACTTTTAAATATGGATTGCTATACCTACTCTAGGGACATGGGTGGCACCGTGGTCTAAACCACAGAGCCTAGGGCTTGCCGATCAAAAGGTCGGCGGTTTGAATCCCCGAGATGGGGTGAGTTCCAGTTTCTCGGTCCCTGCTCCTGCCAACCTAGCAGTTTGAAAGCACGTCAAAGTACAAGTAGATAAATAGGTACCACTCTGGTGAGAAGGTAAACAGTGTTTCTGTGTGCTGCTCTGGTTTTCCAGAAGCAGCTTAGTCATGTTGGCCACATGACCCGGAAGCTACAAGCCGGCTCCCTCGGCCAGTAAAGCGAGATGAGCACTGCAACCCCACAGTCGTCTGCGACTGGACCTAACAGTCAGGGATCCCTTTACCTTTATACCTACTCTACCTATGAAAAAGAGGGTGTGTACTGGAAAAAGAGGACATATGGCAACCCTGTATAAGAACAACCCCTGACTTCTCTAGATAGGACTGGAAAGACTCAGTGGTGTAACATGGTTTGTCAGCACCCAGGGCTGGGCAGAGGGGTGGGGTGGGAGGGAGGGAAACAGAGCATGCATGCTCATTCAACTGTCTAATGCAGTCTGCTTCACCCAGGATGTCGCAGTCATAGAGATAAGAAAAGAAGAGATGTTCCATGGTTTGGAGAGGTCACTTCCTGGTTCCCATGGAGAAGCCATTTTCAACAGAGCCCAGTGACAGGAGTGTACAGCTCTATTGGGGCAGCACCAGTTGTTGAAATTTTGCACCACTAATAATTTTGCGCACAGGACAACTGCCCCGTGCCACCCCTCATGCTACACCACTGGGAAGATTCCTGTCTCAAACCTTGAGCTAGATGGTCTTGCACAATTAAAGGGGCCCCTTGCCATGAATTAAAACATGGTTCCTATACTAAGACTCATTTTGATCTCCATCTCCTGAACCTGCTATATAGAATCTTACATGGAAGATACATAATCAGCTAAGAGTATTGTTGAATTTCCATCTAATAATCTGAAAGGTAACTTTTTAAAAAACTGTATTCGGCATTTTTAAAAGGTACATTTTACAGGTTTTTTATTAAATAAATAAATAAATAAATAAATAAATAAATAAAGTAAGCGTAGGCTGTGGAGGGGCATAAACAACTTCAATGGGTTGTTTCTCTTTGAAACCTGGGAGTTCAGAAAATTATTCATTGGAATTGCTCATAAGGAATCCCTTCCACCACCACCCCGCCCCCAGTCTGAGCTCTTCAATAGAAGACATGTGACAAAAATCAGCCTGGATAGCTCAGTTAGCGTGTGGTGCTGATAACGCTGAGGCTGCAGGTTTGATCCCTGTATGGAACAGCTGCATAGTCCTGTATTGTGGGGGGTCAGACTAGATGATCCTTGGGGTTCCTTCCAACTCTACAGTTCTGTGAATTTGTGCATTGTCTTTTTACTCTTCTGGGTATTGTAGAAAGTCAGAACTCACTCATCTATCTGCATTATGGGAATTTGTTTATGCTCTCAGTGTGTGGGCAGTGCTCCCTTTGTACATTACTTTAAATGTGCAAAAAGATGTAGAGCATTGTACTTTTCAGCAATTTCTAATTATGCGCTCAGAAGCCCTCAAATCCTTACGACAACAAAGTAAAAACGGGGAGCCATTTATTTGGATTCCCTACAGCAAATAGTATGTAAGCCTTGCAAAGGAAGGTCATGGAGAACGAATTGTTTGGTTTTATGCCAAGTCTTTGGTTTCATACAACAGGTACTTGCCAGATAGTTGTTTCAGCTCTAAATGCAAAACTCATGCTTTTGTTTCTTGGCACAGTTTTTGAAGGGAAGCTTTTCAGACAGTGAATCTACTGTATCTCTGCAGCTCTTTGCGGAAGCAAATAATCCTGGTTTCCTGTTACAATATACATTCCGGTGCCTCACAGTGATGGCCCACAAGGCTGATGAGAAACAATTTCTGTCAACCTGCCTGAGGTTTTGGTCTTGCTTCATCCAGCGGGTTATACTGGAGCACTAATCCATCCAACAAGATGTTGGATGAATTAGTTTGCATGCTTCTTTCCTGGGAATGTTTTGCGAATAGGCCTGGACCATATATGTTGAAACGCCTGTAAGGCAAATTAGAAATTTGAGCAGCAGGATGGTGTGCCTTATTTTTATGTCACCATAGCAGCATGCTGAAGCAAGCAGCTACCGATCTACTCACTGCTACTCTGCAGTGCTATCACCGAAGATGGCCAGGAATGGTATTGCACCTCCCACCCAAGCAAGGATAAGGTGATACCAGAGACCAGAAAGACAGAGTTCCCTTTGTTCTGCTGCTGATTCTAGTCTGCCTCTGCAATCTTAATAGTTCTTCATGCCTGGAAAGGCTACATTACTCATGGGACGCCCATTGTTGATCATCAGCTTGACTCTAGGCCATTAGCTCTGATTCAATCCTCGAATCTAGCTCCATTAACTTGTCTGAATTAATTTTAAGATGTATTTTAATTCATTGATGCATGTTGTGTTGTTTTTATGCATGTTGTGTTGTTTTTATGATGTTAGCTGCTTTGAGCCCGGCCTCAACCAGGGAGGACAGGATACAAATATATTTTTTAAAAAATTATTATTTGTTTTTGGTTTTTTTAAGCAGTTCTGTGCAGATGACCTCTCAAAACTTTTCAAGCTATATGTGAGCAGGGAAATTCTATCATCTATCTAGCTAGCTTATCTGTCTGTCTGTCTGTCTGTCTGTCTATCTATCCATCCATCCATCCATCCATCCATCCATCCATCCTGCTTGACCCTGTAGATTGCAGCCTTAGAGAAACAGTAGCATTTGTGCATCAGATTTGTGCAGGCTTTTAAAAAGTTAAGTTGATAAAACAAATCAGTTAGCTTTAAATCCTCACTGATCACTGGTCATCCTGGCTTTTGCCTATGGACTCATCAGTACTATCCATGATTTAACACCACATCGTACCACTTTAAACAGTTATGGTTTCCACCAAAGAATCCTGAAAACTGTAATTTGTTAAGGGGGCTGAGAGTTGATAGGAAACCCCTTTTCATTTCACAGATGTGCAGTTCCCAGAATCCATCTTCCCAGGGAATGCTGGGAATAATAGCTCTGGTGGGGGAAACCTGGGAATTGTAGCTCTCAGCACCCTTGACAAAATACAATTCCTAGGTTGGTATAATAAGTGCTTTAAATGTATAGTGCAGGTTGAGCCATGAATTCTCCTGACTCTTTCACTCCTTTCTGTGGTCACCTCAAGCCTGTACACTACAATTTCTGCTTGCTGTCTGAAATTTTCAGAAAGACTGAGTAAAATTCAAACAGAAGAACTGTTAGAAGAACTGGTTCTGCAACATAGTGCTTCAGGGTAGCTTTCCATTTTAAAAAGAGAGGGGAGAGAGGCTGATGTTTTTTATCAGTCATACCCTTGTTTATCAAATATGAGTGTGTCCTCAAAATTGCCAGATATATCTTGCAGCTTGCTGCAGTACCGTGTTACAGAGAAAGATGGTGGCTCATGCAATATTTCTGGATGTGCTTGAGCAGTTAAAAAGCCCTTGTTTTTCTCTCTCGGGGAAGGGGAAGTGTGCCATTCTTTTGCATCTCTCTTTCCCAGTGCCAGCATTAAGCAAACAGCTCAGTCATGTGATAGCCTAAGCCACAAAAGAAGTGAATCTGAAATACAGCCAATTCCCCATCCCCCCCCCCGCCTCCCATTTTCTGCTCAAAAAATGCTCTTTTGCAAGAGATGGGATTAAGAGGGCCACAGCACAACTACAACTGAAAAATAGCATCGTGGAATTCTAGTTGCATGGGCTACAACACTTCTGAAAAAAAGGAATTATCTGTCTACAAATTGCTGGGCTGCTTAAAGCAAGGCAACTGTATTTGAGAATTTGGATCCCGAGGTGAAAATAAGTAAAACAGCAGCCTCTGTTTCTTCTGTGGAACAGCAGGTGGCACTCCTACCTCTCAAATCTGTTTAGGTCATTGGCCAACCCCCTTGTTCCTCTTCTTACTTCCCCCCTGCCTTTCATGTGAAATCTTAGCCACAGGCTTTAACTTAATACACGGCTCTGCTTTCCCCTTAAATAAATTTTACCAGATAGATTTTTTTATATTGATCCAACTTTGTGGTCCATAAAGCAGAACATCTCTCGGTGTGCCTCTTGACCAGGAGGCTGCTGGTAATATATACTGTGATTTATTCCGTGCAGTTGAGCTGTTAGTCAAAGTGCAGTTTATTCAGGTGTTATTTTGTAAGTCCAACTCAAACTCAGTCCAGGTCCTGGTCTACCGCCCACGAATTCACAACTATTGCCTCATCTAAACACATTGTTGTTTATAAATATATGGGCAAATGGCATATTTGATGGGCAAACTGCTTATTTCCAGGGGTTATTTCTTTATGCATCTAGGCAGAATCCAACAGAGAGTTAGGTGTGCTGAAGACTATCAGAATTGATTGGCTAAACCTCAACTGTTTTATGTTTGTTTTGGAATCTGGCTCCAAAATCTGTTAGATTATTAGTCCTAGTTATAACTAGAGATACAAGAAGAGGTGGATGGATTTGCTCAGTTCATAACACAGTCCTATGCATGCCTTCATAGAAGTAAGTAGTTCAATAAAACTCACTCCCAGGTAAATGTGTATAGGAGTGAAGTCTTCATTTCTCTATTGTTCTTCTGTTGCTCTGCATGGTGTTCTGCTCCTCCTAAATGCCAATTTTATTTATAAAACACCAAACAAAAAAGGATATTGAGACAAAGCATGTTCTCCTTCATGGAGAGCACGTGTTGCAGTGGGGGCCGCCAGGACACTCCAAAGTTGGGGGCGGGCTAATTGATCATTGGCCACTAATGCGATTGGGGCTTCCCTTGTTGTTGGGAAGAAGTTAATGTTGCCATTTGTTGATTGACAACCAGAAATGCTAAAACTCCTTGCACAAGGCTAGGGCTTCCTCTTTTTGACCGTGCATCAGATTGCCCGTCCCCCCTCCCTAGAATTAGGGTTGTTCGCTTTGACCTTGCTACGCCTGTCATGGGGTCGTCTGCTCTTGGGGCAGGGGCCCGGTATGAATTTTGTCCATCTGGCTGATTGGCTGGGGCCATTTGGTTTTTGCCTACTGCGTAGCAAATCGTCACAACTTGTAAGGTTGCGGTTAGGCATTGGTTTATGGTTTGGTTGGTTGAGGGGCAGTGGTTGAGTGCCTGCCCTTGGTAGATTAAGTGCCTGCCCCTCTAATGCTGCTGCTGCAAGGGATTCCGTTAAAGGAATTGGGGGCTAACTATTGCTTTTCTACTCTGTCAAGGGGGCTCGGACCATAGCAATAAGCTCCTGGTTGCATTTGGGGTGAGGGCAGGTTCCCTGCTGCGTCGCTACCCCCAAGTGTATTCCCCTATTCTGACTTTCGCATCGTGAGGAATGTCAGTCTGTCCCCCATGGTGGGGGCAGATAGTCGCAACCATGCCTAAGCAACCATTCACAAATTTGTATTTTAATAAAGTTGTGGCCAAAATTATGCCAAAAATCTTAAACAAAAAATTCTGTGTGATGTGTGAGTTATTGGGGTGGCCCTGGGGACCTCGACATGCAATGGTATCTACAGTCTAATTAGGTTTGCTTGGGGCTGTGGTTTTTTTTTTCAAGACAGGGTGTAGCACAGGGAGAGAAACAGAAACACCATGGAAATGGGGGTGGGAAGCTGGGGAAAAAGTTTTGTATTGAAATGCATGTGTGAAATTTTTGAAACCTTATTTTTTTTAAAAAAAACAACTCCCGAGATTTGCTTGGTTTTTGTGGTGTGCTTCTGTGCATCCCTTAAATACTGCCTGTAAAAATTATTGACACAGTCATATTACGATTACATCAAAATTGCCTTTGGGCAGCATATGACCAATGTAATAGGTAGCAGGAACAGGGCGAACGCATGAATGAACTGAATATTTGTTCACACAGAGCTCTCTCTCTGCAAAAGAAAATCCCTGCAAAAGAGAAAATGTCTAATGCATCAGTTCCGCTTCAGAACAATGACCTGCTAATTTTGAACTTCAAAATCTAGGAAGGCGTTCTGATGAACATTTCAGAAGAATCCATAGGAACACAGGAAGTTGGTTGATTCTGAGCCAGATCACTTAGGTTCATTTAGCTCAGTATTGTCTGGCAGTGGCTCTCCAGGGTTCAGGCAGGAAACTCCTCCAGCCCTACCTGGAAAGGGCAAGGTTTGAACCTGATACCTTCTGCATGCAAAGCAGATTCTCTACCACGGAACTACAAGCCACCCCACTGAACCACACCTAGCACTAACATCTCCCAGATATGGAATTTTATGCTGAAAGAGAACTGGCCAGGGCTTTCCCATTAAAAGCACACACACACCCCATGTCACATAAAAAAACAAAGTTGTGGTGGGAAACCTGTTTAGCTCCATGGCCCTGATTCTTATCAGGATCTAGCACTGTGGATCAAATATTACAGTTGGGCAGGGCTGCTTACCTGTCACTCATGTGATATCACACATCATTCCAAACTACTCACAGCCTCTGTACTGGCTGCAAAATGCAATTCTCTGATGGTGCGTTGGCAGCTAGTTCTACCTGCCTCACATCTGGCATCCTTCTTTGGTGATCACTCGTAGCTGAGTAGGATTGTCTTCCATAAACACGGTTTTAACAATGAGTCCATAAGTGACTGTGGAGGCCAATTCTGGACCCCCATGTTCTTCCACAGTGGGGACATTGGTTCCCGGGCAGGAGTTGATCATGGTGTGGATTTGCCAAGCATGTCTTCCTCTTGGCACATTTCTCCCTTGCGTTTTGAGTTTGAGTGTCAAAGTCCATGACACCTTTGGTAAAGGCTGTTCTCCAACTGGAGCTTTCGCAGGCCAGTGTTTCCCAGTTGTCGGTGTTTATACTATGTTTTTTAAGATTTGCCTTGAGACAGTCTTCAAACCTCTTTTGTTGAAAAGCATTATGCTTTTCGTTTTTAAGTTCAGAATAGAGTCGCTGCTTTGGAAGATGATAATCAGCATCCTCACAACATGACCAGTCCAACAAAGTTGATGTTGAAGAATCATTGCTTCAATGCTGGTGATCTTTTTTTCATCCAGTACACTGATATTGGTTCGCCTGTCTTCCCAAGTGATGTCTAAGATTTTTTGGAGACACTGTTGATGGAATCTTTCGAGAAGTTGGAGATGGCGTTTGTAAGTGGTCCATGTTTCAGGATACATTTCCTTTCTACTACCATTGACTTAGGATTGCATTGATCTTCCTTAAACTGTCCGTTTCTGCACCATGAACGTGAGTCTATGAGACTAGTTGTCTTCTGCAAAACCATTCTCCTATACATGTGTTTTTTGTTTTTGCTTTTTTTTTGGGTACCTTGCTAAATTCCTCTTCCACTGAGTAGGATGAATCTGGGAAACCTAAAACAACTCACAGTATGAGTGTCTCTAGTCCCCTCCACACCTATTTAATACAGTGGGGGTAGATCACCAGGAGAAGAGAGTCTGCCTCCTGCAGCTACTCAAGCTGCTGTCCCCATATGGGCCCTGTTCACACAAACACCATTTCAGTTTAACAAATGTGCACTGCTTTGCATCCTTTGCATTAGGTAACACCAGCACTTCCAATGAGGGCAAGCCATCCATCTGCATTCTATCTAGGCTGCCTCAAAGGAGGAGGAAGTGGGTGGGGACAAGTGCCCTTTTGCTGGACCCCTGCTGTTTCATTTTTCACACATAAGCCATCACTGAAATTAACTAGAAATTAAAACAAAATTGCAGTCCTAAACAGGGTTTCTTGAAAGTTAACTCTTATATCCAAATCGATAAGACTGACACCCGAGAAGATATCTTTGGACGAGAAGTATTAATGTGAAAATATGCCCTCCTTTCTCTCACCTCCTTTCTCTGCTCCTGCCCATATATTCTGTTTTCCTTGTGCAACCAGTGGTGCGTTGCCATTCCAGGTGGTAAGGAGGATTCTACCATGCCAAGCTTGCACAATTTGCGATACACCAACCTGGACCCAGCCACCAACCCTGTGTTGTGGCCTGCCAGCTGGTTGACAACCTTTTATAGTCACAGACAAACAGCAAAGCCAGGAGATTTATTGAAACCCTAGTGGACCACTTCACAGCTGGATTGCATACACACAGCGTACTGTATAACCTTATAGCAATCCTGTAGCCACTTATCCTGGAGTACTCCAAGTTCTCAACAAGATTTACTTTTATGTAAACGTGGATAGGCTTGCACTTCTCGGCATTCAGATACTTCCAACTGCATTAGAAATACTCAAAAGCTTTCCCAAACATATTTTCTCCCTCCTTAAGGTTTAGAACACGGCTTTCTAAACTTTTTATGTTGGTGATGCGCAGTGCTTTTTTTTCTAGAAAAATAGGTGCCGGTACTCACCATGAAGTTGTTACAGTAAATGTCTCACTTTTTAACAACAACAACAACAACAACAGAAGTGCCGGTACTGCACTTCTGTAGCCCCTGAAAAAAAGCACTGGTGACACATTTTTAGACATGCATCATTTTGCAACACAGTAATTCAGTTTTCCTAGCAAACTGGAGGTGAAACAAACCCCTTTCTTGCCCCAGGAGGAGTGCAGGGAGCATTCACGTGATGTACGGTCACATCAATGTGCCACGACACAGTTTGGAAAGTTCTGGTTTAGGAAGAGAGGAAAAATGAAAGAAGAAAACATTGCTGCAGAGAATAAGGAGGTGAAACAAAACAGTGTGAGCTAAACCATGGGTAGGCAAACTAAGGCCCAGGGGCCGGATCTGGCCCAATCGCCTTCTAGATCGGCCCATGGATGGTCCGGGGAATCAGCATGTTTTTACATGAGTAGAATGTATCCTTTTATTTATAATACGGGTTGTGGGGGAGGAAGAGAAAGGAGAATGTTAGCTGCTTTGAGACTCCCTAGGGTAGTGATAAAGCGGGATATCAAATCCAAACTCTTCTTCTTCTTCTCTGGGTTATTTGTGGGGCCTGCCTGGTGTTTTTACATTAGCAGAATGTGTCATTTTATTTAAAATGCATCTCTGGGTTATTTGTGGGGCATAGGAATTTGTTCATATTTTTTTTCAAAATATAGTCCAGCCTCCCATAAGGTCTGAGGGACAGTGGACTGGTCCCCTACTGAAAAAGTTTGCTGACCCCTGAGCTAAACCATATTTATTTACCTATTAGCATTTTTTAAAGAAAGCATTCCAGTCTGACATGCCTAGCTCTCCCACATACATTGGTGTGTAACTCAAACTGGTTTTTGATTTGGGGGAGAAAAACCTGCAAACAGCTCCGATCTTCACTTTCTTTATGGCAAAAATCAAAGCATCCTACTTATGCCAATGGGACTCTCAAGGTTTTTCACTCAGACTACTAAGCTTTACCAGTGTTAATGGCTGAGCAGTACATTGACCCGTGATACACTGATGACTTTGTTATGTTAATCTCAGTTGTGTTAGAATTTAGCAGAGATGTGCTCAGAATGAAATGCAGCAACACAGTATTTTGCTAACCTCGGACGGGTGACGTGGAGTGGGAGAAGCAGAGATAGGAATAGATATCCTATAACATTTGCTTACGACTTGTCTGCATGGAATTATTGATCAAGATTAACTGAAAGTGTACATTTTAAGCCTACGAGTTAAATTGGATTAAGACCCATGTATTCATTCTTGATTTTGATTAAAAGTGATTAGTGTAGCTTCATTAAAAGAAAGTTAAGATAAAGCTGGAATAAATAATGACTAATCCAAATAAGTGTGGTTTAGGCAAAAAACTTACATTAGATATAATGTAAAATCTAAGCAGTAACGCTCTATGCAGTTCCACTGGTGACCTCTTCCTCCACCACCACCATCACAAGGTTTGAGATTCTGAAAGAACAAGTGTTCTACAAAATCTAAGTGACAAAGCTCATCTCACAGCTTATTAGTTTGATGTCATATGCCTCTTTAAGGTGTTTTATCATAAGAAGAGATGGAAAGAGAGAGGCAGCTGTGTTCAAATGGGGTCTTTCTTAAATGACACTATATTGCTATACCAAATCAAATATATGATTCATCAACTGATGGATTTCTTCCTTCGGTTTATGTTTTTCTGAGATGCAAATATTTAGGAGTGGTGAGGGAAACATAGCAGGTCATAGAATCATAAAATTTTAGAGTTGGAAGGGACCCTGAGAAGAAGAGGAGGAGAAGGAGGAGGAGTTTGGACTTGATATCCCGCATTTCACTCCCCTTAAGGAGTCTCAAAGCGGCTCATAATCTCCTTTCCCTTCCTCCCCCACAACTAACACTCTGTGAGTTGGGTGAGGCTGAGAGACTTCAAAGAAGTGTGACTAGCCCAAGGTCACCCAGCAGCTGCATGTGGAGGAGTGTGGAAGCAAACCTGGTTTACCAGATTATGAGTCCACTGCTCTTGTGGAGACCGAACCTGCAACCTTGGTGTTATCAGCACCACGCTCTAACCAACTGACATCTAAACCAGGAATTGTGGTTAGTATTAACTACAGCTTATTGAAACAAACCAGGATAATTAAGTGTGATCTGAAGGAGGCTTGTTGCAGTACACCATTGTTCACACCAAGCACAGTCTGAGTTCAGAGATATTACTAAGCCGTGGTTAGCTGAAAATGGAAGGCATCTTCCTCATGACCTTGCCAGAGGAGTTGGGAAGAGAGAGAGATCATGACCCTAAAGCTTGCATATTAAACTATGGGTTAAGTCACATGTGGAAACAGTCATTGTATCAATAGTCTTAAGAACTGGGATATGTTTACAATGAATGTATCATAAACAAAGACTAACATTTTAAAATGACACCTACACATTTCGTTTTATTTTGATGGTCCTGAATTCCCAGTCCCTGAATTGGGCTGTTTTGTTTGTGAGAAAACCGCTGCCACTGAAAGAATATTTTAAATGCTAGATCTCTTTGATACTCTTTCTTCCGTGTTCCTCTTCCTTGTCTTCCTCTAAATCATCTTCCACAAGGGTTGAATAATCTTGGTCTGCTCTAGAAAGAAAGAACAGCATCCGAGATGTCTTGAAAGAACAGCATCCGAGATGTCTTGGTTCTATGATTCTGTGAGATATCTAACAGAGACTGGATGTTGAAAGTGACCCAGATTACAGTGTATTTTTATCTCCTCTCCTCCTTGTTTCAATGTGATCTCTCCATTCGCAACAGAGAGATTCCATATGCAGTCTAGCGTTTCAGGCTCCCTTGAAAAATGATTGCAGGATTCCTCACACATATTACTGCCTGCAAATATGTCAGGGTGGCCTTGGCGAACGCAGAGCCGCTGTCCCATTTCAGCGACCCAAGGAGCTGTGGACACGTTATGCAGGTTTCTTTACCTGGTATGTGGTACACTTTAATGAGCCCTCTCTGGATACAATCCCTTGCATGATGTAACTATCATCAAGTACTTGGTTCTTTGCTTACACCCTTCAGAATTAAGCAAAGCTAAACATGATTTGTTGTCCTGAGAAATCTGCATAGGTGACGTTACAAGTACTCTCATGTCCTTACACAATTGCAGCAACCATTCAACATTCATTAGTGACCCGTATCAGTGATCCACCTCCTGTGGAGCTGTGGGCACGCTATGCATCAGCAGAATAAAGCAAGAAGCAAGGCTGTGGAGGCATTGGCATCGCGAAAGCTTCCTTTATTTACAAATCAAAACAACAAACATGGCTAGTGTGAGCAGCAGCTTCACACACGTCTGCTCTGTCCAAAAGCAACGGACAAAGAGAAAGCACAAAAGCACACAGAACAGAAGTACAGTGTTTGAGTTCCGTTCCCACACTCCTTTCACAAAGGAATGTAAATAGTGGATCACAAGAACCAACAACAACAAAGAATGAAAATACTAACATCATCACAGAGCATCCCTACAAAGACCACAAAACCTCCTTCTGAGACCTAAGTAAGGAGCTGTCTCATATTTTCCAGGCATGACAACAAGATAGTTCTTATTGGCCCTGTGAGAGATTTGGCCGAGCCCTAGGGAAAATTTTCTTCACACCCACAAAACAACCACAATAAAGACCCACCTGGACAAAGAGAATTATTTTACAACTTATTCGTCAACTTTTGTTTTGGTTTTTTTTATAATATTTATTAAAGATTTTCTCAATACAATAGAAAAAACAAACAAAATGACATATAATTTTACAATAGGCATATTTTCTTCACTTCTTTGGACTTCCTCACGTCTCTCTTTCCTGCGTTCCAAGTTTTTCAAGCTTTACCCAGCAATTTATCACCTTGTATCAATTCTTAAATTAAAATTTTCCAATGTTGTGTCCCTAATTTCAGATAGTTTTACCCAAACCTTAGAAGTTTAACTTTAGCTTAATATTTATCCAAAATTTATCTTTTCTTATGTTTTCGTTTATCTTCATATTCCTTTTAACTAGTTTAATGGTGCCATATTGTTATTAATCTTACATCTTTCTTAACATTCTTACAATTTACAATACTTTTGTAAATAGTCCTTAAATTTCTTCCAGTCCTCCTCCACGGCCCTTATTCGTCAACTTTTGATTTTGTTGTTGTTATTGAATGCATACGGTGGGTTTCTGTCTCTCTCATCCATTAAAAATGACATCAGACTTCCTGATGCCCAAGAAACATGCAATATTTAGTTAATAATCCTACACAATATACTCTTTGAATAACATGTTTCTTTTGGAGCACTTATGGATGTTAGGTGAATGGTTAAAGTGTATGTGCCTACAGTTCTCTCCCCTACCCCCCAAAGCCAAAAAGCAATAGAAAATGACTGTGTGTTGTTATCTAGCTGCTTTATTATGTGCAAGACTAAAATAGCTGGAAAACTCTCTTTTTAAAAGGTTGCACTCTTGGCAGAGCTAGGGTGGAGTTGTTTTGTTTTTGTTTTTATCCCACATGGGTGGTAGACATGCACTGAAGGTACTGAGATCTGCAGCGAAGGGGCACGCTCCAATTTCACACCTGATCTAAGAAAGGTAAAGGTAAAGGTAAAGGTACCCCTGCCCGTACGGGCCAGTCTTGCCAGACTCTGGGGTTGTGCGCCCATCTCACTCAAGAGGCCAGGGGCCAGCGCTGTCCGGAGACACTTCCGGGTCACGTGGCCAGCGTGACATCGCTGCTCTGGCGAGCCAGAGCCGCACACGGAAACACCGTTTACCTTCCCGCTGGTAAGCGGTCCCTATTTATCTACTTGCACCCGGAGGTGCTTTCGAACTGCTAGGTTGGCAGGCGCTGGGACCGAGCAGCGGGAGCGCACCCTGCCGCAGGGATTCGAACCACCGACCTTTCGATCGGCAAGTCCTAGGCGCTGAGGCTTTAACCCACAGCGCCACCTGCGTCCAATCTAAGAAAATCCCCTAGTTAAACTTAATTTCAGAAGAAATCAAATACAAATAGAGTGAACCCCTTGAACAATAAATTATGGACATGTGGAAGAGCCATAGCCCAAAGCCATCAAGATGGGAGGTGGGGAAATAGTGCAAACACGCCATGCATTCCCAAGGTCTCCTGATGTCTTGAGTAATGTATGTTTCAACCACACTTCCTGCATAAGGGACTTCAGATGTTCTGCATCTGGGCTCCACGACTCACTAGAGATGCACAGATAAGGTAGCTAAAACAGTCCAGTCTCTCATAACATAACAACAATTCTCTGTTTCTTTATGTGGTTCATAGTTCAAATCCTGCTCACCAGTTCATCAGACTAGTATTTCCTTAAGTAGTTCAAAAAAGGCTTCCATTCTTCCATAAAACACTCGTCATTAGGGTCTCTTATTTTGGCTGTTAACTTTGCCAGTTCATCATAGTTTATACCCTTGTTGATCCATTTTTCTTTGGTGGGAACTTCTTCTTGCTTCCATTTTTGTGCATAAAGATTCCTTGTTGTTGTTCCATACATAAGCAGCTTAACTATCTTTTTTGGAACTTCTGACCCTATAAGTCCTAAGAGAAAAGCTTCAGAGTTTGGGGTGGGTTTTTTTTAATATATAATCACTTTAAACATCTTTTTTTTTATCTCATCATATATCATTACCCAGAATACCCTCACTTTCTTACAAGTTCACCACATATGAAAAAAGAGATTCATCTACCTGTTTACACTTCCAACAATTATTAGAAACCTTCTTATACTTTTTTTCATTCTACTTTTTGTTTAGCACATTTAGATTCCACTTCACTTCCATAATGGAAGTTGAGGCAGCATACAGGGAGTATTCAGGGAGTCTCCCAGTGAGGTACTGGCTAGACTCGGACTTGCTTAGCCTCAGCAAAGTGGTTGTATCATCTGCCCCCTGGCCATCCGCTCTATATTTATGTTCTGTACGCCCATAAAAACTTGAGGAGTTTTCCCTATCCCTACTGGCAATACGCAGATACATTCCATTCCTGCACTGTGGATCAGTTTGCCTTCTTGAAACCCAGGCATAAATATGCAATGGTCCAATCCTATGCGAGCAAGTCACAGTGAGATTGCTGGAACCTGCACCCATGTACTTGTGTGAAGGATTGCAGCCAACATATACGCAAGGGTCTTCCTTGAATATTTATTTATTATGGGTTCCGTTGACATTACTCAATAATAAGTGTGCACTTAATGGGTGACAAGAGTGGGATAGAAATGGACAGGTAAAGCTGCCTTTAGGCATCTGTCAGGATTGAGGAATTATCTCCCTCCCCCCAATAATTTCTGGAATCGGAAAGCTCTTAAAGGTAAAGGGTAAAGGGACCGCTGACCATTAGGTCCAGTTGTGACCGACTCTGGGGTTGCAGAGCTCATCTCGCTTTATTGGCTGAGGGAGCCGGTGTACAGCTTCCGGGTCTTGTGGCCAGCATGACTAAGCCGCTTCTGGCGAACCAGAGCAGCGCACAGAAATGCCGTTTACCTTCCCGCCGGCTCTTACTTATAATTTATTCAGTCATTACGGTAGAAGACAAAGAATTCAGTCCTTTCCCCATGATGGAGTTGCTCATTCTGGATCCTCCCCCTTCCCTCTTTCCCAGCAGCACCTGATCCTACAGAGGCCTCCTGTGGTCAAAAGTCTTTGCATTCATTGCTCTTGCAAACTTAACAAACGTCGCATTCTAGGGGATGGCAGATCATCTATGCTGTCTGATGAAGTGTCCACTATCTGGGCTATCTCCCTCCATGCTTCTTCTAACACTTTGTAACTCTGCCTAGTTATCTCCTTCATAGCTCGGCTGTAGTTCAAACTGGCCTCCCTCCACCCTTCAGCTACAGGAGAAGGGGGAGGCGATCTCCACCATTCCTCTTCCTCTTGATTCCAGTCCCTGACAGTAGCTTATCTTCCACAGCAATAGCTTTGAAGATCCAGGGTCCAGGTTGCAAGATGGCAACTCTAATCATCATCATAATCATCCAACCAGATGCTTCATGGGAATGAAAGGTGGTGCTCAACTAAGTTTTGCTCAGGGGAGACCCATTGACACTAACGAAGATAATGAAGCTAGTCCACCTGTGCATTTACCAATCCAGCAACTTGCTACCTGGCTTCCACAGGTGGTTTTCCTTTGCTGGGTTTGGGCAAAACACTTGATATTTCATATCAAAAAGCGCTCTCTCTCTCTCTCTCTCTCTCTATATATATATATATATAATTGACGGCATATGAAGAAAGAAGAAAACAACCCTTGTTTCCACAGAAGCGATCCGTTTCCCATTTCTATTGAAAGCTGAAGTTGTCATATTTGCAATCTGTGATTGCATTTTATAAATAATTAGCTTTTTCATGGCAGAAATATGTTTCTTTTCAAATTATTTAGTCACACTTTGCTGAAAAAATTGCAGTAGCTTGACAATCATTTCACATTAATCTGAAGTGGGGAATCCTCCTTATTTCCTTTGAGGGGTCGCTGTTGCAGCAAAAGCAACCAAGAGACTTGGCGGGGGGCAGGGGCGTAAAAATAACCAACCACTACTAGGGATGTGTCCCTACTAGTAGGCAAGTGTTCATTCCATCCCATTTCCACATGTGATTTTTTTCCCTTTTAATCCCTGGCTAGTAGACTATCCTAGGAAATTTAACCCCCCACTTCCCCAGTGAGGAAGTGGTAGGAGGAAGAAAAAGAAGACATGGGTGGCAAGAGGTCCCCATGCAATCTTATCGAAGACCCCAAGACACAAGCTATTTGTACATAAAGACGGCTGTAGATGTCATGAATAGTTCCATATAAAGTCATATTTGGCAGGTGCAATGTTCAAATGAGAACAAGTCACCATTTCTGATGTCAGATTTGTGATTATTGTTTTGCAGGGATGCTCTACTGAACAGAGATTCTGCTGCATCTGACGAGCTAGACTCTAGTCCATAAAAGCTTGAATCTGTTCACCTTTAAAGTGTCACTGTCACAAGACTCTTTGCTCTATTTACTTTTCTTCTTGGTGATTTTTTTAAAAAAACCATATCTTTACTTACTATTTTTAACTTATTTCAAAGACCTACTGTTCTATGCTAACCACACGTCTGTGTACATCTGTCAAATCTCTTTTCCTTTCATGCTCATGTGTATTTTCTCTCTCTATCACACACACACAGAGAGAGCTTACACATATTTTACAATTGCCACTTATAATTGATGAACACCTTCAAATCAATTAATTCTTCTTCTCCATTTTTCCTAACTGGGGAGTGAAAGACACAAGGCATTTCATTTTAAAGTTTAAAGAATGCACAAGAAATAAACAATGGATGAAGCCCCATTCCTTCTACTCCTCCCAACTCCCAACTCCTTCAGGACAGTGACTTTCAGGAAAGGACATAAATGTCAAGGGTGTGTGATGTGCATATGCCTCAAAATTCACCATGTACTTCTGCATTAAAAAAAAAAAAATCCAGTGTGTTTCTGACTTAATCTGTGCTCTTTCTGGTTTCATCTGTGCTCTGCATTCACTACAATAGAAATAAAAATGGCTATCATTCCCTCCCTTTTGAACATCACATATCATAATTATAGGAACATGAGACCCTCCCTGTAAGCCTGCCAAACTGTAAGCAAAAAATCTCCACAGATTATTTTTATGTGTGTGTGTAGGACAAATTTATAATCTGATTATTATTTTTTTAAAGAAAAAAGAAAATAGATTTTCTGCCAGAATTGGATGCAATTTGCAAGCAGGGTGATCTGTTCTGAGAAATAAAAACCTGCCAAATTTCAAAATGCAATAGTTCTCCTGGAGGGCGCATTGCTGTACAATCACTGGGGAGTGGGTGGTGAAGGTGGAGAATGGACTGTGGATTCCCAGGAAAGACCAGGGCAGGAAAAATGACCCACTGGTGGTGACCCACTGGTGGTGACCCCAGGAGTGACCCACTGGTGGTGGTCCTCATGTATTTCTTTGGGACATAATGAAGATTCTCCATTGACTTGCATAGGGAAAGATACAGATCAATGGGGGAAATACAGGGTGTTTTTTTTTTTTTTAAAATCAATACAGTTTTTAATCCCTTTCCCAGATTGCTGAGATTGGATTGACCTGGAAAATAATCCAGTATGATTAAAATGTAGGCATGATCCTATCAAAATGAAAGCTTCCTCCCCACCCCTCTTGAACTCTGGATGTTCCCCAATCAGTTTAGTTTCATTTCTTGAAGGAAGCGGTGGTCATTCTTTTCGTACAGAGCTTAAACCTCCAAGTCATTTGGAAGCTTAGGGAGACCTTCGTCCACCTCGAGAGGCACTGCTAACAGACAATCCACTTCTGAAATACAAACATATTCCCCATATCACTCTGATTTGTCTCTGGGTTCACACAGAACCAATGTACACCCCTAGTAGATGGAAATGGCATGCTAAAGATGGACATCTTGTAAATATGTCATTTTGGTTAATGGGTGAGAAATGCTTTGCCCTTCCTTCCTTCCTTCCTTCCTTCCTTCCTTCCTTCTTCCGTCCTTCCTTTTGAATTTTGGGACAGAATAAATTACAGTCCTATGATCCCTGACAAGAATGAAAGCAAGAAGATACAGAATTTTTATGTGGTTTCTTCTTGATGCACATTGAATTCAAGAGGCAGCAGTAATAATAAGTCCTATGCTCTCTGGCATGAAATAACTCGCTATACCTAGGAATTACCATTTCCAATTAATGAGAGGTGAACAAGGCCTCTCATATTTTCAGCGAGTCTTTCCTGCTGCTGGTTGCCCTGTCACCCTTCATCAGGGTATCTTGGACTCTCTCTCAGCGACTTGGTTACATGGAGATGGTCTGCATGCTTTCATCCCTGTGCATGATATTTTAGGCTGTGCAAATGCTTCCTCGAATGCATCTATGAAGGCTGGATTGAACAAACTCCTGTTGCTACTGTAGCAACTGACTGGTAGAATTACTGCTGTTATTGAAAGTTTAATGCATGCTATTTGGCTGACAGTCTAAACTTATGAAAAATATAAATAACTATTCTCAGGAAATAATTATTGTATGCCACTTCATGCCTATATTTTGGGTCATTGCAGTGACATGTACAAAGCTCAGTCCTGCTTGTGGAAATAGCTGGCCACAGAAATGAACCTGACATGAATAGCTATTTAAAGTGGCCATTGGGAGACCAGTGGTTGGTGAGTTGGCATTTAATTAGATACCTGTTATGTCACAAGATGTATTATTGGAGCCCACATAGTTTCTGAAAGAAGCATGGCAGATTGAATTTCATTCAGCAAAACATGCATCTGTTTGAAATGTAGTGAGATATCTAAGGCTACATTAATTATTCCCAAGACTTACAGGAAGCTTACATTTGGACTAATGTAATGTAATGTAGTTTGGATAAGGGATCTGATTTCTGCCCCCACATGCCCAACACCTTGAGGACACAGGTAACCATTTGCAGTAGTGGAGGCCCTGTGGTGTCCAAGAAGACCAGGTCATTAGCTTTTGTTGGATGAGATGCTTACAGAAAGACTTCATTGACATTGTGTTTCAAGGTAGAAGCATAGTAGGGGTGTTAGTAATTGAATGCTTCCTGCTTCTTTGATGCTATGCCTCTGAGAACCTTCCTCTTCTGATTGCGACCTTATATTCCTTCTTCAAACTGTTTCAGGGTATTTGCCATCTATATATATCTACAGAGAATTCACCTTCCAGGCTTCAGGTTCTGAGAAAATAATGACAACATGCTGTGACCTTTTCCCACGAGCGTTTCAGAGTCCTGCGTTAGAGATACCATTGCATCCCACTCCCCCTTTACCCAGGCAGGAACCCTCAAGGTTGAACATGGCACAATAGCTGTCGGCTACACATCCCCATCCATGGGAGCAGAGGAAACGAGGAAGAACAATTGCTTCGGAAAACAGTTGCTAGCTGTTTCATTACTGTCGTTCGTGGTGGAAATGGAAAGCCCCACAGCAGAGAAAGATGCAGAACTGTGAAAGTAGGAACAAGTTGAAAGTAGGAACAAGTTGCTAATTATGCTTTAACTTTGAAAGGTGTTTTATTATTATTATTAAAAAATGGGCTGTTGCTGTTATCTCAGGTTTGTGTGTTTAATTGGACCTGGGTGCATCAGCATCTGACAATGGAATCCTGTTTTTAATATGAGGAGTTAGCCGAGGATCACAAAGCAAGGGTTCGTTGTGTTGAAAGGCTTCTGAGCACCCTGTAGCCTGTGAACTGAATTGTCTCTCTCCCCCAAGGTGAAAGATGGCATTATAGCAACAGGAGAGGAGAAGGAGTGTGGGGTATGACAGGTGTCATTGTCTTTGTTTCAAAAAGTACAGTACTTGGAGGCAAACACCCATCTTCATCCAAGACCTCCTCATATGCAGCCTTGGGAGAAGCTGTGCCAGCTAGCCAGCACAGCCCCCACCTTCAGAAGGAGGAAGAAGAGTGGTGATGCCCAGGGCCAAGGTATGTACGGTGGTATCTTGGGTTACAGACTCTGCTAACCCAGAAATAGTACCTTGGGTTAAGAACTTTGCTTCAGGATGAAAACAAAAATCGCGCGATGGCAGCACAGCAGCAGTGGGAGGCCCCATTAGCTAAATTGGTGTTTCAGGTTAAGAACAGTTTCAGGTTAAGAACGGACTTCCAGAACGAATTAAGTTCTTAACCTGAGATACCACTGTATTGCTTTCTTTCTTCCTATTCCCTGCACTCTGATATTGAGTGAACTGACTTGTGCCAAAGGGCAGTATGAAAAAAAGCACGCCCGTCTTTTGGATCCATGCTTTGGCACGGCCAGAGTCCGGTAACCAAAATTGGACCTCTGGAATTGGGATCAGAAGCCGGGGTGGCTTCTGTCAATCTGGGATGTCCCGTTTATAATGGGACAGTTGGGCGGTATGCAATTAGCTCTCACATACAGTGGTACTTCTGGTTACGAATGCTTCTGGTTACGAATGCTTCAGGTTACGAACTCCGCTAACCCAGAAGTGGGTGCTCCTGGTTGAGAAATTTGCCCTGGGATGTGAACGGAAATTGTGTGCCAGAGGTGCGCACACAGTGGGATGCCCCATTAGTGAAAGCACACCTCAGGATAAAAACGGTTTCAGCTTAAGAACGGACCTCCGGAATGAATTAAGTTCATAACCAGCGGTACCACTGTATTTATTAAGTTGTGAGTGGACATAGCAGACGACACAGAGATTTCTCCAAGTGGTTCTTTATAGTAAGCTAAATTGAAACTAAATCCTTCAAAGACAGAGGTTGGCTGGGTCGGGATGGTATGGGGATGAGGGACAACTCTCTTCTCTTGCGGGGGCCCAATTAGTGCCATTGCCTTCCGTTAAGAGTTTGGGTGTAATCCTTGATGCCTCCCTTTCCAGGGAGGCACAGGTTACAAGAGCCATGGCAACATTTTTGCACCTTCACCGCATCAAGCAGTTGGTCCCTTACCTTTCCAGCCCTGACCTGGCCACAGTGATCCATACAATGGTCACCTCCAGGCTTGACTACTGTAATTCGCTCTGCGCGGGGCTGCCCTTGAAGCTGTCCCAGAAACTCCAGCGGGTGCAGAATGCTGCAGTGAGGCTCCTCACAGGGTCTCTGCCATGGGAGCATATTCACCCAGTGCTTTTCCAGCTGCACTGGGTCCCGGTGGAGTACAGGGCCAGATTTAAGGTGCTGGTTTTCACCTTTAAAGCCCTTCACGGCCTAGGACCCTCGTACCTACGGGACCGCCTCTCCTGGTATGCCCCACGGAGGACCTTAAGGTCCATATGTAGCAACACCTTAGAGGTCCCGGGACTTAAGGAAGTTAGATTAGCCTCAACCAGAGTCAGGGCCTTCTCAGCACTGGCTCCGGCGTGGTGGAATGCTCTGCCTCATGAGACTAGGGCCCTGCGGGATCTGATTTCTTTCCACAGGGCCTGTAAGACAGAGCTGTTCCACCTGGCCTTTGGCTTATAATTAGTTTGATTCCCTCCCCCTCTTTCTGCATCCTAATGTTTTAATGTTGTATCTTAATCTTTTAAATTGTATTTTAATCAACTTGTTTTTATTATTGGTTGTTAGCTGCCCTGAGTCCAGTCTTGGCTGAGGAGGGTGGGGTATAAATATATTATTATTATTATTATTATTATTATTATTATTATTATTAAGCTGTAACTGAACTGAACAGCTCAGCCAGCCTGCTTTTATAGGCAGCCGACTATCAACATTGTAACAACAACAACCCAGGGTTTCCCGCCTAAATTAACTTATGTGGACCTGAGTGAAAACTCAGGGTGAGAACTTCAATACATAACAGTATTGAATCTAATGATTCAGATGAAGCCTTAGAGTCAATATATACCAAGACAAATGGGGTGGGGCAAGTGGGGGTGGGAGGGAGAGATGCAATGAAACTATAACACCTGGCAAAGTCTGCTTGCACCAACAGATGGTAAGGGAAGCAGTGAATAAAATGATATTGTGGATCATTTATACTTGCCACCATTAACAGCAGACACCTTTGCTTAGTTTTACAGACCATAAAGTACAGCTGTATTCTCTAAAATCGGCCATAAAGGCTAGGCTCACAACGTCTAACAGAGCACTACCAATACCCATCAGTTTTAAATAACCTTGTTTCTATTCATTTTAGGATTCAATTGCTGGAGACACACGGCGGACTAAGATAGATGGGCCTATCTTCCTTTCCTGCCTTACTGAAGCAAAGTTTCCGATGGAAGTGAATGGGAGCATCACCAAACTGGGTCTCATAACTATGTATTATTCTATATAGAGGTTTGTTGCCAAATTCTCGACAGCTGAATTGTAATTAAAGAATGGGTAAAAAAAAATGTCCAGGGGAAACTACCGCAGAGCTGAATAGCTGAAAAATTAGATGAGGAAGTGCTCAAGGTATGTAGAGCAGTTGCTGATAAAGAATTTCAATTACGCAGACACTGATTGTAATAAGAATTGATGAATGACGAACGGAAGCTATTCGGGACTGAACCCCTGCTTAGTTTTCTAAAGCATGGATGAAATCAGATTGAGGATTCACAACCATCATACTAGGAGAGAATATAAGATGATGGAAATTAAATATCACCAGGCATAAAATGTCACCATGTCTGTATCACATGAAATTACATACTTAAGAACAGTGCTTTTTGGGGGAGGGAGTATGAAAATTGGATGCCAGTATGCATATATAGATAAAAGTGTTGAGAGTACCAGCGCAAAATTCCTGCCACAAGCAACTACAAAAAGGGGTCTGGTATTCCACATAAGTGAGTACTGCCACAGAAAAGCTCCATTTTGTGGGATATGAAGCTGTCAGTCAAGTCCAACATTCCGAGAGGACTAATTGCCTCTATGTGGCAGGCAATTTTGTCAGTTGGTCGGTTGCCACAAGGAGTTTTAACAGGTAACTACTCGGATGCAGTCTTCTCATGACTCACTACTATCTAGTACAGTGGACGCTCGGGTTGCAAACATGATTTGTGCGGGAGACACGTTTGCAGTGCGGGTCACGATTTGGCGCTTCTGTTCTCTCCTCGTAGAAAAGCCCGCAGGAGCCGCGGGCTCCTTAAAGTGCGTAAAGCAAAGAGCAGAATAAATGTGTGTAAAGCAATAAACAATTTACTGCAGTCAAACAAGCAATCAATCAGTAGCTGAACTGGGTTCCACACAGTCACACAAAAACAAAACAAAAAGCTGCAAAAACAAAAACGCAAAATAAATAGCAAAAGCAGACAGATCTCAGCGTAACACTCAAAAATGGACATGTGGCACTCAAAACATAGCACATTCAGCTTCTGAAAAAAGTTTGCAAACCGGAGCACTTACCATATTTTTCCGTGTATAAGATGAGCTTTTTTGACCCAAAAATGAGGTTCAGAATTTAGGCTTGTCTTATACACGGGTAGTGCTGGGGGGGGGGGGGATGTTTGAATGGATTTTTGGCGCAAGCCCGAGATTGTAAGCGGCGATTGGCCACTTTATTAGGGGGGGGGGGCGGATACCAAAAATCGCTCACCTGCCAGAGCACAGCACACAACTGCTCACATCACTTACAATTGCCACTTACAATCTCGGGCTCGCACTTCGTTCTGGCGGGTGAGCAATTGTCGGCATTGGCCACTTGATTGTTGGGGGGGGGATCCCAAATATCGCTCACCTGCCAGAATGCAGCACACAACTGCTCGCATCACAGCTGCCTGATCGCCGCTATTAGCCCGCCTGTTTGCTGCTGTGACAGCCAATAGACTGCTGCCCTTGTCGCAGCAAGCAGAAGGGCTAATGGCAGTGATAAGGCAACTGCAATGCGAGCGGTTGTGTGCTGCGTTCTGGCGGGTGAGCAATTTTCAGCATTCCCCCCAAATAATCCTCCCCAAAAGCTTAATCCCCCCAATTTTCTAAATTTTGAGGCCCCCAAAATAGGCGGCGTCTTATAGATGGGGGCATCTTATAGACGGAAAAATATGGTACTTCCAGGTTTGCAGTGTTTGGGTTCCAAGTTGTTTGAGTACCAAGGCGTTTGAGAACCAAGGTTCCACTGTATTGGCCTTTAGCCAAAAGTTACTACAGTGGTACCTTGGGTTAAGTACTTCATTCGTTCCGGAGGTCCGTTCTTAACCTGAAACTGTTCTTAACCTGAAGCACCGCTTTAGCTAATGGGGCCTCCTGCTGCTGCCACGCTGCCGGAGCCCGATTTCTGTTCTTATCCTGAAGCAAAGTTCTTAACCTGAAGCACTATTTCTGGGTTAGCAGAAAATGGAGGAACTGTGGTGCTTCTGAAAAGATGAGTATAAATGCCTTTGATGCTTCTGTGTCTGGTTTCCCGATTCTCTGCCTTCTCTCAGCACTGTTTGATGAGCTGTCTTGTGTGCACCTAGTTGAAACCCCATTTCCCATGCATTTCATTCTGTTTGGGTTACTTGAGTGGAGAGCATAGCCCTCCCTCAATATCTCCTCTTTTATACTAAGCACCAAGTTATTCCGCCTTGGCCCTGGACTGTGTTTTCTTATAGAAATTATTCATGGCTACATATTTATTGCTTGGCTGGCTTGGCTTGGGATACAGCAATTTTGTGGATGGCTAGAAAAGAAGCCAAGCATTGCTGTGCAGTTCAAAAGTGGCATATGCTCTCCCCCCCCCCCTCTCTCTCTCCCCACCCCCTCCAGGAAACTGCTTTGATGGTGGACTGCATTTCTTCAACCTAAGCTAATTGATGCCTGGTAAAATAATTGCATAATTGCCATTCTCACCATTTCACAAAAATGTCTTTTTCTAGAGAGAAAAAAAAGAACTATGCAAAGAAGAAAATTATCACACAGTAGGGATAATATTACACTCTAAGGGTGTGCTTCAGCTCTCTGTACTGCACAAATTATGAGGTGAATAGGGGTGTTTTGTGTGAGGTTCTCACCTGCCTGGGTCAGATTGGGCATCTTGAGGCAGATCAATGACTACCTAAATTAAAAAGTCACTGTGAGGGTTTGGATTTTTAAGCCCCCTCCCCTTTTTTCAAAGGGAAAACTAGCTGTCTAGAAAAACACCCCCAAGCTTGAGTAGCGAGGGGCTGGACTGACAGACCCTCCAATTGACCCTATTTTCCAGGAACAGCCCCAGATTTACAGAAGCCATACCAGTTTCTGATTTGATCCTGGAATTCCCCACTTTTCCTTAAAGGTAAAGGGACCCCTGACCATTGGGTCCAGTTGTGACCGACTCTGGGGTTGCGGCACTCATCTCGCTTTATTGGCCGAGGGAGCCAGCGTACAGCTTCCGGGTCATGTGGCCAGCATGACTGAGCCGCTTCTGGCGAACCAGAGCAGTGCATGGAAACGCCGTTTACCTTCCCACCAGAGCGGTACCTATTTATCTGCTTGCATTTTGACGTGCTTTTGAACTGCTAGGTTGGGAGGAGCTGGGACCGAGCAACCGCTGACCTTCTGATCGGCAAGTCCTAGGCTCTGTGGTTTAACCCACAGCGCCACCCGTGTCCCATTTCACTTTTCCTTAGGACTTCCCTATTTTCATCAGAGAAATATTGGAGGGGGTGTCCCTATTTTCATTGGAGAAATGTTGGAGGGTATGGAATAGGATGTCCCCATTTTCAATAGAGAAATGTTGGTGGGTATGGAGTGGTTTAATGGTGAGATTGCTGGACTAGGACCTGGGAGGCCACAGTTCAAATCCACCCTCAGCTAAAAAAACCTCATCTGGTGACCCTGGACTAGTCACTATGGACTTGGCTACATTATTCAAAAAACAGCGTTTTGAATTCGTTGTAATCATGCAACACCAGATGGCACTGGAGAGCAAAAGAAAAAAGAAAAGAATATTTGTGATTTTCCATAATGTTTCTCTCTCTTTATTATAGTGATTTAATTTCTGAGTTACTCATCATATTTTTTACCTGTGTGTAGATCCACCCTATGTCTCAGCCCTAGCTACCACACAGGTTGTTGTGAGAATAAAATGGAGAGGAGAAGTGAGCTCCTTGGAGAAAAGGTGAAATGTAAATTTAGCAATAAAATAAAAACAAAGCTGTACTTCCGACTAAACATCAGGAAGAACTTTCTGACAGTCTTCTTCTTTGGCAATCATTCGTAGCTGAGTAAGATTGTCTTCCATAAACACGGTTTTAACAATGAGTCCGTAAGTGACTGTGGAGGCCAATTCTGGATCCACACAAGATAGAGGCACTTGGACTTGGTGGATGGAAGGTTTTTGATGGGGTTACATCAAGCAGTGGGTTTGTAGCTTGGGAGTAATGCTGGATCCATTGTTGTTGATTGAGACTCAGGTCGCATCGGTGGTGTGGAGTGCCTTCTGTCAACTTTGGCTGGTGGCCCAGCTGCGCCCCTATCTGGACAGGGATAGCCAAACTACGGTTGTCAATGCTCTGATGACATCTTGGTTAGGTTACTGCAATGTGTTATACATACAGGAAGGCCACCTCTGAAGACTGTTCAGAAACTTTGGGTGGTGCAGAATTCAGTGGCTGGATTGCTCACAAGGGCAAGAGAGTTTGAACATATTACACTGATCCTGGTGTAACTGCAGTGGCTGCCAATTAGTTTCTGGGCCCAATTCAAAGTCCGGGTTTTGACCTATAAAGCCTTAAATGGCTCAGGACTGCAGTACCTCAAGGACTGCCTCCTCCCATATGAACTGGCCTGTACCCAGTTATCCATCTCAGTTATCCATCCATCTCTTGATGTGCCCACTCCACGAGAGTTCTGGAGGGTGGTAACACGAGAATGGGCCTTTTCTGTGATGGCTTCTTATTTGTGGAATTCTCTCCCCAGGGAGGCTCACATTAGTAGTACAGTAGTACCTTGGTCCTCGAACGGCTTTGTTGTCGAACAAATCGGCTCCCGAAACCGCAAACCCGGAAGTAAGCGTTCTAGTTTAAGAAAGTTTTTCGGGAGCCAAACATCCAATGTGGCTTCCGTTTGAGTGCAGGAAGCTCCTGCAGCCAATCAGAAGCCACACCTTGGTTTTTGAATGGTTTCGGGAGTCAAACAGACTCCCGGAACGGATTAAGTTCAAGAACCAAGGTACCACTGTATTGTTATTATGCATTTTGTGTTCTCCTTCTGTATTTTTATGTTATGAACTGGCCTTTGATCTTCAAATGAAAGGAAGTATACAAGCCTAACAAATAATAAATAAATAAATAAATAAATAAATAAATAAACAAACAAACCAACAAACCAACATCTATTTACACACATCTACCCAACTATCGTAATTTCCATTCCCCTTTCAGAATGATAGTGCAGTTACTGCACTTCTCAAGTGAAATGCCTACGAGCAAATTTAATTAGTCAGTTAAATGAAAGTGTCAGAAATTTAGGAAGCAGTTGTGTAGTAAATTATAGCCCAAGGTACTTCTTAATTTGCTTTGTGTGGCTTCAGCTGGAAAAGTATGTGTATAATATTCTATTTGTTCAGCTTGGATGAAGGTTGCTTCACTTCTGCTTTCAGTCTTCATGCCGGCTGACCACTTCACAGCTGCTTGAATATTAATAAGAAGGAATATGTTGAGAGTCACATCCAGGCCGGTGTGATGTGGCATTTACGGATTTTGCAAGATCTCTGCTGCTTCCAGCAAAAAAGAAAGGGGGGGAGGAGCAAAAAAGAAAAAACAAAAAAAACAAAGCTGATGTTTTTGTTTGAAATCACAGACTTTGGACATTAATTCCACAGGCAACATTAATAGCTGTAAAATTATGGTAATTATAACCATGGTAACCAGATTTCCTGGTACATTAGCAGGAAAGGCCTGTGTTGTAGGTCAAGATCATTGAATCACAGCATGTCTACTTTCAATAGCCTTTCTGATAGTGGAAAATAAGTGTTCTGCTGAGATTAGGGCAGGATCTAGACACATCAAAGAAGCGTTTCAGTTTACAGCATTGTAAATTTAAACAGGGAAAACAGGTAGAGAAAAACAGGACTCTACGTCGCCTTCTGGTGGCACAATGTTATATCGCACATACAACACATATAAATCACTTTTTCTTTACCAGTCTAGCTGAATCCTAGAAGAAGAATTGTAAATGGCATCTGGATAAGAAAAAAATAGACACAGAGGAGACTGCATTAAGTATAATGAGTTGTGTGTGGGAGAATAAGTATATTTTAGTAAATTTGAACTTATTTGATTGTAACCTGTTTAATGAAGAAAGACTACTTATATTCTCCTGATTTCTTACTAAAGTGAGCCTATAATCATAGTCCTGTGAATATCAGTTTGAAATATTCTCTTGAATCATGGTTTTGTTTTGTTGTGAGAAGAATTTTCAATGTCAAATTACCGTATTTTTTGCCCTATAGGACGCACTTTCCCCCCTCAAAAATGAAGGGGAAATGTGTGTGCGTCCTGTGGGGCGAATGCAGAGTTTCGCTGAAGCCTGGAGAGCGAGAGGGGCCAGTGCACACCGACCCCTCTCGCTCTCCAAGCTCCAGGCAGCTCTGCGCAACACTAGGGAGCCCGGTGCGAAGTCGCGCCGGTCTCCTGAGGGTTGCGCAGAGCTGCCTGCATTCTGAAGCCTGGGGCGCACTGAAGAGCGTGCCCGGGCTTCGCACAGCTCTCCGCAAGCCTGGGAAGACTGGTGTGACTTCCCGCCGGGCTCCCTAGGCTTGCGGATAGCAGGCTGTTCTTGGGACTGGGGTTGGGGAAGCTTGGGCTTCCCCCGCACCAGCCCCGTGCCTGGGGGGGGGGATAATTTTTTTCTTCTTCTTTATTCCCCCCCCAAAAAAAACTAGGTGCGTCCTATGGGGCGGTGCGTCCTATGGGGCGAAAAATACGGTACTTTGCAGAGAGACAATAAGAAAGAGCAGGGCGTGGCCTATGTGATTTCCTCCAGACCGCCTTCAGCCCCATCCAGAATGGCCAATGGTTTGGTGAAATGAATGCTATATTTATCAGTTTGAGGATACCATATTGGTGTTAGAAAATGCCTGGGGTGCTCTTGCAGCCTCCGCTGTCTGAGCGTCCTCCGGTATGCACAGCTCTGGAAAAGGCGTTTCCTGTCCTCTCCAGTGCGCTCAGTGAAATATACCAGATGGTATATGCACTCTAATCTTCTAGCATTACACAGCAAGACATCGTAGAGCTGATCTACGTTTTATTTACACACTATGTACAGACAAAGAATTATGGTGTCCTCTCTCATCAGCTTCAAGAGAGAACAGAGCGAAGTAAAAGCAAAAGTACAGTCCAACAGTACCCACAACAGAAGAGAGATAAGGCTGTCTTCCATTCCCACGATCTTCCCAGATAGGCACGTGATTTACACCAATCACATCTGCGCTTCGGATGCATGAAATACTAACATCCTCCCCCATTTCAGGTAACCAATGCTGCATAGGCTAACACAGCAGTAAGTGAAGTAAACATACAGTTGTCATACACATAGTGTACCCCTGTAGTACCTGTTCCACCTTTGGAACTACCTGCAATTGGACTGGCCTCATGCCTGACCACCTTGCAGTCCTGGTTACCTTTCTTCCATGGGACTAGAGCTCTAGCTCTGTTCCTGTCTGAGGAAACAGTGTTGGCCCTTGCAGCCTTCGGGTGTGGTTTCTTTGAGGACAAACCCTGTACCCCTTGCAAGACCTCAGGTTTCAAAACCTGTTCCGAGCTACTAGTCACAGATATATTTACAACAGCTGTGTTAGCATACTCTCAAGTATATCTACTGGGTAGCTTACCCTTCGTAGCTTTCAGATCTGCATATGAGATGCAAGTCTTCCAGCCTGGGCTTCTCTTCTTTGGGGGAATAGTTACCTATTGTGAACAGTGGTTCCTCCAATTCTCAATCTGACTGTTCTGATGGTCTGAGCGATGCTTGTGAGCTTTTGAAATTCGCTGTATCAGTGGAACTTCCACCTGCGCGCCCACTGTCACTGTCAGATTCCTCATCTGAACCATCATAAAACAGAATAGGGAAAATTGCATGCAAAAATGGGCACAGTCATCAAAATTGCATACAAATATGTGTACAGTAAGAGAAATGTACATTAAGGGGCAATCCTATGGATCTACAGAGATTTCGCATGCTACTATAAAATACCAAGTTAAAAAATATTAATACATGAAGGCAGAAACCAGGAGAGGCCTGACTCTCTGCTTTTCTGTATTTTAACTTAAAAAGGAGTGTTTTATTCATGGGTGTACCCTTCATAATTGAATGCCCCTCGCCCCCTTGCACTAAAGGACCTGAGTATAAATTGTAGGCCAAAACCTACCTGGGCATCTCTACAAACTAGATGTTTCTCCAGAATGTTTATGCTGCTTGTAGTGCTATAGGTCTGTAATTGCTTGGAAAGTAGTGGCATTTCTTATCCTAGTCATTGCAATTACTTTGATTTCTGATTATTATTTTTGGGGGTACAGCTAGTTTTTTCCAGTGGAATCTGAAGCGCCAAAATTTTGCCTGGGTTGCAGTTGATATGCAATGCCACCTCTAAAAAAGAAAACCCACCTGAGCACCAGGAAAATAATATATTATGGGAAAAGGATTGAGAAGGATTCCTACCCCCACTAGTATATTCCTGTTTTCTTTTCTACCTTTAATGTTGTCTAATTGCATTGGCTCCAAGGAGTTGCTTGATTTACATCAGAATTGCCAGGAAACGAATTGGATTTGTTCTGGGCTGCTGGATGCTAAATGTTTGTTGATAGACAACTGAATAGTGGTTGAAGGGGCAGAGGCTGTGCTCTCTAGTCATTCCCCTTAATGAAACCTGCATATCTAAGTGGACAGCAGAAGCGAGTGTCATTAAATAAACCTGTAAAATCATTTTGGGATGAGGACAAAGAATTTAATTTGATGTAGCAAATTAAAGTAAAACAATGAATATTGCCTGTGCCGAGAGGCGAGAAGGATTTGCAATTAAGGATTCACCTCTTTTTATTAACCTCTGGTTATTTTTGGCATAATTTAAACGGCAACGGGTGCCGCTTTAAGTGGGGGGAAATAGCCTGACAACTTTTAAACTTTCCCTAGTCCTCTTAGAAAGTGGCTGAGCTGTACCTACCCAAACGTCTAGCTTGCCCAACGATACCTATGCCATGAAATCCCAGAGAGCAATGCAAAGACTTGGCATTATACAAAGATATTTGTACAGTGGTACCTTGGGTTATAAACACCTTGGGTTACAGACTCTTCTAACCCAGAAGTAGTACCTCGGGTTAAGAATTTTACCTCAGGATGAGAACAGAAATTGTGCATTGGCGGCGCGGTGGCAGCGGGAGACCCCATTAGCTAAAAGTGGTACCTCAGGTTAAGAACGGTTTCAGGTTAAGAATGGACCTCCGGAACGAATTAAGTTCGTTACCTGAGATATCACTGTATAACCTAACATTTCTGCAGCCCTCTGCCCATTCTCTTCATTTTCCTGACTTTATTATGCTCTTTCCTCTCATTCCCCCTGCTCTATTCCTCATTCTTCTGGACAGCACCTTCTTCTACCCACCATTCCTTGACACCTCAAGTAACCTTGGCCTACTGTCTTTTCAAGCCCCTGGCTTTTTGTTTTACAAGGTCCATATTTCTTCCTTCTGTCTCTCCTTTCCCTGACTTATCATCTTATCCAGCTCTTCTTTTAAGGTATCAGCAACCTGGTGCCTAAACCAGGCTTGCAGTTTATGATCCTTGCTCCAAACATGCTCCCCAACATGTCTGTTTTTGCGGTTTGCATAAGTTGTCCTCAGTCTCATTGTTTACCCAAGTGTGCCCACCAGCACTTCCTATGATGCCTGGAAAAGGTCTCTGCACACACACACACACACACACACACACACACACACGTTTTAAAGATCCACAGTGCATGAGAGACTATTTGTTCTGCTTACTCAGTTCCTGTCTTCTACCCCCACAACCCACAGCAGCCATTTTCTGCCATGCCACAGCCAAAAGGCAACCATTTTGAGAACGGCACCCACAACACTTCTCAAAATTCCAAGGTGCCCACTAGGCCCAAAAAGTTGGGCAAACGCTGCCTTAGTGCTTTACCTAACAGGTACATTACCTACTCTGGTTGAACATCTCCTTTAGGTGTTTTTTGTTTGTTTTTGCTTTTTAAAAAATATGTCCAGGTTTCTTTGTCTTAAGGTGGGATTGCATTGTTTGGTTTACTACATATTTGTATTGTAAACTGCTTTAGGATATATATATATATATATATATATATATATATATATATATATATCCTGCCAACCTAGCAGTTCGAAAGCACTTCAAAGTGCAAGTAGATAAATAGGTACCGCTCTGGCGGGAAGGTAAATGGCGTTTCCATGCACTGCTCTGGTTCGCCAGAAGAGGCTTAGTCATGCTGGCCACATGACCCGGAAGCTGTACGCTGGCTCCCTCGGCCAATAAAGTGAGATGAGCGTCGCAACCCCAGAGTCAGTCACGACAGGACCTAATGGTCAGGGGTCCCTTTACCTTTATCACCAGTATGTTGATTTCTCTGCAATATCTGAATCAGGAAAGGATGTGCATGTCCTAAATCAGTGCCTAGATGCAGCAGTGTTGCCTGGATGAGGGCTAATAAACTGTGACTGAATCCTGACAAGATTGATACCTTATGAATGAGAGATTCTCAGATCTGGGAATCGAGATGCGTATGAGATCTAGAAGGAACTGGACACCCTTTGAAGGAGTATGTGTTTTGTTTGGGGGCATTCCATCCATCACTGTCACTAGAAGCTAATCCGGCTTCTTTGGTCAGAGCACCCACTACCGACTTTGATGGGTCCTGGACAGAGATAGCCTTGTCACAGTGGTCCTTACACTGGAAAAAAATTGACTCATGATTAGGCTACTGTAATCTGCTCTGGTTCGCCAGAAGAGGCTTAGTCATGCTGGCCACATGACCCGGAAGATGTACGCCAGCTCCCTCAGCCAATAAAGCAAGATGAGCACCGCAACTCCAGAGTGGGTCACAACTGGACCTAATGGTCAGGGGTCCCTATACCTTTATATATGTGTGTGTGTGTGTGTGTGTATTCTAGAATGCAGCATAAAAATCAGCAAATGAAAACAAAAACAAATAAATCCAACACGTATGAGTGCACAGAGACACACGTGCCTGTGTATGCTGTCTATGACCTGCCTTACCATATTTCAGTTCTTATTGTTTAAGGGCTTAAATTTATAAGCCAGTTTAAATCCTTGCAAGCAGGAAGCAACATGCTGAGGGAGGTTTTGTTATTGTTGTTGACTTTAAGCATGCCCTCCTAACCTGAGAGCTTGTGTTCAAACAGCACAAACAGTTTGCCTTCCGAGAAGCTAAGTAAACGCCACATTCACATCTTGTCCTAGCCATGGCTTCTTGTATAATGAAATTATCCCTCTGGGAAATAAAATAGGTATAGCCACGTCTACACGAACCACTATTGACACCACCAGCAATAAAATCTATGAATAGGAAGGGGATTACATTCTGCGCCGGAGGCTGTGCTAGGCTTCCAACGGAGAGATGGACAGTTGTAGAAAAGGAAAAGCAGCTGAGGATTAAGGCTGCTAGTTTTCCTCTTCGTCACCGTCCTCTTCTGTTGTTCAAAACAGTTCTGCGAATAAGATGGTTTTGACTCTTATCTACACAACCAGTCAATCATCCTTTGAGGAGGGTTGGGGGTGCAGGGAGAAGGATCACTCCTAATTCAGTCCAGTAGCAACCCCATGTTCAAGATATAATGAAGTGTGCACTTGAAGCAGAAACTTGACACCTATGAAGTTTTGACAGCCTTTGTGGGTGCATATTATGTGCGATCCCATTCCTGATGCCTCATTTACTCTGGGCTCCTTTTGTTTTTTTGTACTTACTGTGCAGATTTCTCTGCCTTCTGTCTTGTTATTGCCTTTTTCCACTTTGCCTTGTCAGTTTTCTCTTTTTTGACACATTTCAGTAAAGGAAGCATGAAAACCTGCATCTCCCTCAAGGCCATTAAAGTTGATCATCAATGGAATAGGAGCAAGCTCCCGCAGTATCTTTATGCTTGCAACATTAAAGTCCATTTTCCCCCACTACCTCCATACAGCCCTATTAGCTATTTTTCATGACCGGTTTTATCTTTTGAGAGCATACTGCAAACAAGTTATTTTGCACCCTAATGGTGAGACACTTTGGAGCTCTTGCTACTATGATTTCAGCTTGTCCTGAAGAATCATTAAACTGTGCTCGTTCTTTTTTTTTAAGCCTATGAAAAATGGGCATTGTGCTCTGAAAAGGGTGAGAGTTTAACAAGGAATTTCTAAATGGAGAAGCACTGTAAAGTAGCTGCTGACTCTTGACATGTGGCAGGATTTAATAGCCAGTGATTAATAGTCCTAAAAAGAGGCCAGAGCATCCCTTGAATTGTTGCTGCCATATTGAACTCTGATAATAATAATAATAATAATAATAATAATAATAATAATAATAATAATAATACCACAAATATTAACATGCTGGTACCCTGGCCATTCATTGCATTAACATCTGACATTTTAATTCTGCAAATAAGACAAAATAGACGTTGGATGAAGGTAAAGTAATTAGAATATTCAGAGGCAGTTCAGCCTTCTGTGAAAATATAAGGAGAAAGGATATTAGGCAAAATCTGTTGTTGAGTGCATGTATTAACCTGTCCTCCAGAGGAGCTGTCTGTTATTATACTATCCAGTGCCAGATTTACATATAAGCTAAACAAGCTATAGCTTTAGGCCCCACTCTCTTGGGGGCCCCCCAAAAAAATAAAGGAAAAAAACAACAACTGGATGTACATTTCCAAAATATAAAAACAAATAAAACAAAACCTACATACAGTTAGAGCTTAATAATTATTTCACTATCAATATGCTTCTTCTTAATTGCAGTTCACTATTAATATATTTCTTCTTAATTGTATTTCAGTTCAACAATTACTTTGATAAAATACATATTTTCTTATGTGTAAATGGTTTTAGATACCTATTAGGTCCATAAATTACCATATAGCATATATTCAACACAAAAACTAGCAACAATTTGTTGTTGACAAAGGACAGCTGGACATATAAAAGGGTCCCATTACCTTCAGTAGCTTAGGGCCTCATCAAACCTAAATCCGGCCCTGATACTATCAACCAGGAGAGAGGATAATGCCTCGAATGTAAGGTTGGGGTTTGGGAAAGCTGCTCTCATCAGTGCCAAATAACTTCGGCGCTGTTTGGGGGTCACATCAGGGGTCCATATCACATGGTATCAGAGGGGCACTGCTGCCAAACTCTGACCCTGCTGTTCCCAATCCTTGTTGCTCTGCATGTTACTCTGCTCCCTCCATGCCCTGAAACATTTCTCCAAGGAAAATATGGATGTCCTACCCTACTCTTCAATGCTTCTCCAATGAAAGTAGGGACATCTTGCACTGTGTTTTTATATAAACTGAAAAGGGTTTCCATTCTTCTACATATATTTCACCTTTCTGTGAGTTCTGTCATACTGAGTGCCCCAGTAGTTTGACTACCCGTTCCTCTTTAGTTGGGAATGACCGCTCCCCGCTTAAAACGGGGGGCGCCCTTTGCGTGGACGCATGCAGCCCCTAGATCTGGAGCGGCTCCAACAGCATAGGCTTGGCTTTGCCTTCCCTCAGGTGGGATACCTGGAGGTCTCCGCCTACCTCAGTCAGTTGTCCAATCCCACCTGGGGGAAGCGTTGCCAAGGAGACCAGGCCAGATAGGGGAGGGATTACCTGCCCACACAATAGAGGGAGGATCTTACCTGAGAATCCTTACAGCCAGAGAAAATGTCAAACAAGTTTTGGTTTATGAGCAGCAATGGAAAGAAATTTTTTTTAAAAATATTGTAATACAAGATTTAGGTAAATAGATAAGGTTAAGAGTTTGGACAGGGAGCAGGGAAGAGAGAGAATTAGACCATGATGGGTGTAAGGATGGGAAGTTGCCAAATTAGATAAGTAGATTTTGATGTAAATTGTATGTTATGTGATCTTAATGTAAACCAAAATGAAAAGAAAGAAAATAGGGATGTCTTGTCATACCCTTCCACATTTCTCTGATGGAAATAGGGGCGTCTTAAGGAAAAGCAGGACATTCCAGGATCAAATCAGAAACTGGGGCAGCTTTTGTAACTCCAGGACAGTCCCTGGAAAACAGGGACACCAGGAGGGTCTGCTCTTCTTAGTATGTGAACAATGACAAGAGCAAGGAGAACCAGTCACTTAAACTGTCTATGTTTGTAATTTAAAGGAAGGGGGGGAAAGGTTCGGCTGATGTCCCAAGTGGATGGTATGGTTGCAGATGCTTCCTGGGACATGGAAAATGGTCAGTAAGATATCACAGTGCAAATGAATGGCTCCACAGGTACACCAGTTGCAATGTACCCATTTTGCCACACCTCCCTTCTCTTTTTCCTGGTAGGCAGCAGCAACTCACCTGCTGGGAGGCTTGGGTTTCTGGAGGTTTGTTGTCTCTTAGCTGCTTAGTGGAATTCTTACTGGGTTGTATCCAACGAATGAAGGAACTTGAAATGAATGACCCTGACCAACTTAGATCTATTAACATCAATGGGTCTACGTTAGGCAAACGTTAATTGAATACAGCCCAGTGCATTGTTTTTTTTCATATATTACCCATTTAACAGTGGTGGCTATCTGAGATTCATGATTGGTAATGGAAATCAAAGAGCTCAGTTTTCCACAAACAATCATAAGGTGTGCTTCCAATCATTGACTCTGAAAACCTACATATTTGCACACTAGGGACTCACCTATACAGCTGCAAATAAAACGTTTTAAGTGCGTTTTAAGTGTAATATGTAACGTGTCAACTAGATGGTGATGGTGAGCCTAATGGAAAATCCAATGTATTTTTTAAAACACTTTTTTATTTAAGAAAAGCATTTTCAGAAGGGTTTTTGTATATGTGTGTAGATTCCACCTAGGTGTGATATTCAATTAAGTCATAGGTCCAATGAAATAAGTGGACGGTATCTAACCTAACAGGGACTTTTTTTAGCACAACAAAACTTCCACTCCCTCTCCTTTCCCTGTGTGACCCCTCCCTAAATCTGTTTGAGGGGTTCCCCCAACCCTCCAGAGCACATTTGGAAAGGGAATGTGGGTGTGGAGAGAGGGAGTAGACTCTTGCAATGGTGGATTTATTTAGTTGGCTTGCACCCAATGGGTCTACTCTATGACTAATATTGCATACTACCCTATTGGTAGATGCTAGTTTATGATAAACACTTCATTGCCTCCCTTCTACTCACCCATTCTTATGCTGACTATTGGTTTTGTCTTTGTGAATAATGTCAGCGTCTTGGCATTTGGTATAAGATTATTATTATTATTATTATTATTATTATTATTATTATTATTATTATTATTATTTTATGAACATCAGTAATGGTGCCCTGACAGCAGGCTTGTGTGACTTGGATAGTGACAGAATTATCCACAATGATAAGAAGAAGGGAATGAGTGGGAGGCAGTTTTGACTGGAAGACAAAAGGTGTTCCAATTTTGCTGTGTTCTGATGGAGTTGACTTGAGAACAATTGGAGGGAGATGTCAAAGAGACAGGAGGAAATGTGTGACTGAACAACAGGGGTTAAATCAGAGACCGGGGAAGTAAAAATCTGAGAACTGTCAGCAGAGTAATGGTAGACTCTTCCTTTTGAAGTAGGCTTTCTGTGGACATGGAGAAACTGAATATGACATTCCTCTGCATAGTCTGTATTTTTAACGGCTTCTGGAGTGATTATATTCAGTAGCTAGGTAAATGAATCATATTGTGTCTATCAATTTCCCCCACTTATTTTGCACTTGTGCATGAAACAGTTCAAGCTGGATTTTATTTATTTATAAAGTTTATATCCTGTCCCTCTACACAAGTGATCCCAGAGTGGGTCATCACAATATAAAATAACAAGACATAGCAACAAATTTATGTGCCATGTAGCATAACTGTATAGGGATGCGGGTGGCACTGTGGTCTAAACCACTGAGCCTCTTGGGCTTGCTGATCGGAAGGTCAGCGGTTCGAATGCCTGCGACAGGGTGAGCTCCCATTGCTCTGTCCCAGCTTCTGCCAACCCAGCAGTTCAAAAGCACACCAGTGCAAGTAGATAAATAGGTACCGCTGCAGCAGGAAGATAAACGGCATTTCCATGCACTGTGGCTTCTGTCGCGGTGTTTTGTTGCACCAGAAGTGATTTAGTCATACTGGCCACATGACCCAGAAAACTGCCTGTAGACGAACGCCAGCTCCCTTGGCCTGAAAGCGAGATGAGCGCCACAGCCCCATAGTCGCCTTTGACCGGACTTAACTGTCCAGGGGTCCTTTACCTTTACTGTATAGCAAAGTTGGGGAGCCACAGACCTCTGTGCCAAATGTGGCCCACAAGCAATTGCTATCTGGCCTTCAGAACTCAGGCCATTCCCTTCACTATTTTACCTGGTTGGACTCTGATATTGCCTTTTGTCAGTTCCAAAGTACTGGCTGGATCAGTGTGTTACTTAAATGTGCACCAATTATGCCAGGCTTGGGGGCGGGGGCAGGGCTGCTGCATTAGCATCCCACTAACAACAACAACCTATTTATTTGTATGCCGCCCATCTGACTGGGTTGCCTCAACCAGTCTGGGGGCCTTCCAACAAATAAAAACACGAAACACAGCAAAACATTGAACACTGAACAACTTCCCTTTACAGGGCTGCCTTCAGGTGTCTTCTAAATGTCACTAAAGGTTGTTTATTTCTTGACATCTGGTGGGAGGGCGTTCCACAGGGTGGGTGACCCTACCAAGAAGGCCCACTGCCTGGTTCCCTGTAACCTCACTTCTCACAATGAGGGAACTGCCAGAAGGAGCTGGGCCTCAGTGTCACATGCAGTTCGTTGTCAAAAAACAGCAGGATTCACAATCTTCTCATCCACTATCATCTGTTCTCCTTTCAGAAGTCTGGCTTTCCCCTGTTTACTGACCTGCCTTATCATCATCTGGTGATATGGGCTGACTATCAAGCTTTCTTTTGATTTCACTGATGGTTGGGTAGAGTGAGCCTTGTTGAGAGGAAATGTCCAGACTTGCAGCACCCACCTCGGGGCGACTTCAAGCTGCTATCTGCAATTGGCTTCATATATCCCAATGCGGGCATCTCACTCCTTGGAGATGCTCCTGGTCTCCTGCTAGGTTTGGGTCCAGAGGATATTGCGTATCTGCCAGATAGGAAATCAATGGATTAATTATTCAGGTGTCTACCTTATAAAGTTAATCTACCAGTTTAGGCTGAATATGTGTAAAAGTACCAGATAGAAAAAGTCAGCAGGGAACCTTACCTTTTTCTCTGCACAAGGCAAAAGTGTTATAAGATTATATTGTATTAACAATGACTGTGCCCCCTATGTAAAGAGTTTTGAAGTACATGAGCAAAAATGCATACAGTGGTACCTCGAGTTAAGAACTTAATTCGTTCTGGAGGTCTGTTCTTAACCTGAAACTGTTCTTAACCTGAGGTACCACTTTAGCTAATGGGGCCTCCCGCTGCTGCCATCGTGCGATTTCTGTTCCCATCCTGAAGCAAAGTTCTTAACCCAAGGTACTATTTCTGGGTTAGTGGAGTCTGTAACCTGAAGGATTTGTAACCCAAGATACCACTGTATTGTAGTTTAAAATGTGCATATAAATGCCTATATTAGTTGAAATAACATATAAGAAGGCATTACATGGGTGGAAACCTCTTTGCAAAGATGTAATATATTAGGCAAAACTGGATACCAATAATTGTATATTGAAGACAAACACACAAAAATGTTGATGAATTTGCACGAGGACTTTTTAAAAGTCATTAAACGCTGTAGACATATGGAAAAGTGAGTTTAAGATTGGAAAAAGTGAGAAACTGGGAGAAACTGGAGCTGGCATATGCTGTTACCTAAAAGTCATCACTGCAGATCTTCCTCCAAATGCTCCCTCAGTCAGAAATTCAGAGGGTGGCTTGGAGAGACAGGACCTTTTCAGTGTTGCCCCGCTACTCATGGCTATGGAATTCTCTCCCAAGGGAAACTGACTTGGAGTCTACTGTCTTGGGAGAGAGTCAGGATTTTCTGCTTCCCCAAGTAATATTTTAATCCTTGTAGTGTGGTTGAGGATTTTAGCTTCTGCAGTTTACTAATCGCTTTTCGTGATTCCTGTGATTTACTGCATTTCAGCTGTGATATGGTAATGTTTTTCTTTTCCCTTATGCTTGAATTTTATGTCTTATTGTGGGTTTTATCGCATATAACTGCATTTTAAAACCTAATGTATGAAGCCTAGAGGATTTTTAATAGGCATATAATAAGTACCAGAAATAACACACACATCAACACAAGTGTTCCTGAGTGGAGACTCCTTCCATTTGAAAAGGAGTTTTTTTTCCTGGAGGAAAAGGAGGAGTGCAACCCCCCCCCCTTTTGGTGTCTCCATTGTTTCTATATCCTGATTAAGTAAGAGGCAGCAAGCAATTACTTGTAATTTCAAGCTCAGATTGTTCAATCACCTTCCACCCCATTACTTTCTTTTTCCAAACACTCTAGCAGCTTGGGGTATATCTATACTACAGGCAAAGGCTTTCAGCATCTGTTTTTTATGGAGGAATCTCTCACCTAGTCGACTTTGTTTGGTGAATGCCTTCTTTTTGGGGATGAATCAGTCTGTCAGTTGTGCGTTTCTTTTTATTTTGGCAGACATTTTAATCTGATTGCTGTCCTCCATGCAGGTCCAAAACCCTCTCATGCTCCTGGATATGTTTATTTGGGCCATGGTGCTTGAATTTCTAGGCAGTTTTCCAGCATGGCTGGTGCTATAGAATCGCTGCAGGACAGTGTGACATGAAACTACAGTTCCTGGGGGGACAATGGTGTGCATACGTGCAGCACCATCAGCATGCACCCGGCGCTATTTTGAGTGAGGAGAGAGCTCTCAGAAAGACAACGCTTTTTCAGAATACTCACCAAGGAAGTTGGAGAATAGACAGCCAGTTCCAAATTGAGCCGAGGGGAATTTGCCCAGCATGCATTGCAGGGCCTTTCTATGCAAGTCACTCAAAACATGTCCTAATTGCAAGATAGCCTTTGTATAAATATCACATAGCAAGCCAATTTTCAGTGGCAATAACTCAATGTCTTATTGGTATGTATTTATATAGGAAGGACTTGCCGCTGAGAAAATCACCTTGCCTTGGTGGGAATAGCTGTGTTGTTGTTCTGTTCTCTGACCCTTTAATCCAGTTCCCAGAATAGGAGGAAGGAAAGAGCTAAAAAGTAGAGAAAACCAAACGAAAAAATAACCCCAAACCATGACAAAACAGTGGGGCACTGGAAGGAGGAAGCATGGTAGGGGTAGACCTTGCTATCATTTACCTCTCTATATATGCAGTATAAAGGTAAAGGTAAAGGTACCCCTCACCATTAGGTCCAGTTGCGGATGACTCTGGGGTTGTGGTGCTCATCTCGCTTTACTGGCCGAGGGAGGAGGTGATAGTACAGCTTCCAGGTCATGTGGACAACATGACTAAGCCGCTTCCGCAGAATACATCAGGCAAAAAGCTGGAATGGGTGAATCCCAAAGATTGCCAGAAGAAATATTAACAACCTCAGATATGCAGAAGACACAACTTTGATGGCAGAAAGTGAGGAGGAATTAAAGAACCTCTTAATGAGGGTGAAAGAAGAGAGTGCAAAATATGGTCTGAAGCTCAACATCAAAAAAATGAAGATCATGGCCACTGGTCCTATCACCTCCTGGCAAATAGAAGGGGGGGGGAATGGAGACAGTGAGAGATTTTACTTTCTTGGGCTCCATGATCACTGCAGATGGTGACAGCAGCCACGGAATTAAAAGACGGCTGCTTCTTGGGAGAAAAGTGATGACAAACCTAGACAGCATCTTAAAAAGCAGAGACATCACCTTGCCGACAAAGGTCTGTATAGTTAAAGCTATGGTTTTTCCAGTAGTGATGCATGGAAGTGAGAGCTGGACCATAAAGAAGGCTGATCGCCGAAGAATTGATGCTTGTGAATTATGGTGCTGGAGGAGATTCTTGAGAGTCCCATGGTCTGCAAGTAGATCAAACCTATCCATTCTGAAGGAAATCAGCCCTGAGTGCTCACTGGAAGGACAGATCCTGAAGCTGAGGCTCCAATACTTTGGCCACCTCATGAGAAGAGAAGACTCCCTGGCAAAGACCCTGATGCTGGGAAAGATTGAGGGCACAAGGAGAAGGGGACAACAGAGGACAAGATGGTTGGACAGTGTTCTCAAAGCTACCAGCATGAATTTGACCAAACCGTGGGAGGCAGTGGAAGACATGCTCTGGTCCATGGGGTCATGAAGAGTTGGACATGACTAAACAACAACAGCAATATATGTTTGAACAAGTGTGGTTTACAAACAATGGAAACAGCAAAAGGCGACATTCACAAGCAGTGCAGCTTTTGCAAGAATGGGATAGCAGCACACTTCCTACTTATGTCCATAACGTTTGCACAACAATATGTTTGGTTGGAGCACAGGAAAGGACTTGATACTAAGTCCAACCATCAGTCCATCTAGCTCAGTATTCTCTATACCAGAGTGGGGGGTCTCTTCTAGCCCAAAGGCTTCCTTCCATTCTGGAGAACTTTCCATGTCAGGCAGGGCCAGAAACAAAAGTAGACAGAGGGAAATCACTGTAAGCAAAAGTTGATCCTTTGTACTGTAAGCTAGTTTCTAGGCACAATCACACTCCCCTCTTTACCCTCCATCTAGGCAAGGTGGCATTATCCAGCCAGGTATCATGAAAAGGCCAGAAGAAAAGTTCAGGAGAAGGCCAGAGACTTGAAATGCAGTTGACTTAGTCACAAAAAGTAACACAACGAGGTCTCCCTAGCTTGACTCTTCAGCTTCAGACATTGCTGGAAACTGACTTCTGGCCCTACCTTTCCTCTTTAGCCTCTCACTCTGCAGCCCTCCCCAACAGATGGAGACTGTGACGTGGGGGTGAGCTGCTCCTCATCCAACCCCTGACGCCAGGCAAAAACTTTCAAGGAGTATACAAAGTAGGGACTGCATTTTGGTGTGTGTGTGTGTGTGGCCCAGGCAGAACCTCAAGGGCCACAGAGAGAGAAAGGATTTGTGGGCCATGTTCAGCCCCTGCGCCTGTGGTTGCACATCCCTAATGTGGCTGACTAACAGCATATCTAGTGTTTAAGGCGTAGTCTTCCCAGACTCTTCTTGAAGATGTCCAGGTCTGAATTTGGGATATTTTGCCTGCAAAGCCTGTAATGGCCCATGCATGCTGTACTCTTCTAAAGGAATAGCCTGCAGTCGGTGAACTGTAAGTTGTTCCCCTAGTATGGCTGTGTATGGAAGACTTTCCATGTTCAGTCAACCTTTGCTGAGGGAGAGCAGGGGATAAAGGGCTGATGGATGCCTGAGTGAAAGAGAGGAAACGCACAATAGATCAATTAGGTGTGAGACATGGGTATATGGGCAGGGACTTAATAAGAGGTACCTGTGTGCAGAAAGACAATAGTGGGTGAATGAGTAGGTGGAAGAGAAGCAAGAAACATTTTCTCCTGGATAGGCAGAATAATTAAGTTCAGCCCTGGTGGCTTTGCTAACAGAACTAATTTAGAGTTATGAAGTAATTTTCAGAAGCTGGTAAACTACTTTTAGAGGTGGCTGTGTATTTAGAGAAGTAGGAAGAAAGCCAGCTTATGTACAGGTCCCTACAAAATAAGTTTAGGGGAGATACACACACACACACACACACACACACGATGGATTCTGGGATCATGAAAACATGGTGAACCTCAATCAAATTCAAAATCATTTGCATTTCCAATGTGGAGCCACAGTGTATAAATGGCTGGCTGAAGAGATATTGAAACGAATCATATCCCATTCCTCACAAGATCAATAGGACAGATTGTAGCTTTGTACATTCTATATGCTGGTAAGTGCCTGAAGCCATAGCAACACCTACCACATCCTGGAAATGTATTTCCATCTCTGGCTGTTATCTCAACTTTTCTGAAGACTGCTTTCCTGGAGACAAGGATCCCCTCCACCTACAACTTGGGGAATATTTACATCAGAGTGTTGCCCTCTATAGCCTGTCTGTCAAACACATTTCTCAGTCAAAACACGAGACAGGAGTAGTCAGAAGGCAGTGGTATTAACATAGGGTGGAAAGCACTTCTGTCTGAATTTTAAATGACAAGGTTCTTTCCCCTCCTTCTAGTCAGGTGTCTCAAAAATACTGTCTGAAACACACACACACACACACACGACGGCTTCATATTCAGATAGTGAGTGGGTAGCATTTCTGAGAATTTTGATATGCCAGTCAGATATGGGAAGGAAATCATGACTGGTATTTGAAAGCAGACCATGTTTTCAACCTCAAATCTGTGCACATAGGGCTTTTTTTACACATTACACAGGACAAGCCTGGCTTTGCCTCTGAATATACAATTGGCAGAAACCTATAGGCAGTTTTAAAGCACCTTCATCACATTCAAGTGTTTCAAAGCATGCTTGAGTACAATTAAAAATGTAACATATGAAGACACCCTAAACCTTTTGGTGGTGAGGATGTTCTTCATAAATACTGTATTGCGGATTTAAAAAAAATACCCCGGCTAGTCACAAACTATTGTACCCTAATATTCTCTAATACCTCATAAAGGAATGTGAATGGCTCTGCAGTCAATCTGGCTCCTGCCAGGAGATTCCTCTGACCCCTTGGCCTCCGCTGTTGGGGTATCATGGACTGGTTGGATGCAGAGGAATAGTGGGAGAAAGCAGTCGGGGAACCACCGAGGGAAGAAGGCTCACAGCCAGGTATGGTTGGTGGTACGATGATGAGGGGCAGAAGAGGGAGAAGACTGGGAGGAGGAGGTGTCGGAAGCTGAAGAGACAACAGGGCTTAGTGAGCTGGGAGAGTCTATGGCAGAGAAGAGTCTAGAATAAGAGGCAGAAGCTGAAGTAGGTGAGGAGGGAGGCCAAGAGGCCAAGATGAGTCAGGCTGGTGAAGAGTCATGAGTGTCTCACCCTTCTGCTGCGACACACTCCCCACAGTAGAAGAGGCAAAAAAAGGTGGAGGAGAGGTTGGCTTCATGCAAGCACAGTCTCCAATTGCTTGGAGAAAGCCCTGGAGAGGATGGACTTAGCCAGCTGTGGAGAGGCAGGGACTTTCAGTCTTGGCAATTAATCCATGCGGGCAAGACCTATTGGGGATGAGCTGCTGTGTTCAGTAGGCACAGCACTCTGCCAAGTCTGTGCAGGTTGTGTTCTTGCTAATAACTGCTGGCTCACTTCTGACAGTTTGCCTGGGAATTACAAGTGGAGGACCTGCTTGTGGGCTTTCAGTGGGCATCTAGTTAGCCATTGTAAGAACAGGATGAAAAACGTGGCTGGTTTGATCTAGCAGGGCTCTTTGTATGCTCTTATGACTATGTGAGGCAACTAGTTATGTGGGGTGCTGCAAGCAGCAGCAACAGAACAGCTTTTAGGTTGCAGATATGCAACTGCTACACATACCTGGAGTCCAAATGTTCATAGTGTGGTGAGAATCCTTTTACTTTGCTCTCCCTACAGAGAGCTTAAAGCAGCATATATGGGTCCACCATGCCACACTCATTTTATCCTCACAACAACCCTGTGATGTTGTCAAGGTTGAGAGAGAGTGACTGGCCCAAGGTCACCCATTGAGCTTTGTGGCCTAGTGGGGATTTGAAGCCATTTGCTTTTGACCCACATCCAACCCTCTAACCACTGGATCTCTGGATAATATATATACATGTAGCAACCTGCTCTCTTGTGTACAAGAATGAATAATAAAATTGTCTTCTAAATTGCCTCCCACACCCCCAGTTTTTTGGAGCTGCTTGTTGAAGAAGAAGAAGAAGAAGAAGAAGAAGAAGAAGAAGAAGAAGAAGAAGAAGAAGAAGAACTTTAAAAAATAAATCTGGGACAGTTTTTAAATTAAAATGTTAATCAAACTGCTCTGTTTGCCGGTCTTGGCTGAATACTTGGCTACTGGGGTATTTTTGCCGCCAACTTGATAAAATCTGATTTGGGAACTGGACCTCCTGCACCAAAGTCAGAATGTGGTAACTTCTGACACTGCTAAATACGTAACTTTGATGCATTGTGTTAAAAAGCACCATCCGATATGTTGTGAGGATTCATTTCAATGGGAACTCCACGATAACAAGCCCTACCAAAATGGAGAGGCCACACAGAAGCTTTGCATGGTAGATTGCACCCATCAGGAGCATCCAAGAACCGGCACACTTCAAATCCCCAGTAATTATGATTGGTATACTGAGCCCTCACTCACGCTGTGCAGAAAAGCCTTGTTTATTGGCGTCCGTGGCGCGCCCTGTGTATTTTTGTATCAAAATAGCTGAAGGACTAATGTTCTAAATCCGTTTAAAATTAATTTGTGTACATTTCAGAAGTAAAGCCCTCTGAATTTTCATTGCGATTCAATCTGCGCAGAGAATCCAGATGGTGCACTTCAAGAAACACAGCCAAGTTGGCAAAAAACAGACCTAATCATTTCAGCACTTTCTCAGCTCAACCTTTAAGCAGTAACAAAATGATCTGAATGGCTCCTCCCCCCCTTTCACTTTCGAAAAAGCCATTTTATCTATTCCCATATATATTTCTCACATTTGTATTTCCTCTTCATCCAAGGAGTTGAGCGCAGGTGCATACATGGATTCTCACAACAGCTTTGTGAGCTGGGAGGTAGGGGAATACTCTGAGTTGCTCAGTGAGCTTCACCGGTTGATCAGGGATCACAAGCCCGTGTCTTGCTGGTCCATGTCCATTCATTGCACAAGACCAGCTTCTTGCTTCATACTCCATTGGGTGTCTTAATTGAAATACAGTAATAGAATAATTCGAGTGAGTGATGGTGGAATCCTTCATGGCCACTTATTCATATGAATTCACTTTCTTAATGACCACCATTAACTTTATTAGACAGCTTGTCTGAATGACCACTTTGCCATAGTGGAAATCCCAGAACTGAAATAACGTAAAGGATTCTTAAATATTGTTATTATTACTTTAAAAAAACCAAAGAAACTTTTTTGGGAAACCTAATGGAAAAGGGTTATTGGAGGAAAGCACTGCTTCTGAACACAGATATCATATAAGCAGTGCTATTTTTCTAGAAAAAGAGGTGCCAGAACTCTCCATGAACACTTCTCTCATTCTCTTAGAATGGCAATGGTGCCCACCTGAGAGGTGCTGGAACTAAGTTCCAGTGAGTTCCTACTGAAAAAGCCCTGTGCATAAGTGTCTAGAAGCAATGCAGTGCTGTTAAAAAATGGTCGACCCCTCTAGAGTGGCCTTTCCATATCTCAGAAGACAGGAACTCCCTCTTAAAAAGTTCAGGGTCAGACTCTAGAATTTCATGCACTTCATCACAGTCAGGTATTTTATCAGACAAGGGGACTCTTTTTATCCCACGGTTTATATGAATTAAGTTGTTTTGTAATTTTGGGTTTGTTTTATTTTTGTTCTTGTTTTTATTATGTATTTTTAAAAAGTATTTTTTATGTTGTGAACTGCCCCGAGATCTTTGAATGAAGGGCAGTATACAAATTTAATAAATAAAACAATAATCAATCATTCTGAAGATGAAAGTGTGCTATCCAGTCCCACCATAGCAGTTTCCTTCTTTTTCATTGATGCACATGCATGCAGGCATTGTTTCTCCATAACATCTGAGTCAGAAGAGGCAAAAGATGGTCTGTGTCAGGGACCATGCTGAGGAGGGCTGCACTGAGGAAGAATGGTGGGAGCCTCCCCCTCCCCCTGTTCCTCCTCCTCCTGCATCTTTCCAGGAGCAGGAGGACAGTATAGATTTGGAACAGTGGTTTGCAGAGAGGCATAGTTCGGAAGGCAGAAGCTGGGAAATAATGGATGGGGGAAAGCTAGCAGAAGAAACACCAGATTCACAGTCTCTGGACAGCATTCACACACACACCCTTCTCCACAGACACGGAGAGCTCAGAGAGTGTTAGAACAGAAAGCGCAGAGGCTCCAAGCTCAGATTACAAAACATAGGAATGACGTAGATTAATAGGGATGGAACGGGGAGTGAACATAATTAGGAGCACCGCCATTTCTAGGTGATGTGTTCTTTGTTATCTCTCTGTGATTATTAAAGTTTCTAACTGGTAAGAAGACTCCTTTTCCTTTGTTCTGCTGATCTACTGCCACGGGGGGAGGAAGCTGATTCCCTGAAGCTTGATAGACTGGAAAGTTGTCCGGATGTAGTTGTTCAATGGCACACTGGGTGAGGACAAAATTCAGGCCTCACCCCTCATCTTCCATTATGTTCAATTCACTATGTCATAGTTGTGATACCCTGTGGAGTTCCCTAGGCTCATCACCCAGTGTGGCAGAACAGGCCGTGCTGTCCTAAATATGCCTCTGCCATTTGCCTGTCCCAGATGGAGTTGCTGTCCCTCTGAACGAAAAGCTGTCTAGTTGTGAGTGCTTCTTGATCCATCATTGTCACTTGAGACTAAAGTACCCTGAGTGGCTAGCAGTGCATTTTACCAGTTGTGGCTACTGTTCCAACTACAACCATTCTTGGAGAGAGATAGCTTGGCTGCAGTGTGTTGCAAACCATAAGCCCAGCAGAGGGCTCATGGGAGTCATGGGGAGCGGGATTCTCAAAGAAGGATGCTAAAGACTTTGGAATGGCCAGTTCTAATGTGTTATGGTGAAAGGTATAGCCTTACACCAAAGAAACCTGCCAGTTCTCCTTGCACTCACTTGCACAGGAGGGACACCGCAAGCAAGGAGGTGATGGACTGTCCATGCCCAGGCAAAAGTGCAGACATTCTTTATACTAGCAAAACCACAACAAACAAACCTATGGTCATGTAAAGCATACTCAATAAACACACTAGATGTAACCGGCTGTGTTCTTAGATAAATAAGGTATACTATTCATAGTATCAAAGATCATTCTCCTCGTAATAAGGATGTAGAAAGCAGATTTCAATGTACTTTAAACTCTTGTGGGTCCAATGAATTGCGTTCATCCTTGTCTAGACTCTGTGTGAGGATTTTGTGTAACTGTAACAACCTTTCATGTGGATTTTTTGGACTCTACGAACAGACAGATGGAATAGACACCATTACACGGATGGGCCTTATGCATGAACTGACTAAAGAATGATCTGATCCACTGGGTTTTCTGTTTTGTTCGTTTGTTGAACTTTATGTGTTAATTCCGTTGAAATTTATAATTTGATACTATTAATAGTACAGCTTAATTATCTAAGAACACAGCCGGTTATGTCTTGTGTGTTTATTGACATTCTTTATACATTCTTTATACAGCAACATCTATCACATTGCCTAACTAAGAGCACAGATGGCAAATACCCAAACAGTACAGATTGTCTGTGCTCTGAGCCCAGTATCCCAGGCCCAAAGATAAGGGCACCCCCAAAGCAAGCCAATTAATATACATCAAAGCAAGTTGAATATAAACATATATGAGCTCAGCGCTTTAGCAGCTACTGTCAGGGACTGGTCTGAGGAGGGATGGTAGAGACCGCCCCCTCCTCCTGCACTTCCCAGTGAAGAGGCAGACAGTATAGCTTTACAACAGTGGTTTGCAGAGGGTCACAGCTGAGAGGCTGCAGAGGGGAGAAGCTGGGAAATATTGGGAGAGGAGGAGGAAGCAAAAGCAGCACCAGGGGAGAGACAGCTGACAGACTCTGTGCCTTTAGAAAGCATTCTAAACCCGCCCCCATCTCCCAGGATCCGGCGGGCATGGAAAGTAGAACAGACAACTCAGAGGCAGAAAGCACAGATCAGCCAATGTAGGGATGACGTATAATATGAAAAAATAGGAGGGGTGGGGCTTTACCTGGAGCAACACCATTACTACAGTGGAGAGGCACTTTTCAAAGCCTCTCTCTGTGAATATTGAATAAAGGACTTGGTAAGAACTCTTCTTGTTTATCTAATTCTTGGCTGCCCATCATGGGAGGGATCGGATTCCCTGAAGCCCGACATCTACCAATTAATTGTGTCATCTTGAGTACCAAGATGACATTGGCCAGGCTTCCATAACAGTTCACCTTTGGTTCAACACAACTGATAACCTCAAGACTTATTTATTGCAATTTGCTCTGTGTGGTTGTGCCTGGTTCAAAACCTCCAGCTGGTGAAAACTCCAAAATTGCTTAAGGTTCCAGGTCCAGGTTTGGTTGACTTCAGATTGTCTGGACAGGACTGCTCTTCTCAGCCTTTTGGCTAAGATCAAGTGTGGACAGGACTGCTCTGAAGTTGTCTTTTTCTGGAGGTGTGTGTAAAGGTAAAGGTAAAGGTACCCCTGCCCATACGGGCCAGTCTTGACAGACTCTAGGGTTGTGCGCTCATCTCACTCTAGAGGCCGGGAGCCAGCGCTGTCCGGAGACACTTCTGGGTCACGTGGCCAGCGTGACATCGCTGCTCCGGCGAACAGGCATCAGAGCAGCACACGGAAACGCCGTTTACCTTCCCGCTATACAGCGGTACCTATTTATCTACTTGCACTTAAGGGTGCTTTCAAACTGCTAGGTGGGCAGGAACTGGGACCGAACGATGGGAGCTCACCCCGCCGCGGGGATTCGAACCGCTGACCATGCGATCGGCAAGTCCTAGGCGCTGAGGTTTTACCCACAGCGCCAACCGCGCCCCTGGAGGTGTGTGTATAAGGCTTTAAACACCAACAGCCAAACCTTGGAGTTGGCTCAGCCAAAGAAGGAAGTGGTTTAGAGCAGTGTTTCCCAACCTTGGGCCTCCAGCTGTTTTTGAACTACAATTCCCATCATCCCTGACCACTGGTCTTGCTAGCTAGGGATGGTGGGAGTTGTAGTCCAAAAACAGCTGGAGGCCCAAGGTTGGGAAACACTGGTTTAGAGCTTTCAACACCCAGTGTAATATTTGTAAAACTGGTGACTCGCTGTCCATTTGTTGTGACTTTCAAACCAGTTTCAAGGGTAACCCCACATAAATCACATTACAGTAGCCTAATCACGAGTCAATTTTTTTCCAGTGTAAGGACCACTGTGACAAGGCTATCTCTGTCCAGGACCCATCAAAGTTGGTAGTGGGTGATCTGACCAAAGAAGCCGTATTAGCTTCTAGTGACAGTGATGCATGGAGTGCCCCCAAACAAAACACATACTCCTTCAAAGGGGGTCCAGTTCCTTCTAGATCACATACACATCCCGATTCCCAGATCTGAGAATCTCTCATTCATAAGGTCTCAATCTTGTCAAGATTCAGTCACAGTTTATTAGCCCTCATCCAGGCAACACTGCTGCATCTAGGACTGATTTAAAACATGCACATCCTTTCCTGATTCAGATATTGCAGAGAAATAGAGCTGGGTATCATCAACATACTGGTGATAAAGGTAAAGGGACCCCTGACCATTAGGTCCTGTCGTGACCGACTCTGGGGTTGAGACACTCATCTCACTTTATTGGCCGAGGGAGCTGGCGTACAGCTTCCGGGTCATGTGGCCAGCACGACTAAGCCGCTTCTGGTGAACCAGAGCAGCACACGGAAACGCTGTTTACCTTCCCGCAGGAGTGGTACCTATTTATCTACTTGCACTTTGATGTGCTTTCAAACTGCTAGGTGGGCAGGAGCAGGGACCAAGCAACGGGAGCTCACCCCGTCGCGGGGATTCGAACCGCTGACCTTCTGATCGGCAAGTCCTAGGCTCTGTGGTTTAACCCACAGTGCCACCTAACCCCAACTCTCCTAATTCCTGTTCCTGACAGTGCTGGATTTAGGGCAGTTCCAGGCGATTCCTCCATGCTGGGCATTGAGCCAAAGGGGCACAAAATTGAGAAAATTCATAACTGAGAAGATCCATTTGGGGGAAAACAAATTTTGGACTCGCACCAGGCATTGTGTTACAAAAGATTACTGAAGTCTGCCCCAGTATAGGTGCTAAATAGCAATGGGGACAAAATTCTAAACATCCCACTTCCACTGCTAGGGAATAAGGCACAGTTATTGAGTATACTCTGTGGAACTGAACTCATAAGTAGGAGTGAAACCGCTATACAACAGAACCCCCTAACTCACAGATTGTACAGAAGGATGCAGCATAAAAATCCACAGAGAAATCCAGAAAAATCAACAGGTTCATGCTTCCTCTGTCCCTCTCCTGAAGAAGGTTATCAATCAGGACAGCCAAAGCCAATTCCTATCCCAAAAGTGGCCTTGAATCCATACTAGAATGGGTCAAGATATTCAGTTTCAGAGCAAAACAAGCCAGCAAACCTCAGCAGACTATTAAATAATTAGCACACACAATCTAGGAGCAAAACACGGAAGAGTGAAATTTTCTAAAGACACCTCTTTCCCCTCCCTCTTTTTTGATTAATGGCACTAATTGCTTTTCAACCATATGTGGTAGTTACAGCAGTCTGGGTATTTATAGAATGCCAAGAATGGATATAAAGAATGCATGCTAAAACAAATAACATTAATATGGCTTATTAAAGTTGACATTAGCATGGTTTCACTGGATTTGTAGGTTCGGATTGTATAACTAAGTCTATGATGTTAAATCCTGCTAAAGCTATGTTTGGCTGCAGGACTCGATAGACTCACTTGCTATATTATTTATGTGCTTAGATGAATTGTAAAAAAGATCTCTTGCTGTTAAAAGAAATGGAAAATAGATCCAACAGTCCCACTTTTAACTCTACTAAGCTGTTCACATTTGGCAGGCATCAGTACAGTTTTGCATATATGCATAACTCCCTTGGGCTTATTTTGATTTAAGCTATGTGCTTAAATTTCAGTTTCCCCTTATGAAAGAATCTGAATAAAATCTCTATTTATTATATTATAGCAGGTTCACGGGGAGAACTTGGTAAACATGTCCAGCCTGTGGAAAACAAAGGAATTATTATTTACTCTGAACTTTCCCCATAAGTCCTGCTGGGTTTCTACCCTCCAAAGATTAAAAAATATATATATATATATCTGTCTATAAATTACAGGGGAGAAATCCATCTTGGATGCACTCAATGCTTTTGTGTGAATCAGCATAACAGTACGAAAATGTGCAAACATGAAATTAGCCCTAATGTCAAAATTGCATTGAACAGCTGGGTGATTGTGGCAGATTATGTGCTAACAGCATCAACAGCATGAACCATATTAGCCAATTAAACTGAATTATGAGTACTAGTTTTCTAATGAGGGCTGTTGTCCAGTAGGAACTGATCTATGACCTCATTAGACTCTGAGTGGGCTTGGAACTGTAGATTTTCAGTCCTTAAGAAGCCTCTCAATTGGAATGTCTAACTATGCATATTAAGAACTCTAATCACGAGCAAATGGCGTTTGATTAGTGCTCATGCATGAAAGGAGGCAGGAGGCTGTTTCTCAGCAGAAAAGTTGTAATTATTATCCCTCAGATAATTCACAAAAATACATCAGGATGATGAAAGTGTAGAGATCCGCTCTTAAAGCAGCAGTTCCAGTTATATGCTATATACAAGAGATGGACAGATCAGTCTTTTTAACATGAGTCTTATCTGGTGATGTCAAAGACCCATCATTTTCTTGCAGTGGCCAAGCAGATTTCTTATTTGTGCTAATTTTGGAATGTTTTCAATCATAAATCTGTTTCATCCCATCCCTGAATTAATTGTAGTAGTAGTAATAGTAGTAGTTGTTATTGCACAAACAGGTGTTTAGAAATGGATTTTTTTAGTGTATTTTATCTCCAACAACACACTTCCAAACATCTCCAAATTCACATTTTTTACTGACACATCCCTCCCTGGTCAAGAACTGCGTTGCAACATTCAGGAAAGTATAAAATCTGATTGGATGACCACATTCTGATCTTTGCATTAATCCGGGAATTAGAGATTAGGTCAGTCAATTAGGTCATCCACCTGTCAATCATCTGACATCACAATGAAATTAAACCATGTGCATGCAATGCTGTGCACTGCACATTGCAGCCTCACCCATCAGCTGATTGTCAGGGTTTGCAGAGAGTTCTGCACAATGCTTTGAATCCCCAGCAATCAGCAGGTTGTGTTTATTTCTTAGTACTGTCTGACTGTACAAAACATTTGTAGAGAGTGTCTTTGTGTGCAGTCAGACTTTTTTTGTCCCAGAATCCTCATGAAAAGCATCACTGAGGAAACAAGAGTACTCCCAAACACTGATTCTTGAGTAATTACCCGAAGCAAAGAAAGGATTTGTTTCCATTCACAAATTCTCATAGTTGAGTCTCTCTTTTTGATAATAAAAAAAAAATGAAGTGTCAGTGTGCATTTGCAGGATTTTCCAAAGGCAGCTCTGTGTGAGTGCATAAATAGCCAAAATTATGCTTTCTTCACTGCTGAAATTAATGAGCCTTGCGCATTAACAAGATTATTCCAGCATGCAGGCGTGCGTACACACACACACTCTTTTTGTGTTTTAAAAAGTCACAATCAAAGCGGAAAATACATTCCTACAGTAAATAGAGGAGTTCAATTTGCAGATCCAGGAAAAGAATCTTGATCCTTCTCTATATACTGTATGTAGATCTGTTCTTAAAGTGTATCTAAGATGAGACCAGGGGAAATTGCTCTCTGTGGTGGGAAAGAGAACTGAAAGACAAAGAACCTGTTGTGGGACAAATTTGACATATATTAGAATTGGATCAGTAGAGGCTGGTCCATTAGGTAAATGAGGCACTGCCCTCAGCCAGCCCTTATCTGCCTGTCATCTTACTTTTAAGCAGCCAACCACTGAATTTGGTACAAACTACTGCTAGTCTCCTACCTTCCACCCTACCAGTCACAGGTGCCATATGAGGAGGCTGACGGCCCCCAAAATTTTCAAGATGGAGGCTGCCTTCCCAAAATTCGCAGTGGCTATGTGTGCACACTGTGGGACATGCTCACCTTAATCACACAATCCGTGTGGCAGGCTGCTGCGGGGTATTTGCATGATACGTCAGCACATCATGCAATGTGCGCAACTAACGTCATTTGTGTATGTCGCGTGGTGCCAGCCCCCTCAATTTCAGGGGCAAGGCACCACGCTTGCTACCAGTCAAAATAACATCAGCCTCCACAGAATTCGATTCTGCCAAATTTCAAAAAAGTGGCGTCAGATGGGGTTTACTGGAAGCACAGGATGAGTGATGGGTGGAAGAAGATGTTTTTTCTGTCACAATTCCTTCTCTCTCGTCACAGGCAGTGACTGGATGAAAGTGGTTTAGAGGCCAACCTTGAATCCTTAAATATCCTTCCTCAATCCTTGCTAAAAAATGGAAGCTTGGCATTCTTAAACCAGCAAAAGAATGCTGTGGTCACTGCTTTAATGGCACTCTATCTGTCTTCACATTTTTATTAATTTAATAAAATCATAATAGCTCAACAACACTACTGGAAGATCATCATTAACTGGATTTAATGAGAGTTATTAAACTGTCTACTGGCCATAAGTTCTCTCTTCTCACTTGACCATATATCTGGAGAGGACCAATTGGCAATCTGTTGTACATATGCTGACTGATTTACACAACATTCAGATACGCTCCTGCTAGCCCTGTGATATTGTTGTTTGAGTCAATGGCAACATTTGGTCTTGAATATTTTATTTCCTGACTGTTGCCAGTTTCCAAATGTTTAGAAGAGGGCTGACAAAATATTTGTTTTGGCTCTTTAAGTTTCAAAACTTAAGCTTGCTTATTTATCAGGTGGTGGAAATACGGTTCAGTTCATTTCAATCATCTGTGATACCGCTCTCATGTTGTTAACATTTGTGGAGCAACCAGTCACTTGTGTTTCTGCCTGTTCTTTAATGCCGGCCACTGATTGCAGGCCAGTCATCGGACTTCCCATATCCTAACCCATATAATAAGAGACCAATAAGACTAGGTTTGGGGTCAAAACAGGCCACAACTTTATTGAATACAGATGAAAGAGGTTTGGCTTGGGCATGGGGCAATCTAAATACTTCTGGATCGCCTGCAAGAAGTGATGCATGGTCAGTCCAGGTTGGGGTTCCTAAGACTTACATCCAATAGGGTGACCCCCACAGGGAGGTCCCCCTGTCCCCCCAGGGCACGCGGACATGGCCACTCCCCCCAGATCCCTTTAACAGCATACTCAGGGGCCAATGCCTTTATAAAGCCCAGCATATTATTTCCGTCTTCTTTTTTTTACATTCACCAGTTTTGTAACTCGCAGACTTAGCTGTTTCCTGTACTAGGAATCTGGTCTTTGCCTGATCCTTTTTCTTTAGCAAAAGTCGTGAGCAGTTCAGAGCAGTGGTTTACCTTCCCATCCTCTTTTTATACATACAGGTGTGTTTTATTGCCGTTTAAGTTGCCTTTACTTGCAGGTACCATGCTTTTTTTTTTAAGGCTAGATTTTAGGTTGTTGGGGTCTCTAAGTCCCTCTGCTATAAAATTCTGAAATATCTACCTACCTGTCTTTATGCACAAACTGAGGATCTTGGTAGCTTTTATATTGGGGGAGAGCAATGTTTGCAAAAAGCCTCTGGTGTCAATGAGAAAGTATTAAATTCAGAGCTGCTGCTGGCTGCTTGTCCCTTAGTAGGGTAAAGTAATGGTTTCAGCCTGGAGCAGAGCTGTGCACAACTGAACATATGGTCTGAAAGCTGCCAGAAAACAGCCAAGCTCCAGAGAAGTCCGCCTGCCAAAAACACTCCTTTGTTGAATGCCCTTATCATGCTCTGGCTCAGCTCTGGTCTCTTCCAAATCATGAGAAGGAGGGTGGGGAATACAGCTACCTGCTAGGGCACTCAGTTCTCTGGGGCTCTGAGTCTTTTCTGCTGGCAGGTTTCTTGGCAAAGACCCGTGGTTTTGTAATAGATGTGAGAAAGAAAGCTCAGCAATAAGCAGAAGGAACTTAGTCCTGAGCAAACAGGTTTAGGGTTGCACTGCAGATGTGTAAGGGGATTCCGAATACTTCTAAAATATTATATATGCATAAATTCTTGTATATTTGGTAGGTTTGAGAAATTGGCTGGTTGACTTTCCTAAAGGAATGGAAGAAGTTTTTGCTATATTTGGAAAGCAATTATAATCAATTGACATTGCTTGTAGGGCTGAAAGAAGTTTTGTAAGGAGTAATTTATAAATTATTGTGAAAAGAATTGAGACTAGATGTATTGCAAATTTGAGTTTATAGCAATAATTATAGTAACAAAATGCATAATTAGAAAGACTTTAGAAAACCATCAGTCGAGGTTGAAGGAAGTCATAGGGTGTGATAGCCCAAAACTTCAAAAGGATGTTTAAAAGGATGTTATGCTGGAAAATATGTGTAAAAACTAATAAAAAATTGTTTTTAAAAAAGAGAGAGAAATTGGCTGGTTGGTCCTACTCAGGGGTAGGGATGCAGGAGAAATTGGATCAAGTTCACATTGAAAACCAAATTCATACTCTCCAACCTTTCTCCGATGAAAATAGGGACATCCCATTCCATCATCATCATTTTATTATTTATATCCTGCCCTCCTGACTGGGTTGCTACATCCACTCTGGCCAGCTTTCCAACATTTATAAAAACAAAATAGAACATTTAATAACTTCCCTTTACAGGGTTGCCTTCAGATGTCTTCTAAAAGTTATCTCCCTGGCATGGGGTCACATAATTCCATACCCTCCAACATTTCTCCAATGAAAATAAGGTTGTCCTAAGGAAATGCAGGACATTCTGGGATCAAATAAAAAAACCTTCTGTGAATCCAGGACTGTCCCTGGAAAATAGGGACACTTGGAGGGTCTGCAGAATTCTGGACTTGGTGGGCCTTTGTTCTGCTCCAGTAGGGCTCTTCCCATGTTCTTACTCAAGGTTATGTCTATGTGGGGACCTGTAAAAGGACTTCAAGCCCCTTCATGTAATATTCTGAATAGCCTTCCCCAATTACCCCAATATCAGTTTTTCTCCCTACACTGGGATGTAGGGTTACTGATTTCCTCTCATTTTGCCTTACAGGATTTCTCAGCTGAGGCCAGTTCTTGAGCCAGGCTTGTTGGGTAGTTAATATTTTCAGAATCTTGTCGGAGCCCTTTAAGATGAGTTGACCAATCCAGAACAGTGGAAAGAGGAAGAATGGCCTCATCTAGAATTAACTCATTCAGCTCCCTCTTACTTTCTTATTCTTACTCCCTCTTATTTTCTCCTTTTGGAGAAAATAATGTGTGATTTTGCTTTGTCTCCTTCAGGGTTCCGGGGAACTGATTAACGAATCTGGCATGATTCCCATTATGTTTTGATTTCATTTTTGTTATGTCTTCTATTTCACCATTACAAATCATAAATTTAAAAAATTGAGTTTTATGTGTAATGTAACCTTTAGACACCCATGATGGATGAGTTGATTGACATATCATCATAAAATCACCACCAAATAATGGATTTGTTGCAAGAGCAGTTGAGTGGTAGGCAAAGTATCAAATCATTTAATGAATGATCATGATGCTGTGTGTTTGGGAGGGGTGGTGGTGGTGTCATTACGTTATCAGCTTTACCACCTCAAAACACAGAAGACTTGTAAAGGATTGATCTGTTTGTGTGGTACTTTGCTCTGAGCTAGCCGAAAAAACTCAAGTATCAATAATGGAGTGACCTTGTCACTTATGATGAACTACCTACTGAGGCAACTGGGGCATATGGAGAATCGGCAGCTGCTCTGAAAAGAACACAAGGCCATTCAAAAAACAGTGAAGACACTGCAGAAATTAGGAAAGTAAAGTGAAGTGTGTGGAGGGGATGGGAACCTGTTGATCGGTTTCCATCATTTTGCTTTCCAGTTGTTGCTTTATAGTAGATTCTTGCTACACTGTCCAGCTGATTCCAGGGAAACCAGTAAATGGTGTTGAATCTCTGCCCCTTTGTCCTATCACTGCCTGTATGAGGAGCTGCATAAAATGAATACAGAATTCACTCTCCACCATAGAATGACAATCATCATCATAAAAAAATTCCTTCCAGTAGCACCTTCCAGGTACCCCTCCCCACCTTCTCACTATATAGAAGGGTCTGGTAACTTCTGTTTCAGTGTATCTGAAGAAGTGTGCATGCACACGAAAGCTCATACCAAGAACTAACTTAGTTGGTCTTTAAGGTGCTACTGGAAGGAATTTTTTTTTGTTTTGTCTATGGCAGACCAACACGGCTACCTATCTGTATCATCATCATTTTCATCATCTTCATCGTCATTGTCATGTATATGCCACCCATCGGACTGGGTTGCCCCAACCACTCTGGGTGGCTTCCAATAATTAAAACAAAACAAAACATTAAGCATAGAAAAACATCAGTCCTTAAAAACTTCCCTATACATGGCTGCCTTTAGAGGTCTTCTATAATTCAGTTGTTTATGTCCTTGACACCTGATGATGGGAGAGCATTCCATAAGGCAGGCATGACTACTGAGAAGGCCCTCCTGCCTGGTTCCCTGAAATCTCATTTCTTGCAATGAGGGAAGTGCCAGAAGGTCCTCGGAGCTGGACCTCAGCGTCCAGGCTGAATGATGAAGATGGAGATGCTCCTTCAGGTATACAGGACCAAAGTCGTTTAGATGCTTAGCATCTCTGTTTCCTTCTGTGGGACAGACAGTTTCTTGGCATGTAGCCTGTATTATGTCACCTGAAATGAATCTGTGGCTTATACATTTATTTTCAAATTTAATTCTAGCGGTTAAAAATAACCCTTTGAGCTTGCCTTGACATAAACAGTTCTTTGTGTGAACAGGATTGGAGTCTCTTTTCTTCTGTGACCTCCGGCTGACAAAAGAAATCAATATTCCCAACACCTCTTCAAAATTACAGAGGAACAGGAACTTTCTTAATAACCACAAGCAAGAAAGCAGGGCATGGATGGAAATGGATGGTCAATGTTGGTGGAACAGAAATGCTTGTGAATTAGGATGTCATTGTTTTGCATCATGGTTTTGGAACTGAGTGCATATCCAGAGTTTGTCTTGCTCTGCACTTGCTTTGACCAAGATCATAGACAGATGGAAAGGAGATCCTTTTGATTCTGGTTTCTCGATATGAAATTGATGATTAGCTTCTATAAAAAAAAATTCAAGGCCAAGTGCACTAAAGCAATAGCTATTAAATACAACAAGCATCCAGCTATAAACCAGTTCAAAATCATTATAGAATCAGTAAGACCAATAAAATCACTACATAAAAGGTGTAGAAAAAATAATAAAAAACCAAGAAGCCCACCATTAGAAAAATCTAAATATAGTTAAAAATCTGGCTGAAAACCCTTTAAGAAAGAAAGAAGGAAAGAAAGAGGAAGGAAGGAAGGAAGGAAGGAAGGAAGGAAGGAAGGAAGGAGGAAGGGAAAAGAAGAGAAGGATGCCCTCAGGTTGTCTGTGACAATCTTTCCCAACCTGGTACCTTCTCACTGCTTCGGACTGCAACTCCCACCCAGTAGCTGCCTGCCGTACATTCCCTTCTGTACTTTTATACTCAAGCATAATCTCATAGTGAAGAATTCAGGGGAAACATAATCACTCACTGACCTCAGGTGTCCAGTGAAGAGCAGACATTGATGGGATCTCAGCCAAGTCTCTCCCTTTCTTCTTTCTCTTTCAGTTACCCGCGAATAAGTTTCCTTCCTGATGTGCTTCAGACTATGTAATAATATTAAACCATGAGTCATTCAGAGCAGTCCTTGCCTCAACAGAAAATGAAGTCTAATACAGTGTGCATTTCTCATGACGAGAAGATAATGGTGTTATAAGCTTATGCCATGAATGGATGATAAAGGGTCTCAGCAGCCCTCTGGATATGACTCTGACCTTGTCTTAACACACAGAAGGGAGAGGGCAAGGGCAGTTTACATGTCTCTCAGGAACAACCTACATACATCCTGATGTTTTAATGTATTTTTAATCTCCTGTTGGAAGCTGCCCAGAGTGGCTGGGGAAACCCAGCCAGATGGGTGGGGTATAAGCAATTATTATTATTATTATTATTATTATTATTATTATTATTATTATTATTAACATGTACAATAATTCTCCTCTTTTAGGCAGTAAGGAATTAGTAATAATGGACCCCATTTCCTATAAAATATTATTTACTTTTGAATATTATAACATTGGAGGTTTGTTTGCTTTTATGGAACACTTTATCATCAGTGAGACAGGACTAACATAATAGTATAGTAAATAAAAATGTGGAGTTCTACATTCAGGTTTTTTAAATTGGCTATACCAATTGTCATGACATAGTTTGTTGGGAGCCGCCCAGAGTGTCTGGGGCAACCCAGTCAGATGGGCAGGATACAAATAATAAAAGGATGGTTATGATGGAAGCCTGACAGACAAAGGGTTGCCACACTGCTTTATGGCAAGGCAACGGGGGCTTGTTCCTGCTGAATTTCCAGCTATCTCCATTTCTACTGAATTATGAAATTTGGCCTGTCCTCTTTTGCAATGGTTTGGCTTAATCTTTGAAGAATGACCTCTGAACCTATCTAGCTGACCAGTAGAGATTTTCTAGATTTGTTATTTCCCCTGTATTCAGTGTATTTTAGCGTGAATTTATATAAATCTTTCTAAATATCATAGTATTTCCAGTTAGACCTAAGTTTTTACTTTGGCTTTTATTAATGGTGGTGAAGAAGAAGAAGAAGAAGAAGAAGAAGAAGAAGAAGAAGAAGAAGAAGAGGAGGAGGAGGAGGAGGAGGAGGAGGAGGAGGAGGAGTTTGGATTTGATATCCCGCTTTATCACTACCCTAAGGAGTCTCAAAGCGGCTAACAATCTCCTTTCCCTTCCTCCCCCACAACAAACACTCTGTGAGGTGAGTGAGGCTGAGAGACTTCAGAGAAGTGTGACTAGCCCAAGGTCACCCAGCAGCTGCATGTGGAGGAGCGGGGAATCAAACCTGGTTCACCAGATTACGAGTCCACCGCTCTGAACCACTACACCACACTGGCATTTACAGATATTATTTATATTTAGGATATAAGATAGGTTCTTTCTCTCCATTGTTGAAACTCTGTACTTTGGTCCTTCAGACACCCTGCCAGAGTAATGAGACTGCAGCTTTCATTTACTTCTTGGAGAGACCTTTCCTTAGACACAAATGATCTAATTTTCCTAAACTTAAGATAATAGATATATTTGAATTCTGGGGGGGAGGGGGAGCTTACCTAGAGAGGGTGTATTGCTCTAAGTCTACTACAGTCATTCTTGCCTACTACCGGTCCATCTTGAACTAACAGCTCCAACAATTCCATTTTAAATTGTATGAAAATGAAAAGTAGGCCATTTCAGAATTATTTTAAGTCATCTGAAGGATGCAATCTCCTTAAATATGTAATGCACACATTTAACATCAGCAAAAGGACAGTAATATTCACCATTTGACAGTCCTGTATTGTTCAATGACCTGCATAGGCCTTGCTGGCTTTTTCATGTTGACAAGAACATGTAGCTAACATAGGTGCCACCTGCTAGCGGCCGTGGGGGCTTCAGTCTCCACACAATAAAATATTTCAGGTGGCTGAACCCCTACAAAGTTGATGGACATTGTCCTTCAAATGGTGTGTGTGCACTGCATCATGCGATCAGTTATGCAGGGCTGCACTCACCTGGACACCACAATATTTTATTCATGTTGACACGCCTGGTAGCTAAAGACATGCATGAACATGTTGCTGATCCTTATGCATGCTTACTTGACAGAAACTAACAATGAATTCAGTGAGGCTTAACTTCTGGGTAAGCATGTATAGGTTTGCATTATAAGATAACCGATAGTGGTAGAGCAGAGAAATATGACCTTTGTATGAGATCAGACCATAATATAATAAATATAATATAATTTCCTGCCACTGGATTCCAAGCTGGGAAAAGTATTTTAAAAAATTATTATTATAAACATCATAAACTATTCCTGATATACAATAATATTCAAAATAAGGTGAGGCAACAGGTAACACCTCACAGCACACTAAGACATTCTGCAAAATTAAAACACCTTGGGAAATAGAAATGACTTAAGCAGGCACACACAAATTACAATGCAGGCACCAGGTGCACCTATTTAGAAAAGGCAGTGCATAAGCAAGCCAAACACAACCAGCCCTCAGAAAAAGCCCTCTCTTGGTGCTCTTCCCAAAAGGAAGGCCTTTGGGGAAGATGGTCCATTTGCTTTATGGAGCAGATTGCCTCTAAGCACATGTGTCACTCAAAGCTTTCAGTTTAAAGGCAGACAAGGATGATTCAACCCTGACCTCCTGCCCCAAGGGTGATGTCATGGTTTGGGGGAAATAGCCTTGCAGACCAACTGAGATCTCCTAATGGAGGTTTCCCGCTCTTTTTTCAACCCATAAAATTCTCACGTTTATTTGTGCAATCCTTCTACATGTATAAAGAGTGCAGTTTGCAGGTACTCCTGTGATTCTGGGCATGCACAACTATGCAGTACTTTAGGAAGAAGAAGAAGAAGAAGAAGAAGAAGAAGAAGAAGAAGAAGAAGAAGAAGAGGAGTTTGGATTTGATAACCCTCTTTATTACTACACCGAAGGAGTCTCAAAGCAGCTAACAATCTCCTTTCCCTTCCTCCCCCACAACAAGCACTCTGTGAGGTGAGTGGGGCTGAGAGACTTTAAAGAATTGTGACTGGCCCAAGGTCACCCAGCAGCTGCATGTGGAGGAGTGGAGACGTGAACCTGGTTCCCCATATAATGAGACTACTGCTCTTAACCACTACACCACACTGGCTCTCAAACAAGCATAATCATGACATGCACTGTGGCTTTGCTTCAAGAAAAGGAATGTTTGTTGGGAACTGCGTTCCTGGTGATGAAGATGGAAGAAAGAAGGAAAAGGCTAGTTTCCCCCAGCTCCAAATTTGAACCCCTTCACGTTCTCTGTAATTATGTTAATGGAAACATGATGTAAGCTGGGAAACAGAATGGGGTGTGGGTGGGTGTTAATTGTTTTCAACAAACACTTAAATATGCACCATCCCAGTCGGTGTGTCTAAAGATAATGCAAGCCCAATAAATTAAGGATGGGATCTTTCCGAACTATCTGGGTCTTGGGACACCATAAATTATACTGCATCAGAATAGCAAGGACTGAATCTACTGGAAGTGTGTTGAGGGTATTCTGTTTCTCAGTCCCACTCCAAATTTCAAGAGGCCAGCACAATGCTTACAAAAATAAATGGGGGAAAATATTGCAAAACAAACATATCAGTTAGTGAACGAGTAAGCTATTCATCATTTTCCTTTGGATAATGCTTATGAATGATGCTTCCATTCATTGAAATCCCAGGGTATTCTCCTGGTTGCTTAACAGTGCTGCTAAATCTGGAAAACAAATATGATAAAGCACAATTCAAGTTACTGTAATGCATGAGTGTATGACTTAAGAGAAGTTTGGTTATGATACATTAACCTTTTTATAATTCCCCGAGGTGATTTATAATAATTCATCTGTGCAGATGTTCTGTTTTGCATTTGCATTTTTTGTGACTCACTTTGCGTAGCCCCCGTACTAAAGAGGAGCAGTTTTACAAGTCTTCGGTTGTTGTTGTTTTTTTGCAAGTATTTCTTTTTAAGCCTAGTATTCATGCCTCCCCTCCTCCCACTGTTTTGAAATGCACCTGGACCTCGTCCAGTTGCACCACACAATCTTTCCTGATGCATCTTGGCATTAATTAATTCTGATGTCTTATAGAAAGATTAACAGCCCTTTTCTGAATATATTATCTATATTATCGACAATTTTTTTTCCAAGAGCTTGAGGTTTATAATGCTAATTGGGTGTACATTCCCCCTTCCAACATGAAAGTGCTGAAACATTTTATAGAATATAAATAAGAATATAAAGTGAGCATCTCAAACGTCCTTTGCAACCAAAATTGTAGACTGCAGCTACCTTCTTCTGAACAGCAAATTCGATTGCAGCTATGTCAGACAACATTTCCCAAATTAAGGATTAGACGGCTAGAGGATGTGAATTCTGAGGGTGGAATTCGACTTGGCTGTTGTTCTGTCAGCACAAACATTCCTGCTCGGAAGAGATAGAATTGTCTCCTCTCCCCTCCCCCTGCATGCTGTTCTGGGGGATCTCCCGACCTTCCTGAGCAGATGGTGTGGGATTGTGTGTGGGGAAGAGAGGCAGGAAAGTCTCATTGTGCTAGTGGGACTCATTATACCCACTTTCATGAGCACAACAACTTAGTTGAATCTGGCCTTACAGTAGCAAAATTACCACTAAATCAGGGGTGCAGGGACCTGTGGCCTTTCAGATATGCTGGACTGCAACTTACCCCTGATCATTACCCATGTTGGCTGGGGCAACATCTGAAAGGCAACTGGATCCCCCATCGATGAACCAAAAAGTAGGGATGGATGGAATAGTTGGCATAAAATGTTGCTAACCAAGTAGGGGAGGCGCTGGCAGTTCATAGGCAAATAGAGGCAGTGGCATCCTTCCAGCAGTGGCAGTGCTCTGTGTGCCCCTGCAGAACCACTGCTGCCAACCCAGAGCTTGGCTGTCAAGGGGCTGTCAGGAATGCAGGTTCATTCACAGGTCAGGAAGAGGATTTGAGACATGAAGTGCAATCAGCTTTTATTCACAAAAGTAAAACCACAGTAGAGTTCATCTAGGCCAGGGATGGCCAAACTTGGCCCTCCAGCTGTTTTGGGACTACAACTCCCATCATCCCTAGCTAACAGGACAAGTGGTCGGGATGATGGGATTGTAGTCCCAAAACAGCTGGAGGGCCAAGTTTGGCCATCACTAATCTAGGCTGACCTGCCCTAGTTGAAGGCATTGCTGGGACTGGAGTCTGGCCCCTCCTTCCCTCTCTAGCCCTTCCCCCCTGGACTCTTCCCAAGCAGACATAAACTGTGGCGAGAGGGAGGCGCCACCCTGTGGGCTTGCCTGGCCCATTGCTCAACAATATCCAAGGCTCTTCATGATCTGGGTGTCATTGGAAGAGGAGAGGCACTATCTAGCTGCTGAGAAACTGAATAGTACACAGCTCCTTTCTGTCAGAGTCTGTGCTCATACTGAGACCCTCAGTGCCCAGCCCTGTCTTTGAATGACTTTCTTCTTCTGATTCCCCGTCACCTGCTTCTGTCACCTTCCAGCTTGTTCCTTCTGCAGAATGGTGCTCCGTGGACCACCACCAATGACTTGGGTCTAAATCTTCTTTTCTGTGTCATCCCAGGGTTGGGGGTGGTTCTTGGGCTGCCATCTCCCATCGCTCTTCATTATCCAGCCAGTCCCTGACATCTGTTCAACCTCACCATCACTGCCCTGCTCCATCCCTATTCCAAAGAGTGTATCACCACCATTGCCAGGAAGGACAGGGCTGCCTCTATACCCCTTTAATGCTGATGCTGGGTGAGTCCGTACCAATTGTTGCTTCTCATTGTATACCTGCAATATTCTTGGGCCCTCTTCTAGGCCTGTTGGGAATGGCAGTTGATTTTTGGTTGCTAGCCTTGCAGATTGCTCTGAAATGAGGCATGCAGATTTATCTGATTGGAGTAACAGTTCAAGGCACCAATGTTTCCCCAGAGATGTAGTATTCCCCTACACATTTCCTAAGAGGCAGCTATATTTGACATCTCTCTCTCTCTCTCTCTCTCTCTCTCTCTCTCTCTCTCTGGTGAAAGGTTGCAAATTCTCCAAATACAATTCCTTTATTCTATACTCCCATTCAGCTTTCCAGCAGGAACTTCTCCCATCAATGTCAGCTGAGTGGTTCAGGAGGAAAAGGCTGAGAGACAGATGGAGAGAGTTGTGGGACACCAGATAAGATTTATCCAAGTAACCTTTCTTGAAACACAAGGAGAACTTCCTCCCCAATACCTGCTCATCATGCAAAAGATGAAAACCGAGGTGAAAAGAATGAGGAGGGGGGGGAAATGAGCTGATCCATAAATCAGCTCGGTTTCTCTCTAGTCATTCTTTTACAAGTCTGTGTAGTTGGCTCCTTGGGTGATAATGGCATTGAACAGAAGATATGAGTTCATTTCTAATAGCGCCTGTTTCTAAGAGGCCTTCTGAGCTGACAGATACCCTGACAGATTGCTTAAACTGATATGCACAAAATGGACAGGTTTGACAGGGAAGCATACACATAGAAGTCCATAATATTATGCATTAAAAGAACCTGTTTGGAGTTGATGATATAAGGTACATCCTCTTTCACCCCAACCACCTTGCCTTTCCGTCTTTTCTTTCTCTGCTTCCACATAGTGCAAGAACGTGCTGCTTCAAATGTAAAGACAGTAATAAAGTCATGCCTCATCCGTATGAATAATTGTCACTTCTCCTGCATTGCCAGCATCTCCGAGCAGTGGATCTGCAATGAAATCTGTGAATGTCGCCATGAGATTATTGATTCAAAAAAATCTGGGAGTTCAGTGCAAAGCTTAACAATAACATATTCTCTTAAAGTCTATCAAAATAAACAATGGATTGGTCAAAGATAGTCTTCATTCGTTAGTTTGTTGCCATGATCCAGCTCTAATTGCATGAATGTAGAAGGTCTGGATAGAGATCTACATGTCAGATGCGTCCTTCAAGTTCAATGATAACTGGAAGAGTGTTGTGGAATAGAATAGAATTTATTGAATTTTTCAGTGGGCCATTTCAAGAGAAAACCAAAACAATTAAAACATGTCAATAATATACACAACACAGACAAAATGTATGTATTTATGAAAACTTAACTAAAAACAGGAGACAGCATCATGGTGTGTATCCAGTTATAGGTCTACCTTGCTGGTTTGGGGACTGGGCCCTACCATGCCTCAAGACGAATAGACTTGCTTCAGATTCCCCTGGAAGCAGGATTGATGAGTGCACAAACCGGTGTCCAACTAGTATAGCAATACTTATTTAAGACTTGCTCCGAGTGGAGGCAGAGGCTCTGCTTCAGTCAGCAAAATGTATTGAGCTGGCACTGGGCACCTGCCTTTAATTTATTTATTAATTATAATGAAGTTTTAAGTACACTAGTATGCATGCATGTACAGCTACTGCCTGGATCCATTTGTTCCTGAGTTTAAATGTGGTCCTGTAGTGTGTAAGTTACTGTGTTTGCTCAGTCAATCGCGTTGGTGGTCCCCCATGGCTTGGATGCATGGCTTGTACCTTCCAGGAGTTGCACGTTCAGTATTATGGACCCATTTCCTGTTGACCTGATTTGTAGGATATTAAAAGGGCAGACATACCAATGATTCATTGTTTGCTAGATAGGCACATGATAGGAGCTGTAGTTTTGCTGTATGTTTGCTAGAGAGAACTCTGAGAACCACTCTCGCTGTGCTCTGAAAGAGAGACGGCATACATATATATTCTCCTTACCTGCATGAGCACATGGTTTTTTGCCTCTCTTCCCTCTTACTTCTTCATTTCATCACCAAGCCAGAAATGTGAAAACAACTGCTACAGCTCAGACGCCATCTTAAACTAGATTTAAGCATGTCTTTGTAACTGAATTACCATTTTAAGCCTGCCTGAACAAAGCTGCTGTTATCTGTTACTCTTTGACAGAAACTCTTTGAGTGAGAAAATTTTGTTTTTACCTTTTACAACACTGTTGTTTTAAGGGGGAGGGGGAATACCAGGAGAATCCCATCTGCCTTAAAGCATCCAGGGTTACTTAAAAAAAGGTGAAAACTAGCCTAACTAAGCTTCCTTTTAAGCTGCAAAGGAATGGCACTCTACTGGACTGACAAACGTGAGAAAGGAAGGATAATATCTAATAAATATATCCTAGCATCTATTCACATCCCTACATTATGAATACCTGTTCCTGCAGTATACATTTAAAGGACGTTTTCTGATTTTCTGGTTAATTTTAACTGATGTTGTCTCTGTACTGTGTCATACGGAATCTTTTTGTACAGTGGAGATGCATCGTACACTCTTGGTACCAACAAGAAAAACTGCCCCAGAGCTGGACGCCTGGCACTTCAGGTCTTGCAAAAGCAGCAGGAAACCTGTTTGTTGTTCTTGTGTGACACAGCCCACAATGATCAGTAATCCCTCCCTCCCGCCTCGTCCCCCTGGAGAGGCTCTTTGTGTGTGTGAGTGGTGGGCAAGGGTAATTGCCTTGTACTTCCACAACACTGGATACAACCCAATATGTAGAAGACAAAACAGAATGAGATAGTTGGAAACAAAAAAACTTATACCTGGGAGCCACGGTGAAGCAGAAAAAAACCTAGAGTGTATGAAGTCAGAGGTTTTGTGTGTGTTTGTGTGTTTTAGTAGAATCCACTTCGTTTTGGAGTGCACTTAATAACCATATACAACACTATCTTGGTTTCCTGACCATTTGTATCTCAGCTCACTCCATTTCATAAAAATCATACACTGAGGGAAGATGAACATGGAGATGGCAGTTCTCAAAATTGCTATTGATGCTTTGAAAACGTCCATTTAAAGCTAAAAGCAAAATAGAATAATAATAATAAAAAGAAATCCTCAAAGTTATATTTATTTCTCTTTCTGCAACAGCTTTATGCATTTAGGCAGTTGGAGAAAGATAACTCTTTTCAACTATTTCATAGTTATTCTTACAACACGTCTTTCCATCAAATTCACCCATTTTCTCAATGAAAACTTGATTTGTATTCCTGCGATTGCTACAAAAATAACAGAAGAGTGCTTTTTTCTGTTCAGGAATACTTTTTGCATTTTAGAGGCACTTGACTAATGTTCAAGTGTGTGATTTCCCCCCCCTGAGAACTTTACCTTGGGACATTTTGCTTCCGATGGCTGCAAAAGACATTATGTCCACATTCAATAGTGTCAAAATTTTGACATGCTATTGTTTCTCTCCCACATGGTACTGCCTCTTTGACCACTGTCCCGTAGTGTTTTCTTTTACTACCTCATGACTCCATTCATTTCGGTGAATGCTCTTAGAAAAACCTTAGACAAATCGTCTCCTCCTCCCAGAGAGCACGCATTGTGGTGAGATAATCAAGACTGACCTCATTGCTGTTATGGGTGGGAGTGATTGGATAGCCACAACAACCCGATTGGTGGTCCCTCAGTTGCTGGGGTAAATGTGGCCAATGGGATTGTTTTCATGCATTAACCGAGGGACCCACATATACTGCTGCGCATTGCGTTGAGCTTCCTCTTTATCGCCTCGTGCATTGAATCACCTGCCCACCCTCTCTATATTTAGGGTCTTGCTATGACCTTGCTATGCCATCGTGGGTCGTCTACTTTTGGGGCAGGGGCCCAGTAGGAATTTTCCCATTTGGCTGATTGGTTGGTGCCACTTGGGTTTCACCTGGTGGAGGGGATGTGGTTAGGCTGTGCCTGCCCCTCCAATGCTAGGTTACTCTGTTAAAGGAATCCAGGGGCTTGCCTTGCCTTTGTCCGATCCCCTTCCAGGGATTAGGGCCACACCAGAGCCCCTGGGAGCATTTGGGGTGAGCTTGAGTCTGCGCCTGGTCCAATGCTCCCCCAGGATGTTTTCCCTTACTGACATCTGCCGGAGTTCAGGCGTCAGTGTTGCCCTGCTGAGGTCAGGTGCAGCTAGTCAAGGAACCAATCCCTAAGCAAACCACTCGCGATCTGTAATCAATAAAGTTGTGGGCAAAATTATGCCAATAACCTTAAACTAAATTCCATGTCAATTGTGTCTTTATTTATTGAGGGAGGTCTTGGGATCTTAACACACAAAAAGGAGAAGAATGATTTCTGCAGATCTGACGGAAGAAGAATTTATATTCTCCAGCAAGCATTATTCATTTAATTCATCCCCCAACACGTGGGGAGCAATATGAAGGGTGATGAAGGCACAGCCTCCAATTGCACATTGAGCAAACTCACCTTTAGAACGCCTGAAGCTCACGCAGGGTAACAGTTTGTACTGAGAATGTGAATAAAGGGTGATGGAAACCCTCTTGACTCCAAGACCGGTGCAAAACTCATGACCCACAGAAATGGCACAGAAGCAAAATTCATAAGATCTATGGGGATATTGCACCAAACTAGATGGAAAAGAGGGGGAAGAGGTATGAAAGGCACATGCCTCAAAGCTATTCTACCCCTTGACTCGATATATTTTATCTGTTTCCAAGGAAGCGTGACCGTATTGTTCATTGTGGTTAATGCAACTTTTCTGCATCATTGGTGCTAACAAGTTTAGCATTATGAAGTGATTAGGGGAGATTGAGCTGAATTATCCCTTCCTAACTCAATGTAATTTTGTGTGCCTCGATAAATATTTTGTGAAGATCTTGATTTTGTCTGTTGATTTTCAAGTAAGTTTTAGATAATAAATTACCCTGCTTGGCTCCGATTTATGGGTCTCTCACTCACTCTAACTCTAAAAAATTGGATTTAGAGATCAGTTTGCAGTCTTGGATCTTAATTAAAGCATTTAATTGATTTATAGATGGTAGCTGAGAGTTCAGAACAGCCATTTGTAAATATCTTGTAAATTCTCTGTAGCATTTATGGATTTCTTATGTTAACATAACAACATTGAGAGATTTATAAGAACTGCAGTTCTGCAGTATGTTTAAAAACGAGGCACTTCTAAACACTTGCCTTGCCTTACGAAAATAAAATTAAATAATGAAAAGACATAGCTTTTTTTTTACAGGCGTTTGTGATTGGTTTGCACAGAAGATCACTGATGACACAATGGATGGTAACTTGAGGCAACATGCTATTGGATATTCTGCTGTGTTTTTGTTGCTTTTGTTCTTGTTTTAGTTTTAAATCAACTGTTGTTTTGGAGCTGAGGTCCAAAAATGATTAGGAGCAAAGAACTGAGGGAGGATAATACAATCCTTTTTCCCTTTAAAAGCTGCCAAAGCTGCCAAAGGGGAAAACACACAGGTTCTGCTTTCCATGGTTCTGAATGAACAGGAACCTCCCCCTCCTGAGGTTGCTTTCAGTGTTTAAGCTTTATCTGGAGAGCCAATAACATATTTTCTGTGTAGTTTGGTCTGGAGTTAGCATTTGGGGTCATAAAATATATATGTTAAGAGGAACATATACTAAATGTATATAAAAGTTTGTTGGGGATTATGCATAATGACCAGAGCTTTTTTGTCTTTAAAAACAATGTTTAGGGTTGCTCTCATTTTGCCTCAAGAAAATCACCATTTTATAGTTCAAATCAGCAAAAATAAATACAGTAAATGGACAGAAGTACAAAGATTCACAAAATGTTTAGGGGTATGCACCCCCCCTGTGTCCCCCTAGGAAAAAAAGCAATGGTAATGATCATGATTGAGTCATGCTCATTCCCCAAGGCCTGTTGGGGATTATGCAAATTGGCATAGAAATGTGCAGAAAAGCGGCTATTTAAAAAAACCACATTTTTGGTATATATATATCCCTGCCCCCTGAGAGACGTGAAACCTAACAAAGAGCTGCACTTTGATCCACAGAGATCACTTTGGCTTGGAATCCACAAAGGTTTAATTCCTTAAGCATCCCTAGTATCCAGCTATATTTTACAGCTTAAAAGGTGGGGATGGGGGTCAGAAGAGAGAACTCAGCTTTGAGTCATGCTTTTCTGCTAAGTAGCTTAAAAGCAAAAGCCTAACGAGGCCCCTTTTCTGGTCTGTTGGTAACCTTACAGAGGGAGCCCCCACTTCTCTTCCACTATACTGTATTGTCATGCACCGGGGGGGGGGGGAGTGTGGTGAGAGACCCCTCCCCCCCATTCAGTAGCTCAAGAAATACAGCTCTCTCTCCCGCTTTCCTCTGCAGTACTGCCACTTAGAAGAGCCAAGACTATAATTCCCAAGGAAGAACCGAGCACCAGTGGCATTATGAAATGAACTCTAAGCCATTAATTATTTCAAACATTTCAGAAACACCCAACTACTAACACGCACACAAAAAATGCAGTACAAGGTGCTGAGAGAAATTATGGTAATATCTACCACAAAGCAGCACAATTTAGGCAATAGTCAAATGCTCCCTGCATTGGAAACTTTGAATATTTTTTATTTATTTTTCTTTTGGTCTTAATAGAATGAGTGATCATCTGTATGTATTAGTTATTGCTCAAGACAGGATATGTATGCTTTCCTCACAAGTATTTTAAATGCTCCTCATTTATCACAAAGTATATGGTTATGAGCAGGCTGCGAGGCTGGTCCATAATTGCTCTCTTTTAGTGCTGCGTTGAAAATTTATCTGGCATTCTCCACTGCATTCAAAAATTATCCAAGTGAAAGAATAAAAGGCTGAAATTCTCATGGGTATGGTGCAGAATTTTTTTTTTTTGCAGTGTTTATCTTGCTTTTGAGGTGGCCAAGGGGTTGTTTTGTGTGAGTGTCCTTTCATTCTACAAATCTGCTCTCCAGTAGCCTGCATTTTGCAGCTTGCACAGATGTCCGTGCTTCCTGAAAGCTCCATGACATCATCCTTGCTCAGGCATTATTCCTGAACAGGAAATAACAATCCATGTTGGAGGCACAGGGCTACTGTCCATCTAAACACATAAATACACGCACAACGACCAGTGTCACAGTGCTTTAATTCAGATGCCACCAGACCAAATTCTGCCTTCCCATGATCACACACCCTCCAAGTGTGCCTATTTTCCAAGGACAGTTCTGGAATTATGAAAGCTGTCCCAGCTCCTGATTTCATTCCAGAATGTCCCAATTTCCCCTGCCAAAGCTGCCGCTGAGCTCGGGGAGGAGAATGAGACAGCTCTTTTCCTTGAGTGGTGGTGGCAGCAGCAGTGGCAGATGTGAGGAAGCATCCCATGGCCTCTCCAACCACCTCCCAGGGGCAGCTTGTAGCAGTTGCTAGAGAGCAGGCAAGGAAGAGGAGAATCTGCCACTCTACAGCTGATGACCAGCTTTGTGTGATACATGAACTCTGGAGGCAGGCAGAGGGCAGGGCTGCACTGGATGGGAAGAAAAGGGGAGTAGAGCAGAGCTCAAAGAATATTTATTTATTTATTTATTTATTTACTTACTTATTTATTTATTTATTTTAAAAAATGATGCTTCGTGCATCTGTGTCTAATCTTGCCCCTTTCTAAAATTTATTTTAGAGCCCTAAACAGCCTTGGCCAAGTATACCTGAAGGAGCGTGTCCACCCCACTGTTCAACCCGGACACTGAGATCCAGCTCGGAGGGCCTTCTGGAGGTTCCCTCACTGTGAGAAGTAAAGTTGCAGGGAACCAGACAGAGGGCCTTCTTGGTAGTGGCGCCCACCATGTGAAACGCCCTCCCATCAGATGTAAAGGAAATAAGCAACTATCTGACTTTTAGAAGACATCTGAAGGCGGCCCTGTTTAGGGAAGTTTTTAATGTTTGATGTTTTATCATGTTTTTAATATTCTGTTGGGAGCAGCCCAGAGTGATTGGGGAAACCCAGCCATCTGGGTGGGGTTTAAATAAATCATTATCATTATCATTTTCATTTATTGGTGTGTGTGTTTCTTTTAGAAAATCTTATTTTAATAAAATAAAATCGGAATTACAGTGGTACCTCGGGTTGCAAACACCTCAGGTTACAAATACTTTTGCTAACCTGGAAGTAGTACCTTGGGTTAAGAACTGTGCCTCAGGATGAGAACAGAAATCGCATGGCGGCAGTGGTGCAGTGGCAGTGGGAGGCCCCATTAGCTAAAGTGGTACCTCAGGTTAAGAACGGTTTCAGGTTAGGAATGAACTTCCGGAACGAATTAAGTTCGTAACCAGAGGTACCACTGTACAGGGTTTTCTCAGATCGTGGTGTGTGTGCTGTGTCCCTCTGGTGTAGTGATGGTCACACTTGCCGTTCTTCTGATAGGAAATGCTCTGTGAGGGGGGACACAAAAATAGGGTGGGTCAGACAGGGTCAGTTGGTGGGGAAAGTGATAAATGTCCCTTTTTTCATCTGAGGATTGTTGGAGGGTATGTAATCAGCACCCACATTATTTTGGCAATCTACAGAAGCTCTGATCATGTTGTTCATTAGGAACATGTGCCCTTCCAGCGCAAGTGTCATCCAGCTGATGTGGTGAATAGGGGCGATCACTGTAATCAGCACCACTGTTAATTATATGTTGGAATCATGGGCTCAACACTGAGTGAGTACACTGCTTGTTTCAATTAGCTCTGTGTTTCAGGTGATATGAAATGCTAAGAAGGATCTGCTTAAGGCTTCTCATCAACGATGGCTGAACTTCCACATGACACATGACTGAAGTCGCCAAGTGGTGAAGATGCATGTGTGAATTCACCCTTAGTCATATCATCACATATATTTTTTCTTCAATGGAACTATGCAGCGGCACTCGTGGCTTCCTCTAAAGAACACTGCAGGCTTTGTGAACCGAGAAGCAATGGATTTTTATACTCTGTGCTAAAGCAAAATTTATGCCATTAAAAGATTAAAGCAGTGACTCTTAAAAATGCAGAGTCTTCAGAATATGCATTTGGGGAATTTCTTTTTACAGTTAACCAACTATATTTCCTACCCGCAGGAGACAAAATTTATTTTCTTGATGATGCCAGTGACAGCGTAATAAAAGAGACTACTAAAAGTGTGATCTACATAGGCTGTAAAGATAGTATTCCAGCAGCACAATGAACAATATTTTGTTGCATTATGTGGTGCACTGTGTTCAATTCTCAATGCCACACTTCAAGGAGGGTATAGACAAATTGTTTGGAGTGGACTAATTGTTCAAAGGAGGGCAACAAAGATGAATGATGGGCTCCCTGCTAGGGATGGAAAGATCAGCTGAAGTCTGCCCCGTGGCATTTTTATTGCCTTTTGATCCTTGGTCCAACTTTTCCCATTTTGGCTCGATTTTTTTTTTTTTTGGGGGGGGGGGGAATTAATGCATGTAAAGTTCACTTTACCTTATCCCTTTGTGCTGCAGTGTGAGAATGACAGGAAGCTTCTCCCACATTTGATCTTGCCACAACAGCAGTGGTGTGTTGCTACACACAAATACATTCCGTAGTCTGATAGGTGTTTTTTAAAAAATATTTAAATTAGATTTTTCCATTTTTCCATAATATTTTGACAAAGGGTTAGGCTTCAGGGAATCAGCTTCCTTCCCCATGGCAGTAAATAAGCATATCAAATGAAAGGAAATTCTTACCAGTTAGCTTCTTTAATAAACACAGTGACAGACAAAGGAAAGTGTCTCCCTAGAATGGCAGTGCTCTCAATTAAGGCTAACCCCTCGTCCCTATTAATCTACGTCACCCCTATGTCTTGTAATCTGAGTTTGTACCCTCTGTGCTTTATGTTCTAACGCTCTCTGAGCTCTCTGTGTCTTTGGAGAAGGAGGGTGAATGCTGTCCAGAGACTGTGAATCTGTTAACCCTCTCTCGTCTGGTGTTTCTTCTGTTAGATGTTCCCCATCCAGTATTTCCCAGCTTCTGCCTTCTGAACTATGTCCCTCTGTATTTTGACATCTCCCACTCCTTTTGCGATTTCTTATATTTTTAAATTTATAACGCTGTATCTCCTTCATTACTCCAATTAATAATTACTCCCTAGTTAGCTTTTAACATCAATTTTAATTGTTTGGTTTAAGTTAATCTTTCTAATGAACTTATATGGGTACAATAACATTTCAGATAACCCACAAATTTTTTCCCATTCTTTTAAAAAGTCCCCCCCTCTTGGTTCCTTATTGCTCCTATAAAGCTTTGCCATTTCAGCATAGTCCATTAATTTAGTCTGCCACTCCTCCTTGGTTGGTACAGAATCTTCTTTCCATTTCTGAGTGTCCTGGCTGAGGTTGTAGGATACATAAGCAGTTTTTTGTTTTCGTTTTTCAGTATCTCTGTACCAATTATCCCTGGGGGGAAAAGCTTCTTTTTTTAAGTAAAAGTCATTTTAAACATTTTCTTCAATTCATTATAAATCATTTCCCATAAAGCTTTTACCCTCTTACAAGACCACCACATACATTCACCACATACATTCTTTCTCCTTACATTTCCAGCACATGTTTGATTTTGATTTATGCATTTTTGCTAACTTACTAGTTGTCAAATACCATCTACAATCATTTTCAAATAGTTATCTTTCAATGTATAACATGCTGTGTATTTCATATCTACATTCCACAATTTTCCCCACACAGCCATTTCCAGATTATATCCTGTATCTCTTGCCCAGTGTATCATCATAACTTTCACCTGTTCATCTTTTGTATCTCATTCCAATAATAATTTATACATTTTGGAAATTACTTTGACATTATTTTCCAATAGGTCTCTTTCAAATTTTGAGGCTTGATTTGAAAAACCATACTTTTTATCCATTTTATAAAATTCATTAAGCTGATAGTATTGTAACCAATCAGTCACTTGTTGGTTTAACTCTTCAAACCTCTTTAATTTATACTCAAAATCTTTTCATGTTAATAAGTCCTTATATGTTGCCCGATCAGCTCTCATATCCTTTTCCCCCCACCAAAAGTCTTTCTTTCTAGCAAGTTTTTTATATTATCCCAGACCGTATATTGATTCTTTCTTAGGATATATTTGTAGAACCTTCATGTGCTCTAATCATCCCATACCATAAATAAGCATGTCAAACAAACTTATTCTTAGGTCCCTCCAGGTCCAACACCTGAGTATTCTTCAATGTCCTGATAGGTTTTTTTTGTGCCTCCCAGACCCTACACCCCCAGTGATGGCCAGTTTCACCAACCCTCTGTTTGGGAATGCTAGAGCTATGGTAATCTTGCACCAGTTGGTTGGATTCTCTAACTTTCCATTCTGTTTACTAACTAAAAACAATTTAGCACAAAACATTGTGCACATCTGCTGTTGCTGTTTAACCTGAGCTGATTATCTGGGTGGTCTTTTAGTTAATTTATTGTCTGTGGGACCAAAACCCCAGCGGAAAACATACTAGCTGATGCTGAAGTATTAGAGATAAAAGGAAGAGGGAGGGGGCACCAAACTGCCTTATCATACACAACACAATTGAAAGTATAGTACAGAGAGGACTAAGTAAAGAAATAAATAAACCAAACCATGCAAAACAGATTAGTCAGGATTATTCCTGCTACAAACCTTAATTAAATGTACCATTATTCTATGACCCATTTTTCCCCATGTACTTTCATTCATAGTTAGCACCTTAAAAATATACATGTGGTAAGGAACTATTAGACAAGATATCTGCAAGCCTGCCTGTCAGCTGTCAGCGAAGTGTGAGGCAATCATTGTGTTCTGTGTTGGCTATGGCAGAGCTGATGAAATAAATAGAATATGTAATACGATGTCTCTTTCATGTATAAAAGTATCAGCTCAGAGGTTATGCTTCATTAGCTTCAAATGTAGCATGCATAATAAAGGACGAAGACTCCACATTCCTTTGAATCATCGTAAGGAAGCTTATCAGTCCCTCTTTCAAGTGACACTTTATTAAATCAGGGGAATAATGGAAAATATGCCTGCAAAAACTGCAAAGGAATTTGGCACTGTGGTGCATGCAGACCATCCAAATGTCCCTATTTTCCAGGGACAGTCCCAGATTTACAGAAGCTGCCCCGGTTTTTGATCCCAGAATGTCCTGCTTTTCCTTAGGACATCCCTATTTTCACCAGAGAAATATTGGAGGGTATGGTAGGATGCCCCTATTTTCATTCGTAAAATGTTGGAGGGTATGGAGTTATGTGACGGTTGAGCCAAGGAGATAAGTGACTATACAACCTTTAGAAAACATCTGAAGCAGCCCTGTATAGTTTTATTATGTTTTTATAAATGCTGGAAGTCTCCCAGAGTGGCTTGTGCAACCCAGTCAGATGGCCAGGGTAGAAATATAAAAATTATTATTGTTGTTATTATGGAATAGGGCACCCCTATTTTCATCGGGGAAAAGTTGAAGGGTATGGTGCAGGGATACAAAATACAGATGACAGTATTTAAGAAGGCAGTGGGAACAGGAAATGTGTGAAGAGGAGAACACCTTGCAAGCAGCGCACCTTTTTAATGCTTTTGTGAACTTAACTGAATGCATAAGCACATTAAAAACTGCATTGGCGTGAAATGTAATGATTCTGTGCCCAAACCTTGTAACAAGGTTTCAAGTCAATGGGGAAAAGGTGATAGAAAGAAGGTGTAAGGTAAAAGGTAGAGTTTTGGACCACCAATATGAATTCCAACTGGGTCCACATCTGTCACATGCTACAATGCACATGACATTGTTCCAAAACTGATTGCAGGTATGAAAAGCCCTGACTGCCCTTCACTGAGCCATCTGCAACACTGTCTGTACCACTGTCTGCATAATGTTGCGACCAGACCCAGGAATAAATAGAAATCCTAGTGCTGATGGGAAGCATTATTTGAATAACACCCTCAAAAACTTATGTAGGTGCATTTAAAGAGTCTCGTCCTTTAAATTCCTTGAAGTTTACCTTAGTGAGGACCTCACTTGAAAAATCAACATAACTCAGGCAGTCAGAAAGGCCCAACAGAGACTCAATTTCCTCAGGGTCTTGTGAAAGAATAAATGTTAAACAACTGATGAACTCCTTTTACCGGTCCACAACAGAAAGTGTCCTTTCATATTGTATCGCAGTGTGGTATGCTGGCCTGACAGCCACAGACAGAAAGTCTCTACAGAGGGTAGATATGATATCGTGGGCTGTCCCTTGAGTCCACTAGATGACATCGCAAGGGGTCGTTGCCTTAAGAGAGCGAGAAAAATTCCCAGGGATGACTCACACCCGGGCCATCACCTCTTTAATCTTCTACCCTTGGGCAGAAGATATAGAAGTATAATCAGCTGTACCAACAGGCTAAAAAATAGCTTCTATCCGTGGGCTGTTAGGCTGTTGAATGAAAAATAACAGCAAAAGTAACTTGCGAGGTAGTGTGTTGTTTAATAAGAGATTGAGTGTTTGGGGGCAGGGAGGGAGGCTCATTTAATTTCATTGTACACAGGTTGTACAATGACAATAAAGTCATTATTATTATTAAATGCTAATGGTAAACTCCTTAATTCCACCAGTTCCAGAGTTCTGGTGTATGTAGTACAGTGCTTGAATAAACTAGTTCAGTTGAAAAAAGTTCATTGCATACATACATACATACATACATACATACATACACCTGAAAGTAGTTCCTATAATTGCTGGGTGAGTTTTAAGTTATTTTTGGGGTGGTACATCAAATGATTTCTAGTTCATCTTCATCCCTGGTCCCCAAAACATCAGGCCTGGTCTCTTATCTTTCTTTTTTTCAAAAAGGAAGTCAATTGGACATCTATAAAGAAAGTTAGAAAGCAAAGAGTGGAGACAATTTTCTAAGGTTATTAGGCAGATACAGAGGTTCTGCTGATGCTCAATCACTTATTCACTGCTGCTAAACAATAAGAAGGAAAGGATGGGATGCATTTCCTGCATGTAACTCCTAGAGAAATGTACTGTCTTCCAACAGGAGCAGGTCACAGTGAGAAGTACATGAAGAATGATGCCTTGTGTCTTTAACAGCTGTGTGGGTGCTATAAATTAAACAGAGGAAGCCTTTTCTAGTAGGGAAATGCAATTAAGGGGAAAGCTTCACCTGTTAACCTTCTGTCTGTCAGACAAACAAAAGTAATAAGATTACTTTTTGTGTAGCCCCTGGTTTACTTTTGGACTCTGCACTTCAGCACAGCAGCTTGTAACATTCTGAATGTTTGAAATGGTTTTGCCAAGGATGAACTGTTTATGAACTAAAAGTTCATTGGGTGAACTTGAAATGAACCAGTTCGAAAAGACAAGATAAACTAGAACTACATACACTCCAATATTATAGGGGCATTTCTCATTCCCCCAACTGACCCTCCTTGACGCTCCTTTTTTGTTGCCCCCCTTGCAGAGCATTTCCTATCAGTGCCACCACCACCACACCAATGGGACACAGCACACACACCCTCCACCATCTTGAGAAACCTCTTAATCCTGATTTGATTCCTTTGATTGATTTACAAAAAGGAAAATACACACCAATAATTAATTTTTCACAAGGGTGTGTGTGTGTGTGTGTCTCAAGACTTCTTGATCTCTGCTCCACTCCCCCTTTTTTCTTGCCCAGGGTGACCCTGCCCTCTGCCTGCACCTCAGAGCCAGTGGCAGCAGCCCCTCTTTCTCCTTGCTCATTCTCCAGCAGCAGCTAGGAGCTACCCAAGGGAGAAGGCCAGCAGTGGTGGCCATGGAGAGGCCATGGAAAGACAATGGCTTAGTTTGGTCAGAATCGAGTATACACTTTTAGAGTTAACACAAAATACATCATTTCTGGCAAATGAGCCACCAAAGATGCTAGAGGGCTATGAAATTGGTGTTCTGGGCTTTTTAGCTCATCTTCCCATCTGAAACCCAAGGGGTGCATTGTTTGCTAGATGTGATTCCCCCCCCCCCCAGCTTTCCTACCCCACTACATTATTTGTTTAGATGTTTTGAAAGATGCTTAGAAATTGAGGTAATTTTAATCTGACTTAGTATTTTAACTTCTGTATATTTTATAGTATGGTTTTGATTTTTTCTTGATTTTATTGTTTCGTCATTTTGTAAACTGCTTTGAGGTTGTTGGGTTTTTTTTACATTCAAGTAGTGTATAAATTTCGTGAAACAAATTATGCACCCTCATGCATGGGTCTTTTTCTCTTTTTTCCCCTCCCCCTTTTAATGAGAAATCCACATTTCTTCCCCTGACCTACAGACCTGTTGGTAGATGTAGTTAGCAGCTCTTAACTCTGTTAGGAGACAAGATCTTGACTACATCAAATTTCACTTGTGTCCAAAATCTGATCACTTTGGCTCGTTCAGGTGAAACTTCTTATAGTGCCTACTGGCAGCATAGCTTTTTTTTTTTTAATGCAATTTAAGTGTTAAAAGAAATGTTTCCAGATGGTCTACATATTTTATCCTACTCCCACCAACCCTTCATAAACAGATGGTTGGGAAAAACATCTAGCCAGAGGTGGCAGTAACTAAATTATAAAAACTGTGAAGGTGCCAGCAAGTGATTCATGTTAGCAGACTAACAGCTCTCCTTTGGGGGAAATTGTACTTTGAACCTTTTTTTTTCCAGGATGTCACACATCCCAAAATGCTATTTTTTCTGACCTCATTATGGTTAGGTATTGTGGAATACTTGACATGGGGTTCAGGCCATTAAATATATGATAGGAAATCACTCAAGTCTCTTGAAAGGGGGAGGAAAAAAACATATGTTTCTCCTTGCACAAAGTCCTAAAGGTCCCCTAAAGGTCAGGTGGTACAATTTTCATATTTATATCTGCTGATGCAATCTCATCACAACCCATAGGACCATAGGCTTTGATTTAGGCAACTGTCTTTTGTTCTCTGTCATTTTCCAATGGATGTCATGTGAGATCCACACAAAACAAGCTTGAATCCATCACATGACGTCCACCTCTGAGGGTCTTCTGGCAGTTTCCTCATTGTGAGAAGTGAAGTTACAGGAAACCAGGCAGAGGGCCTTCTCGGTAGTGGCACCCACCCTGTGGAATGCCCTCCAAACAGATGTCAAGGTGATAAGGAACTATACAACTTTTAGAAGATATCTGAAGGCAGCCCAGTATGGGAAAGTTTATAATGTTGTTGGTTTTTTTTTTTTTTTTTGTATTTTTGCTGTGCTTAATGTTTTTAATTTGTTGGAAGCCACCCAGAATGAATTGGGCAACCTAAGCAGGATATACAGTAAATAAGAAAATGATGATGATGATGATTATGATATCCATTAATGATCATTGGCTTATGGTGCATTCTTAAGAACCAGTGAGTAGAACATTGGAGTTGTCTGGAAAATCTGCTATTTGGGTTATGTTAGGGCTTTGGGTGGTAGCTGCTCCTCCTCCTGCCATGGAAGGGAAGGAGGGTTGAAGTAACCTCCTGCTGATTCCAGTTCCAAGAGGAGGTGGAGGAGGAGCTGCTACCCATTGATCTGCATGGCTGCCGTGTTCGGCTTTGCCCCCAGCTGCTCCAAATGTCCTGACATCACAAGCCTGACATTGGCCCCCACAATCACCCTTGCAAGCTGGCACCTCTGCACCATACCAATTGGCTCCAGTCTGGTAGTTTTGCCTGCCTTACAGCAATTGTCACGACTCCAGCAGTTTAGGTACTTGGTAAACCTTAGTCATGGATGGAAGAGTGGTTTTAGCTCTGCCTGCCCCTCCAAAGGACAGGGAATCCTGTTAGGGGGTTCCAGGATGAGTAGCTTGTTAGGAAAACATTCTTTAAGAAACAAATAAAGAAGCTTAAAAGAGGGTTCCAGAATTTTCTTTAGTGTGTAGGAGTGGCACTCTAGGCTTGATTGGTGTCAGCTGGAGGTGCAAATAAAAGGAGGAAGTCGCAGGCTGCAATTTCCATACGAGGAAAGCACACACACACTCACACTCACTGTCAGCATGCACGCTGACAACAAGTTTGGAAGTAAGACAATGTGTGCTGCTGATACTGTGAGTTTTGCTATGTCAGGATTGTTACTTACTGGACTGAGATTACTGTATACCGAGCTGGAGAGATTGAGAAGGAATGTAAATAGCTTGTATATAATAGTAACAGAAATGCTTGTGCAACCAGTCAAGCAATAAAGAAGCTCTTGACTGAAGAATTTGAGTATGACTCCTGTTCTTGTCCTCTGCCTCTGTGGAAAACTCTGCTACCCCCTGCGGTGGTCCCCCTATTTGATGTAAGTCATAGGACGTTCCCAATGCCAAGTTGACTCTAATTCACTTCTGGCAGGTGGGTCAGAAGACACGGGTTATGCCCAGTGCCTATGCCAAACCTCTTACATCTGCAGTCAATAAAGTTGTGGCCTTATTTGACCTAATTTAAACTGTGTGGTATCTATTCTTCATATTCAGTTATGGCACGGAGCCTGGGCATGCAATAGACCTCAAGGAAAGAGCCGTGTCATGTTATTTGCAATGTGATATTTTATATGGAATTGTTAAGAATAAGGAGGCTATAAATATAGGCATTATGTAGCCACCTCTACATATGTTTTGAGATGAAATAATTTTGCAAAACATTGCAGAGAATCTTTGAGTTTTCAGGAGATCTGTCTCCATTGGATTTTAGTACTAGCCAGTCCCTGCCACCCGCAGGCTTCCATCAGCTCCCTTTCCATGTGCTTCTTAGCTACACAGGTGAGGAAGCCCTTCAAGTTCCTAACAAATGGATTTTCCAGCAGACTGAAGCATGTAGCAGCAGTTTGCAAGTGCTCACCCTTCACGATTCCTTTTGAGCTGCTTGACAGGAGTAGGAAGGGGAAGTTTGGGACTTGCGGTAAAGTGTATGCAAGAATGCTAGGCGAGTGTACAATAAATAACTGTAGAAAGGGGCATCTGCTGGCTGACATTGGTTAGAGGCCTTAGGCCTCAATTGCCTTTTAGATTGTATTAAGTTCCATTGGTAAGTAGCTGTGTTTGTCTGTCGTAAGCCTGAAGAGGCCTCTGTACTGCAGCAGAAGAAAAGAAATATATTCTACCAAAGGGCAGGTCTTGGAAGCACACAGACAATTTTGAAGGAAGAGATCAAAGCAGACTCTACCATTTGGTAGGAACAGCCACTTCAGGCAATTGTTTTCAGTGTCATGTTATTACTTAGTTATTTAATTTATTTTTGGTGCATTTTGTTGCCAGGGCAGTAAAAGAAGGTGTGCATGTGTTTGGTTTTCTGCTTTGGGTGTAGGATATCTTGGTTGGTCTTTCATGCTAAGCATTTGACTTGAGGGTGGAGGGGGGACGGACGTGGGTGGTGCTGTGATCTAAACCACTGAGCCTCTTGGGCTTGCCGATAAAAAGGATGCCAGTTCGAATCCCTGTGATGGGGTGAGCTCCTGTTGCTCCATCCCAGCTCCTGCCAACCTAGCGGTTCGAAAGCATACCAGTGCAAGTAGATAAATGGCTACTGCTGTGGTGGAAGGAAAATGCTTGTGTGCTCTGGCTTCTATCACAGTGTTGTGTTGCTCTAGAAGCAGTTTAGTCATGCTGGCCACATGACCCAGAAAGCTGTCTATGGACAAACGCTGGCTCCCTTGGCCTGAAAAGTGAGATGAGCGCTGGAACCCCATCATCACCTTTGACTGGACTTAACTATCCAGGGGTCCTCTACCTTTACCTTTTACCTGAGAGTGGATGGGGTGCAGAAGGCACCCTTTGCTGCTCCATCTCAGCAGGGATGAGGGTGTTTATTTCACCATATTATTTCAGCCTAAATTTTCGCTGCCTTAGCATACCCTCCAACATTTCTCCGATGAAAATAGGGACATCCTGAGGAAAAGCAGGAAATTCCAGGATCAAATCAGAAAATCTGTAAATCTGGGACTGTCCCTGGAAAATAGGGACACCTGGAGGGTCTGCCTTGGGCTTTAGTTTGCACACCAAGCTCAAAATGTTCCCTGAAACTTAGAATATTAGTGCAATGATAAAAGAAGTAGTAGAAGAAGAAGTGTTTGGATTTGATATCCCGCTTTATCAATACCTGAAGGAGTCTCAAAGTGGCTCACAATCTCCTTTCCCTTCCTCCCCCACAACAAACACACTGTGAGGTGAGTGAGGCTGAGAGATTTCAGAGAAGTGTGAGTAGCCCAAGGTCACCCAGCAGCTGCATGTGGAGGAGCGGGGATGAGAACCCGGTTCACCAGATTACGAGTCCGTTGCTCTTAACCAATACACCATACTGGTGTGATACACTGGAGATACATGAGGTATCTCTATTTTCTTTTTAGGTTTTGTTTTTTTTAAGTAACATCAAAAGTGAATTACTATACCATGGGATTGGCTAGTTTGTAAGAATTGTTCTGCACTTTCTGCTTCTCTCTCCGTCTGAACTGAGGTAGCTAGTTATTGTTTAACCTTTTACAGGATGAGCATCACTGTGCTATTGTCAAGCCACTGGGAGTACTCTGCAAGTCTTTTTAAATGTTGAAGGAAAAAGAAGTGGCAAACACGGGCAAACCTAGCATTAGCTAACTAATGTCTGAACTCCTCACCACCACCTCTTTTTCCAGGGCTATTCTTTTCAGCTCTGAAATGCATACAAGAAGAAAGAACGTCAGCTCTCCAGCACTGGGATTCTCAGATCAGGAAAACGATCCTGCATCTGATGGGGAAAGGGAACTTTCCTGGGAGTAAATGCTGCTGCCAAGGTATTTGGAGCAGAGAAGTGTCAAACATTTCCCCATACTTGTCAGAATGGTTAATCCACAAATTATACATATATTATACCAGAGATGGTTTAATAATCCCCTCACTGAAAGTTTTTTGTGCCCCCCCCCCAAGACGCATACATACATGCATAATTTTATTTGTATGCCACCTTTCCGCAGTCCAAACCATGCTCAAGGCAGCTTACAACATGAAAAAAATACATAACTACAATGTAGCCATAAACAATAAATAAAACATTTAAAAATACACAACCAAATTGAACAATTTCCACATAAATCACAAGATCTGAAATAAAGACATACACCAAAAAAACAGCCACAAACCATCCAGTCCAAGAGTCTTTTCAGCAGCCTCAGCTTTTGCAGCTGGAGTCAGTCAAGGCCCCACAACTTCTAGGTGTTACGTCTAAAATCTGGGTGCGGGGCTACACTGCCACCCAGCTCGTCAGACTAAGTGTCCGCGGGTCCCTGCGGAAGAAAATGAGCTCAGCCGGACAGGAGCAAAATGCGGAGATCCAAGGTTTATTGCGCAACAGGTTCAAGACGAGATTGAACAGCGAGAAAGGGGTGACATGAACTTTTGAAACTCCCTCCATGTCCCAGAATACAGTGCAAAATACATCCCAGTTACATCATGAATACATTAAGGAAAGGTTGGGTTACACAGATTACATCATGAATACATTAAGGAGAGGTTGGGTTACACCGGATTAACATATGGAGGAGGGAGGGGGGAATATGGAGAGCTGGAGATATGCGCAGATAAGCGCTTCCTGAGGGTGATGGGAAGACAATGGTCCATGTATGCATAGTTTGTCACCTGGCATTGCCCGGAGGAAAGGTTTGGCAGAGTGATTTGACAGGATTAGGGTCTTGACACCTTACTTGAGGGATTATGGAAGACAGAGGAGGGGTGATGGAGTCCTAGAGAAATTGAGCAAATTGGCACGTTGATTTTCTATGGATTTTATAGATTTTAGTCCCTTTTAACATTGACAATTGGGAATAATGGATATATTGTAGCGAAGAAGGTGAAGAAGACATGCCCCCCCCTTCTGTAACATAGGCCAGGTAGAAAAAGGCTTGCAAGGCATGAAGCAGGTTTTCCAAGAACCAAGATGGATGGTGGCAGCAGTAGCCTTTTAATTTTTGCAAATGTTATTGCTGTTTCCTGTGTCTCCCTCCTCCCTGTCATTCTCCTATGTTCCTCCTGTTTTTTCAGAGATCCCAGAGTGCCATAAATCCCACCAGATTAACTAGGGACAGATCTTCTATGAAACTAAGGAATCTTAAGCTTCAGAGTCCCTGATCTGGGAGGGTCCCCAGAAGTGGCTTTGGACCTCACTGCTTGAAATTTTGGGGTCTAATAGACCCAATTTGACTCTAACCAGTTAATTCTTTGTTGCATATATTTCAACGATCCCTAAATTTGAGAGTCGGCAGCACAGATGTTGTAAAGGTGTGGGATCTTTTCCTGGGACAACCCCACTGAAGAGGATAACAGTGGTTATCCAATCCGTCATTGCTGGTTGCAAAGGGGCACCCATGACAGTTCATGCTTCTGAGCCCCCAAAATGTAGACCTGTCACTGCTCCTGACTCAGCAGCACTTGCGAAGCTTCCTTCAGTAAGTTTCCTGTAGTCTGCAGTAGTTTTAGCTCTTGCCAGGATCAGTCAGAGGAGCACATATATTTCTGTCAGAGCCAAGGAAAGGAAAACACAAAAAGCCACAGGTTTTGTTGTTTAAGGAAACAATGTGCATTGGGAGTGTATTGGGAGTCTGGTAGCAGATGCTTCTCCCAGCAAGTGTTTGCTGGCCACACCCACTGTCTGACACTTGCAGGTGTGGGTTGCTGAAATTTCAGCTCTCAGGGTTAGCAGTCCTTGACTATACTTTGACAGCGGTGAGAAGGGGGATACATAACTGTATAATCACATGAGAAATTTCAAGGATAGTAAAGGAGCGTGTGAGTGTTAATGACATGCACGTCCACTAGGGAAGGAAACATTCAGTTTTAATGCAAAACTAGCTGTTTTGCACTTCCCGGAACAGTATGCAAATGAAACACATCTTATCCTTTGAAATTCACACTTCTCTGATTTTTGTGGTGCAGGCCTCCAATTAAGCAAGGCGCACCAAAACGTGTTCGTTTGGAGCAAGTATGCATTAAAATGCACATAGTACTAAAAAGTAGCATGCACCATATTAGGGGAGATGTCTTGCAAAAATGTGTATATTAGGAAATGTGTGCATTATAATGCTGGCAAAAATTTGGAGGTGATTAGAAAAAAAAGAGACACTGAAATGGACAGATTCAACTACAAAGCAAATATACCGACGGGGCTGGCACTCAGTAACTGGTACAAGTTAAATTGTAACAACTGTGTCTGGAGGGGAAATCAGAGGCTGGCAAATTTGGAAGCAACCCTAATTTTAAACCACAAACAGGCATCTTGAACCCCATGATGAGGAAAAGAGGCTTTGGCGACAATTTCCAAGAGATATTGGCAGTCAGGGAAGTATTACTCACCTCCCTGCTGCAAATTGCTTTTTCCTGAAGCTACTTTGTAGAGAAGTAGTGGCTATCAGGGTTTTATTACTTCTGCTGATGTGTACTATGTAACCTCAGAATACATTCTAATTCTGAGCATGTACTTAAAATGTTTTTTAGTTTACGGCAGAAGCTGAGTTTCCTTAGCTGCCCGCATTACTCCCGTTGCTTCCTTACGTACTTGTTAAGATTTTTGATAGTGGGCTTTATAAAGATACTTTGTCACAGTACAGATGGAATATGAAGGAAGATGGATGGCAGAATTGGTTACTTCCAATCTGTTCTGTTCCTATGTCACAGCAAATCCAGTTAATGTGCATCCATACCAGGCTCCATATTACAGTATATGGGAGTTACACTGCTTTCTGAGCATCCATTTCTCTGCACTGCTAAGAGTCATGGAAGAAATGACTTGTGAGCTCATTTTATGAGCTGTGGGTCTAATTAAGAGCATTTGCATCCTACTCACTGCATGAATATTTCTGGAAGGTTAAAGCCTTGACACATTCGCACCACCAGCAACACTTCCTATGTAACTGGAGGTTTTGCAAATATCTTAACAAGGGCTTTGGGGGATATTAAATCGGAAGGTGGAAAAGGATAGCAATTAATACATTCTGATTACTTATTTATTGCTATTTATACCCTACAGAAAGTGCAGAAGGGACTGACGCATCAGAAGAAATGCCAGGACATTCATTTGAAAGTTTGAAATAGCCTTGTTCATGTAAATTGAATAAAGGCCACACTATCATTGACTTGAACCAGAGGCCACCCTGTCACTGGCTGGAACAGGAAGTCAGGGAGGAAATATTCTCAAGTTCTCTGGCAGCTCTGCAAATTTCTAACAGTTTCTGAAATCGTTATAACACGTTCTGTCTACTTTTCATAAATATTTTCCATGTCACTTTGGTATTGACTGACAGGCTGACACAAATACAAATAAAGATGTGTTCAATTTTGCTGAATTGCTTTTTAAATCCACGCACACATATCCCCCACTCAAGGTATGTTCTGCTTCCTTCCTCCTTATCCTTACTGACAACACCATGAGCCTTCTTCCCCTGAGACAGATTGGGCAGGATAGAACAGGGCCTTTCCCCCCTTCCCATTGTCAACATTTGTGATTTAATTGGGATCTCTCTATAGTTTATTATAGATTTGGAAAGGACTGTAGACTGTCTTCAGACCCCATCTGTGTTATTTATTAAAAGCAGTATCATACCATTTAGAATAGTCATGGCTTTCCCCAGAGTATTCTGGGAAGTGTAGTTTGGCTGTTCTTGATGATGATTATAATGATAATGATTCCATTTATATACTGCCTTTATCAAAAGATCCCAGGGTGGTGTACAACATTAAGAATACATGTTACAGAGCATAATGATAAAAGCATTAAAAAACATAATAATAAAATAATCATAATAACAGCCCCCCTGCACAGTTTTAACAGGCCATAGATTATTTACTAGCCATAGGCCTGGGGAAATAGGAATGTTTTTGCCTGGTGCCTAAAGACATGTAGTGATGGCTCCAGGTGAGCCTCTCTAGGGACAGCTTTCCACAATCAGGGAGCCATCACAGAAAAGGCCCATTCTTGTGTTGCCACCCTCTGAACCTCTAAGGGAGGAGGACAAAGAGAAGGGTCAAGTGCAGGGGCCAGGTTGTTTCGAATGAGGAGAGGTATTGAGGTCCTAAGCCTGAGCACGTTGAATTGGGCTCAGAACTATTCAGCAGCTGGGCCAGGATGGGCATTATATGCTCAAACCATCTGGCTATTTAATTTTGCACCATCTGAAGTTTCTGAACCATCTTCAGAGGCAGCCCCATATATGACACGTTGTAGTAATCCTACCTAGTGGTTACCAGAGCATAGGCCACAAAAATTAGGCTTCCCCTGTCCGGAGAGGGACGCTGCTGGGTCACCAGCCAAAGCTGACAGAAGGCACTCTGCATCACTGAGGCCACCTTGGCCTCAAGTGACAGTAATGGAACCAGGAACACCACCAAGCTACATATCTGCTCTGTAAGAAGGAGCGTAATCCCCTCAAGAGCAGGCAGTCTCCCATCCATCCAGTCTAGGGAACTACCCACAAACAGTGCCTCTGTCCTATCTGGATTGAGCTTCTGCCTTTTGGCTCTCACCCAGTTCATTACCGAGGCAAGACATTGGTCCACCCCATCTACTCTCATGCCTGTAGATGTAAATGAAATATAGAGCTGTGTGGTTTTTGTTTTTGTTTTTTTCTGATAAATTTATTTATTTAGTTTTTCAGATTAAAATGATACAATTACATATCCAACATACATCATAAAAACAAGATTCCAGAGAATCTCCTGGACTTTCCTCCTCCCCCTTTGTTAATAATTTCCTCCTGCATCTTTTATGATAATCCAAATATTTTATATCTCCAATGTATCCAAAATTCACCATTAAACTACAAGTGTTATTCCAATCCTGCTACTAATTTTAGCTATTCACAATGGTTTTTAAAATAAATTGTAAATTTCTCCCATTCCTTATTAAAATTTTGGTCTTCCTGATCGCTGATTCTTCCGGTCATTTTAGCCATTTTGTCATAATCCACCAACTTAATCTGCCTTTCTTTTCTGGTAGGGACTTTATCTTTATCTATCTGGAATAGAACTGTGTGTCATCATCACACTACTGAAAGCACACTAGGAAACTCTGGGTGACTGCACTCAGTGGCTTCGGATGGATATTAAACAACATGGGGATAGAATTGAGCCCTGAAACATGGAGCCCTCACTGAAGGTCTGCATGGTGCTGAAAAGCACTCCCAAGGCATCACTCATTCAAGATGACCATCCAAGAAGGACCAGAACCACTACAAAGCAGGGCCACCCACCCCTAACTTGGACTGCCTCTCCAGGAGGATACAGTGGCTGATGGTATCAAAATGCCCAGTCTCTCTCCTGACAGAGCTCATCATATAATGCAACCAAGGTAGTTTCTGTGGCAAATCCAGGCTGAAACCCCGATTGAAATGAATCTGGAAAATCAGTCTCCTCCAAGAGTACCTGCATTTGAGAGTTGTTAAAAGGTAAAGGTAAAGGTACCCCTGCCCGTACGGGCCAGTCTTGACAGACTCTGGGGTTGTGCGCCCATCTCACTCAAGAGGCCAGGGGCCAGCGCTGTCCGGAGACACTTCCGGGTCACGTGGCCAGCGTGACATCGCTGCTCTGGCGAGCCAGAGCCGCACAAGGAAACGCCATTTACCTTCCCGCTGGTAAGCGGTCCCTATTTATCTACTTGCACCCGGAGGTGCTTTCGAACTGCTAGGTTGGCAGGCGCTGGGACCGAGCAGCGGGAGCGCACCCCGCCGCAGGGATTCGAACCGCCGACCTTTCGATCGGCAAGTCCTAGGCGCTGAGGCTTTAACCCACAGCGCCACCTGCGTCCCTGAGAGTTGTTAGGAGACCCCTATTCCGCTCCACACACACACAAAGCTACAGTTCTCAGAATTTCCTAGGCAGATAGATGGATTGACAAACCAATCTGAGAACTATAGAGGCTGTCATGGCACGATGAAGTGGCCGGTGCCTCTTCTACATCCCATAAGCAGGGACGGATAAGCACAGATCAGTCGGGTGACTGGAGTCAGGCTGCAGTTGCCCACCACTGACTGACAAGCAGGAAAAATGTCATTTGAATGGCAAGAGCCCACACTGACTTTTTTTTGCTTTCAGCTACTCTGCTGTTCATATTGCCTATCTTGTTAGTTAACAAGTCTGCTGTTTTTCATGCCCCATTTGTAGATACATATCTCGTCTTCATTACAAATTTTAGGGTGGGAAATAAACTGCACCCTTTCTGCATGCATTTATGAACAATAGTCTTTCTGTAAAAGGAATGGGAAATCAAAGACTATTTGTGTGACTGATCACATGTGCTCTTGTTGAGTACGCAGAACACAGAATTAAGCAGCTAGCAATAAAAAAGAAGAAGACCTTGTACAGTGTGCATTTTCCAAATAACAAACAGACTAATTGACTATCTAAAAGTGTTCCTTTATGCTACATAATAAGGACCTTTCCTTTGGCAGGAAGTTTAATTAAGTCTAGTTAATATATGGAAGCTGAACTTCAAACAATGCTCATAAACTACTCTTATTTTTAATTCCCCCCTCCCTCAAATTTTAGGCAAGAAAAATGAATTTGGTTTAGCTGACAGCTTGGTAGAGGCACAACTGAGATGTAATAGATTTAAAGTGAGGCTAAGTATCTAAATGGGGATATCAAAAAGGAGTGTAAAAAATAGATGCTAATTAAACAGAGGGTTTTTTATTATTTTTATGTTGCCTTCTGTCTGACCTGTTTTCAAGTCTTTCATCTTCAGCATCGTCAACACATATTGAAAAAATCTGATTAACATCTGAAGAAGTAGGGTTCCTGAAAGCAGGTTTGCTCCCCCCATCTCATTTTAGGAAATGCTTTTTAATCAAAGGCTAGTGCCCAATCTCCAAGACAGCTAATTAAAGCAAAGGAGGGTGAAACCTGAATGCATTAATGTTGCAAATGTTGCAGATTTCTATGGAAGTTAACATACAAGGTTGCAGTTTGTGAGCAAGACAATGGCCGCTTCCTGCCTTTCCATCTTTGTCTCCCCATCCCCCTCGGCTGCTGCAGAGGCGATCACACAGGGTTCCCAGATGTTTCACCGTCTATTGATCCCTGTGCCACCACTTTATTTCTCACTGCCACCACCCAGGCCCTACCTGGTAAAATACTGAGTCCAGTCAGGGTTAAATTGAACATAAACTTCTGTTTATTTATTGCAGTTTAACAAGCGTGTGGTTTCATAAATGGTATCAGTCAATTACAATCTTGGGGTGCCTATCCAGACCTATAACTTCCACTTCCTGCTCTCACTCACTAAACCAGCTTTCTGATATTTACTTGTCTTCCTAGCTCCTAACTGTGCCTGACTCAGCTTATTTCGCTAAACTAACTCAACCTACCCACAGGAAAAGGGACCCCTGACCAGTCATGACTGACTCTGGGGTTGTGGCACTCATCTCGCTTTATTGGCCAAGAGAGCCGGCGTAAAGCTTCCAGGTCATGTGGCCAGCATGACTAAGCCACTTCTGGCAAACCAGAGCAGCACACGGAAACGCCGTTTACCTTCCCGCTGGAGCCGTACCTATTTATCTACTTGCACTTTGACGTGCTTTTGAACTGCTAGGTTGGCAGGAGCAGGGACTGAGCAACGGGAGCTCACCCCGTCATGGGGATTCGAACCACCAACCTTCTGATCGGCAAGCCCTAGGCTCTGTGGTTTAACCCACAGCACCACCCACGTCTCTATCCCAATTCACTCCCACTCCAATCAACCACCCAACTCCCAATGAACTCCCTTTTCACCCCTTCCAGAGCTGGTTTTATAGTCCCTCTGACTCCACCCCCTGGGTTCTGATTGGGTAGCCTGTTAAACTATTTCACCTCCAGGACTCTCATATGTTAACGTCACACATGGGTCCCCACTAAAACCCACCCATTCAAACTGGCTAATCTGCTGTGTCCGCAGGGAATGCGGTGGGGCATGGGGAGTGGACCGGAGGGAGACAGGCTTCCTTTGGGTCTGCCTGCCATCTACATAGCCTGGTTGACCCCCAAGCGCAGCACCCAGTTGGCCTTGAGCATCACCCACCCTTTCCCTCCCTCCATGAATTGTCTTTTGCTGTTCTAACCATTTCCTTTTCAGCTAGGTGGGCTTTGCTGTGGTCTGTTGCCAGTTGCCGTATTCAGGGCTGGGAAGGAATTTCCCCTGTGCTGCAGTTTTCGCCTTCCCCATAGCACTAGTCACAGTTTAGGCCTTGGGTGGAACCCTACAGTCTTTCATCCAATTGGGATGTGGTGAAGTGGTGACTCACCCACCCCTAATTTCATTGCAGGGGACAATAATAGGGTACCCCATTAAAGGGGTCTGGAGGGAAGTCTCTGTCTAAGGGCCAGTTGCTTAGGCTAGCAGACCATAGAGCTTCCCTCAGCATTTGGGGACTATCCACATAAACCTGCTTTTTGCGATGGACCCACACCCAAATAGACCCTGTCATGCCTCAGTTTCCTCAGTCGGATGCATGTCCAAAGCCTCCTGCATTTGAAATCAATAACATTGTGTCCATTTCAAATCCCAGACTGTTGTGTCCATTCATTTACCACTCAATAGTCGGGTGTGCTGGGGTTGGGGGTTCTGAGGCAGGGCACTCAGCACCTAAACAAACTTTGGACACTTGTTTAATTTCAAAATGTATTTTAATATATATATATTATATTCCACCTTTACCCCATCAAGGATCCTCATTTCAGGCACCATTACAAGATCGAGATCATTTTAATGTCAGCAATGTGATGGCACTCACCTTGCCTTTATGTATAGATCTGAGTATCTCACAGTGATGTTTTCTCTGCAAAAAGGAGTCAGCTTAACATATAAACTCTCAGAACAGCAGAGGAGAAAGACTGGACCACAGGTGCACTGATGTGGGGTATGAGTGGACTAAGAGCTCGAGTGGGAAGTCCCCAGTTCAAATCATGCTTCCAGACATTAATTCTTTAGACAGCCTCAGATGAGGCATTATGACCTCAGAGTCAAACATGACACAAATCTACATTACAGAGATAATTAAACTGACCTGCTCTGTGAGTCTGCTGTTAAGTGCAACTGAGATATGTACGATTATGTAACTCTTTGAACACACAAAATATATTCTATACAGAGTGTTAATAGCAAAATGTCATAATTATGGTTTTGGCAAACCTTCAATATCTTCTTTTTTCCTGTTTTGTTTTGTAAATGAGTACTATTTATCATTTCTTCTTTTTGCTTCTTATCTGCGCACTTGCAATTTTGTACTTTTTGTACTTTTCATACAAAAGACTTTCAAATATAAAAGACCTTCAAACGGTCTTTACTTAAAGGAGTGAAGGAAAGCTGCATCTGAAAAAAGCGAACAGGCAGTGGCGGAGGAGGAGGAGTGGGGGGGAGCGCACCGCCCCTGACGGTTGTTGTTTTTCCTCAGCTGGAGGACAGATGAAACAAAGTATGCCTAGGTGAACTATGGAACTACCTGCCACATGACGCAGTGATGGCCACCAAACCTAGATGTCTATAAAAGAGGATTAGACAAATTCATGGACGAAAAGCCTATTGAAGGCTACTAGCTCTCATGGCTATGATCTGCTTTCACAGCTGGGAGGTAGAAATGCTGAAAACCACAGGAGGGGAGAGGGTTCTTGTGCCCAAATCCTGCTTCTGGGTTTCCCACAGACGTCTGGTTAGTCACAGTGAGAACAGGATCCTGGACTAGAGCGGGCACTGACTTGAACCAACAAGCTGTTCTTAGTTTCTTGGTAGTATTGTAAAATAACCCTTTACCTTCCCCTGATGAATAATTGGCATTTGTTCATTTATCTGGGCACTCAGCAATTTTATTGTGATGGTGGTGGCTAAACCTCTTTCCTGACCTCAATGATCCTCAGTGACTCTTCCAGCTGTTGAGAATCAAGCCTGCAATCAGCTCCCTCTCACCAGCCAATTAGATCTCCACTTTCTGGGGCCCCTGGATAAGGATCAAAAGTTAGGAGAATATGTCAATAAGAAATTGACTTTTTGAGCGAAAGAGAAAATGAACTTGCAACATTGGGGTTGGAAGATTGAAAAAAAATACTGGTTTATAGACGATAGAATGGTTGGAATGAATATTATATGCAGCTGCAGGACAGAGAGCCAGAAGTCCTTTAATTCTTTTCTATTTTTCTGCAGTTTCCCCCCCCCTTTCTTTCCCCTTTCTCTTTGCTTTTTTCTTTCTTCTGATTTTCTTCCTTTTCTTTTCTTTAGACTAAGTAGCTTTCTTATCTTAGTATATTATAAAATGATACTTCTTTCTAATGGGTATGTATTTTTTGTGTATCTATGAATAAGTATCAATAAATAAGTTGATTTAAAAAGAAAAAAATCAGGAGACTGTGAATTGACTTTACTCACTTTTATATGACCACTGTTGTAGTATAATTATACCTCACAAGGTCATATTTTGTGTATGCTGGCACACACAGCATATTTGTTGTGAGGAAAGAAACATTCTACGTTTTTAATCTCCCCCCTTTTCAAATCCCTTTGCATTTGTCCAGGGGTCAGCACACGTTTTCAACAGGGGGCAAACTATATTTTTGGGGGGTAAATGATGCAAGAGCACCATGAGCCCAGTAGCTGCTTATCTGTGTCTTGTGAGCGGCAGGGTCTGGTGGCGACGTGGGGGGGGGGGCGATGAGCGGTGTGCGAAAAGGCTCTGTAAAGGGACTGCTTAAAATGGTGGCTGCTCAAGCGCTGCTGCTGCTGGCATCAACAAAGCCCAGCTCCCTTCCTCCTGTAGTCAGGGCGGGGAGACGCCAGGAGGAGGGAGGGAGGTGGCAGCGGCGGCAGCACCGCCATGTGAGGGAGAGGGAGAGAGAAAGAACCCGCACGCTGGCATTCCATGCGGCAATTCCCGGACCGTCCGTGGGCCGGATCCAGAAGGCAGTTGGGCCTGATCCAGCCCACGGGCCTTCGTTTGCCTACCCATGCATTTGTCCATATCTTGCCTGCCTCTTCCCAATCCCCAGCAAACGCTTGCCTTAAGTATTCTTTTCACAGTCATCTCCCCTCCTTTATTCCCCTCTAATTTTGTGTCATGTGCAGTTCCATTATGTGGGGAGCATGAATTTCTTTCAGCAAGAGATCTTTTTTATATTGTTTCCATTTGCCTTCAAGAAAACAGAGCCATTTGTTTTCAGGCTTTTTAGTCCAGGGCACTGAATTTTCTTTTATTCACTTTCCTTTCCACAATGTGCAAAAGCACTTGAAGATCGTTGAAACCTGTAACAACAAGGATGCTCCCCGCCATCACCATTTACTGCAGCGTTATTAGAAAGAATATCAGTGTTAGTCTAGATTATGGGTCCCCAATAGCTCACAGTTCTGTGTATATTTAAAAAACACCCCACAAACATCCAGGGAATAGCATAACTATCAATCTCTATGTGATTGTGTAGCAGCAATGCGGATGTTGTATCCCTTTTGATATCTTCTAAAGTGCTCTTATGGAGCCATTCATATTTACTGCATTCCATTTTTTGTGCTGAATGTTTTTATGATGATTGTAAAATGGTCTATACATAGTTACTTACTTGTTTGTTACAGCAAATATGGAGGTCCTTTTTATCCGTACACATGATGTTCTTTGCAGAACAGTCCTGTGTGTTCTTCCAAATATTATCAGGTATTTCAGATTCTTTAATTAAGACTATCAGCCTTTAGCCACCTGCTTGCATTCATACAACTATGGTGTGTGACCAAGTCCCATTTGGTGTTTGGCCCTCAAATGTCCTTCTCAGGTGACTTAACTGAACTAAGCTGGATTTGTCCCAGATAAGCTAGTAAAATGTGAAAGAAATATGGTGCAGATATATTGTTATTATTATAATTCAGGCATGCCAACTCTAGGGAGTGGAGGTGTCATCAGCCACTTCAGTATTCCTTAGCAGGGGGCTCAGCCCCCCCCAAAAAAAACATTGAGGGGGTGGAGGAGGCCGAACCACTGAGCTAAGCGTGGTACAGTGTTAAAGGCAAGCTCCCCCTGAGTGCGAGAGAGGAGGAGCTGTGGCCATTCTCCCGATGACACATGCACAATGTTTGTGACTGTCAGACTTCAGGGAATTTGATTCCTTACCTGCTGGCAGCCAAGAAGTGGATAGACAAAGAGAATTTATTTAGTATTCACACAGAGAGTCGAAGCAATGCAGTCTCCATCAAATACAGTGGTACCTCCAGTTGCAGACAGGATCCATTCCAGAGCTCCAGTTGGATCCCAAGGTTTTTGCAACCGGAGGTGCCTATTCTGTGCATGCACGCTGCGCAGTAGAGCTTCTGTGCATGCTCACGGCATGGTAGAGCGCTTCTGTGCATGTGCGCACAGTGAAACCTGGAAAATACTTCCGGGTTTGCCACATGCGTAACCCAAAGGATACGCATCCAGAGGTGCACACGACCAGGAGAACCACTGTAATGGTCTTGCTCTGAGTAAAGGGAGGCACAGAAATGCTCTCCAAAGACCCTGAGTCTGTCAGCTGTCTCTCCCCTGGTGTTTCTTCTTCCTGCTCTTCCTCTTCTAATATTTCCCAGCTTCTCCCCTCTGGAGTCTCTGAACTACAGCCTTCTGGAAACCCCTGTTCTAAATCTATACTGTCCTCCTGTTCTCAGGAAGGTTCAGGAGAAGGGGGGGCAGATCCCAGCTTTCCTCCACAGTCCAGCCCCTGACAGTGCCATCACAGGTGTCTGATATGCGTCACGTGTGAGACGTTACATGTGTGCCACACCTCTGCCCCCCATCTTTGGCCCAAGGTGGCAACTCTCTTATAATTTATTACCTGCCCTTCAATTTAAGGTCCCAGGGTGGGTTACAGTACATCATTGAAACATAATATAAAAATCAGTTAAAAATAACTTTTGGTTACCAAAAATAAGTCCTAAAATATGCACCTCAAGAGTCAAAAGCCAGGATAAAGAGTAGTGTTTGTTAAGCATCACAACCACCTTGTGGCTGAGAGATTGGGAGATGGAGTGGGGATTTCAACCTGAACCTTCCTATGTACAGTATGTCTAAGACCAACCATTTATCCATTATAGCATACCGGCTATCAAAGACTCACAACAAACTTAAATTTAGCTACATTTCACTGACTTTGGACACAATACATTATATTGAAATGTAATTTGGACACAATACATTATATTGAAATGTAATTCTAACATTTTGGAGAGATGGGGACAGGAAAACGCTGTTAGTTTTCACAAACACCAGAAATTTAAGGCATGGCTGAAAACCAGTTTAGCGATTTACTGATTGATTACGTGTAGGTTCATACAAGATGAAAGTGTAGAAGTGATGTAACACAGCACAAAAAAACCAAAACAGTTAAAATTCAGATTTTATGCCACTTCATTGTTGAAACCTGAAGCCAGTTTTCAAAACAAGAATAAAACAAAATACAGTGAACCAAATCCTGCAGTGCTCCTCTAACAATATAGTGGTATCTTGGGTTAAGAACTTAATTCATTCTGGAGGTCCATTCTTAACCTGAAACTGAAGCACCACTTTAGCTAATGGCGCCTCCCGCTGCGATTTCTGTTCTCTTCCTGAAGCAAAGTTCTTAACCCGAGGTACTATTTCTGGGTTAGTGGAGTCTGTAACCTGAAGCGTCTGTAACCTGAAGCTTCTGTAACCTGAGGTGCCACTGTACTGCAAAAAGTACAAATACTACCACCGCCCCATTAAAATATGAGAGCCACAGGAGAGGTTTCCCTACTTCAAGTTATAGGGAACCAGGCAGAGGGCCTTCTCAGAAGTGGCACCCACCCAGGGGAATGCCCTCCCATCAGATGTCAAGGAGCTAAGTAACTATAAAACTTTTACAGGACATCTGAAGGAAGCCTGTATAGGGAAGTTTTTAATGTTATTATGCTTTTATATTTGTTGGAAGCCGCCTAGAATGGCTGGGATGGTACAAATAATAAAAAATATTATGATGGCATATATTATATATATATATATATATATATATATATATATATATATATATATATGCTTTTTTTTCTTCCATAAGTCATCAGTGTCTTTCTTTTCTTCAGTTCTCTGGCGAGCAGTCACTTCAGTTCATCTCCCACCCCGAACCCACGTAATCCTGGTTCCCATAGCTTTATTTTAATTAGACACAGCCTCTCTGAGTTTTGTCAGCTCCAGTGTGTTCACAGCTGTTCTGCCACTTCCTTCAGGCTTGAGATCATCAACTCCATTCGTGAGGTAAGTGTGAAGAAGTTCTTTTTAGCTGATGGGAGGTGGTGGGAACAAGCTCCTCACTATAATTTTACCTGTGCCTACTACAAAGTTTTGCCTCAAAGTTCACAGGAATATCAGAAAGGAACACCAGGCTAAAGTGGCCATCTGGGTCTTGTGTAACAGGTTAAATTTAGCCAAGAAGGCTGCGTGGACATTTTAGCCATACATAAACAATAGCACTAGGTATTCCGCTTTTTAAGATTTTGGCAATCAGAAATAATGTTCCAAAGGTTTTTCAATGTCAATTTGGAGAGTCAATGTGTCTTCTCTCTGCTTCTGCTTGGCACTGCTTTTTTGCTCCTTTCCCCTTCTTTCTGGAATATTCAAATGGATGATCCCAACTGTTATGTACTGAGTTGAATAGGATCCAAACTGCAGCAGTCTGATTGGTCCTAGAACAATAGGATCCAAAAGGCAGCAGTGTGATTGGTCCTAGAACAATAGGATTCAGAAGGCAGCAGTCTGATTGGTCCTAGAACAATGCAGCAGTATGATTGGTTGGCAGGAACCAACCAATCAGGCTCCAGATAGAAGTGAATCCACAACCTGATTGGCTTACAGTAGAATTCCGGAATTAGCCAATCATGTGCAGCCCATTGTGTAAATAATGTATATAAAGCAGATACTTTGAGGGGACTTGCATTCATTCCTCCTCACCACTATGAGCTGAATAAAGAGCATGAAATCATTTTGCGACTCTGAGTATATTTCACCAACCAACTGGCAAACATATAGAGAACTAGATGGTGACATGACATATCGCCAATCAGATTTTGCTATGTGGCTGTGTCAATGAGAGGGAGGAAAATGGTCCTTCCATCTGCCACTTGGGTGATTCTAGCCAATCAGGGATGATGCTGTTAACAGGAAGTCACTGTATTGCATAGCCAATCATGATAAGCTGTATCATGATGTGGTATCTTTCTGAGGGACATTCTAGGAAGAAAGAAAAACACAAACAAACCTGGGAGCTTCCCCCAAAATGTGAAAGATGCAAGGCAGTTTCACCTGTTTTCATTCCTGAGCCTTCACTCTGAACATTTATTCAAAATAACAGCTGGTCCTACAACTAGGAAGCATAGGGGCACGATGGCAGCTCCCTGTCTGTATCCTTTAGTTATAGGACAGGGCTGTTTAATTGTTAAATTGCAATATTTAAACTGCTCACTGCCATGCCCAATGTTGATGCCTTGCCCACAAGCGGTTCTGAGGGACAAAACAATCTGAAGTCTAGATTGCTGCCATTATTAACCAGCATTTATTATTATTATTATTATTATTATTATTATTATTATTATTATTGACAATGGCTATTGCTTGGTAATTCTTTTTTTCATCATGGAGCTCTTTGAAAACATTGATATGAAGCATGCTGTTTTATATTAAAATTCTATTATTTTCCCTTCAAGCAGGGAAGGCAAAATGTATTATTAATTGCACAATTACTTCTGCACACGAAGTACTGGTAAAAAGAAATCTAAGGTTCGAAGTGTCATGTGAAGTGTTCTTTTTAAATATATATATATATTATACAGCTTATACAGATATAGATATATATATATAAATTATACAGATTCTTGATTTTCAACAATTTCTTTCCAAACCCATGAAAGTAGTTCATTTTATATTAACACAGAATTAAGGCATTCCACATGGGCAACAAATTACTTACATAATCGACTACTTAGCTTACCTATAAAATTTATTTCAGAGCAATTTACTCTGTTTACATTTTTCCCCTTTTTCCCCTTTCATGAAAGCAAGAGAAATTGAAGATCAAGGCCTGACTCTTCCACTCTCTTGATGTAATAGCAGGGACACAGGGGAGCATAGCAAATACTCTGGCTTAGGTCTAGGATATGTTTAGCTCCAGCCCTTTACAAAGGCAATATGCCACTGAGGAAGGACTCAGTCAGAGGCTTTCTGAGTACCCATTGGCAATTCAATTTATCTCTCTGCATCAGTTCCCCCTGAAGGACAGTAGTACTTCTCTCTGCTCTGTGGTACTGTCAGGAAGATTAATTCATTAACTTTTTTTTTTAAGTATTTGGGCTACTGGGAAGTAAGTCAATCAGTCAACAATGTGGTCAAGCTGTTTTGAATAAGTGTGTGAGCACCCACTTTGGTCCAAGCAGGAGAAATAGTAATGGAAGAAATGTATCCAGCAAAACCTTTAATGACACACTCTGGAATCAGCTACACTAGTGGGGGGGGGGGAGAGAGAAACAGAGCTTTGAATGTGTTACAAACATGCAACACCAGATGGTGCTAGAGAGCAAAAAAAATTCTTTGCGGTTTTCCATAGTGTGTTTTTTCCCCCTTTCGTTATAATGATTTAATTTCTTACTTATTTATAGCGTTCCCCCGCCTCCTGTGTGTAGATCCATACCCTGAAGATGTGCAAATACTGGCTGACCTTGACTGGGCAAGTTACAAGTAAAGCTGCAACAGTCCACCAGCTGCAGCCCCTCTAGGGCAGAAATGACTGGTAAGTAATATGCACAAAAAGTTGTATACCAGTGTGAAGTGATTTTAAGAGTATTAGCAAAAATAGCACAGCATCTGTTATATTGAGGAAAGCTGCTTTACAACAATAGGCCTAATTACATATGAAAAATTGCATATTAGAAGGAACTTGCACCAAAATGCTGGTGGATTTCCATTAGTTCTTTAGCAAAAACAATAACAACATGGCAAGCTGATGTGAGAATGTGGCCAATTGAGCTAAAGATTGTTAAAAACAAGAAACCAAAATTGATGGAATTCATCCATTTCTAGTGCAGACTGATCCCAATACACTGGGTCATAGGAACCAACGCCTAGAACACGGGTAGGCACCTTAAGGCCCGGGGGCCAATCACCTTCTCAATTTGGCCCACGGACGGTCCAAGAATCAGCATGTTTTTACATGAGTAGAATGTGCCCTTTTATTCAAAATGCATCTCTGGGTTATTTGTGGGGCATAGGAATTTGTTATTTTTTTCTCCCCCCCCCCAAAAAAAAATATAGTCTGGCCCACCACATGGTCAGAGGGATGGTGGACTGGCCCACAGCTGAAAAAGGTTGCTGACCCCTTGCCAAGAAGAAGAAGGAGGAGGAGGAGGAGTTTGGATTTGATATCCTGCTTTATCACTACCCTAAGTAGTCTCAAAACGGCTAACATTCTCCTTTCCCTTCCTCCCCCACAACAAACACTCTGTGAGGTGAGTGGGGCTGAGAGACTTCAGAGAAGTGTGACCAGCCCAAGGTCACCCAGCAGCTGCATGTGGAGGAGCAGGGACACGAACCCAGTTCACCAGATTACGAGTCCATGGCTCTTGACCACTGCACCATGGGGCCTAAGGGCTGGAGGGGTCTTCACTCCCCCAATAAAATATTGGAGGGTGCCTGCCCCCCTAAAGTTGATGAGTATTGCCATTCAAGTGGTGTGCATGCGTTGTGTCATGTGATCGATTATGCTCCCTCCCCCCAATATTTTATTCAAGTTGACATCCATGCATTGGGTATTATGCTTTGCACTACTCCTATGTATGATGTGTGTATCTTATTTCATATACTCAGCTACCTGCATTTTTGGACTTTCCTTGATAGGATGGCAACGGGTGGTATTATGACAAACATCTACGCTATAGAATCACTATAACTCTTGCAAGGGTCGTCCACAAGCTGGTTCCTCAATGGGTTAAAAGGGTCTAAGATGCTGTGGAGGCCACCCTCATCCAACCTTCTTCCTCTTCCATCTTCTCCATATTGGTCTTCAGCGTGCAAGAGCTTGAACATGGTGCACCATCACTCTGCAGTGCCCCCCTCTTCTGCTGATCTCAAATGCTTGCAGACCTGAAAACCGTAGGAGTGCAGCAGCAAATTCATTTTAAATTGCAGACCTGTGGGTGATTCACGTTGCGAGGCTACATTTGCCATAGGAAAGGCGTTCCCCTCCCCACACACATTGTCATCATAACGGAATGTTCTGCCAACAAGATGCAGGTGTAAACTGCATAAGCAAATGAAAGCAGGGTTGGGAAAGGATGCTCTAAAAGTTCTATCTATAGAACTTATTCTTCCCCGAGGTGTCTTTGTGCATCTGGTATATGTTTCTGAGAAGCTTTTGCTCTTCTTTTTTCATAGTTTGAACTTTATAGTTAAGGTGGAATAAAAAGGTATCCGATCGCTTTGGAGCTGATGTACTAAAATGGCAAGATAACAAGCACTGTTGGGATATATTTAGGAGTGATACACACATTTATTTATTTCAATTTTTACATGCTGCTTTCCCATGGAAGAAAGAAAGAAAGAAAAAACCGTCTCCAAGGGAGCTTGCAAAAAAATAAAAAAATAAAAATCTGGCTTACAAAGCCTGATGAGGAGGACATAGGAATTGCCAACTGCAGCAGTGAGATATTTCCTTTCTGCTTAATGAAATCATTACTTTATCACTCACACATTTGTTCTTATTTAAACCTTCGCTCTTCTTTTGCATACTGTCAGAAGTGCTGGACGAGAAAGGAACTTGGGTTTTGTTGGACATCCACTTTTAGAGTGGAAGCACAAAGAACAAAGTTTGCCGGATAGAAAGCCATTGTCCAATTAGTTTAGATGTCTGGAGAGCTGAACATGAATGTGTTGCAGTCCCCATTTCATCATCTGCAGTTGTCAGGAAACATTGTGGAGAATTGGGGAGGGGGGAATCCAGGCAAAGGCTTGAAATATATCTAGACGAAGCAGGAACTGAGGCGAAAAGTAATAAGATGAGTGCTGGGCAGAAGTTCTCCCCTTCACACAACTTTGCAGGTTTATTTCTGGCCTGGAAAGAGGGACCTTTATGTTAATATTTATGGGAGGGGCAAATGCTATAAATGAAGAGGGGACACACAGCTTGCCATCTTCACAGGAAGCACCAGAGGTTTTTCAGACGTTTATTCTATTTTTTTTTTAAGGGTCTGCTTCCTCTTGAAGCTTACCCTCAACACCCCCAGATTCCCAAGAGGTCTTCCCCTCAGTGCAGTGCTTCAACATATTACTGGAAGTTCAGATCTGAGCATCCCTCTAACACATTTCTTAGGTCTATGCCTCCTACTCCCCCTTCAATTATGGCGTCACTTCCTGTTCTTATGAAAACAAGATGTGGATCACTTGAATGCCCCTAAGAAAGTTTTTCATGGTTTCCCTGCTCCTCAGTCAGTTGGTCACCCCTGACAAAAGAGGTGATTGGGGGGATAAAGAGGATGGGTCTGTCCACGAGGCCACAGCCACGGTTGCAAGGAGCTCCAATGGGTTGCAGGTGCTGAAGACCAGTCATTATGGTCACTTGGCTCTGGCCTTCTTCATTTCTTCCCTGGCCTCTGAGGAGGAGGTGCACTGCACTGACGTAGAATATGCCCCTATTTCCATCTGAGGAAGGTTGGTGGGTATGTTGAAGTGGCAGTGGGCCTGCAGTGAGCTGGTCATCTGTAGCAGCGATAGGAAGCTCAGGACTGGGCACAGGAGGAATGGTGGAGACTGCCTCCCTATCCTGACCCTTCCTGGGAGGAGGAACAGTATAGATATGCAACAAGGGTTTGCGGGAGGTCACAGCTGCACAGAGGTAGATGAAGGGGAAAGTTGGGAAATAATGGGAGAGGAGGAGGAAGAAGAAGAAGAAGCAGAGTGGCGACAGCTGACGGACACGGTGTCATTCCAGACATTCCATCTCCCAGAACCCAGCAAACCTTGAAAGTAGGAGAGCAAAGAGCTCAAAGTCAGAGGGCATCTAGCAGCACCCATAGAACAAATGAAGAAGTGGGAGGGGAGGGGAGATTCACTCAGGACAGCACCATTATCCAAGAGGATGGATTCTATAGCCTTCCTCTGTAAATATTAAAATAAAAATGGAAAGTAAGAAACTTTTCCTTGTCTTTATACTTTCCTGGGCAAGCATCCAGGAGTTGCTGACAGCATCCCTTCACTGTCTGGCCCCAGGGACACTCCACAGGGCCAGATTCAGGTTTGATGAAGCCCTAAGCTATGTCCAGCTGTCCTTTGCTAACAACAAATTGTCACTGGTTTTATGTGTTGAATATATGCTATATGGTAATTTGTGGACCTAATAGGTATCTAAATCCATTGGCACATAACAAATAGGAGCCTACACAACACAAAACACTGTTGCTGTATGTAGGTTTTATTTTATTTGTTTTTTATCTTATATTTTGGAAAGGTACATCCAATTTTTTTTAGCTTATACGTAAATCTGGCACTGCACAGACCACACCCTCTCTGTGGCCCATTCCTCACACCTTGAATGTTTCTACCTGACACGAACATGTTTTTGAACTGTACAGTGGTACCTATGGTTAAGAACTTAATTCGTTCTGGAGGTCTGTTCTTAATCTGAAACTGTTCTTAACCTGAGGTACCACTTTAGCTAATGGGGCCTCCCACTGCCGCCGCGCCGCCACCGCACAATTTCTATTCTCATCCTGAGGTAAAGTTAACCAGAGGTACTACTTCCAGATTAGTGGAGTCTGTAACCCAAAGTGTTTGTAACCTGAGGTACCACTTTACTTGCCTGTAGGAAGGATAATGAGGGGTGTGAGAGTGTATATACAAACTAGGTAAAATTTACATTTGTTGCTCCACCCACATTTCCCACTGGCCCTGCCCACGTGTGGGCATGTGGTCCCAACCATTGATCTATAGCCTGTCCCCTAGAATAGGAAAGACATTCAATCCCCTAGACTGTCTGAATGGCAACTCTGCTCAGTTGTGATGTATCCTTCAAATTGTCTTACAATGTGTTACAAGCAAAGAGGTTTCTTGTTGGAGGCCAAAAATATGAACCTGAGTGCATTCATGCAATTAAAATTCACATCTCCCTTCTTGGTTGTTTCAGATAACCAATCCATGAAAGGGTTTGACATGACCAGATCAGACTTTTAAAATGGTGCCACAGCACCAATCAAGAAAGTTGCTCGGTGCTTTCTGGCAATGGGGAAATGATGTCAAATCTGTCCACAAAAGTAGCTCTGCAGGGAAACTTTGGAAAATAAGATGAATGGTGCTGGCATGTGCAAACAGGAGGGATCACGGGTTGCTGTCAAACAACAACTTAAGAGGTAGTTTTAGAGTTTTATGCTCTAGGTAGGCTCATCAGAATTTCAGCTGATGCATCACAGACTGTTAGGAGCAGTAATTCTGCAGAAACATGGTGATTGCTGGCAACCAGTGGCATATGTCTCTACGTCTGTGACTGATGCAGACAAAAGATATGCACAAACCCAGAGAGTTGTTGAGAGAATCTTGTTTGCTTGGGAGTACTTTCATCAATGTATCCATGGCCGGATTCATGAAGGTGGAAACAGACAGTGCTGTTTGGCAACCCAGCGAATGGCTGCATGTGAAAAATTCAAAGATCAAACTGCAAAATAATGGTTTGACTATCACTTCTAGTCCAGGTAAATTTATGTTTACTGCAGGTGCCCTTTCCAAAGCTATAAACTCTACTTTGAAAGCAAAAACAAACAAACCCTGAGCTTGCAATTCAGGCTTATGTAGACTTACTTGTCAAACTACTCCCAGCAGCAGTCAAGGAAATGAAACGCGTCAAAACAGAAAAGATGTCTGAGAAAAGGAAGTGGTCATTCCAGGAAGCCGGCAAACAAAGACATCTGTCAACTCTGCAGAACCATGCACTTCAATGTATGTCTACTCAAAAGTGGACCCCATTGATTTAACTGGGACTTACTCCCAGCTAAGTGTGTGTTGGATTGCAGCATAAATGTACAAAATGGATGTTTTGCAAATACATTAAGTATACACAGGCATTTGCAGGAGAGCATGCTGTCTTTTTAGCAGACACCCAGAAATATGCTGTCCATCTCAAAGCTTTAGTTTACCCAGAATCACAATGGCAGCCTCAAAAACGTTATTGAATGAGTCAACCTTGAAAACGTCCATTGGCCCAAAATACAAGGGCTTGGTTACTGGCCATGGGTCCATATATACCAAAAAGCCATTTTAAAACAGTTGCATTGTTTGTCAGTTTGTTTTGGGGCCCAACTCAAGCTTCACCCTCAATTATTGGAAAGACCAACATCTTCCCTACATGTTAAGATTGGCAGAGAGGACCTTCTTTGTAGTTTCACGACCATCACAAAGTCCAGGCAATCATGACCCCGGAGATGGAAGGCATGGTGGAAAGACATTGTCTCCTCACAGGCAGGAGGAAATGTGAAGGATTATCTCCTTTGTTACAGAACTCCCACCCAGAGGAGGCAAAGGAAGTGACCACACACAAAGGGTCTTCTCTAGGAAGTTCAGTAACTCTGTGTACAAGCCCTATGCTTGTCTAGTAAAACATGCATTTGTGATTTGGGCTGCAAGCCGCACAGTTACTACCGCAGCAAGCATTCCCCACCCAGAAGTCAAGCAGACCAATAGAAGTTTCAGCTTGAATGATCAACATTTATACACAAAGGTAGCACTGGTATGATACCAAGGAGCCTTAAAAAAAAATTAAAGCAATATCTCAGCTATTTCAGTCAAAATCTTTCCTGCTTTCATCCATCTTTCTCTCTCTGCTCCTTTTTCTTTCTTTTTATTTCATCCCACAGTCACTAATCTGCTTTTTTCCAGCAAGGCGGGACATGCAATAAGGTACAACATGCAACTTAACAGAATTCAGATGAGGGGTTTCTCAACTTCTGTTCTATTTTGTCAGTTCTTCTCACTCTGAAGAGTATCTCCAAAGTTCTTTTGAGACTGGCCTATACAATCAACATCTCTACACTGAAAATGGAGGTAAGCAAGTTAAAATGAAAATAAAGAACACGCCTTTCTAACGCTATGTTTAGCAGCTAAGTGAAATATCTTTGGGGGGAATCGTTTGCCTGAGATAAAAAAAATGAATTGCCAGATGCAGTCATTTTCTTGTGGTTCTAGCATTATACATGTTCCCTACTCCCACAAATACATTACATTTTATTATTGCAATATGCTTACTGTAATTTTGAGTTTACAGTTAGGTAGTTTAAACTCTTTGACTTGAAAGTACTCTTTGACTTTCTTTTCAAAGTGCACTCCCTTCTTTTAAAAAATAAATAAATAATCACATGTTTTACCTTCATCTTTATTTTATTACTTGATTCTCCGACAGTTCCAAGAAAGAAACAGCAACAAGTTGTTGATCAAGGTTTCTTTAAATAATATTTTTAGCACATGCTCTCATGGAATACTGGCTTATTATTATTATTATTATTATTATTAATCAGAACACATGTTACACCTGATCGGGGAATAATGGGATAAGGTATACATTATTGGGTGAACTGGGGCCACAGTTTAATCTAACTTCAGAGCTCCAGAACCCTGAGAATCAAGTCTTGGGAATTAACACATCACCTTAAATGATGGATCTAGACACATCAAAAAAACATTTCAGGAAAATACATTGTAAACTTGTGGTGAAAATTCACCTCTACACCATCTTGTTCATTACCCAGGTAAGGAACCTTTTAATAAACCACAGAACCAAAGAAACTATTTTTCAAGTGCAGCATCTGGATTCAGGGACCCAGCGTTTATTATAGCTATTGCAGTAGGACAGAGCTCACTCAACTCAATGTGCCAGTTGAGATGTTCTGCCCCGAGGCACTTCAGAACAATATAGAAGAGCAATATAGAACTATATAGTAGTTCAAACACAGCAAACAAAGAGACATAAAACATCTTCACATGTGTCAGGAAAGGTTACAGGTCAGGAGAAGTAAAGCGCACATGGCTCTATACTGGTATCTTCGCCCCACAATCACCTTGGCGTGGCCCTGATGTGCCCAGACCATTTGACCATTTTAGGTCTCAGATGTCTGGTGTTACCCTGGCAACCTAGCCTTCAGTGAGGGAAGAGCATGAGAAAATCCTCTTCCTGGGTCTCAGATAGCTTCAAGGATAGCTGATTTACACTCTGGTGCTAAAACATTCTGCCATTTGTATCACTTTCAGGGGTAGATAAGGAGAGATGGAATGTAGCTTAGGAGGGGCAGACTCCCTCCTTCTGTTCTGTCATTTGTGACAGCCACAACTTGACCTCTTTGTCACTTCCTGGCACTTTAAACTTGCCAGGCGCATTTTGCACCTGGCTATCAGCCGCTTGCGACCAAGTGAAGCTGCCTGGGCACCAGGATGGCATCTGACATCTCCACCATCTGGAGGTGTATGCCTGGGGAACCTTCAATCTTGCCTTTTCTCACACCAGCAACACATCCTGCAGAATTCTATCCGATATATTTCATCAGCACAACCTGAATGAATTCCAGGAACCAAAAAAAGGTTCTTATTGAAAAATGCATCTTGCAAGCCGTCTGGCCCAAAAATGGCAACTAGGCATTCTGTTTTGGCAACTGTAACCCTGGTTTAAGCAGCCATTTGGTGCCTAGCTTACATATCTGAGTTTCTAACACTGACAGTTCCCTCAGCCTGGGTACCTCAACCTCTCAGGTTAGCTTCTGAGGGAGGCTGGGGGCACTTTACTGTTTGTGCTCATTAAGGAAGAAATGTAAGCAGCATCCCATTTATATTTTTCCCTCCCCAGGTATGCAAATTGTAACTGTGAAAAAAGCTATTAGATGAAATAAATATAGGAACTTTGAAAGTCCCAGGAAGGGAGTGGGCGGGAGCAGCAGACTGAAAGCAGCACATGTTTAGTGAAAATTTAGTCTATGACTCTCTTTGATTTTCTGTTGAGAAGGCAGCTGAGGGGTAAAGGTAAAGGTAAAGGTACCCCTGCCCGTACGGGCCAGTCTTGACAGACTCTGGGGTTGTGCGCCCATCTCACTCAAGAGGCCAGGGGCCAGCGCTATCCGGAGACACTTCCGGGTCACGTGGCCAGCGTGACATCGCTGCTCTGGCGAGCCAGAGCCGCACACGGAAACGCCGTTTACCTTCCCGCTGGTAAGCGGTCCCTATTTATCTACTTGCACCCGGAGGTGCTTTCGAACTGCTAGGTTGGCAGGCGCTGGGACCGAGCAGCGGGAGCGCACCCCGCCGCAGGGATTCGAACCGCCGACCTTTCGATCGGCAAGTCCTAGGCGCTGAGGCTTTAACCCACAGCGCCACCTGCATCCCAGCTGAGGGGTTGCCTCCCATGAACTCTTTCTCATTGCTGTTGAAAATGACTGTACCTTTGGCCCCGACTCCTGAATACCTTGGCTCAGGTCAGTAAACAAAGGAAGAATGATTTCAGAGAAACCACCTCACTCCTGTAAACTTTGGAATATTCTGTCCTGTATTTTTTTTTGGTTCACGGCACTCAATTTCAGGCCTAGAAGATTTTGCCTTTGAATTATTCTCATCCTGAAGAGGAAAGAGCATATACAGGACAGGAATGATTTGAACTGGGATTGAAAGGAGCTGAGTGTTGTTACAGCGGGACTTCTCGGCAAGGTCTGTTTCTAATCATTTATCTTCATTACTATGATTGGGAGGACAGAAATGGCTAAACAAAGCTCTAAGTTGAGAGATGCACAGACAAACTGAGGAAAACTCGGCACTGCCTCCTGCATGCCTAGTTGCAGAAAGCCCTCCCTAGGAAGGCCTACCTGGCACCTACTCTTAAAGGCTTTCATGCCAGGCAAAGACCTCCCCTGACATTTTAAACTAGGCTGTAGTTTTACTATCATTAAGCTCTGTGGATTGTTTACCCCTCTCCTCTCTTTTTTAATTGATCTTTTTTAATATATAAACAATTTCAACATACCAACTACCAAAAATAATAATCATGTTCATTATTTCCCCCTTTCCCCCCACCCCCTTCAAACCCTCCCATCCCAGAGACTTCCCTCAGCTCCTTTCTCTGATTTCTCAGCACATATTATTCTCTCTGTGTTATAAAATTGTACATCTATCTATCATGTTATCAACCAATAAATTTGTGTACGTTTATTCAAACCCTGCCAAGGAGTCCAGTTCATTTTGTTATCTTTTTAGATAGTTTGTAAAAAGCTCCCATTCTTCCTTAAAGTCACAGTTGTCCTTGTCCCGCAGTTTGTGTGTCAATTTCGCCAATTCTGCATAACTCATCAATTTTTCTTGCCACTGTTCTTTCGTTGGGATTTCCTCATTCTTCCATCTCTTTTTTAATTGATCAGGCTCCGTGGATTGATTGATTTTGTATACCCGTTGATCTCAGGGCAGTTCACAACATAAAATCACTATATATAAAAAACAGGAAATACATAACAAAGACAACCCAATAACCCCCCCCCCTTCCACAATACATTTTTAAAGGGCATTGGATGTCAATCAGCCAAAGGCCTGGTTAAAAAAGAACGTTTTGCTTGGCACCAAAATGAAGGTGCCAGGCGAGCCCCCCTGGGGAGAGCATTACACAAATGGGGAGCCCTTGTTGCAGAAAATTCACATTCTTGTGTTGCCACCCTCCAGACCTCTTGTGGTTATATTTCTTTGCTCTCTGTTTTGAATTTACAGGGGTTTTAAAAATTTGTTGTCCCATGTTTGTGGCTTTTTTTCTGGCTTTTTATTGTAATGCAGTTATTGGTATGTTGTAGGCTGTCCAGAGAACTTTTGGTGTGTGTGTGTGTGTACATGTAATGATCTCAGGCAGTCCAGCAAACCCCAATAAGAATTAATGACTCTCTGGCAGTTTTATGATATGTCTATTTACATATTAAATCCAGAGCCTGCTCTGAGCCTGCTGCTCTTTGCTACGAGTTGGTCACTCTGAGTCTCCACCCCATCACAACACATAGGGTGCCAAAGTCTAGTCCTTCCTCTTTTGTACTTCCATTGCTTCTTAATCCTTTCAGCTCTTCTGGTTTGGGGAGAAAGTGGGTGAACTCCACCCCCCGCACTGCACTATCAAACAACAATTTCTCCAAACACTGTCTCCCTCCTGTTTCATAGCAACCCCCTCAATGTCTTCTATCTCCTCCCCTCCCTCTGCCTGTGAGTTCTCCAAGTCTGGAAACTCTTGATAAAGGGGGGTTGAACTACCCCACTCCTGCTCGTTCTGTGGGTGTGATCTCTCACTTCCAGAGTCAGACTCTGGCTCTCTTTGTACTGACAATCCTTCATCTCCAGAGTCTGACTCTTTCAGGCATTCGATTCAGCCACGTCCTTGATAGTCCATGTACAAGAAGCTCCCACCCCTGCTTGCTCTGCTTGCCAACCCTGCCAACCACCCCTTTTCCCAAACCTGACCAACACCTGCTCCACGGCTTAACCCAAAATTCCACCCCTTCCCTCACAGCTTGCCAAAACAGCCCTTCCTTTGCAGCTCATCAAATATTCAGTGGACAAGGTGTGCACTTGAGGGTGCTCTGTTAAAATTGCATGCTGTGATGGACTACATGGAACTGGCGGAAATGACTGGCAGAATCCGAGACCAGGGAGAAGAGTCGGTGGAAGAAGATTGGAAGAAATTTAAAGTTTATTTACAGAAACATTGTAAAATTAAGGAATGTTAGAAGGATGTTGGAATGAACTTATGTGGTTTTAGCAGAAATGTTATAAAGGATTAAGAAAAAATAGACTGTTAATTGGTGAAAGGAGGGAAAGTAAAGTTACATTATATAAAGATAAATTATAGGACAAAAACTGGGAAAGATGGAAAGGATTTGCTGAAATAGCTAATTGAACTAGAATACAAAAAAGGGAGGTGTGAGAAGGTCAAGGAAACAAGCAAATGAAAGATAAGTTATGGGAAGGTTCGTTGTGGTTTTTTTTATTTGTTTCTATTTTTTCTTTTTTTTCTTTTTTCTTATTGTGATATGTTGTCTTGTTTTTGTGTAATTTGGTGTTTTCTCTTTTTTCTTTTTGTAACCTTTAAAACTTCAATAAATATTATTTAAAAAAATAAAAAATAAAATTGCATGCTGAAGTAGATAACAGTGTTTCATGAGGCTGCTACTGTGATTCTGAGTAACCTAAAGCTGTGAAGTGGACTGCCTATTTCTGGAGATACGCTCCGAGATAACATGCTCTTTTTCTTTGGTGCTGAGTAGATAAAATATTTTGCATTGGTGTGAATTACATGTCATCTTTGTTGTGTACGTTGAATTAAGTTGTTCAGTCATTGAAAATATATCCTCCTCCACCTCACTGTCAAAATGTGATGGAGCTCAAGCACAAATAAAGAGCTGTGTGTGTGTGTTTATATTGTCACTGTGTTAATAATACAAAACCCACTATGTTTGCATGTTGCACAGATATTCTTCCAATAGATTTTCTCAAATGTAGCTGCAGTCCTGCAATGGAAACTATCACAGGGAATGTCATCTGACGTATTACAGCAAAACCAGTGAACTTTCTGATGTTCTGGGATTGTTAGCAAGATGCCTGAATCAAATGGATAAGCAATTCCTTAAATATCCATTACATTCCTTAAGAATTTCGTCTAGAGATCCTTCTTGGCTTTTGTGAGAAATCATTAACTTTTGCAGTTTAGCTTTATTATTTTCTCTTTAATGGGATTAGTAAATAATCACATTAAAGATATTAGGATGCCAAATAAAATAAAATAAACCCCTTCCCTAACCCCATTAGCATGATTGTTATTATTAGACTGATTCTTGTTACTCTAGACTCCATACAGATGATATTATTCTAAACTATCCATTTTCTTGCATTTCTAGTCTGCTGGCAAATGACCACAAAGGCTGAAGCAAGCAAATAATGAGATTGTGTGGGATATATGTGACAACTGTTTGAGGGTTGATGTTGTTGTTGTTGTTTAATCTTCCTATGTGTACAATGAGGCAAACAGGTTTGGCACAGGAAATACTGTTAGTATTTCCAGTGCAAAGTCTTTGCAATTACAATATAATGATAGAGTCTATGGTGATATAATTGAAGGTGTAGCAAGAAATGAGAGTTAAGAGCTTAGAGTCACATGCTCTTTGCCACTAAACAACATGGATGAAGCAGAAAGACACGTGTTAGGATTGAAGAAGAAATGGCCCGATGAAGTCCATTCAGAAGAGAAAATTGAGCTTCACTAGACAGGTCCTGCCCTTTTCAAAATCTCATTTTCAGACTTCCTCTGTTAGATCTGTGCTGGGGTAGGCGTCATGACATAGTATCTTGGGACCTTGCTTGGTCCTAACCTCCCAGCAGCCCTTTATGAAAGGAAAGGGGATGAGGCTAATGGGAGGTTATTCAAGAGTTGCTTTAGCCGTACTGCCCTTGTTGTAGTTTGACCTCTGTTTAGAGATGGGTGAATTCCTCAAAGCTTAGGCTGGATTGGGAACAGCATATCAAGGCTGCGTACACATTACTGACAGCAGGTTGTTCTTTTTTTCCTCAATTCAGATCAAAACTGGCTTGGGAGCAAACACATTAAAATGATAAGAAACGGCAGGATAGATATAGGAAAGATGTGGGACATGGCTAATGTGTGTACACACCACTTCCCAAAACAGGAGTGGGAACACACTGGATGCAGAGTAAGTGGGACGGTACAAGTGGCTGTTGCAGATCTTGGGGTCTCAAATTTCAGTGGTGTGACACCACAATTCAGCGCCCCTCCACCTCTCACCCTCCATTCAAAATCTTGGTTGTGGAGCCCCTGAAATCTGCCTTTGAAAGGGGAGAAACTTTGAAGGAGAAAAGGTGTTCTCCCCTCCCAATTCTAAGTGTATTCCAAATTGCTACATCAATGAGCTAATCCCATTGTCAGGAGTCCCAGTTTTCAATTTGATAACACAGCAAGCGTGGTTAATTAAAAATGAAGATTTATTGCAAAAACAGAGTTCTCTAGGTGGCTGTAACATTCCACCAGTCTCATCAACTATGATGACCCTTCTGACTGCTTCCTGCGAGACCAGAAGTGACTGAACTCTTTTGTTTTGGTTCCTGTCTTGTAGCCCTCCCATTCGACAAGACCGTGGAGAGAGAGAGTCAGCTCCCACCTCTGCCCCACTCTCTGAGAGGCTTCCCTGAATTCTTTCCTGCCTGCTAAACTGCTTTTTTCTCTGTTCACGGCATTTTGCACTTCCCAAGAGCATTGGCAGGGTTCCGGCTCACACTCATTTATTTCCTTATCAACTGGCATTCCTAAGGGTGGGGGAGTTGGAACTAGGCTATGCTCAACCTGCCTGGCAGTTAACTCTCTCTGTTCCTGGCTGTTTCCTTCAGTTGGTTGCAAACTTTCCCTGGGGGCTGGTTCATTCATGACACCCATGATCTCCTTCCCCATGAGCTTTAACCTGGTGGCTGCTGCTTTCCCCCATCCCTTGATATCAAGGAGGGAAGGTGATTTGTCTCCCCTTTTTTGGCCACCCTGGTGCTGGGAAGCAGAGAGATGCTGCTAGCGATGAGGACAGGAAGTGGGAATGGATGGATATGTGCCAACAATGCTCTGTCGCACACATGGTATGGAACTAAAAAGGTAAAGGTACCCCTGCCCGTACGGGCCAGTCTTGACAGACTCTGGGGTTGTGCGCCCATCTCACTTAAGAGGCCAGGGGCCAGCGCTGTCCGGAGACACTTCCGGGTCACGTGGCCAGCGTGACATCGCTGCTCTGGCGAGCCAGAGCCGCACACGGAAACGCCGTTTACCTTCCCGCTGGTAAGCGGTCCCTATTTATCTACTTGCACCCGGAGGTGCTTTCGAACTGCTAGGTTGGCAGGCGCTGGGACCGAGCAACGGTATGGAACTACTCTGTGTTAATTCCGATAATTATTTACCTGGCGCCACATTCTTCATGGAAATTTAAGGACATATAGATGGCTCCATTTCCTCAGCCAGGAACCTTCTGACCAGACCAGACCTTTGGATTCATTGTGCTTGGTGATTGGTCAAGTGTATATAATATTACAGCACCAGAAAGACACTAACAGCCCGACAATGGTTTGCGGACTTCATTTATTTTTGGATGGTCATTAGGCTATAAATGTGAAGAAGCACATATAAACATGCAGAGAAACTTAGCTTTTTTTATTTGAAGATGCGGACGGTAGAGCAGCGATACCGAAATTACAATATGGAAATACGTTGTATACGTGCCCTAGTTACCTCTCCATTAAATCGGACAAATCTTATAATTGATTCATAGCTGCAATATTACAGTTCAGATTAAAAAGAAGGTGTTACAAAAGTTCCAGAAGACAAGCTAAATGTTGGGATTAATTAACCATGGAACATTATACAATGTTTAATCTTCGTATTGTTGTTAAGGCCAATTAGCTACACTATGTATGGAGCATTTCAGGTTATCACACAGTAGGGGGCAGCATGATACATTCTTATCTACACAAGTAAGCTTATTAGTTGTATTAACATGGTGAATTCAGTAATTAGAACAGGACATTGGTGGTAAGTAACAGCTCCTGCAAAAATGGCTATGTCTGCTATGAGTAACCTATCTCTGGGACTTAGTCTATTTTAGAGATATCTATGAAGTATCCAGGGATTTTGTTTTGGGTTTTTTAAAAAGAATCATAATGGTGAAGGCCAGCCATGATAACGAGAGACCTCATTTTTTCATCAGTTCTCAGAAATTAGTGCATCAGTAATGCCAATAGCAACTAGATTAATCCTGAGCTTTCCCAATATTTTGTGACAATTTTGTTAAGGCACTGGTGCACTGACAATTTACTATGTGTGCAGTCTATTCCAAGATTTGTACAATTCAGTTTTGTATCAAAAGTGCATGCACTCAGGTTTTGCATGAATAAGGATCAGATTTTTAAAAAAGGAATATATTGAAGTACTTGCTGGCAGCAAGGAAGATTTATCTCTGCAGAGGCCCACAAAGGGTCAAACGAAGCTCTGATTATTCTGAGAGCCTCTTTTTTATGGCTGTGGCCACCAGATGTAGATCAATACAGCTGTTATGAAAGAGCATCCTGAATTAGCAAGACACTTGCAGTGTTCTGCATAATTGATTCTAAAGTTGATTTTTAAAGTGCACCGATCCTTTATCTGATGTTTAAAAAGCAAAACAGCAGCAACAAACAGAACCATAAAAGGGGAAGGATCGTAAGGGATGCTAAAGGATCCAGATGACCTCATATTTCTTAGTCATTCTAATAGACTGGATTGCCCTTGTTGGAGCCTTAAATTAAAGGACTCTGTAAGAAATTAAAGGACTCTATAAGAAATTGATTATTAAACTCCCTCAAAAAGCAGTCCAAATGAATGATGTGAATAGGTTTTAAGGCTCTAACTCATTGCGGTGGGGAGGCCTTAGTGTTTTTGTGAAACACAAAGGATTATACTGCTCAAGCACATTGCTAATCAGTCCCAACTGGATTAACAGGTATTACAGGTAATTAATGATCATGGAGTATTGAAATCAATGAGGCTTTTGAAAAGACATTATGAAGCCCACCAGTGTGACTTCTACAGTTTAACCACTTTGGCTGTAACAGTTTGCATTGAAGTAACAGAGCTCGCTGCTTCTGAAATATCCTGTATTCTGGGAAGTAGCAGAGAAGTGCTAATCATGCACTTTTAAATGCAGTATCCAACAATAAGACAAAGCAATCTAGGATGCTTGATAAATTATGTATTTCCAAATTCCAATATATAATTACCTGATCTGTTACTCTTGGACTAATGTTCAGATCGAGCTTTGCTACTCCTCTGGTTCCATGTTTCTCTGAATATTGCAAAACAGTTCTCTGCAGTCAAAATATATCAAAAGTTGTATTTTTAAAAACAAGTTGTAAAGGTTGTAAGGGGTTACTTGTGCGTAAGTTGCCTGCTAGTTGTGTCCGATTGCCTGGTTCACCATGCCTTGGCTGACAGCCCACACTCCGTGGCCGGTCAGTCGCTTGCAGAATCTGTCAGTGGGCGTTTCTTGAACCTTTTCCAGCATAAGAGCTGTTTGACCCCAAGTCTCCTCCTATTTTCCCTGCGCGGAACTCGTCTGCGCAAGTAAGGGGAAGGCAGGGGTGTGCCAGCGCTCTCTCCACTAGTCTCTGATGCAGGGTCTTGGAGACCAGTCTCCAATTCCTCCATGTCCCTCCCTTCTCTACTGGTGTCGTGCTGAATTCCTTCCCCCCTGCTGGTCCCCTCTCCGGCATCGCTCTGGAGCCCTGCCTCCGCCTCTCGCTCTGATGTCAGTTCCCTGACACAAGTATTTTGAGGAAAATAGACTGTGAATCTGGGTGGAATTAAACATAACCGCCATTTCTCTAAGTTTCACATTTTACCAATTTGAAATTCAGTTTTCAAAATTTTGCAGTGATTTGCTGTTTCTAAAGCAAAAACACAAACCACGCAATCTTCGTGAAAATTCATCAACATTTTAGTGCAAATTTCTCCTAACCAGAACATTCTTATATGTAGTTTTGACAAATATACACAATTTTGAAAGCAATCTCCATTGGATGTGATGCATTTTTAAAGGTTATTTTTCACCAGTACATTCATTTTTATGCACACTTCCCTGCTTTTTTTGGGTAAATGCTGCTGGAGAATTGCATCACAAAATTCAGATAGCTGCAATTCGTTTCACAAATTGCTTTGGAAAGTGCAAATTTGATGGCGTTATCTTTCAATGTGAACTAAATCAAATTTCTCCTCCCTTGCCCCAGGCCATACTCCTCACAGGTCTTTCTTCACAAACACATTTCTTTAGGCTGCCAGGAATGTGTCCTTGTAACATTTGCTGACCTGGATAGAGAGGGATTGTACAAAGTAGTATTGCCATATTTCAAAAAGTGAAAATCCGAAAACAAAAGGGGACAAAGTTGTTGAGCTTTTCTTTGCCGGGGGGGGGGGGAGTTGCTGAGTTTTGCCCAAAGTTGCTGAGCTATTTTCAAGGAAATTCGCCAAAATCTAGACTTACGACATGGGCTGCCGTATGTCTGGATTTTCCTGGACATTTCAGCGATTTCTGCCTGGACACTGTTTCTGACTTCTGTATTATGGCTATGTCCAGGAAATTCTGGACGCATGGCAACCCTAGTACAGAGGTACAATTTGTAATCAATTCCCCTCTTTTGCCTCTGATGTCACTTGTCACTGACGTGGCCCTCAGAAGGTCACTCAGAATATTATGTGGTGTACTGTACCATCCCTGGTACAGTTACAGACAAATCTGAATATAAGCTGAATCACCCAATTTATACTAGGCCTTAAATCCTTGGCAAAGCACCTGTAATCTCAAAGTCCTTTTATCCAATTCAATGTCTAGGCGGTGGTAAAAGAGAATACACTCAGTACTTACCCAGACCCTCTTCTTTATTGTCCCTTCACGTGCTGTTTGCTTTAGTAAATGTGGTTTGGGAACTAAAACACTAAATATTACCAAGCAGCCATGGCACTCGGTTTTATTTAAAGGTATCTACGTGTACCAGGAGCGGGGAAATGGAGCTTTTGTTTTCCTATTAATTAACAGGCTTTAAACTGGGTCACTTTATGAGTTTGCATGATGTAGAATATGCATTTTCTCAAGGTTTTCACAGGGAAGGAGATGAGAAACTCAGCACTTTTGCTTTGAGCCTCCGTTCGTTTGAACCTGAACCTCAAAGCAAAAGGTGAGGGGGAATTACAAAGCCACCATGGTTGAAACTGAATAAAATATTTATACAAACCCTATGAAGCAAAGCGAAAACTCAAAAGTGAGCAGGATATTAGGCCCTTGAATATCTGCTTTGGCTCTTAAATTAGAGTCATTCCAGTGGCCTTTGCCCTCCTAAATGTTAGCGGTTGGAGCTCCATATAGTCCGCTGGATGGTTTCATTATCTGAATGTGAAAAGTTTGGCCATCTTCTGGTAGTTTCATCCTTGAACTCAATCTGCAGGTGCAAGCAGCTGTGATGGGGATGGCCACTCCAGTTAGCAGGTCACTCATGGGCAAGAGCTTTTGATTTTATCAAATGGCTGTGCAAGGATTTGCAGTGGCTTGGTGGAAATTACTGAAACCATGTGATTGTCAGTTTGCATTTCTTAGTACAGAAAGTATTGATCTGATGTGTAAAGATTTTTCCTATTGTCATTAATTCAAGAAGCTTCTGGAAGCTTCTGGAAGTTTCTCTGTGTGAACAAGCAGAAGGTTCATGATGTTTGGATTGTTCCTTTAGAGAAGCTGGATACAGCTGGCTTAAACTGGTTCTCTTATCTCTTCTGTCAAAGGTCATGCTGACTATATAAGTAAGGCGAGAAGGAGCCTGGGTCTTACTTTCTTTTTCTATCTCTTTGTTCTGTTGCCGTGTTCTGTATGGTTAGCGTTAAGTTTAAGTCTTATTATAAGTCATTGTAAGCTTTATCGTAAGTGTTGCAACCAATGGCTCCAAGTTATAAGAAAGCAGATTCTGACTAAACATCAGGAAAAACTTTATGATGGGAACAGCTGTTCAACGGTGGAACAGCCTCCCTCAGGAGGTTGTGAGATCTCCTTCCTTGAAGGTTTTTAAGCAGAGGTTGGATTGCTGTCTGTCCTGGATGCTTTAGCTGAGATTCCTGCATTGCAGGGGGTAGGACTAGACAACACTTGGGCCCCTTCCAACTCTACAGTTTTATGATTCTATGAAGTTGCCCGATGCCCATCAACAGTTAGTAGCACACAGGATGCTGAGATGTATTTTATTCCTATTTAAATGTGGTCTAAACCACAGAGCCTAGGGCTTGCCGATCAGAAGGCTGGGCTTCCCCAGCCACTCTGGGCGGCTTCCAACAAAATATCAAAATGCAGTAATGCTTCAAACATTAAAAGCAATGGGGTGAGCTCCTGTTGCTCAGTCGCAGCTCCTGCCACCTAGCAGTTTGAAAACATGTCAATGTGCAAGTAGATAAATAGGTACCGCTCCGGCGGGAAGGTAAACGGCATTTCCATTCGCTGCTCTGGTTTGCCAGAAGTGGCTTAGTCATGACGGCCACATGACCCGGGAGCTGTACGCCAGCTCCCTCAGCCAGTAAAGCGAGATGAGCGCCACATCTGTCATCTGTGACTGGACCTAAAAGTCAGGAGTCTCTTTACCTTTATGTCTAAATTAATATCAATACATATCACCTACCATATGCAAATTTTATGTAAACGGGGGCCCTCTTTCATCCTCTCTTTTTTAGCAATGCATAACTGGCCTCCCTGTGTGGTGCTGAACCCAGAATTAAGTGTTGGCGATTAATTGGAGCCCTGCACTATGATGGCAGCCCTGTAGGAATCCTACAATGCATCGTTTTCCACAGGCACACATAGTCACTTCAGTACCTTGCAGAGGCATTCTGGGAAACCAATGAAAGTAAGTTTGAGGTCAGCTAAATCAAGTACATGAAATTGGTTCTTCATTCTTAGTTCAGCAACCCCAGTTACCGAACCTTCGGCTCAGCCAAACCACACAGTTAGCTGAGGAGAGGTCAGCGTAAGCCATCAACATTTTTGAACACAGTATGTTGTTCTTACCTTTCTGAACAGATCTGTCATCCCAAGGGGCTCCAAGGCCTCAAGCAGTCTTTTGAAATTAAAAGTGTCTATAGTGAGCAGTTTATTTCCCCACCAACACCTCCTCGCATTAGTAGCAGAGCAAGCTATTCCTCTCACGTATAGTTATCACTGCCAGTAGCCTTGTGCTCTCCAGGTTGTGTTTCTGTTTTAGGGGACCCAAAGCGGTTGTTACGATTGCTGTACGTGTGTGGTGGGGTGGGATAAATGTAGAATAAAGTCATTAATGAAAAAGAGTAATTTAGATAAATAGATTATTGCATAATGAAACAGATCAAGAAGAATAGACATTATGCAGGCAAAATCCTATTAGTGTTTAGCATCAGTGTAGGCCAGAGCCTTCAATCTAATTAAGGAATTTAGCAGGATTTAACAGGTATCATGAGTCCTTAAGAGTTCATCATGCTAACCTTTGGTTTTTCTTCATTTCCCTTCACATTTCTGTTTTTCTCAACCTGCCATTTTCCATTCAGCATGGGGTTTAGGGTTGACGGGTCTCCTAAGATTTTAAACCTTGAAATGGGGGCAGAGCCAGGGAGATTTGAGAGAAGACTTTGACCAGGGTGGGGTAGAGTCTAGTATGCCTGACAGTGGTTGCCACTGGTGGGTTGTAGAACAACCCACAACCATTTTTGCTCTGGTTCCACTCACCACTGACACGTGACCTCCAGAAGCTTGCTCATGAGGGGATGCATCCCTTGGATTGCAAAAAAGTTTCCCCACTCTTCAACTGCCAAACTAGGGCCCTCCTAATTTTTCAACAAGGAGGGAATTTGTCCCCCGCCCTCAAGTGCTTGGAGGTCCAACCTCTATACTTGGTCTGATGGGCAGAGTCTGGACTCATCATGTGAAACTTGGTGTCTTTAGTCACAGGGCATCCGCTGAGCTGGAACTGAACACAGAGCAATGGCCCATCTAGCCCAACATCTTGTTCTCACAGTGGTCAGTCAAATGAATCTGGGAAACCTGCAAGCAGAACATAAGAACACTCCCTCCTCCTTGTGGCTTACAGCAACTGGTATTCAGAAGCATTAAGCATTACCTCATTATTTATGCAAACATGATGACATCTTCAGATGGACAAATTTCCCCTCAGATTGGGAAAACCAAATGGGAACACCAAGCAGAGGGCCTTCTCGGTAGTGGCGCCCACCCTGTGGAATGCCCTCCCATCAGATGTCAAAGAGATGAGTAATGATATTTTAGGAGACATCTGAAAGCAGCCCCCTATAGGGAAGCTTTTTGAGGTTTCACTATGTTTTTATATGTGCTGGAAGCTGTGCAGAGTAGCTGGGACAACCCAGTCTGATGGACACAGTAGAAATAAATAATATAAATTAATATAAATAGTAACTGTGGGTCATTTCTGAAACAGCTAAAGGAGTTAGAAGTAGCACATTTAATTGTAATTGTAGCATAAGCTGTAATTGTGTATTTCAAAGAGGCAAATTTGCAGTCCTTGAACTGGGTTGGGAGTATTAAGTCTGGAGCCAAGAAGCTGAAAATCAAACTCCTTTAAGAGATCTCAGCATTGCAGTGCTGCAGAGTTGCGCTTGGGTTTTTTAATGGATTTTTTTCTTCTTCTTCCTGCCACTTGGCCATGTACTTTCTTCATTGATATATGTCCCCTAACTTAACCTCATCTTCTGGTTTTCCTATTGCCAAGGAATCATCAGTAGTGGTTTCAAATTTCTTTGCTTTCACATCATCTGTATTTCTCTCTCTGGTCTGTATATATTACCCAGTTGACCTGAAGATTTTTATGCTGATAAGTGTATTTCTCGTGCACTGATAGATTTCTCCCCTTTTCCAATCAATAGCTGGCAATGGTGTAACTCATATCTATTGAGCTGGGGAGATGGGCACTGTTCTCCATTGCACTCTAATTGCCTTGCATGACTCTGATGGTGCAAAATGATCAGGCCTGTACATGAGAGCATTCTTATCTGAGAGGGATGAGGCATTTAGATGACAAATAGGTCAGCAGCATATGTATTAATATATATCAGCAGTATATTAGGGTTCTCTGATAGTTTCTACCAGAACTGCATTTCAACATCATTTGGTTAACATTGTCAACATAGGTGTTTTGCTGACAAATAACTGTTTGCAAATGATAAAAATTAGTAAAACAATTCATTGCTCCAAAGTCAAGCCAAATTCAGTAATGAACTCCAAGGGCTTCAAAAAAAAGCCTGCCTCAAAGAAGAGAGACGTTTTTGAAGCCCCCAACAACTTTACCAACTTGGATCAACATTTACATACCCTCCAACATTTCTCCAATGAAAATGGGGACATCCTATTCCATGATAATAATTTTATTATTTTTTACACCACCCACCTGACTGGGTTGTCCCAGCCACTATGGGAGACTCCCAAAACATATAAAAACATAATAAAACTATTCAGGGCTGCCTTCAGATGTCTTCTAAAAGCCGTATATTCACTTATCTCCTTGGCTTGAGGGTTGCATAACTCTGTATCCCCCAACATTTCTCCGATGAAAATAGAGGCACCCTACCATGCACTCCAATATTTATCTGATGAAAATAAGGACATCCTGTGGAAAAATGGGCAATCTGGGAATGTCCCTGGAAAATAGGGACACTTGGAGGGTCTGCATCTGAACTGGAAGAGAATTTCCTCCCTGCTTCCCACCTCTCCTGTCAGGAATGAGCCAGCTCTAAGCAAAGGTTTGCAGCCAACTGCAGAAAGCAGCCAGAAAGAGAGAGGCTTTGATGTTAGTCAGGCAGGGGAGGGCCGGCAGTCACAGACTTCTGCTCTTCCTGACCTTGACGGGCAGACTGATAAGGCAGTAGCTGAGAGCAGGCTAGAACACAGCCAAAGCTCACCGGAAGCACACTCCAGCAGGAAGAAACTCAGATACAGCCTCTCAGAACAGGAAGAGGTTGGAGCTGACCCAATAAGTCTGAGGAGCCAGCGAATGGGAGGGCTGCTAGATCAGAAGCAAAAGAAGAGACGTAAGGGTCGTAAAGTTCAATATCTTATTTAGACCCCCGAAGGATCATCTTGAGTAATGATGCCGGAGGCTTTGGTAGAGCCGTCCGGAGCCATCTGTTTGTTTTTGCCATAAATACTCCTTTTTAATTAGCTATGCTTACTGTGTTATCAAGCTGGGAACCTGGACTCCTGACATCTCCATAAGAAGAAGCCTTCTGGATCAGGCCAAAGTCCCCATCTAGTTTAGCATCCTGCTCTCATAGTGGCCAACCAGATGAAGCCCACAAGCAGAAGCTGAGTGGTCTCCCGATCTGTGATTCCCAGTAAAGTATTTAGAGGCATAATGCCTCTGACAGCCTCCCTACAGTGCTTTTACATCCCCAAAAGCTCTTTCTGTCAGCCTCCACTCCCAAATTTACAATCATCTTACCTTTTTTCTTTTTTAAAAAAATCTTAGGTGTGGTGGTTGCCCCCTCCCTTCTCCCAGAAGCCACTAATCAATAGGGCACCCAACATTGCTAGTTAAAGCATCAGAGGATTTAAGGGGGGGAAAGGGGGACACTTCTGCCCCTAGACTGATACTGCTCACACTACCACTGAATGTTCTGATGCACCACGAATCATTGAAACAAGTCAAGGAATGCCAGAACTAAAGTAGCACTCTGCAGCCCTTGATACTTGGGATTTATTTCATTTTTTTCATATCAAGTACAATGGAGTCCAAATTTCCATCTTATACATTCTAGCTTCATCATTTTTAGTGTGAAAAGTTTCTTTTCTCCCTCTCATACTTTGTTATCACAGAAACCACATTTTGCAAACTAGGAGTCATGAGAGATGAGAGATCCCACCTGAATTCTTTCTCTTTGACATCAGTGCTTGAATTTAGCTGAATTCTGCCGTTTATTATTATCACCTTATATTCTTTCTCAGATCTTCAGGGATCTCAGCTGAAACAGGAGCACCCAAATACTAGAGAGCCCTAAGATTTGCAGAAGAACAAAAAGTATTTAGGGTGAAAACAATCTTAAGGTGATGGACCAGCACACTTATCATACAGTTTTCAAGTTTATGTTCAACAGAAGAGACATCTCCCCAGCAAATGAGGAGTGGTTTGAAATTCCTTCTGCATTCCTCCTCTTGTGGGATGTTAAGCATATTCTTAGGACTTTCCAATTTTTCTTTGAGGTCAGCTTTCCAGGAAAAACAACAAGAGCAACCTCAAAGTATTGCACTGTGACAGGTGGAGTAGGAAGGGACAATAATAATAAAAAAGAGACCGGTTGTTTTTCTGATTAGATGCAAAGTCGATGACAATGCAAACCTATACATGTTGCTTTCAGATGCAGAAAGTGCTGATGCAATTTCCATGGCAACCAAAAGGGGGGAGAAAGAGATGTTTCTACCAGGTTTAACTGTGGAATCACTGAAGTGACTCCAGGGGGTGAGTATGTGAAAACAGCAGTCAATAACTCTAAAGGAATGCTGTTCTAAGTATAGGAACACAGAACTGAGAGCAATTTGAGGTAAGCCATCTTGCCCTGGACAGAGCACTCAGGGGGCAGAGGGAGAGAAAGATGTATTGGCTCCTTTGACATGAAGTAAAGCTGGATTATTTAGGTCATAATCTCCACACCGTAGCAGACCTGAAGGTCTGGGTTTTAGATTTTAAGGTCCGGGTTCCATTCAATCCAGTCAAGATTTTAGCTGAAGCTTCAGGCACAATTTAATTAAGAAGTTTGGATGATAACATCCTTGCATTGTGGAAGCCACTGCTGTTTGCCAAACAAATGTGAACGGGCTGTTTCTGATTGGAAGCATTAGTTACAATGTTTTGTAATATCTTGTTTAATTATGAGTTTCCGTTCCACGGCTTATTTAAGATTAGTTTCTTCCACAGTTTCCTAACATTTAATCCTCAGCATTTATGCTGGTATTATATCTGAGGCATAGCGGGATTGTTTGCTTGATTTCCACCACCCCTTTGCCTAAGGCTGTTGTTGTAATTAATTGTAAGGTTTCAATTCACATGGGCTTTGCAAATGCTTTATGGAACAAAAAGTAGAGTTGACGCACCAAGGACTCTATTAAAAAATATATTTTAGCTGAGAATGGCATCTTGCCTCTTCCCTTCTCCCTGCAAATCTATGTAAGAAGGACCTTGTGTCACTGGATGTTGTGATAGTCACTAAAGGTGGCTTTAAAGGGGGATTAGAAAAACCCACAGGTTTATGGCTCTGGGCAGTGGGATGTTGGGCTAGATAGGCTGCTTTCTAGCAGGGCTCTTCTTATCTTCTGTCAAGAAGCGGAGGACAGTATAGATTTAGAACAGTGGTTTGCAGAAGGTCATAGTTCGGAGGTGCAGAGGGGAGAAGCTGGAAAATATTTGGGGAGCAGCAGGAAGAAGAAGCACCAGGGGAGAGATAGCTAACAGACTCAGTGTCTCTTGAAAGCATTCCTGACCACCCCCTCTCCCAGAACAAGGTGTGCCTTGAGAGTAATAGAACAGAAAATTCAAAGGCAGAAAATGCAGATCAGTCGGTGCAGGGGTGACATAGAATAAGAGGGGCTGAGAGGTGGGACTACTTGGAGCAACACCATTATTTAAGAGAGACTGCATTCCTTCATATCTCTCTGTGAATATTGAATAAACTATATTCTTCTTGTTCTTCTGCTTCTTGGCATCCCACCGTGAGAGGGATAGGATTCCCTGAAGCCTTGACATCTTCTTAGCAATTATGAAATTAAAAATTGCCTTGCTGGGTCAAGCCAAGCGTCTATCTAGCAGCGCCTGAATTATGGAGGACAAGGAATGTCAAGAGGCTTTAATGAAGTCCCTAGTTGGTTTCTGAAAATAGTGATTAAGCAAGCCGTTGACCCTTTCCGTCCTTTGTGGTCCAATTATCCATCTAGTCCACATTTTGCATCCACCATGCAGATGCCCAGATACATTCACCAAACATGCAGCGGGGATGATGGAATTACAATCGCTAGCACCATCCTGCTGTCTGCATGCCTGCTAGTCTAGGTGTGTTTAGCATAAGGTGAGAATTGGGTTGCCACAAATGTACAGTTCATGCAGGCCTTCCATGTCCTTGGGAGCCCTTTGTCCTCAGGGTTCCTGACCACGTGAATCCTTCCATATCCTTGCTTGATCATAGCGGAGTCTGGTGTGTCACTCATATCCATCTTATGTTAATTAGGCTGATGTGCAGGTAAATGTAACCATTAGGTCCAGTCATGGCCGACTCTGGGTTGCGGCGCTCATCTCGCTTTATTGGCCGAGGGAGCCGGCGTACTGCTTCCGGGGTCATGTGGCCACCATGACTAAGCCACTTTTGGTGAACCAGAGCAGCACATGGAAACGTACCTTCCCGCTGGAACGGTACCTATTTATCTACTTGCACTTTGACGTGCTTTTGAACTGCTAGGTGGGCAGGAGCTGGGACCGAACAACGGGAGCTCACCCCGTCACAGGGATTTGAACCGCCAACCTTCTGATCGGCAAATCCTAGGCTCTGTGGTTTAACCCACAGCGCCACCTGCATCACAGTTTGTCAGTAAAACACGTTTCACATGTGCAAGTCATCACTTAGCCAATTTGTTGTGGAGGTATGTGCGACCTGTATTTGAAAACATTGCATTCTGCATAGGCAATATGTTAGCTATGCACATCACATTTGTATGACTTGTGCTTCCTTTTGTGAGAATCCAAAATATGTGTGAGGTTTTAAACAATGGGAGCTCCCAGATGGATTGCTTTGAGTCGTAATCCAAAATGTCCAGGTTGTGGAAGTCTGCTGTATGCCAACTTAACGTTTAAAGCACAACACAGGGGAAAAATAATGTTTATCCAAAATAAATGGATGTATAATTGATGCGCCTCCAGACATTTTTGAGGTGGGAGATGTGGTTCATCATACGGTTCGAGTTTGTCACTCCTAATCTAAGAGTGCTTTTACACATTCCAGAATAGCCAAACATTGTTCTCCTACTTTTTACAGGGCATCTGCCGGTAGGTTCTTCTCCTGTGTTTTACTCAGTGCTCTCTTTTTTTTGGGGGGGGGGATGCTCAAGTGTACTCAGTACCAGCATCCCCCCCCCCAGCACCCTCAACCCTTCAAATGTTAAGTGTGGTACTTACTCTAACAACTTCACGAGGAGTACAGACACCTTTCCCCCCTTTTTCTAAAAAGCACGGGTTTCACCCCATACGTCTTTCACCTTTTTTCAGACTGCAAAAAAGTCCATACACATGATGGACATCTGTAGCACAGTTAAGATTGCAGTGACTATATGTTACCATTTCTTGAAGTGACACTGTGTGTGTGTGTGTGTGTGTGTGTGTGTGTTGTTTGCTATCTGTGAAAAGGAGGGTAGATCTATACATGGGGGGGAATGCTATGAATAAGTCAGAAATTAAATCATGATAACAAAAGAAATAAAACACTATGGAAAATCGCAAATAAATTTTCTTTGGCTCTCCAGCACCAACTGGTGTTGCATGTTTACAATGCATTCAAAACACTGTTTTTTTGACTAATGTAGCTGAGTCCCCAGTCTCTAAGACAAGTTATCAAAATCTAAACAAAGTGGAAGAAGAGGAAAAAGAATGATGACTTATTATGCAGACATTTTGCAAAATTATGTTAATTTAAAGTTGCTCTTTGGCATCGCTTAGCATGATGCCAGTTTTAGTAAGAGGTGTGTGAAGTAGCAAGTCAGATAGTGCTTGAATGAAGAACAAGTCTAAGCACTAAGTCGGCATTCATACAATAACAAGGTGATGTGCCCTTTATGCTGCAGTTCTAAGGCAGAGAGAAGGAGAACCTAAGGCAGTTGAACCACTTATCCAAAGCTCTCTTGAGCTCTCACTGGCAGGGTAGAAGTGAGGACAGATGTCTTATATTGGATGCTTTTAATGGGGGGGAAAGTATGATCCCCTCCCATTGGGAAAAAGAAGGCTGATCGCCAGAGAATTGATGCTTTTGAATTATGGTGCTGGAGGAGACTCTTGAGAGTCCCATGGACTGCAAGAAGATCAAACCTCTCCATTCTGAAGGAAATCAGCCCTGAGTGCTCACTGGAAGGACAGATCCTAAAGCTGAGGCTCCAATACTTTGGCTACCTCATGAGAAGACTCCCTGGAAAAGACCCTGATGTTGGGAAAGATGGAGGGCACAAGGAGAAGGGGATGACAGAGATGGTTGGACAGTGTTCTCGAAGTTACCAGCATAAGTTTGACCAAACTGTGGGAGGCAGTGGAAGACAGGAGTGCCTGGCATGCTCTGGTCCATGGGGTCACGAAGAGTCGGACACGACTAAATGACTAAACAACAACAACACAGTTTATTCCCTGCTTTGGGGATGTGACAGGAGACAGGTAGAATACCAGATTCTTCACACTCTGCTCCCATCAGGGACCCAATATGCTCCCTGGGACATCCCATTTTTGGTCCTTCTGAAAGCAGAGCTTCACCCTCAGGAGGACAGGGGCCACAGAAGTCTGTGTGGCAGTGAGGAGGGAGTATCTGACATTGAATCCCACTCTTCAAGGTCAAAGTTCCCTCTCTGTCCTCAGAGAAGAATAAGATTCCTATGGACCCTAAGACATGCTCCCAGTGGCCAAAGGAAACCCAGCTGACATTTAAAGCATATTGTCATTCAAATATTCCTTTAAATAGTTGTGTAACAATTCACAGTAATGATGTTTGCTAGCAACTCAGAAAATTCAACCTTTGTGGAAATTGTCCATCTATATTTGAATATGCACATGAAGTTTCCCATCCATGTCAAGCCACTTTTTGATTACCTAGAAATATCCATAAATATAAATAGGGTAGTTTCACACATTCTAATCTTTATATATGTCATCGCCAACAGAAAAGAATTATTTCAGTACGACTATTGTGAGATAGCTTCCCTGTATAGCTTTTTTGAGTGGTTAATGTAACTCTTTCCCTCTGTTTCCTAGTAATGTCTTTCAGCAGATAAATTCATGATGCTTGAACTGGGGTATGTTCCTCCCTCGCTTCTATCATGTCTGCCTGAAATAACATCCTATTAAGCAAAGTATTGACTATTAAATTGCTCTCTTGGTTTATAAGCCATTGCATTACAAGCCTCCCACTTCTCATTCCATGCATTTATTTTAATTGTGAATTCCATCATGAGTAGAATACTGTGACTTTTACTCTCTCTCCATGTTGCAATGAAGCCAGCTATTACTGAGTAATTTCTTATAAGGAGAAAAAAGATATCTGTTTTGTATCAACAAAACGTAGACCGACTAAGGAAGATCTTTGTTTTCTTGAAAGGTCTTGTAATACAAGTGACAACAGAAGTTCAGTGAATGGCTTGATCCTGGAGCATTTCAAACCTGAAGCCAGAAGTTTGAACGTTAAGAGTAACAAGAGTAACTGCTTGAAAGCAGGAATGGTTTGCTTTGCAACTCATTTCTTAAAGGGGTTGTGGTCCTTCCTCTTTGGAGGTTTTCAAGCACATGAAGGATAACCAACTCTCATGGGTGCTCTAGCTCCCCTGCATTGAGCAGAAGATTGGAATAGATGCCCTACAAGATCCCCCCTCCTAGTCTACGACTCTGTGCATCCCCAACTGCCATTAATAGCAGCTGCAATCTAGCCATTGAAACCAGGCAAGCCATCAAATCTCAGGCTTACATCTATTGTGGGGTCTACATAGGAGTGGACCACAGCAGCTCAGAGAAGAAGCTTCCCCCTTTGAAATGGATTGATGTAGCAGTAACATCCTAAAACCTTAAAAGCACTGTGGAATGGCTCTGTGAGTTGTTGTAGCTATTAGTTAAACTAGTTAGCTGCTTTAACGTGCCCGAGGCACCCCAAAACTTACAAGCAAGACCTACTGCATAGATACAACAAAGGTGAAGCAATGACAGTAGAGAAACATGCCCTTCATCACCATAGCATAATCATTAAAATGTGCTCCAACCTGTTCTTGCTCAGGTTTGGTCCATGTTTCATGTCATTTCTTAAACAATTCAGTATGTTGGCTGGCATCAACGGCATGTCCTTAAAAGCATTCTGGAAGCCCACAGGATCAGATCAGTGTGTTTCTGGGAATGAAACACCTGGATCATTTCCCACTTATGTGGAGTAAAGAGGCGTCCAAAATCTGAGTCTGCATCTTCTCTGAACTAAACAGAGCCAGATCTTCCAAACATTTGTCTCAGGGTTCTGCTTTCTAGATCCATCACCATCTTGCTTGTGCTCTTCTGACCACAGACTACTTTGTCAATGGCTTTCTTCAAAGGCAATACCCAGAACTTGGCACATTACTCTGGGTGTGACGTAACCAGCACAGAATACATTTCACCTGTTACTTAAGGTGACATTATGCTTCAAGGAATTAGGACCAGCATAGGTAAAGGTAAAGGTACCCCTGCCCGTACGGGCCAGTCTTGACAGACTCTGGGGTTGCCCAGAGCCCCATCTCACTTAAGAGGCCAGGGGCCAGCGCTGTCCGGAGACACTTCCAGGTCACGTGGCCAGCGTGACAAAGCTGCATCTGGCGAGCCAGAGCCGCACACGGAAACGCCGTTTACCTTCCCGCTGGTAAGCGGTCCCTATTTATCTACTTGCACCCGGAGGTGCTTTCGAACTGCTAGGTTGGCAGGCGCTGGGACCGAGCAGCGGGAGCGCACCCCGCCGCAGGGATTCGAAAGAACCTAAATGGTTTGGGACCATAGCACCTAAAAGAGCATCTTCCTTAGTATCAACCCTCTGGCTGGGGGTGGCCCATGGCCATCTTACATGGCTAGATCATAGAACCATAGAACTGTAGAGTTGGAAGGGACCATGAGTGTCATCTCGTCCAACCCCCTGCAATGCAGGAATCTTTCACCCAACATGGGGTTCAAACCCATGACCCTGAGAATAAGAATCTCATGCTCTACCAACTGAGCTATTGTAGAAATTTTTCAAACCCTCCAATATTGCAAAAATGAAAATGAGGAAAACATCATTTATTTTTGCATTTATTTAATATGTTTTTAAGCTGTCCTTCATCAAACGATCCCATCATTTGGTCGACAGCAAAAAACATTTGGTTATCTCTTAGTTAATAGCATAAAACACTTTCAACAGTGACTTTTAACACTGGTTCCAGTTACAGATAGGTAGCCGTGTTGGTCTGCCATAGTGCACACGAAAGCTCATACCAAGAACTAACTTAGTTGGTCTTTAAGGTGCTACTGGAAGGAATTTTTTTTTGTTTTAACACTGGTGTTCTCATGCTGAGAGATTGGTGCCTGATATCAACCACTCCACGCTAGTGTGCAGTGCTTTAGGCTCTGGTTTTGTCTAGCCTACGGTCGATCCATTGATTTAAAAGCAAATACAGGGTGCAGGCAAAATGTTTCTAGAGGAATTAATAGCTGAAGACAACACCTTTGCTCTTCCTTCCTCACTGTCATTTTTGGCCTGGAACTGTGTATGTGATTCCTCGTCTTTTATTTCCTGCAAATATCTTCTCTGAAAGCTTTCTTTTCCATTAAGCCTTTGACACGACACCTAAGTACTTGTAACAAATAGATGCATGCATAAAAGCAGCGAACCCTCCTGTTTATCTCTGATTTCTCTTTGTTTCCTCTTGTTCTTTGCAAGATGCTATGAAGATTGTTCTTGTTCCAAATAGGGTGGCTTACACATGAGCAAGAAGTGTCACCATTCGATTAGCTGCTGTTGTTTTTACTGCTCTTAACTGCAGAAGAAGAGAAAAATTCTGTGTTATAAACATGTCATGTGGTGGCGATTATCATATTTATTCTCCTAAACTAGAATTTATTACAAGCTGAAGTGAGAGCCATTTGCACTGTCAGAGTTTCCATAAATCAAGGTATTAAGAAGTCATTTGTTTGGTGGGAGACACATACAGTACCTTGCACACAATTTTAAGCAAATGCCTAAAAATTTGAGCAGTTGGTGATAGCACTCCCCAGTGTGGTGCTGCGCAACGCAGTGCAAATACATCTATTTTGAACAGAAGCCCCACCTCTGCTCAATGGGGCTTGCTCTCCAGTAAGTGTGTTTTGGAGTGCACTCGGTCAACTCAAAGACATTAGTGAATCTGCTGGATGAGAGTGCATTCCAATTTAGAACCATATACTGTCCGAAGAGTACGACAGAAAATACTTGAAGGGGGATAATGAGTGAGAGGCTTACAAAGCCTTCCCACTTGTTCTGTAGTTCTTACTTTATTTATGGGGAATTAAAGAAACTGTAGTGGTCTATAAGCACTCCAGGCTAAGAACAGAAGTAGGAGTTCATTTATACCGAAGATGAGTAGGTGGAGAGGGTAATTTTTATTGCCTGCAGTAAATCTGTTTGTTTAATGCATTGACAAAATACTGAGCTTTAAGAAATGCTTACCCTTGTAGGGGGAAAATTGCCCTCATAATGCTGTCAAGGTCAGGGAGTTTTGCTTGTCCTGTCATAAATGTAACTGCTGGTCCCCACAAAGTGAAAATGCCTCAGGGCAACATTAACTTCAGTGCCTAACTTAAATGCACAGGGTATATTTTGCATCTTGGTACTGCCCTGCTTCCTGTTAAGCTTCTTTGAGCTAAAAGAAAGGTTCACAGTGCAGTCTTAACCACATCTATTAAAAAATAGGATTATCCAAGAATTCTCAGAAAGACTAGAGTGGAAATTGCTGGTATTCTCTTACTCATCCCATGTCCGGAATGGAAATCAACCCAGTGAATATGATTGGTATTTACTGTTGTTGCTTTCATCGCACAAATGATGTGTGATTGATTGCATCTCCCCCATTGGCACTGTGAATGAATGTGGTGGAATACCATAATGACAATGACTAAAGCTGTGGTCTCTCTCTTTCTCTCTCTCTCTCTGTGTAAACAATAGGTGTGCAGTTGCATTTAGATTTCAGGTATTTGTACCAGGATTCAATCCACATAGTAGGATGCACATTGCTATCTGGGAGGGTTGGGTGGCTGACGCTCAGGCCGACTGCACTGCTTAGAGCAGCCCCAGCCTGCTTTTATGCCCCGGGAGTGGACCTGAGGGAAGACTACATCCCACAGGTCCGCTCCCCAAGCCACACACCTCAGGACACCGCGGATTGGCCAATTCAAACTATGGGCCTGGCGGTGCCCATGATGCTCTGTGGCAGCCAGGAGGGAGCCGTAACAACTGTAGAAAAATGGCAAGGCTCTGCGGGGCTGAGGAGGTGTTGTGGCAGGCCGCAACTGCCGCTCACCATGGTAGGGATAAGTGGCCATTCACACAACTAAGTATAGGTATACACAAATGCATTCTCTGCAACTGTTTAAAGCTGCCAAGAAGAACTTGTAGAATGTATCATATTAGCCGTGTACTGTGACCTGTCAGGTTCCTGCCCATTTATACAGTGAGAGACAACATAAGGGTGCCGTGCTATTTTTGACTTGGTGGGACACAAGCTAGGCAATCAGAATTAAAAAAAACCCACAAGGATAGCTTACTGCCAGCTGGAGGCAAGTGGCAGTTGCAGCCCAGCATGGTTGTGGTTCAGGCAGGGGTTCATTTTCCTGTCCTGCATGGCTGATGGACGACATCATATGTGGCCATTTGGGTTGCTGGTGGCATGTCTGTGAGCTGGACCAATCAGGGGCAGGCGAATGAGCATGGCTTGTGTGGCAAAGCAGACTGATGACTTCAGCTCCTGGTCTTTGCTCCGTTCTACTTGCTGTACATTTCAGCATGCCACAGCCGAACTCACCAGCTCAGTCGGAGCTGGATTTGAAATGACAAATCCCTTTGCATGTTTAAATTGGCCCACAACAGATTAATTTATTTTCCTCCTAAAATTGATGGCCATTTCCATTGGAAAAGAGCGCTGCATTTTGAATTGCCCATATATTTAAGCTGTAATACTGACACATCCTTCTACATTGACCTTTTGACAATCTCTTTTTGGTCTGTTGTCCATTTCATCCCTGTCTCTATTTACTACTCAATATGCCAGTGAGAAATGGGGGTTATATGTTTGCTAGTCAAATGTAAAATGTGGAAAGGTCAAAGTAGTAAAGTAGCATATTAGGAATAGAAATTATGGTCCCACTTTTTCAAGACAAAGTGAGTAATAAGGGAGAGGGTGTTCAGTGACAAACAGAGGTGTGGTTAGTTGAAAAATTGTGTGTAATATTCTTTTCATATCCAAAAAAGTAAGTTTTTTTCTATTGGGAATTCCATATCCATTTAAGGATTTTACTGTGCAATCCTATGCATGTTTGCTTTGAAGTAATGTTTTCGCCAGGACTTATGCCCTAGTAGGTTTCTCAGATTGCACCCTCAGAACTCACAAAGCATGGTATTTATGGTTTTTAAGGATGTGATGATGTCATGAGATCATGTGCTCACATGACTGTCTCCAGTGCTGGAACAACTGGTACTGAAGGACAATATTATGACATTGTGCGAAGAAAGTTTGTGTATTTGATTTGGTTTTGTTGGTTTTACTCTTAAGCTAGGTAGGATTTGCTCCTTTCATCTGGCATGTTGTACATATCTCTTTATATCCTTTAATGAACTTGGGGAGAAGATAGCCATTGCTCTTCTCATCCATTCTGTCCCATATCCTATCACCCACTGGTCATCGCCTGCCATCAAGCACACATGGAAACTTATTTGCCATGGCAGGTACACAAGGAGTAGATGACAGTGTTGGGAGAGAAATGGGCAGAAAAAGCAACATGTGCCCTGACTTCTATTGCAGAATGCAGTGCACACTGGTTTGTCTTCAGTGGCTGGCTTAGAAGATAGCAAATATCCCCAAAGCCAGACCTACACAACTTGTGGTAGCACACATATTAATATGCCAGTTCACTAGAGAATTATTACATTTTCGTTTTGTCCATGATGGGCTGCAAAAACATGGAGGGGGCAACTACCTAATGGGTGTCACAGTCTAACTGTGATCTGTGCTCACCTTGGTAAATTGCAAGTTGCATATGATTGTCTTAAGCTGTAACTGTGACTTGGTGAAGGTTGGGTTCTGCCAGGGTTCAACATTAAAATGATGGCATTTTACAGGAATTTGCACATGGGAAGTAGCATGAAATGATTCTTGCATCCCCCTCTCTCCATTGTCTAAATCAACAAAGGTTTGAGCAGAGTTATCAGATCAGGGCTGCCATACGTCCGGGCAGAATTGTTGAATGCTGGGGGAAATGTAGGGAGAAACCAGGGCGTATGGCAAAGCTACTCCCGAAATCAGGAGGGGGGGTTGCGGGCTCATGCCCACCCCCCACCCCACGTGGTCAGGGGGTATCCTCAGGCCGCGTCACTCCCTGGGCCAGCCAATCGGCTGGCTGCAGGGGCGGGGCTAGGGTCATTTAAGGACAGCGCGGCCCGAGAATGCCCCTTTTCTTCTTCGATTCAGCTGTGGTTTCCCACCCACCCACCCTCTAGGTTTTCCCTCTGACTTTGCTATGGACCTCGGTTGGTCGCCGCAAGGGGTCTGGTAGGAGTTTTTCCACTTGGCTAATTGGCATTGTTTGTAAAGCCATTTGGTTTTTTCACCTACCTCGTAGCAAAACGTCACAACACCTTTGGTTTGGGCGGTTAGGCATTGGTAGGGGTATTATTATGCTGATGAGTTGGGGGGAGGAGTGCCATCACCTCCCCCAAATATTGAGGGGTACTCCGATAAAGGATTCCGGGGGGCATTGCCTCATCCGAAACCTATGGAGGCTAGGGCCTAATGTGCGCTCCTGAGCAGTGACCCCTGGGGAGTGCCTAGGGATGTGCATCTCAGGGGCTCTCCCTGTTGGTGTTAACCCCTCCCGGTATTATGCCTGATAGTCTGATAGGACCAGTGCCTAAAGCCAATACCGCTCTTACCTGTAATCAATAAAGTTGTGGCCATTTTCGCCCATTAACCTTAAATGCTGGTGTCCTGTGTCTTTATTTCTATCCAACTGGGGGGGGGGGTAATTGCCACACAACCCATGTTGGAAATGTTGCTTTGTTTGGTAAATTTCCCTAAACATAGCTTTAAAAGCTTCAATTTTGAGATTTTGCAAAAAAATTAAAACTCTGCCAAAAGCTCACCCACTTCTTGAAAAATGGCAACCCTATACTAGATGCTTCAAATAGGAAACCTACAGTCTGTATCCTCAAAATTAATTCCCTGCTCATCTCCAAGCTCAGCCAAGCTCTTCATTCTTCTCCAAAGCTGTATCCAGTCGGTCAGTCAGATCTGCATCAACATTATAGGATCAATTGTCCAGCCAACAGAAAGGAAAACATACTGATGCAAAAACAAGTAAAAGGAATGCTTCTTCTCCCTTTTACTTTGATAAAAAGTTTGTTCAGAAATAACCTCATGTATAATTACAAACATAATTTGCAGCCAGCTGTTTCTACATATTAGAGGGTGTTGCCTTGTTTAGACGGTCGCTGAATGCACAGGGGTGGCACGTGCCCTCCACAAAGTCACTGCCATCTGCACAAATCAATCGTTGGACAGGGTGAATGACTCCGAGACTTGTTCTTTGAATGTGAAATTGGGTGTCAGTGCAATTAGGAGAAACTGAATGATGGTTTCCCAGAATTTATCAATATTCTTGCATCTCACCTGCCAGTTGAAGGCTTGCTCTTCACAACCAGCTTCAGATTTTAGCCTCCACCAATATGGTGCCCATCAGATATTTTGAACTGCAACACCCATCAGCCATGGGCAGGGACTTTGTTGGAGAAGGCTGGTCAGGCATAACCTTCTCTCTTAGGTTTATTTTGCCCTTTTGCTGATCATATATACACTTTTTACAAATTATCCCACCACTCCATTAAAATAAAAACTCAAGACACTGTAAATAAAACAATAATAAAACACAAGATAATCAATGATGATATATTGGTGCACACTGTCCCAATCTCTGAACGGTGAATGTTCACAGCATTATCAGCCCAAAAGGATCTTGCTTCTCCCATAGCCAAAGACTTGAATTCCAGCAGAAATCAGTCATCTCTCTCTCTCTCTCTCTCTCTCTCTCTCTCTCTCTCTCTCTCTCTCCTGTAACTTTTTTCTCTAGGTCACTGTTGTGACGTGGGGTTTGTGATTTCAGCTCTCTTGACATCATATGCTGGAGACAGTTCTCTAGTAACACTTCTTTATTAAAGCAAACAAGACTGAGACTTGAGGAGGGGAGAGCTACATTTATAGGGACAGGGAACTAGCTGGAAAGGATACATTTTGGAGGGAACAATATCACGCAATCACAGTCCTGCCTTTTGGAGGCAACCAATAAGACAGAGGATCCAAATACAGCAGCTTAAATGAACCAATAGTAGCTGTACCCTCTGGAACCAAAAGGCAGTCACTTTACCCTAATGCAAATACAGACAATAATAATACAGATATAAAATCCTTTGACTCAATACACAACACTCACATCATAGCAAATTCTGCCCTGAAACTCTGGCTTTGTCCTTTTAACTATATACGAGCTGGAGAAGGGCCCCACCCAGACCTATTTTTCTAGAAGAGGAGGTGCAGGAACTCACCATAAACACTTCCCTCATTCTCTTAGAATGGCAATGGCACCCACCAGAGAGATGCTGGAACTGAGTTCTGGTGAGTCCCAGCTGAAAAAAGCCCTGCTCTCCAACCCATATAGCCTCCTTTCATTTGTTCTCTCAATGGTCCATCACCCAGGCAATTAGCTTTTTTACCCTTGCTAGGATTGTATGGGTCTGGCAATATATCTGAATAGTTTCATGGGTTAAAAAAGAAAAAATTCCTTTGACAGTAGCATGAGTAAACCAGCATGTTTGGAACAGAGCTGTTTTTCCCACTCTGATGTGCTAGTTTACCAAATGCTGTGTGATTTCTTTTTGTTTTTGTTTTTAAGTGCAGGGACAGTCAAAACAATGATATCTCACCTAGAATCCGAAGTGATGTTGTCTAGAATGCTACCACCTTGGTCTACAAAATCCTTCTGCATATAGTGTAGATCAGTGGCCAGAGGAAGCACCACCACCTGAATCACTCTCTGTCTCAGTAAATGTGTTTTGACGTAGTTTAGATTATGGATTGTGATTTGGGAAACAAATACTTGTTCTCTCTCAGAGCTCTATTTTATCTTAATGAAGATTGGAAAGTAAATTGGGTAAGTAAAATCTTATTAGTATGAAGCTATCAGAATGTATTTCTTTCGTTCAGCTTGATGCAGTTCCATTGGGATTTTGGACTCTGCATCCCATTTTATTGCTAAGAATGAGAAATATAGAAATCCATACAGTATATGGCTGCTAGGTACACTTTGGAAAATGTAATTACTGGCTTCATCCATTTTATTTTATGGTATTGAGTTTAAAGAAGCCAGAAAGATAAGATTAGATATTTACTCAGATATAGCTTGGATAAGATGAAAACCATGTCAGTCTAATTATCCACTGCAGGCTCAAACTAAAAACTGGATTTTTGCTGAGTTCTTGATCTCTCTACAAATCCACATAATAAATCTTCTGGCTGGATATATCCAAATTGATCAGTTTGATTCAAGCCTTTAAAAAAATCAATAGTGTCTTTGAATTTCATAATGTCAGGTTATTTTACTCTGCAAACACTTAGCACTTATACTGATGCTTTCCCCAGACATTCTCATTTTCCAGAAAACTATAGGAAAGCTAGAGATTATTGTTCTTTGGAGTTCCCCCACAGGGCTTATCAGAACCAAACAAGATGCAAAATTCACCATTGTGTTTTCCTTTCCAGTGCTGTCTCCTCTCACTGGAAATAGCAATCAGGCAGTAGACTTTCCCTGAGTTGCTGATAAGAGATTATAAAACCTGGAGAGACTTCTGAATGCAAATGATGTGATGGCCTCTTCGGTGATGGCCCCTCCAATAGTCATCTTCCAGCAATTCCTGCTAGTCAACACCTCTTTGATTTAATTTCAACTCCTAATGAGGTCTTTACAGTGTGGTCAATTTAATTTTGTATCAGTGGTTTAATTTATTTACTATTTCCATTTGTAGGCTGCTTACTATCCGGAGATCTTAAAGTGGTTTACAATATGTATTTTACACACACACAAACACACACACACACACACACAGATGCAACTATGGTAAGAATCTGCACACATAAATGAAACGTTCTGAAAATGCTTTTTTAAAGCGTTTTTTAAAATAAAAAAAATACATTGAATTTTCCATAAGGTTCACCATCACCCTCTAGTGCCACATTGTATATTGCACTTAAAACACACTTAAAATGTTTTATTTGCAGCTGTATAGCTGAGTCCTAATTTGCTGTGTGCATGGAACAAGGTTGGCTCACACAATAGGACACCGTGCACTCCAATCTAGTGCATCATTGAATACAACAACAACAACAACAATAATAATTTATTTATACCCCACCCATCTGGCTGGGTTTCCCCTGCCACTCTGGGTGGCTTCCAACAAAAGATTTAAAAACACATTAAAACATCAGTAATTAAAAACTTCCCTAAACAGGGCTGCCTTCAGATGTCTTCTAAACGTCAGATAGTTGTTTATTTCTTTGACATCTGATGGAAGGGTGTTCCACAGGGCGGGTGCCACTACCGAAAAGGCCCTCTGCCTGGTTCCCTGTAACTTTGCTTCACGCAGTGAGGGAACCTCCAGAAGGCTCTTGGAATTGGGCCTCAGTGTCTTGGTTGGACGATGGAGGTGGAGACACTCCTTCAGGTATGCTAGGCCGAGGCTGTTTGAAGATATTGGTGGCTGCTTTGGCAATGGTTTCAGACTGATCCTCCAGTGATCCTCCTTAGTTTCCAAAGCATTTCAGTTACAAAACCATTCTTCCAATAGTTTAAATGACACAAGAGAATTCAGCTACAAATCTAAGCTTCATAGATCACAAATCTCACTTACTGCAGGGTCTAGGATTTGTTCAGGTTTTTCACCTGACGGTGTAGCATGTTGAATCCATGAGCAGCACTGTCAGGGCTAAAGTGATAGAGGAGTCGGGGCGGGGGTCACATACAGTCCTATAACTGGTGTGGAACATGTTTGCTGTTGTTACTATTGCTCTACCTGTGGCAATGTGTGCAGGAATGCAGTTACAGTCATCTTGCCAAAGAATTGGAGGGTTAAAAATACCTGTCCCTTTCTATCTCTGTTGTTCTCCAGACCATATATATATATATATATATATATATATATATATATATATATTCCAAAAATTGATTTTTCTCTTCAGAATAATCATGCATATTGCATACCTGGTCCTGAGCAGAATACCAAGCTTGTAATTCAATTGCAAGGTTTTGCTTCCTCTTTATAAATCACTTGAAGTCTGCTCTTATGTCAGCAGAACTCTTCAATTGAATTATGTTCTTCTACTCAATCAAGACTCATCTATATCATATTATGCTGTTGTGGGGCTTGCTTTGGACGATGGCTTTCTTCGTATCTCAGTAACCTCAATTCATACCAGCTCAACTATGCTGTCATTTTTAATGCTACAGTTCTTTGGGCGAACTAAGCACTTTGATAACAATTACTGCAATCTTGGACTTTCTTTAGGCTCAGTAGGTTGGATTCATTACAGACCCATTGCAGTCAACAGGGAATAAATTACAGCACCATCCTAATCATTTCTGCTCAGCCCTATTAAATCCAATGGGTTTCAGTCTCAGGCCACAATCCTAATTTGACCTACCAAACAGTAAACCCCATTGACTTCAATGGGGCTTCCTTCCGAGTAGGCATGGTTAGGATTGCTGCCTCAAGTAATAATAATAATAATAATAATAATAATAATAATAATAATAATAATAATAATAATAATTTATTATTTATACCCTGCCCATCTGGCTGGGCCTCCCCAGCCACTCTGGGCGGCTTCCATAAAAACCAAAAATACAGTAAAATATCACACGTTAAAAACTTCCCTGAACAGGGCTGCCTTAAGATGTCTTCTGAATGTCAGGTAGTTGTTTATCGCTTTGACATCTGCTGGAAGGGCGTTCCACAGGGTGGGTGCCACTACCGAGAAGGCCCTCTGCCTGGTTCCCTGTAGCTTTGCTTCTCGCAATGAGGGAACCGCCAGAAGGCCCTCGGCGCTGGACCTCAGCGTCCGGGCAGAATGATGGGGGTGGAGACGCTCCTTCAGGTATACAGGACCGAGGCCGTTTAGGGCTTTAAAGGTCAGCACCAACACTTTGAATTGTGCTCGGAAACATACTGGGAGCCAATGTAAATCACTAACTTATGTCCTCTTGATTTCAGTGACTCTACATTAAGCATGGCTAAGTCTGGATCCAACCAGTTGTTTCGCTACTGAAGTATATTCGACGTCTCTGTGCAATTCAATTACACTCATCCAGTTTACATACTATAAATAAGAGGAAAAACTAAAACGGCTAAAACAGAAAAGAAACAGTCTCATACAAAATCTCAACCGCAGAGCCATACAGAAACAAACAAAACCGAAAAGAGCTTCAAAAACATAACAAATGAAACACGTGAGCAAATTTACAAGACAAATTGTTGAGCATAATCTTGATAAATCATCCCAATAATAAATAAATGAATGGGGACACTTTCTGAACAAATATCTCCTCTACTTACCTTCCACATATCTCGCAAAGCTTGTCAGCTTCATCAGCAAAGCTATTTCCCAGATAATTTTGTGCCATGTTTTAAAAATCACAGCACGTTTATATCTTAATGGAACTTCTGTATATTTTTTATCTGTTCTCGACATGTTACTCTACATCACAGGTTTTAGTTGGATATAATAACCTGCCATATATTATTCTTTCTTAAAGCAAGGACTTCCAAATTATCTATTAATGGACAATTCCAACAACGGCTATGGTTTAATTTCTATGTGACAAGAGAGAAGACTTCCCCCCAATATTATGGTATATTATGCCTTGTGAAGCATTGTCTTTCACTGACTCATAAAGGCAGTTCCATTCTGACAAGAATTATCCGTGAAGGCCATCTTTATCTGTGACCAATGCCATTGTTGCTTTTAAATGTATTTTTACTATTGCATTTTTAAAAGTATATTTTATTGCATTATGATTGTAAATTGTTGTAAAATACATAGGCCCTAGAATGGTGGGATACAGTGGTACCTGGGGTTAAGAACTTAATTCGTTCTGGAGGTCCGTTCTTAACCTGAAACTGTTCTTAACCTGAGCACCACTTTAGCTAATGGGGCCTCCTGCTGCTGCTGTGCCGCCGCTGCACAATTTCTTTTCTCATCCTGAAGCAAAGTTCTTAACCCGAGGTACTATTTCTGGGTTAGCGGAGTCTGTAAACGGAAGCGTATGTAACCTGAAGTGGATGTAACCCGAGGTACCACTGTATAAATCTTTATAAAAAGAAACTACTACAGCAGTTGATTATGTTTGTGGGGGGTGAAGTCATCTCCTCCTTCTCTTCCCTGAGCTTGGCAGCAGCAGCACTGGCAGGGGAAATAAGGACATTTCAGAACCAAATCAGAAGCCAGGATGGCTTCCATAATTCCTGGAAAACCAGGACACTTGGAGGGTATTGCTAAAGGCAAACAGTGATTAATTACTATGCAGTTCCAGATTTACGTATAGGCTAAACAAACTATAGCTTAGAGCCCCACTCTCTTGGGCTCCCACCAAAAAAATTAAAGGGAAAAAACTGGTTGTACATTTCCATAATATAAGATAAAAAACAAATAAAATAAAATCTACATACAGCAACAGTGTTTTGTGTTGTGTAGGCTCCTATGATGTAAGTAATGGGCCCCGCCTGCTAGCCTGCTCCCTAAAATATCACTGGTTTGCTCATTTCTATATATAGGGTGCCTACATTCTGCATGGCAAGATATGCAAATGGCTTTAGATAACTATTAGGTCCATAAATTACCATATAACATATATTCAACACAAAAAAGTTACAATTTGTTGTTGACAAAGGACAGCTGGACATATAAAGGGCCCCATTACCTTCAGTAGCTTAGGGCCTCATCAAACCTAAATCTGGCCCTGCTTGTAGGTCTCTACAAGCATACAACAGGACAGGGAAGGGATGTCACTTTGTAATGACAGCATGACAACATCCTCTTCTCAATCTGCATGTGAAATGGACCTCAAAGGCAAAAATGACTATCCGGGTGCTTTAGCTTTTCTTAAATCGCATTCCTGTAAGCCTGAGGCAAGCTACAAGCCCTCTGCCCCTTCTACTACTGTGCCAGTTAAAGGCTGCTGGATATAAGGAGAGTGAACAGAGCACCTTCGTTATGCAAAAGGCATAGCAATTGATTCCCACGCAGCCCCATACAGAGTGATTTAGTCAACGATGGGAATGGCACAGAAGATGTTCCTAGGGGATTGTGCCCTTTCTATATCCCTGCTGATCAGGATTCTTGTCATTGTTCTAATGCTGCCTGTCTTCATGTCACCGAGTTTGTTATTTATTGATTACGCTGACACCAGCAATAAAGAGAGAATTGTTTTACATCTCAGATGAGGATGTGTTTCATGATTCATCATATGCGAACCAATTGCAAATTATTCTCTCTTGTATTTCCCTATGAAAGCAAATACATAATAAATCCTGACAAGGGATCCTAGAAAAGACTCTATTTCACACACACACACACACAGACACCTCCCTCACTACTTCTTTCATTAGAATGCGTAATTTTATATTTTTATTTAGTTTGACAAACAAATTCTTAAGCCAGGGAAAGGTTGTACATAAGTGTTTCAAATGAACCAAGAAATTAAAACCCCACCTGGATACTCCACAGAATCGCTGTGTCCCCATACCACTCTAACAACAACAACAACAACAACAACAACAAGAACAACAATTTTATTATTGTTGTTGTTTTGTTGTTCTTGTACCCCACCCATCTGTCTGGGTTTCCCCAGTCACTCTGGGCAGTTTCCAGCAAAAAGTAAAATACAATAATTCATCACATATTAAGAGCTTCCCTAAACAGGGCTGCCATTCTTCACAGATGCCTGGTTCCTAATTCTGATCAAGAAGTAACTGAGCAACAGGAAAGTAGATAGGAGTTGAAGGATTATTTGAGAAAATCTGCATTATCCATCACATTGGTATGCCACCCATCTTCCTCTGCCAGGCTCAGGGAATCAGGTCCCTCCCCCGGTGGCATCAAAGAAGCAGATAAAAAAGGGAAGAGTTCTTACCAATTACTTTATTCAATAATCACAGCAAGAGATGTCAATATATTAGCTAGCTATTCCAGTAGGTCTGTTTCCCATATGGTTTGGTACCAGTGGTCCATGCTGACTGCCAGGTCCCTCTAGTGTCTAGATATGATGCCCCTAGCTGCTGATAATAGGTGGCGTATGAGTTCTTTGTAGTGTGAGTTGCTGTCTTGGGAAATGTTTAATAGGGCCAGTTCTGGAGTTGCTTCTAATACCTGTTTTGTTAATTTGTATATTTCTTGTAGGACCGATATCCAAAATTGGTTGAATTTTGAGGCATTCCCACCACTTGTGGATATATGTGCCTGTAGTGGTGAAACACCTCCAGCATTTAGCTGAAGTCCCTGGGTGTATCAGCAGAAGCGGGCTTGTTTTCATGTTATGAATAACCCACAGTTAACGGATTGGGCAACACACAAATGTATAATTCACCCAAAACAGATATGGTTGGAAGCATCCAATTACCTCATGTCCACTCTGGAGGAGAGGGAGAGTATTCAAGCCTGAGATAAGAACAGGGTAAACTGCAGAGCTGAATACAGATGTGTAGCTAGGTTTCCCCTCAATGAATTCTAAGCGTTATCACCTGACAAAATATGTGTTGTTGTTGTTGTTTAGTTGTTTAGTCATGTCCGACTCTTTGTGACCCCATGGACCAGAGCACACCAGGCACTCCTGTCTTCCACTGCCTCCCGCAGTTTGGTCAAACTCATGATGATAGCTTCGAGAACACTGTCCAACCGTCTCGTCCTCTGTCGTCCCATTCTCCTTGTGCCCTCCATCTTTTCCAGCATCAGGGTCTTTTCCAGGGAGTCTTCTTTTCTCATGAGGTGGCCAAAGTATTGGAGCCTCAGCTTTAGGACCTGTCCTTCTAGTGAGCATTCAGGGCTGATTTCCTTAAGAATCGACAGATTTGATCTTCTTGCAGTGCATGGGACTCTCAAGCGTCTCCTCTAGCACCATAATTCAAAAGCATCAATTCTTTGGTGATCAGCCTTCTTTATGGTCCAGCTCTCACTTCCATACATCACTACTGGGAAAATATAGTGAGTTGCAAAGCAACAAGCCATTGTGTTGGTAATTTTCCATAACATCAAGAGTTGCTATGCACTCTTTGTGGGGCTACCATTGTGCCTGGTTCAGAAGCTTCAACTGATAAGAAATGTTGCCGCTATACCATTGATGGGGATAGAGTACTGCTTAGACAGTACTCCTTCTTGCAGGGCCAGACTCTTAATCATGTCAGGTCTGCCTGATCCCTTATACCCCTGCCTTATCACTGAGTTCTTTGGGCAAGTCTTTCTTATTCTGGCAGGCATTTGAAGGTATGGTTTTGGTTCTATTGTTTTATGGTTTGCATTAACATCTAGTACATGTAGGGGAAAGCACATAGAAACCATTACTGCAAATTTCACTGAATATTTGAAAACATGAGAAACACACCTTGATATCAGTTTATTATATTTTGTACTAAATAAGTAATGTGTGCATTTTGAGAATACATTGCAATATGAATGTTTCATTTCTATTAATCACAATTACTAATTTCTCATTTTAAATAGTGAGTAGTGATTTTCATGCAAGGTCATGTAAATTCTGTTTCTGGTTAAAATTTTGTTATCTCACTATTATGCTCTAAGGACTAATGAAATAGAAGTTTTTAGCTGGGTTTTTCAACGTGATTGTTTCAGTTTACATCAGGTTCTGTGTAGCTGCTTTTTATTCTTTATCATACACATAATGACACAGTATATATAATGCTTTAACAGAATTAAAAAAGCAAAAACAAATTTAGCAAGTGTCAGAGAGATATCGTTGCCCATTCCTGTATTTTGACAGCGGAGGGATAATAGAAGGAAGGAAAGAAAGACCTTTCACCCATGCAAAAGGAGTTTCCATTGGGGTATAACTTGACAAGCTATATTTATTTTTAATATTAAATACATATAAAGTAAAGAAAAGGATAACTTTTTTCTATGTAAGTGATATCTAGCTTTGCATATATTGTAGTGATGGAAATAGACTTTATCCAATTCAGAAAGTATCAGAATTTAAATTTTTCAGCTTTCTTTCTTTCTTAAAAGCAAATCACTCAGGATCACAGTTTAATTAAAATAAACTCTGTAATAGAAAAGCGAACGAAGGCTCTTACAGATAATGTTAACTTGCTATTAAAATCACTCATGGCAAGCACAGCTCCAGAAGCTTCAGATTAGGATGCAATTATTGGAGACTTTGCAAAGTGCGTGGGACAGATTCTCCAGCTCTTGTGCTTAGCTTTATGGAGTAATACCACAGTGTGCAGGTGGGCAAGAATTTTCACTGGCCCTGCTTACAAAATAGATTGAGATTAACAGCACACTCCTATACCTGCCTAATGCAAAGAAAGTCCCATTGAGTTTAATGAAGCACAGTACGGCAGCCTGAAGAGTCAACTCAGTATGAATTTCTTTCTGAATAGACTCATCTAGTGACTCACAATTGGGCTGCAGAGTTATGGGGAGCTGAGATGGAAAAATCTGTCCATTTTGGTCCTCCAAGTTCCTCCTTTTTCCAGTCTTAAATTCAGTTCTCCGCACATCAAAAAGAATGTTTAATTTTCAAAAAAATAAATCTCATGAAAATTCACCAGCATTTTAGTGTGAATTTCTGATAATAAACACATTTTTATGCAGTTTTGACTAATATACATTTTTTTACAAGCACTTGCCCCACTGCAATGCATTTCTGTATGTTAATTTCACAAATGCATGCATTTTAATGCACATCTTAGTGTAAAATATAATTTTTTGTACACATCATTTGGCTGGAGAGCCTCACTGCAAAATTCAAAGAAGTACCAGTGTCAACAGATGGCTGCTTCAGTTCATATATTGCTTTTAAACGTGCATTTTTAAAGAACAACAACATGTATTTCATAGATTTTCCATAAAATCTGAAATGAATTGAACTTCTGTCCCTTAAGTAAGAGCAATAAAACATAACTTTTCATGCACCTCACATTTGTGACACTTGCATGCTACGTGGTAACAAAAATGTTCTAGATGGCTTTAAATACTAATAGAATTGTAGAGTTGGAAGGGATTCTGTGGATCAACTACTCAAATTTCCTGCAGTGCAAACCTGCAACCTTGGCATCATCAGCTCCATGCTCCAACCAACTAAGCTATCCAGGAACCCATTAAAATAAAAATAGCTTAGTACAGGTATGTCCAACAGGTCGATCGCAATCTACTGGTTGATCACAGGGTGTTCCTGGCCAATCCTGGTCGATCCTTGTACCCTTAGCGATCTATCCCCCCCCAACTCTAGCTCCCTGGTTTAGTACAACACACATAAACACACCACAAAGACAGCACAAACACGGCAATCAGTATAGCGGAACAACCATGTTGGTTTTTTTTGTTTTTGATTTTTAACTGTGTTTAATCTTCTTAAATGTAAATCACTCTGAGGCACTGATTTGGAAGGTGATTAATAAATCAGTACTACAGTTATTATTAATATTAACAATAACATCTGCATAAACACATTAGGATGGTATGCACACCAAATAACTACAGTACTGGCTTTAAAACATCTCATTTTAATTCTTAACTACGAAACTGAATCCATGTTTCCCCTTTTGCTCATGGAAGGGCTCTTAAGTCAACAGATGACTCTGTGAATGGAATAGGGAGGTGAGGCAAAAATAAAGAGAGACCCAATATTTGTTCCATTCCATGGCAGAGTATTATTCTGTACACTGGGAGGAATAAAACTTGAAGGCTAGCAAATGAACAGACAGGTATGAATAATTCACTCCTGTTCTTATTAGATGAAAACAGTCCTGGATTTTAGCAGGTGGCCACCGTGGGACATTCAGCATCATGTGTCAGGGCTCAGTTTGCTTCAGTGGTTACAGTTAAGATTAGAGAAACTAATGGAAAGATTTAAGGGAGGCGGGGAAACAGCCAGCTGGAATTGTTATTATGTTGTCACAAAAACCTGTAAGTTCTCCGGAGAGAAGTAAATTCTCTCTAATGCAGCCTAAATTGTTCCAATGGAGCAACAGGTTGTCATGTAGCTGAGATCCATTGATAAAGCAGAAATGTATTCCCTTAAGTACCAAGCCATGATTTATTGAAAAACAACAGTAATTCGCAAGCATTGTTCCCCCTCCCCGAATGAAAATGTGAATGCATTGCTTGATTGTAATGATTATACTTTTCTTCTGAGCGCAATTATTTCCAGATATCCTCGGTCTACAAGATTATTCTGTCTCTAGTAAGGCTACCTGTGTTGCCTTGTTTTCCCATTAGATGTTCAGTTAAGCTGGTAATGAAAAAGCTGTCACCAAAGGTTTGCTTATTTTTTTAATGAATGCTTCAGGCCATGGAGTTTTTCATCTCAAGTTCTCTGTTAGAGATCTCATATATTATAATAGCTAGTGCAATGGCTGGGCAAACTCAAACAGCATGATAACACTACAGAACTCCATAGAGATCAGTCCCTGAAGGCAATTTATTCTACAATAGCCGGGATAGCCGGGTGTTCTGTGTTGAATCAACCCTGAGATCATCAATAAGACATAGGCTCCCGTGCATTTAAGAAATGTTGTAGGACTCTTCTGACATTGTATATATGTACACATACAGATGGATATGAAAATTCAGGTCTCATGTGAGAGGGGAGTTGGGGACATACTAGCTCTGCCCTGTCAGTCACATCCTCATTGCTGGCCCCACCCCACCCCACCCCATGAATTAGAGGTAGGGATGGGAGAGAATTGTGCTTCAGTTCACATTGAAAGGTGAGCCTACCTCATTTGACCTTCCCAGACCATTATGTGAACCGAAACACAACTATTCTTCAAAATGTGCACTTGAATTTTGCAATGCAGTTCTCCAGCCAAGTAATGTGCACTGAAGGGCATATGCTAGGGTAAAGTGTGCATGAAAAGCACAAATTAGGGGAAACTGTTGTGCAAAAAAAAAAATGCACATTAGGTGAAATTTAGTGATTAAATAGATGTTATCTGATCCATTTTTATTTATCATTTTAAGCATCTTAAAAAAGTTCTTTTAATTCTTAGTTATTTTAATTGCTCCATCAATAAATGTTGCATGACACAATCAGTGGGGTGTTTTTTCAGTATTTTCACCATACTGAGTGCTTAAGAGAATCTCTTAGAATTGGAGAATCTCTTAGCTGTTAAATTTCTTTGGTATGTATGATTAGAACACACTTTTTGCTTGTTTTGTTGTCGGACCCTTAACGGTGCCTCCTCTTAAGCCAGCCATTGGTTAATATTTCAGATGAATATTTTAACCAGCAGAGAAATAGTCTCAGTAGTAATTTATAGGAGTTTCAGAAATATTGAAGGGGGGTTCCCAGCTGATTTTTTGCCCCAGGGGCTATTAAGTGGGGCACGATTGTGGTTCTTCCACTCCCTGGACATTCACCCGTCCAGTTCCTTGAAGATTTCTCGGTCTCATGGTGGAAGAGCACCCCTTCCAGTGCATTGGAAATTAATCCCTGTTTTCTCTGTTCTTCAGATGTAATACAATAGGGAGTACCTCTCGCTAATTATCTCCATCAACCTAATTATCTCCATCAATGGAGCCTCAAGAGAGACTGATTCCTCCTCAGAAGTCCCCAGCATTTCTCCATTTTCTCCATGCAAAGGACCTACTACTTGCTTGTTCTTCCTCTTGGTTCAAACATAGCCAAAGAAGCATTTATTATTATTAACCTGTCTTGCAAGCCTGAGCTCATTCTAAGCTTTGGCTCACCTGACCTTCTCCCTGCTTCTCATGGATACTCTTACTTTGGGATTCCCCCTTTCTTCCCTTTCTTATGCATGCCCTTCTTAAATCTCAGCTCACCTGTAAGCTCCTTATGCAGCTACACCAGTTTCTTTAGATGCCTCCCACTTTTCTTTCTTGTTGGACTTGTCTGCATTTGTGCCTTCAATATTTCACCTTTAAGAAATTCCCACCCATTTTGGACTCCCTTCTCTCTGAGTATTTCTCATCATGGGATCTCACCTAATAGTTCCTTAAGCTTTTTGAAATCAGCCTTCTTAAAGTCCAGAATGCGTGTCGGACTACACTCAGCTTTCCCTTGTCTCTACGTAATGAAACCCAGGAGGACATTATCACTTCCTTCCTTGGTTCCCAGGACTTCCACTTCCATGTCAGTTCAAGAGTACTGATGTACACTTATTTAATGAACACACACACGTGGAAGGAATCTGTAGAGGTTGTATTCCAAAGTGGACTCACCTCATTTGATCCATGTGAATCATAAGGCACACTGGATCCACTTCAAAATCTGCAGCCCTGCAAATGAGGCACCTGGGAGCAGCAGTGCTGCCTTTGCTAACCATTTTTCTTCCCTTTTAAAAAGCTGCAAAACAGGTCATGCAGCTGCCATGCACTTTGAATACAGTAGAGCAAGTCCCTATGGGAACAATGGGGCCTGAGGGTGTTCCACAAGTCACAGTGGAAATAGTATGGGGGGAAATCAGGCATGCAGCCTTGCCCCCCGCAAAACACACACACACACACACACACACACACACACAGAGAGAGAGAGCTCTTGGGATGTGTGAAGCATAACTTCTGAATATGGTTAGATTGTATGGGCATCATGTTGAGATCATGTAGCATTTTCCAGCAGGTCAAGAGGCAGGCTTTTGCCAGAGATGGGCAAAGAGTTGTTTAAACAGATCCCACTTATCTCTGCTTTCTGAGCACTGCTGTTTTACTATATTTTACTGTGGTCCTCATTATTGCAGTTTTTATTTATATATATATATATATTCCTGCCAACCTAGCAGTTTGAAAACACGTCAAAGTGCAAGTAGATAAATAGGTACCACTCCGGTGGGAAGGTGAACGGCGTTTCCATGCACTGTTCTGGTTCGCCAGAAGCGACTTAGTCATGCTGGCCACATGACCTGGAAGCTGGCTCCCTCGGCCAATAAAGCAAGATGAGCACTGCAACCCCAGAGTCGGTCATGACTGGACCTAATGGTCAGGGGTCCCTTCACCTTTATTTTATATATGTGTGTGTGTGTGTGTGTGTGTGTGTGTGTGTGTATGATTAGTTCTAGTTCCAGGATGTAACCCATCCTAGAACTTTCAGGTGAGAGGCCAATAAATAAAATAAAATAAATAAACTGCCTCTGTGACATCCACAAGAAGGAGGCGGAGGGGCAGTTGTTGTTTTTTTAAAAAAAGAACCCCCTCCATTCTTTGCATGCTGTGGTCAAGATCCTGGTCCCCCATCCTGTACATGTGGTGGTTTTTCTTCCCCCCCTTTTCCCCCCTTGTAAACTGTGATCATCAGTTGCTTACATCTGTGTAATAGCACATGCAGTTTGCCCCTATTCCTTTACTTCTGCAGACTTCCTTTTCTTACATAATGTAAAGGAGGAACTATATCTCTCCTTTATTATTATTTTTAACATAGGTTTAAGCCATTGTACGTCTAAGGTATGGTTATGTAGGTTTTTACTTCTATGAGGCAATTCCCAGTGTTCTCTTTCAACAGAAACTGGTTTGGAGGGAAAAGAAAATTAATTTAATTTGTCCAGTAATCAGAGACACATATTGGCTTTTCCTTGATGTGCAGACATTTTGCATTAGGTGACTTCATTTGACTCAAAACTCTTGGGTGTGCAAATTTCACTTTTATTTTTGCCACTAGTTGGCAAAGGTCCTTTCATATCAAAATTCATATCATATGTATCATATCAAATTTGGTTTAAAAAAAAATACAGAAAGAAAAGATTTTACGTTTCATTTTTAAGGGGTCTCTTGATAGAGCTGGGAGAAAATGAACCTTGTTTCCACATCTTTGCCATTCCCTGTAGCCTGAGCTATTAATATCTTAGGAAGAAAGATTGTTCTCAGCCCATACACACAGCTTCCTTAGCTTTAAATTAGCTGACAGAATGCTGGAGTGCTACACTGTATATAGGTCACAGAGAGGAAGATTCCTCAGGTATAAAGGAACATTTTATACATGCCTCCTCAGAAGGAAGTATCTGGATCTTCTGCCACATGTCAGCAAAGGAATCCAGCCTTAAATACCAATGAGCTACAAAGCAACTTGAGTAATGCCGAATTAGGAACCCCTGGTGAAATTTAAACAGAAATAAGGGTATCAACAGATCTCAGCTTCCAGCAAAATAACATTCGACTTTATTACAAGACTTCTTATTACAAGAGAGCCAGTGTGGTATAGTGGTTAGGAGCAGTAGTCTCGTAATCTGGTGAACTGGGTTCGCGTCTCTGCTCCTCCACATGCAGCTGCTGGGTGACCTTGGGCTAGTCACACTTCTCTGAAGTCTCTCAGCCCCACCTACCTCACAGGGTGTCTGTTGTGGGGGAGGAAGGGAAAGGAGATTGTGAGCCACTTTGAGACTCCTTAGGGTAGTCATAAAGAAGGATATCAAATCCAAACTACTACTACTACTACTACTACTCTTCTTCTTCTTCTTCTTCTTCTTCTTCTTCTTCTTCTTCTTCTTCTTCTTCTTCTTCTTCTTCTTCTTCTCTGCTGAAATGCCATGCCATTTGTGTAGTTTCTGGTACTTAAATAGCTGTCCCAAACGCATTATAGCCTATGACCCAATAGGACTCTTCTCATGAGAACATGAACATTCCTGCTGGATCAGGCCAAAGGTCCACCTAGTTTTCAGGGTGACCAACCAGATGGCCATGGGATGGCCACAAACAAGATAGGAGCCCAACAGTTGTCTCCCTCCTTGGGAATTGCAGCAATTGTTATTCAAAGCCCTACTGCCTTCAGCACTGGAGGTGGACCCAAGCCATTGCAGCTAGTTGCCAGTCTCATTCTCCATGAATTTACCTAAAACACCTTTAAAGCCACCCAGCTTTTTGCCCATTGTTTGTGGGAACAACTCCACAATATCCATCTGCAGTGTGGAGATTTATTGTCTTGGGTCTTTCAATGTTCAGCCTCTTTCGATGGCCCCAGGTTCTGATATTATGGGAGAGGTTTGTAGAAGCTGTCAGCATGTGACAGCGGCCACAGCCCAGGAAATGGCTTCAACTGGCCAGCTAAACTAGGTGAGTTATGGACTTCCCCGCATCTGAAGAAAGGCTCTGGTGGATTGAGCAGACGACACCAACCGTGGGTCCAACAGAAGATTGTTTTTGTACATGCTGTGGAGGAGAGTGAGGGGCAATTGGGGCTCATCAACCTGGAAAGGTAGCCCATCTAAGAAAAGGAAAATTCTGATCCTAAACTTTCACTGCCTTGTGTGATATCTTCAGGAGAAGAAAAGGCTAAAGAGTAAACCCTACACAAATCTGGAACAGGGCAACTGCTGGGTGGGGTAGGGTAGTCAAAGTAGATCTGGGCCATGTGGCATTCCAGAGTATTTTCCACAGTATTTCAAGAAAAGGAGTGCAGATTTCTTTCCAACAAGCCATTGCCCCAGCACATGATATATTTCTAATGAACAGGAAAGGAGGAAAATCACAATTATTTCTAGCTTGCTCTTTTGTGTGTTTGTCAGTGAATTTCTAAAATGAAAAATTTGGTCCATATGTCTGTCTGGATTTGACTCTAGATCCTTCCCCAAACCTGTTCTCCTAAATCCCCAACAGAGGTTGATTATGATTAGTCTGGCATGGTGAACTCTGCATATGAGCAGACACTATTATTTCACATTTTAGTACTGAGCCATGCATTGCCAATATGTTCTGCTGTGCTCTGATATGGGCTCTCCCTCAGATATGGCTCCTCATTTGCAAAAATATGCCTTTTGTGAAGGCATGAAGAAGAGAATAACTTTGCACACTAAAGATGCTGAAACGTGTGTGTGTGTGTGTGTGTGTGTGTGTGTGTGTAGAATTTGGATTCCATGGTGTGAAAATTAAATCCCAAGTGCTGAGGGTTATAGCTGTCTATGGCATTGCTGGGCTTTCTTTGGGCAGTACAACTTGATGACCTCAGAAAGCTGGCTGTTGGGTTGTGGAGCATTAGTGCTTCAATTCAGTCTCTTAACTGGGTCCCTGGGGAATTTCTAGTCTTTGCTGCTAAATGGTTTTCAAGTACCAGCATTTTAAGCCATGCAGAACAGTCTGTTTCTCATCACATCCATTTTTTTATATATATAAAAAACAGCCACTACCAGCACATCTACAAATGCAGAGAGCTCTAAAAAGATGACCCACTAAAGTACTGAACAAGTCAAAACTTTGTCAGTCAAAGAATGAGAAAATGCTGAAGGATGTGTGCATTTTCCTGCTCTCTACTTCTTGATTGACAGAGAAACTTTTCCAATTTATAAAGTGGTGATGCCCACATTAAAAAGCCTATTGTCATCCTTCAGGGAGGAAATATATTTTTATTTCTTTCCCACCTGCCACTTAATTACACACCTAAAACTCCTAACATTTAATCTGGTTTTTAAGGCCCTGTCTGCACTGTCCTTTGAAAGTGGTATCATGCCACTTTAAACAGGCATTGCCTCCCTCGAAGGATCCTGGGAACTGTTGTTTGTGAAGGGCACTGAGAGTTGTAAGGAGACACCTACTCTCCTCACTGAGTTACAATTCTCAGTGTCCACTAGGAAGAGGGATTGATGGTTAAACTACTCTGAGAATTGCAGCAAAGTGTAGGGAATGGGTAGGCAAACTATGGTCCGCGGGCCAGATCCAGCCCAATTGTCTTCTAAATCCAGCCCACGGATGGTCCGGGAATCAGTGTGTTTTTACATGAGTAGAATGTGTGCTTTTATTTAAAATGCATCTCTGGGTTATTTGTGGGCCAGAGGAATTCATTCATCCCCCCCCCCCCAAAAAATATATATAGTCTGGCCCCCCACATGGTCTGAGGGACAGTGGACCAGCACCCTGTTGAAAAAGTTTGCTGACCCCTGGTGTAGGGAATAGGGGTCTTCTAACAGGACCCCTGACAAGCTACACTTCTCAGAATTCTTTGGAGGGAAGCCATGTCTGCTTAAAGTGGTATGATATTGCTTTAAATGATGGGACAGTAGCTGAATAATACCCAATGCATTCACAGACAGATTTCATTCTGAGCCATTTAAAAAGACACCCCCCCCCCCAAAAAAAAACAATTAATACGATATTCCAGCATGTTTTATACCTGACAATTGTCAACTTGGGGCAGTATGTTTTCACCATGTGTTTGTGCATGTGCACGCACACACACATACACACAACATTTTTTCCCCATTTCTTGTAAAAAAAAAATCTCCTCTAATCACAAATCATTAGAGACCAATCATTCAAAGTTGGCAATGTTGCACTTCTAGGACCCTAAGTAATGTACAGATGACAAGTCACACCTTGATACAGTGGTACCTCGGGTTAAGTAATTAATTCGTTCTGGAGGTCCGTACTTAACCTGAAACTGTTCTTAACCTGAAGCACCACTTTAGCTAATGGGGCCTCCTGCTGCTGCTGTGCCGCCAGAGCATGATTTCTGTTCTCATCCTGAAGCAAAGATCTTAACCTGAAGCACTATTTCTCGGATAGCGGAGTCTGTAACCTAAAGCGTATGTAACCTGAAGCGTATGTAACCTGAGGTACCACTTTACATTTTAGCTTTTGATTATGGCATGTGGCTCAACACAGATGGTGTTGTAAACTGATACCGTGTAGACATTTGTCTCCCTAGTCTGAATAGAGGAGCCTATTTTCTTGATGATAGATTGGCAAGGATCTGAAGAATGATAAACTTTTAAGATACTGAATTTAGATCAAGACTACAAGGTTTCTCTGGACGACAGTACGTAAGCAGTGCTGAATAAAATCCAGATGACATCAACAAAATTCAATGTGCACCAAGCAAGAGGGAATATTGCAGGAGGAGCAGGGGAGGAAGCAAAAGCCTTGCTCTTTTCTCTGCCCTATTTCTGTCAAACATGGCAGAGCTAATGGGAGCTCACTTAGTCAACCTATTTGCTTTCTCTGGTGGCTAATGTAAATTCCAGAGATTTATAATGCTGTACATCAGTGTGCCCCAAAATACTATGCTGGTAAAATGTCAGTGAGTGCTTCTAACTACAGTGATACCTTGGGTTAAGTATTTAATTCAATCCGGAGGTCCGTACTTAACCTGAAACTGTTCTTAACCTGAAGTACCACTTTAGCTAATGGGGCCTCCTGCTGCTGCTGCGCCGCCGGAGCCGGATTTCTGTTCTTATCCTGAAGCACTATTTCTGGGTTAGCGGAGTCTGTAACCTGAAGCGTATATAATCTGAAACGTATGTAACCCGAGGTGCCACTGTATCAGCATTCTGGGGTGGTATTCAATGGTAAAGGTAAAGGGACCCCTGAGCATTAAGTCCAGTTGCGGATGACTCTAGGGTTGCGGCAAACATCTTGCTTTACTGGCCGAGGGAGCCAGCGTTTGTCCACACATAGCTTCCGGGTCGTGTGGCCAGCATGACTAAGCGGCTTCTGGTGAACCAGAGCAGCACACAGAAATGCTGTTTACCTTCTCACTGGAGCAGTACCTATTTATCTACTTGCTCTTTGACGTGTTTTTGAACTGCTAGGTGGGCAAGAGCAGGGACCGAGCAACGGGAGCTCACCCCGTTGCAGGGATTCAAACTGCCGACCTCCTGATCGACAAGCCCTAGGCTCTGTGTTTTAGACCACAGTGGCACCGCGTCTCTGGTATTCAATGACATACCAGCAAAATCAGGTTTCCCACAGGAGACAGTGTAGGCCACCAATTTGGATGACCTTAAAAGAGGATTGGACAAATTTGTTGAAGATAAGACTATTGAGGGCTACTAGCCATGATGGCCCTGCTCTGCTTCCATGGTCAGAGAAAGTAATGCTTCTGAATACCAGTTGAGTCCTGCTTGCCCGTATCCACAGGTATCTGGTTGACCAATCTGAGAACAGGATGTTGGAGTTGTATAGGCCATTGTCATGATCCAGAAGGTTGAATATTGTGTTCTTAAAAGTTGCTTTGGAGATCTTGCACAACAATCCCATTTGTCCGCAAATACCACACTTTTTGTGAGAAGGTAAATGAAGGGAAAATTCACAGGAAAGTGTAGCATAATGCTTGCTTGATGCAACTCTGTGTAACCTCCCTGAATACAAACTGTAATGAATGCTCATATATGACTATGCTCATATCTAACCTCCCTGCAAAGAAATCAAGATCAAGATTAATAGAAAAACAAAGGAATCGTCTGGAAGGGATCAGAGTTTCTTTCCTTTTTGCATAGGCTATGGCTAAGTGATAGACCCACATCCCCCCTAGTATGTGATAACTTCAGGAGTGGGTGGAAGCTATGCTTATTTATTTAGATTATTTGCATATTGGCTTTTGCAATAGCCACAGGCTGACTTTGTTGTTGTTTAGTCATTTAGTCATGTCTGACTCTTTGTGACCCCATGGACCAGAGCACGCCAGGCACTCCTTTCTTTCACTGCCTCCCACAGTTTGGTCAAACTCATGTTGGTAGCTTCGAGAACACTGTCCAACCATCTTGCCCATGAAGGAGACAGGCTGACTTATGATCAGTAAATAATACTGCATAAAATCTATTTAAAAATTGCAATCCATCAGAACACATGCAACAAATTACTGAATGGTGGTTACTAAAGCAGTAACAATTATCAGGTCTCTCCTCTTCCAAATGTCCTCTGAAAAAAGGACCGAACATTTTTTATGTATGCAACAACGGCAGCAAGGATACTCATCGCAAAGCACTGGAAAACTCAAGATCTACCCACACTGGAAGAGTGGCAGATGCAACTGATAGACTATATGGAACTAGCCGAGATGACCGGCAGAATCCGAGACCTGGGAGAAGAGAAGGTTGAAGAAGATTGGAAGAAATTTAAGATTTATTTAAAAAAGCACTGTAATTTGGTTGAATGTTAAGATGGAGGCTAGATCATAAATAATTGACCACCACTAAATTAGATGCAACTAGGATGCTAAGTGAGATTGAGGAAAAATCATAAACCTTTGGGAGAAATATTAGATTATAATTTAAATGAATGGGACATAAGAATGTAAACATGATAAATTGCGGGCAAGAATTGACAATGATGCAAGTGGGAGCGGGAGACGTGAGGGAGTCTAAAGAAGTTAAGAAAATACGTTATGATATATGTTATATTGTTCATTATATTTGCATTTATGTTTAAAATTTTTAATAAAAATATATTTTTAAAAAACACACAAATGTCCTCTGAAAAAAGGGGTATCTCAACCAACTATCTGAAGCTACAAAGTGACGAAGGGAGTCATCACAACATCTGATGGTCTTTAAGCATCCGTCGGTGAATATGGAAGAAGGCATTCTTGCATATATTGAGATCCTAAGCCATTTAAGGGTTTTATTACTCAAGAGTAAGCATTAACAATATGCAGAAACAATACTTCCTCTGTACGAGTGCCTCACCTTGGAGAGAACTTCAGTGATTTCCATGATCAGGTGAAACCAATCTAGATACTGCAACTGTGCAGCCGCTATGCAGAGAGAGAGACCCCACCCTCCACCATTGCTCTTTTTACAATCCTATTTCTTTTAGCCAGCTCCCCAGTCACCTCACAGCATCTGACAAAGTTACCTGAGAGCCCTTCACTTTCACACCAAAGGAAACAAGCTTGACATGGAGCCCAAAAGAAAACATTTAATTGTGGCCACTGCTACTGAGACAGAGAATAAGGTCACAAGGTCTTCTGAAGATTCTTCTTAACACAGAAAATGCCTTTAAACTTTCTTCCCCCTTGATGGATTTTCTGTTAAGCCAAGGAAGCATGATTCGAAGTGATTTATATTCAGCTCAGGGGTTTTGTCCTTCTTCTTGTTTATTTAATCTAAAGCATGAAGCATTTGACCTGGACTGTGACACCTGGGCATGAAAGTTCAGCCACTTCAGCCACTAACCTGACTAAGCATTCTTGCACTGTTGTAATGGCAAGTAATTAACATATCAAAGTGATACTCAGGACTGTCCACTGTGCAGTATCCTTTTTGGTCTATAAACTGCCAATTTTAATAAGAGCTACATTCAGCTGTCAATGTGTTAACATTTATCTTCCTTAATGTAAAATCAATACTTTAACATAAGCTAACTCAACAAGGCATTAAGTTGCAAAAATACCTTATTGCTTCCTGAAGGCTTGCATATGCATGGAGAAGTTGGGCTGCTCACTTCAAAGCTGCTTGGACACAAACTAGTGAAAGTTGCATGCTTTGAAATTCTATTGATTTTAATAAGATATCCTTTTTTTGTTGTTGACATGTACTTAACTCCCCCAGTAAAATCAATGGGGATCAAAAGTTGTTAATTCTAATGGGGCTGTTTTCAGTGTTTCCAACTGATTCCTTCTTATCAATTGAACTTCAGCATTTTTCATGCTAAGGGATCAACTTTTGCAATTATCGAGTCAGGTGTTTGGCTTGCCTAAGAAACTTCAAAGTTTATGTAACAACACCTATAATAGTATGCAATAAATTCATCTAATCATTTAATCTTTAATAAGATGGCAACAAGGATATTGACATAAGAAAAGGTAAGTTTATTTACAGGGAAGACACTTTTCTCTGCTTGGAAGTCTATATATGTCATGAACTAGATCAGATTTCTCCTTGTAAGTTTATTTTTCTTAAACATCTTGGGTTGTAACCTATGCTGTGATAGTGGAGTGCCGCTCATGCAATGGAACATCCATTTTCTCTCCCCCCAACTATGACCCCTCAAAATCTGCTCTGGAGGCTCCCCCAGATCTCCAGAGCATATTTTGAGGAGGGGCACTGGAGGGATAGAACATGAAGAAAATGTTCTGCTGCAAGCACAAATATTCGTTGCACAAGTGGAATTGCTGGGTGCGATACCATCCGTTATTTTATTCTTGTTACTTCACTATTTAGAAAATGTATATATCTCTACTCAATTATGGGAATATCTCTATTTGTTGGTGCTGACTTTATTCCATATGGTTTGAATTTCATCTTTGCTCATTTTATTCATTGATAAAATAAATAACAAGGGTGGAATCTAACATTGTGTGAATAGTCTTTCATTCATGCAGTGGTACTTCCTTTTCCTTGCCTCTCTTTTTAAGTCCCCTATGCCCCCCCCCAAAAAAATCTGCTCAATTTTCCCCCAAAAGGCTGGGGAACCCTCAGGAGCAGATTTGGGGAAGGCACATGAGGGACTGCATGGGGAGGAGAGGAAGGGACAGTCGTATTGTAGAAGCAGAGGTCTGTTTTCACTTACACACAACAGCATGGGATTTAACCCAAAGAGATTTCTTGTAGCATAAAATTTCATGGACTGCAGACCAGTTCATGAGATTAATGGAGTCCTCAGATGACTGGAACTTTATGTGCATGCACAAAGGTGCACACACATGGGTATAGAACAGGGATGTCCAACAGGTCAATCCTTTTCCTTTGCTTTTGCCTAAGAGCATCCGGCCCCGGCCCCAGCCCCAGCCCCGGCCCCGGCCCCTCGCCCTGCCCTCCATTTTCACATGATCACTGGAATGGGAGACGGAGTTTTGGTTGTGAGGCAGATTGTTTCCATAGCGATCATTAGGTGAGCGACTAATCCCCTTTCTCCTTAACTGTAGTCTGACATTTTCCTCCCTAAAAAAAGCATGGCCATGAACTGCAAAAACAGCAGTATGTGACAATTTTATAATAAGCTTGAAATAAACAAAATGACCATCTGCAATCAGTAATTGCTAATAACACCATAATCCCAACTATGCTATGCTCAATAACACCTGCTGTTGGACAGGAAACCATTGTCCTGATTGAAACCTAAATGAATAAAATAAACTATATGATTCAGTTCCATTGACTACTCGTAATTGATGGGCTACTCTTTCATTGATCTGTGGTTCCCTTAATTCTCCACTTGGAAAATGTGAGTGATTCCCTGTTTGTTTATGAGTGATAGCAACACTCCTTCAGTCACCTCTGTTCTAAGCATGCTTGGGTATCGCTTATCCAGACAAACTGAGCAGGAAGTTCCACTTCTGCTGATTTCAGTGGAAGAGATTTAAATCAATGACATTGCACCTTAAATCAATGGGACTTACAGAATGTTTAACTTTGACTAGATGGTATTGATGTTGTGTCTGATTCGTATCTTCTTCTCATTATTATTTGGCGATCACTCGTAGCCAAGTAAGATTGTCTTCCATGAATGTGGTCTTAACAGTGAGTCCGTAAGTGACTGTGGAGGCCAATTCTGGATCCGCCCATCCTTCCACAGTGGGGACATAGGTTTCCGGGTGGGAGTTGATCACGGTGAGGATTTGCCAAACGTTCCTTTCTCTTACCTTGTTTCACCCTTTCGTCCTGAGTTCATGCTTCTTCAAAGTCCATGATGCTATATCACTTTGTTCTAGAAATAGCTGTTTCTAGAAATCAGCTAAGTTTCTCTGTATGGGTGTTCATAAATGCATAGCCTACCCCCTGATGGCATTTAGAAAAATACCATGGGCAGTGACCGGGGAGGAGGCTGGATTTAGTTGCCCGCCTATTTCAAATAATAACCTAGTGCAACAATTGCTGTTCCTTACAGGCACATCTCCAGCTTCCTACATGCTCTGTTTGGATTGGGGGATAAAGTTATTAAAACAGAACCTTTAGAATGGCTCGTGATTCTAGCAGAGTTTTCGGTATAAATATATCCTAGCATGGTGCCGTTTGGGATTCAACTGCTGACGTTAGGACCCAATGAGTTTAGTTATACTGACAAAATGATACCCAGGGCTGGCCATACAACACCTCCAACAGTTCCATTAAGAAAAGAAACATTGTCATGGTAAATATTGATTTTAAATTATGGGAAATAAAAGTAAAATAATAGGTAAGCAGGTCACCAAAACTGCATGAAAACTGAAGATTTCCCCCCTTCCCAAACCTATAATATGCGTTGTCTCTAAAGGTATAATTAGTCAAGATGGGAAAGAAAATATTACATGAAGCAAGAAATAGGTCAGCTCAGCGGAGGTTCCGTACTGTACTGACAGCTGGCAGAGGCTATATATTCTAGGTATCTAGGTTCCAATGATTTATTGGCCTTCCTTTCCCTAATGCTCATTGTAGAGGGGGAAATTGAAGAAAGAAATCATTATAATGGCTACAGTTTCCATTTTTGCAAAGAGGAAAAAAATCCATTCAAATCTCAAAGTTTTTTTCTTTTTTGTAAAGCTCGATTATTCCTTAGCCAAAGCACTATTATTAAGCAATGACATAAACTCTATAATTGGCTGTGCATTTATTAGGAGCTTGATGAGGAGAAGGCAAGCTGGATTCTTTGCCTTCTGTTAAGTGTCGGCTTAGGCTATGTCAAAAGTGCCGTTGGAGAGCATTCTTCAATCTCAAGCACAATCGTTTTATTTCATCGCCGCCGCAAAGGTGGGGAATAGATGAGACTGTGCCAGGGGGCTATTTGAAACAAAAAATAGAGTTTAGGCTAAGAGTTATTGGGCTTGACAAAAAATGTTCACATGCTCTGGTTTTAGAGCAGAGTTACTGAGCCTGAGTTCAACTTCTTAAGTACACTGGGCTGAAAATGACAAACCTCCATTGAGACCATTGTCAATCCCCCCCCCCCCATTTCAGATAGAAAAGCTGACACTCTAGCATAGAGGGGAAGAGAGAAACATAATTTGGGCATGTAGACCCAGATCACACAATCAAAGAATTGTAGAACTGGAAGGGACCACAAGGCTCATCTAATCCAATCCCTGCAAAGCAGAAATCTCAGACAATTGCATGCATGATAGATGACCATCCAACCTCTGCTTCAAAGCCTCCAAGGAAGGAAAGTCTACAACCTCCCAAGGGAGACCATTCCACTGCTGAACAGCTCTTACTGTCAGAAAGCTTTTTCTGATGTTTCGTTGGAATCTCCTTTCTTGAAACTTGAAGCCATTGGTTTGAGTCCTACTCTCCAGAGAACAAACTTGCTCCATCTTCCATGTGACAGCCCTTGAGATATCTGAAGATGCCTATCATATCTCCTCTCAGCCTCCTCTATTCCAGGCTAAACATACCCAGCTCCTTCAACCATTCCTTATAAGGCTTGGTTTCCAGACTCTTGATGATCTTAGTTGTCCTCCTCTGCACAGGTTCCAGCTTTTCAACATCCTTCTTAAATTAAGGCTCCCAGAACTGGACACAGTGTTCCAGATGTGGTCTGACCAACGCAGAATGGAGTAGTATGATTACTTTCCTTGATCTGATGATGCATTTGTTATTATTTTTTCTCAACTTGTTGGGTTAGTCTTTCAAACTGTTTGTGGTTGGCCATGGAATATTGCACAGTTTGCATAAAGAAAATAAAGCTCTTCATATTCACTGCACAATCATTATACTCATAATGCTGTTTTATAGATGACAAGCAAGTGTTTTTTTCTTCCTCCTCCGATTGAGAGAAAACAAGTTTGTTCTCTCTTCCATTTGACAGCCCTTGAGATATCTGAAAGCTTTATTGCATATACTCAGTGATTCTTTTTTCTTTTCTGGGGGGTACGCAGGGGTACGCATACCCCTAAACATTTTGTGAATCTTTGTACTTTTGTCCATTTACTGTGTTTATTTTTCCCTATTTGAACTATAAAATGGTGATTTCCTTGAGTCGAAATGAGAGTACCCCTAAACATTTTTTAGGGGGAGGAGCACTGTATATACCTATACAAAGGAACATGGCTACCAGCCACTAGCAACACATGGAAGACTGTGGACAGACATATTTGTTTTACTCATTTTTTAGCATGATCTCACGGCTGTAATTTCTTTACAGGTAGGAATCTGTTCCTCCAGGGTAAATTCATCTATTGTTGTTCTGCATAGTATCTGTAAAAGACAAATAAAGAGTAATAAAATAAAGTTTATTTAAACTATGTGAAATGCTGTGTTAAGCACTATGGCAAAGGCTTTTGTGATTGCTCTCTAATATTCATGATGCCTCCCATTTTGGATTTTCCTCCTTTTTTTAACTTCTGCAAACCTTGGAGGTCCATAGAGCCTGCTGATACCTGGAGAGTTCCCTCAAGCTCTTGTGGGTTCCACACATTCCATAAACATCCACCCAGAAAATGAGTTTGCTGTTAGTAAGGTTATGAGTTTGGACATTGGGTCAGTCTGGATGATACCTCAGGGATTGTTAAGGGAATTTGCCTAGCTGGCCAGTTGTGCACCGCCATTTGCAAGTACAAAGAAGTTGCCATAAAGAGCTAAATTTCATACATGAATTTCAAGAGGAGCTACAAATTTCCAGTTTAGGAGAGTCTTCATTAAAAGTGAATTCAGAGGGGGAGCATGTCCTCTTCATTTGATACTTCTCAGACATTTTATAACAACTATTGCTTATTTATAAGAATACTTCTAGACCACACTTAATCTCAACAGATCCCAAAATGGGGTACATAAAATTACATTAAAAAAACAAATACTAAACCACAAGGAAGAGGGTGGAGGAGGAGGAAGAGGAGGAGGAGGAGGAGGAGAGTAGCTAAAGCCACAGAGAAGGCTAGCCTAGTGTCAGCAAATTAATATATGTCTGTGCAAACAAGTTTAAACTTGACTTGGCATCGAAGTGTCAGCGCTAAGCACATTTCTAAGAAGAGGTCATTCCACAACCAGGGTGCCACTACAGATTAGGCTCTTTCTCACATGGCAACATCATCATCTATTATTTATTATTTATACCCCACCCATCTGGCTGGGTTTCCCCAGCCATTCTGGGCAGCTCCCAACAGAATATTATTATTATTAATAATAAAGCGACAAAACATCAAACATTAAAAACTTTCTTAAACAGGGCTGCCTTCAGATTTCTTCTAAATGTTAGATAGTTGTTTATTTCGTTGACATCTGATGGGAGGGTGTTCCACAGGGTGGGTGCCACTACCAAGAAGGCCCTCTGCCTGGTTCCCTATAACCTCACTTCTTGCAGTGAGGGAACCGCCAGAAGACCCTAAGAGTGTGTGGAGGTGGAGACGCTCCTTCAGGTATAATACACCTGCCCCATACAGTTCTGCATGGGGAACAGCCTCCTCTGGAGATCTTAATGCATAGGAAATGTGCTATATGGAGAGACATGCCTTCAGGATGATGCTAGTCATATCTGTAAGTGGGGTTTCCCAAATCCCTGCTCCTCATTTGTGTTTTCTTACCAGTTACATTTTTGAATAGTTTCCCCCCTATTATTTGAAGCTGCTTTTGTAGGAAAGACGGCATGTATTTGACATGTCAATATGTAACAGATCACCCCCAATATTACATACATTTTCATTCAACTTTATATCCTTCTATTTTCTGTTGGCACTGTTGGTTTTTAAGCTGTCCCACTTTGCTTCCTCTGAAGAACTTCCTTTAAGTAGAACACGCTGTCCCTAAATATAAGAATTCTTTCTTAGACTGGCTTTATGTTCCTCATTACTAACTGTTCCTCTATGACTTCCTTTATTCTTTACCCATAGCAGATCTTCAGGCTAGTTATCTTTTGGGGGTTTCTTTCCATGCAGGTTTTAACATTATGAATAATAAACTGGGGGTTTTAATTTTATTGTACCATTTCATCACCTATATTGATCTATTGATTTTCCTCTACGAAATGTCCTCTTTCCCCATTTTGTATTGGCCTTGCATTTCTGCAGATCCGAGCCACCCGTTTGTCACTGGGCGCCTATTCTAAATACATGAGAGATGCTTTGTATCTTCATCATTCACAGTTAATTTCAAACATGCTTGACATTTTTACATTTTTACTCTTTTAAAAGTCATTATATTGATTGACACTCACGGGCACATACTTTGCTTCTCTAATATCCCTGGTTAAAGGTTCATCATTCTTTATTTATCTTGATTGACTGGGAGGTTGGGAAGCTATAATAGATTCCTCCTGCAGAGAGCCCTGGCGCACATCGTCTTTGGTAGATAATTGATTCAGGCATCAAACACCAAATTTTTATTGGCAATTACGGTGGTGATACCCATTATCCTTCTGGCTGCAACAACATGGTGTGCAATTTTGCACGCCATGTCATGCTAGCCCCAAGTAACTGCAAGCGACAACTTGTCAAGTCTCAAGGCAATAGTTTTATCTACAAATAGAGTGGAAAATAACATGCATCACCACAACTACAATCAGGTAACACACCATCAATTGGCAAAATGTAGCACATAATAAGTAGCTTTTAGGGGGGAGGGAAGACATTGAATTGCCACGGTCTGCTATTAGGCTAGTAGCCATAATGGTTTGGCATGGAGAGTTATGACTGCATCCCAATAATGTGTGGCATACAAAATAGGAGAGGCAATTAAATGAAAGTTTAATATATTTCCCTTAAATTAAGAATATGTGTTTGGCCCCCAAATATGAAAGAGTGCAAAGGATGATACACCAGGGACAAAAAAAGAGAGAGTTGTGCCAAGTAATAAACATTATCAGGTGGTAAAATAAGACACTTGATTATATACTTGGAATCATTGAATCATGGAACTTGCATATATATTAAATTCTAAGTGGCAAGCTTTTTATTAAGTAGCTTGTAAATGTCAGGTCAGGAAGAGCAAAATCTGAAAGCGATACAAAGAAATAGAATGTAACTAGAATGTAGTCGTCTATGTTGTTTGACAAATTATTCTCTTTCTGTGCCTATAAGCTCATACCAAAAGGATCAACATCACTGCTTGCCTGATGACATCCTCGGACTTTGTGCAGCATGTCTCTTCTAGAAGCTGATGAGGAAGCAGATGAGACATCATACACGCCTTCCAACAAGTGCAAATCGGTGAGAGGTTCCTATAAGCAGGCAATAGCCTTTCCCCAATAACTGGTATTCAGAGCCCATGAAATTTTTCTCCTCCTCATGTGTTAAATTAGTGTATAATCTTCATTTATATTAGAATGCAAGGCTTCTAAGCTGTTTCTTACATTTCCACGGGAAGAACCCATGTCAAGATTTCTCTGTAGGCCACTTCTACCTTAGTGTTCAGAAGGTTGACTAAAGCATCCGAAGAAGCCGTAGCATAGATTTTTCTCATGTGGCCTAGAATGTTTCACTTTATCCCAGTGGATGTGGTTTGGGGTTGAACTGCAGGGGTCCTCGCCATGGGATCACATTCACCTGGTGCTATACCAGCTGCACTGGCTCCCGGTGGAGTACAGGAACAGGTTTAAGGTGCTGGTTTTAACCTTTAAAGCCCCTTACATCCTAGGACCCTTGTACCTACGGGACCACCTCTCCTGGTATGTTCCACGGAGGACCTTACAGTCTTCAAATAAAAACATCTTGGAGACCCCGGGCCACAGGGAGGTTAGGCTGGCCTCAACCAAAGCCAGGGCTTTTTCAGCCATGGCCCCGATCTGGTGGAACGCTCTGTCACAAGAGACTAGGGCGCTGCGGGACTTGACATCTTTCCACAGGGCCTGCAAGGCAGAGCTGTTCCACTAGGCCTTTGGCCAAGGCAAAGTCTGACCCTTCTCTCCTTCTGTAATCTTCATAGAACTCTAGCCCAATGGTTGCCATTAATTTGATTCTGAACTGATTATAGAATGTATTAATTGACTGTGGTTTCATGTGCTATTTTTACTGCTGTTAGCCACTCTGAGCCTAGCTTTGGCTGAGGAGGGCAGGATATAAATAATAATAATAATAATAATAATAATAATAATAATAATAATAATGAAAAACCTGGCAGCATGCTATTTTAAAACCCACATAGTACTAAAGCCACGTCCCAACTTTCCTGTCTTTCTTTTATATCTGATCAGATGAATAGGTGTCAGAGAGAGCTATTTGCCTGCTTAAGCCACAGTCTGCCATCACTACAGATCAGCCAAGGGCAACCAGCTGTGTAGATAAAGCAGTCACATCTGAGTTTGAGAAGGATATTTCCTGGAAGAATTAAAATACTGATAACCCTGCTGTTGGTGTTATGTTCCGATTCTCATACATATCCTTTGTTTTTATGGATGTTCTTGTTGAACCTTTTGGAGAACTTTAGCGTGTGGGCTTTTCAGAGGCATCTGAATGGCCATTGTGATAACAGGATGCTAGACTAGGTGGGGCTTTGAACTGATCTTCTTATGTCCTTATATTCTTAGAAGTTCTGTACCCAAATGAAAGCCAAAGAACGATCCCTTACATGTACTGTGCTGCCTACCATTTTGTTGACTTCATCATGCACACGAAGGTCAGTTCTACAGCAGGCTATAAAGAAATCTTTGCTATGGTGTATTGCCTCTGAACCTGATATAATCCATCACCTGCTGGCAGGCTGCACACAGTTAGCATTAAGAGAACCCTCAGTTGTCAGATTCACATCAGAGCCTACACCGATTTATCCACTGTACAAAGCTCTTTAAATGAAAATATATAGAAACTGTTACAAGACGTCACAAAGGTCAATGATATTTGTCATTGTACTGGAGGGGAAGTCAGTGCAGGATGACCACATCATTAGATGTTATTGAATTGCCTTAACAAATAGGAATCCACCTTCAAAGAAAAGACCAGGTTATTCTGGCACATACAATGTGTCTGTCACTTATCTGTGTACATAAGCTGTTAAGATCTTGGGGGAGATGGCAGGCTTGGGAAGCAGCAGTTTGTTTTTCTCACAACAGTAAGAAATGGTGTGTGGGTGTGGGTGTTTTAATGTATGGGCTATGCCCTGAAGCTGGATTTATGGGTAGATTTCAACCCATTACAGAGTGTGTGAACTCACCCACTTTTGTTTTCCATCAGTGCTGCCACCTGTATCATCACCTTGTGGTCAAAGATAATAAGAATATAGGTACTCACCTGTTCTTCAGCCACTGTCAGGTAAGAAGCAGTCTCATGCCACAAAATACACTGCTTGCACTGGCTTATAACTGGTCCTCAATCTGCCCAAAGTCATGTAGGTAATTTAGGGCCATATTATGACCACTGGGGGCAAGGGAACATAGGGAACCATTGCATATAATGTCAGACCATTGGTTCATCCTGTTCAGTACACCCAGCACAGACTAGCAATGGCTTTCGAAGGATTCAGGCAAGAGACTTTCACAGCCCAAGCTAGAGATACTAGCAACTGAACCTGGGACCAAAGCATGTGGCAGAAGATAGCTGTTGTTTTAGAGCATGGTGCTGATAACGCCATGGTGGCAGGTTCAATCCCCGTATGGTATGGAACAACTGCATATTCCTGCACAGGGGTGCCCAAACCTTTTTCAAAGAGGGCCAGATCTGATGAAGTGAACATGCATAAGGGCCAACCAAAGTTGTTGAGCTTTGTTTTACAATTTTACCCCAAAGTTCTTGAGCTTTTTTTAAAGGACTGAAGTTGTTCAGCTTTTTTTAGGATTTTACCCCAGGACAGATGCTACCATGGGGGCCAGATTAAATTGACCAGTGGACCAGATTAGGTCCCCGAAATGGATTTTGGACATTCCTGGATGATCCTCAGGACTCCTAGGACTTACTTGAAACATGTCTTTAAGTTATCACACTTCAGATCAAAGGGAGGGTCTCAAGGGGATTGAGGATCCAATTTTCTGGCGGTCTTGAAATTATTTTTGAATGGAGGAGCATTCAATGTTTTGAGCAGCTGAAATACTATACCTCTGATCTAGAGTAGTACAGCCTAGAAAGAAATCCAAGTCCCCTCCCATGAATTATGTGTGAGGAAAAAGTCTCAGGATTCCCATCAGTATTGCCTTGTTCCCATATATTTCTTCTTGCATATTCTATTTTTCAGCCTCACTCATAGCTTCTACTTCTATATTTCATGGAATTATAGAACTGAAGTGTTGGAGAGCGCACTGGAGACCTCTAGTCCAATCTCCTCTTATGCAGGACCCTCCTATGTGGCGGCAGAGGGGATGGACATTTTACAAATGGTGTATATAGGACCCTGGGAGCGGGATATGTGTGTCAAAGTTTTCAAGAAATCAAATATATTTTACACTTGAATTATTTAAAGAACAACCAGCAAATTTTAAAGTTTTACGTCTCATGCTAATTATGCCATGTATGAAAACCTTCCCTTGCTTTTTTTCCCTGTGGACAAGGCTACCATTTTGAATTTTTCTAATTCCTATCCATGTAGAGTCTTAGTTGCCAGCTACATTTATTTAGAAAAGAATGATAAACTCCATGATAAAAAAATCTAAGCAGTAAACTTAAAAAATAGAGAATGCTGTGTGTACAAACACACACACACACACACACACGACACAGATAACCAGGCTACTAATTCTGACGGCAGCACCTGGGGGAAGTGTAGGCATCGCTTTTGATACCATGCACACTAATTACCTTCGGAAAACTTCCAGAAAAATAAACCGTGACAAAACATGCTTTACCTTGAGCTCTTAATTTAATTTGTGCTAGTTAAGTGTTGCTCCTTGTAACAAAGCCATGGGGGGGGGGGAGAGGATGACACACAGACTTTCTCCTCCTCCTGCAATCCCTTTTGAAAGATTCAAAATAGAGGTTGTTATGCAAACAACCCTGAGTCATTTGCTTGTTTTTAAAAAAGTTCCACACCTGCCACATCATGTGCAACTTCAAAATAGATGGTGCCACAAGAGCAATATATGTTCCTACACGCCGTACACTGCAGGGGCTATGTTTCATCCCTTCATAAAGTGCCACCTCAAAGGCAGAGAACAATTTGCCTTAAAATGTTTAGAGCCTCACGTCAGTAAGCTCTTACACACATGAATAGTCTCGCTGAACACAATGGCCTAGCGCTCACTGAAGTGGTAAACCTGTGTCTCAGGGCTGCGCTACTTCAGAATGCAAGTGCTTCCAACAACTAAAGCCAATAGAATACGGCATGTCACAGAATTCCAGCTGAGCTTTCTCCCTTGATAATTGACTTTGTCTATGAGGAGGAATGGTTTATTTTCTTTTGTTTTCAGGAGGGAACGTTTTATCACACGAGGCCCTGCCTGGAGTCTGGAGTGGTACAGCCAAGACGAGGGATATAATAAGGCATCGTTTTCTGTTGTGCTTCCATCACATTCAGCACTGTCTCTGTTCTGCTGCAGTTCATCTTTTTCCAAAGACTACGTTGTTCATCTCACGGTCCAGTTTGGCAAAATTACCTGTCAGGACTGCCGCTAGGTCCCAGCTCACAGAGGACCAACGCCCAGTGGATATTATATACAAAAGTCTTTACTGAAGTTTAGTTTCCATTTCCAAGCTCTGGGCGCGCAGGCCCACGTCTTAACGCTAGACCGGCTAAGTCCCCTCTGACTCACTGCTCCACCCACACCAGTTTAAGATTCTAGCCCGGCTCCACCTCTTGCGCTGCTCTTTCCTGCGTTGGGTCCTTCTGCCCTCTGGGGTTCCCTCCTTCCTGGACTCCTCTGACGCGGAGCCTCCTGAGTCTTGCCCCTCCCTCCGGCGGGCTTTAGGACCTGGCTCCCTTCCCGGGCTCCCCGCTGTGCCGCGCTCCTGTACATTTGAACTTGGCGCGCGCGCCCAGCCGGTGACTTTCCTTCTGACCGTTTCCCCGCTTCCTGATGTGGGTGTTGCCAAACCTGACTCCTCTCCTCCCTCTGGTGGTGAGGACACTGGTCCCGACTCCTGGGACTCCCCCTCCCCATTGCGCTCTGGTGGAGACGCTGGCCCTGATCTCCAGCTGCTGTTCAGGGACTCCCCGCTGGCCCCTCCCTCTTGAGGTTTCTCCCTTGGAATCTCCCTTGCTCTGGCCACCGGCGCTCCCTTCTGTGAGTCCTCCGATTCGCTAGAGAGGCTTGTGGAATAACTCTGGCCACTGTCACTGCCTGCGCCCCCCTCGTACTCCTCCTCCTCACTCTCCATTTGCTCCCCCTCCTGTGTCTCTCCTTCTGAACCCCTGACATTACCATAGCCTGTAATTCACACAATTTGAGTAAATCACATTATTCCACTTTGTGCATTTTAATGCAAAGGAAACTCAATGCAGATGTGTGTGTATGAGGGAGAGGGGGAGGGGAGAGAGAGGGAGAAATTATGTAGCATTACTGCAGTAATCCAGTTAATTTGCTGGATTGGCTTGACTGCTGTTCCAGACATGGGATTGGACACTGTCAATTTCTCTTCCTTTTTCCATTGGAATTACCCAACATTCCTAGCCAAGACACAGGTTTCCTGCTGCAGTGAGAATGAGGCCAATGATGCACTGTTCCAAATTGATCACAAGACATGCCCACACAAAAAGTGATGCACCATCGTGAGATGCCAGAATGTTTATTTTTGTTTTGCATTCAGTGCACATTTTAAATAAGTCACTTATTTTCATGCCGAAGATAGTACATTATTATGATTCTTTGCATCTCTCCCTCAGCCCCCACCCTGTAGGTAGCAACCATAATTCCATAGCCAAGATTAAAAACAGACATTCCTGTCTAGGCATAGAACTAGATTTACTCCCATCATTAAAAAAAAAAAAAATACAAACAGTGCAACGGTACTGTGGAAGAAAACTGGGGAGGGGTGGTGGTGGAGAGAAGCAACACCTATCTACCCAATCTTTGTTTTCATTCCATTTTTAGAATGTCTACATTTGTTTCTGAGACTAAATTATTTTTTTGTGTGTAAGCAGCAGTCTGTATGCTTATTCTAAGCATAATCTCTCTGTTTGTTCCTTCATCAACTGGGAATATGGACAGTGCAGGATCTATGGTTCAAGTCCACACATTATGTTCTCAGGTCCTACTGCTGGGTAGGGCAGATATTTTTCTTTGCAATTTAGTCATTTGGTCAGGTGATTTCATCATGACTCTGGCCTGACAGTAGGCTAGTTTGGACATAATAGGAAACCATGTTTTTTCCTGCAGTGTGCATGAGAGTCAGAAAATCTCTGGCTCACATGCTTGTCCCTACCCTCCGTTTCTTTTCCACGAACAAGAGAAAGTTAAAAGCTTCTGCTTTTCATTTTAAACTAACCCCAGTTTCCTGTTACATACAAACTCAGAGAACACTGCTTAGTTTAAACTCCATCTACTTAAAAACAAACCAGAATTAAACTGTGTTTTATTATCTTGGCTTCTTCACTTATGTAACTAGAACACTGAGTTCAGACATTACAGGGAACTGTGGTTATTTTAAAAGGAAGGTCTCCAATCTCTTTCTTTGTTTATTTGTTTTAATGCATTTTTAATCTTTTGTTGGAAGCTGCCCAGAGTGGCTGGGGAAACCCAGCCAGATGGGCGGGGTATAAATTACTACTACTACTACTATTATTATTATTATTATTATTATTATTATTATTATTATTATATATTCAATGGCTATACCTACTAAAGCAGAGTTGGCTGTCTTACCTTCACTCACCAATATGGGGAAAACATGTTTTTTCCTCCCCCATGAGTGATTGAGTGAGTGATCCTAGATCTAATCTAGCCTCACCCAGCTCTGGATCCTGGGTGCCACAGAATGTGCATCTTTAGTTCTCAAAGCACCCTTTAGTCATGTATCTTTTGCATTGTGTCTCCATTTGGGAATGGATTTGGGCAGTGCAAACTCACCATTTCAAAGATGGAAACAGGGATCTGCTTATAACACCACTGTTCTCCTGCTTTCTCCTCACATTACACATTGCTGAAATAGCTATGGGTTTATAATCTTTTATTCTATGGGTGCATTCAGATGCAATGTTTACTACACTCCTTTTCCTATGCTAGAATGCTAGTGCTTCTGTCCCAGATTCTAATGTTCCTTTCACACCACATCACCTGTAGCATTGTGGAACTGTGACTTTTTGACTAATATGCCGCCATGTCACACTCCATTTTAATTGGTGGGAAAGAATTGTATTCTAGAATTCCACCCCAAACTCATCACATGAATTCACAGTGCAAAACTCCTGTATTTTCCACATTAACATGTTTTTTTCTTCCCTTGGAAATAAAATAATATAGAAATAAGAACTAAACTCCCACTAGCTTTGACTTGTTTCCCAGACGTGGCTTCTATGTTGAGTGAAAGATCACATAAAATGTGGAAATTATCAAGTAAGGAAATGTCAGGAAAATGACATTCTGCCTGACTGCAAACTACACTGGGCCCTTCACTCATTTAAAAGCGGGGTTGTTTGTTTTTTAAGTTAAAGATATTTTAGAAAAACCATTAAGTGTCTGTGCCAGTAGGTCATTCAGTTTAAAATGTATCTCAGGCTGTGCTCAGCTTGGTGCCATGGTGTTAATGTGTGTGCACATTTATATGCAGGGAATTCTAGAGGCAGAATGCACATCTTACCTGAGATTTCCTTTCTAGAGACCATGGTGACTGAGCTCAACCCTGAAGAATTAGACACTAAAGAAATTTTTGGCAAGATAATCTCTTTTTTTAAAAAAAAAAAAAAGAGACAAGATCAGAGCATAAGGAAAGTTGGCAAGTATGGAACTGTAGCTCCAGACCCTTCTAGTGTCCCTGTTTTCCAGGGAATGCCTCTGATTTAGAGAAGCCTGAGGACATCTCACAGTTCTTAACCTAGCTCAAGGTGGTCACCTGAACTAGGCAGATAATTAACTGATAATCAATCACAGTCAATCCATCATTTGAAAAATATTATTTTAGAGCCATCTTACCTCAAAATGGCAACTAGATATTCCGTGTGGGCAACTGTAACCTTGGTTTAAGGAGCCATTTGGCACCTAGTTTATCTATCTGAGATTCTAATGCTGCTGCTATGGCAGCTTTCAGAACTGGGTATTAGCAAAAGCTTTGTGTTTTCTTTTATGTAGGAAACCAGAAGCGAAGATAGGATAGGTGGAAAACAGCTCCTGCTCAGGCTGCACGGAAAAAGCATTTGGGCTCGTGAAATTCATTCGGATTGTGCGGATAAAATATAATTGATAGAATTCTATAGGAGAAGGCATGAGTGTATGAAAACAGTCCAGATCCAAGGATCCCCAGGCATGCACCTGCCGATGGTGTAAATGTCAAGCAACATTCTGGCCCCCTGGCATCTTCACTTGGTCGCAAGTGGTTGAAAGCCAGATGCAAAATGCACTTGGCGCCTGGCTAATTTCGAACACTGCACAGCAGCCTCAATGCCTTAGAAGTGGATCATTTGCTATGATCATAAATAAGGACTTGTAAAAGCATTTCCTACTATATTTAGCAGGTGGCGCTGTGGGTTAAACCACAGAGCCTAGGACTTGCCGATCAGAAGGTCGGCGGTTCGAATCCCTGTAACGGGGTGAGCTCCCATTGCTCAGTCCCAGCTCCTGCCAACCCAGCAGTTTGAAAGCACCTCAAAGTGCAAGCAGATAAATAGGAACCGCTCTGGTGGGAAGGTAAATGGCGTTTCTATGCGCTGCTCTGGTTCGCCAGAAGTGGCTTACGAGTCGGCCACGACTGGACCTAATGGTCAGGGGTTCCTTTACCTTTACCTTTATAGCTTGCCAATATTACCTAAAGTCTTATAATAAATACAAGTTTTAGGAAGGATAAAAGTATTTGAGCATAGCCCCTCCAGCAACCTCAGATTTGCCAGGTTTACAGATGGGATCCTCTGTCTGGGCCCTGCAGTGTTGTTGTCTCTCTCTGGAAATAGAAAGTTACCTGTGCAAAATGCAAATAATTTCTCTAATGAGAAGCCCCTTCAAAAATAGCCTCGCCACTGGTATGCTTTTGAGGAAACACAGCAGGCTTGCAAGATTGGTTCAGCATTCTTGTTTAACTAACCGTTGACCTTTCCTTTAAGCATACTCAGCTGCAAGGAGACAGAAAGCTGCTCATCAGAATAGTTCTTTGTTTTTCAATGTATGCAAAGGGATAGCAATTTGTAGGGAGGGATGCAAAATTAATCCTCTGCATAATCAATCTCAACCAACTTAAGCACCCCAAAAGACAGGAGATGTAATAAATGGCACACGGCACAATTTTCTATCTTCTAGACTAGCTACAATAATTTAGAAGCATTTGCAGTTCATGCTTTGCTTATGATGAAGCTAGAGCAATTATCATGACAAGAAGATAGATTTCATAAAAACAACAATAGCAGACAAATGGGTAGACTTTTCCTGTAACCCATTAGGTCTAACTGCTGAACAAACTATAGATTTAGCATACAACCAACTTGAGGAAATAATTAATTTAGAACATAGCCTTGCAGTTCTTTGTTTTTAACCATAAATAACTATGCTGTTATATAGAGGTACACCCTTTAAGGGCAGTACACATTAATTTTCCTTTAGCCTCATCTTGTAAAATAATCATTCCCCTCCAAAGTATCATCTGTAGGTATAGGAAGCAACTTTCTTGCTGCTTCCTGCATTCTGCCAAGTCACTGTTGCCTGAAATGTTCACATGCCCTCCAACATTTATCCAATGAAAATAGAGACATCCCATTTAATAATAATAATAATAATAATAATAATAATAATAATAATAATAATTTATTATTTATACCCTACCCATCTGACTGGGCTGCCCCAGCCACCCTGGGCGGCATCCTGGATATGTAAAAACATAATAAAACATTAAACATTAAAAAAAACTTCCCTATACAGGGCTGCCTTCAGATGTCTTCCAAAGGTTGTATAGTTACTTATCTCCTTGGCTTGGGAGATAACTCCATACCCTCTAACATTCCTCCAATGAATATAGAGACGTCCTAAGGAAAAGGGGACATTCCAGGATCAAATCAGAAACCAGGGTGACTTCTGCCGATCCAGGACTGTCCCTGAAAAATAGGGACACTGGGAGGGTCTGTAATCCAGACAGCACAAATTGCCTCTAGTGTAAAAGCAAAGTACAGTCATACCTTGGTTGCAAATGGCTTAGTTGTCGAACAAATCGGCTCCCGAACATTGCAAACCCAGAAGCAAGTGTTCCGGTTTGCAAACGTTTTTCAGAAGCCAAATGTCCAACGTGGCTTCCGCTTCAGAGCAGGAAGCTCCTGTAGCCAATCGGAAGCTGCGCTTTGGTTTTGGAAGTCAAAAGGAATTCCAGAATGGATTGAGTTCTAGAACCAAGGTGCCACTGTAACAGAATCTCTCCCAAAACAGAAACAAACATAAGGCAATATTCAGCAAAAGGATAAAAGGCGTGTGCTCCAGGTTTCTTCCTAAGCCATGAAAGCACTTTCTAGTTTGATCGCCTTAAGTTATGTCTTACTTAAGTAAGCTTAAGTAATCCAAACTCTTCTTCTAGTGAGTAAGCTGCTTTTGTTGAGAGTGTAGGGTTTGGCAGGGAATCATTCCAGGCTTGAAGAATACATGGTGGACTCCATTTCTAGCCAGGCCTAATTGTCCTTCTTGTGAACATGTGGCTATCTCCGCCCGAATTTAATTATCATTCACTTGAGGCCATTTGGTGAGATTAGAGGAAATACTATAATAAGAATAAAACAGATAGGGGGAGGAGGGGAAAACCTGCCAGATAAATGACAGCTTCTGATCCCGCTCCAGCAACCCTAGAGGGACTTGTTCACTTGAACTCCCTGTTTGGAGAAGCAGAATGTTCCTGCTCCATCATTTCAGAGACCTTTTATACATCACATTGTATATCCAACAAAATACGTAAGAGTCGATATTCTTAGGTACCATCTTGCCAATTGTTTCATCATATTTGGAAGGGGGGGGGGAGCAACAACACTCCCTCTACATCTGTTTCCCAGTCTGTGTCCACAATTAATTCTACAACCAGCTCTTTCATTATGTTAATCTTTTTTTGGTCATGTGTATGCACTTTGGCAAGTTATGTCGATAGTTGTTGTTTTTCTCTCTCTCCCTGCCTCTCTCACTTGCATGGAATCTTTTCTCATCGGAAATGTAAATCATTGCAAGTTGAATGTCTGAGTGGCTCGGTCTGGTTTATGAAAAATCTTCAGGAAAACTAAGCTCATTAACTGCAAGAGAACTGAATCAGCTCTACCACGCTTTTGATGTTGCACCTGTTCACGTTTAATTGAATTTAATTTAATAGAAATGATCCAATCATTTCCCCACCTCCTGTTCACATTTTGTTTGTTTGTTTGTTTGTTTGTTTGTTTCTAGGCAGACCACAGCTCAGAGGAAATCTATGTCATCATGCTTTTCAATTAAAGCAACCGTGGCTTGAGAAAAAATGGCTTGAGACTTGTCATTTGGATAGCTAGCTCCTCTGCTTTGAACCAAGAACATTTGAACATGGTTGAGAGTTCACAGGCTTGTAAATCTGCTAGCTTTAAAGCTTTAATGAGATGACTGCAGAGGTGGAGATTTGCCAGGATTTTTTTGATGGGGAGGTGGCACGTGAAAATGTTTATAATAAAAGCAGCAAAGGATTTGAGTCAAGGAAGATCTCAGAAGCAGAGTTATTAACTCAAATACGTAATAGGAAGCATTTTATTATTGAACTATCACTCAGCTTCCATAAGTACGGAAAACCAGACCATGGAGAGAAAACGGAACATAGCCCTGTTGGACTATGGGCTATTATTAAAATGAGGCTGTATTTTAAATTGTATTTTTAACCTGTATTTTAAATTGTTTTTTCCTCCCCTATTATGTTTTTATTGTAATTTTACTGGTGTTAGCCGCCCTGAGCCCAGCTGTGTCTGGGAAGGATGGGGCATAATTTATTATTATTATTATTATTATTATTATTATTATTATTATTAATTATTATTTATTGGGATGCTCATAGAGAAGAGCAGAAAGACCAGTTAGAAGAATCACCAGAATCCCTTAGTTTTCCTCATGCTTACTGGTGTCATTGGGTTGACCCTTGATCCCAGAAAGGTGTTCAATTGCTTATCAGCTCAGCCAAAAGTTCACATTTTTTGTTTATTCCATTTTTATGTATTTATTATTATTTCTACCCCCTTTCACCTTGGGATAATAGGGTGGTTAACAGTGTAAAAACACAACATAGTAGCAAACGAAAACTATAACACACACACACACACAGAGAGAGAGATAGATAGAGAGAGAGAGAGAGAGAGAGAGAGAGAGAGAGAGAGAGAGAGAGAGAGATTAAAAGGGCACAGATTAGCTGAAGGTTTGGGAGAAGGTTTTTGCCTGGTGTTTGAAGATATGTAATGAACGAGCCATCGTAGAAAAGGCCTGTTCTCATGTTGCCACCCTCTGGACCTCTCAAGGAGGAGGCACATGAAGAAAGGTCTTAAATTGCAATGTCTGGGTCAGTTCATATGGGGAAAGTCCTTGAGGTATTGCAGTCCTTGAGATATTGCAGTTAAAATCTTAGCTTTGCCAATAAACTTACATGGTGGACTTACTAATCTTCAATTTTGCCAGCCTCTTCCGGTGCTGGTGGTGGACTATTTATTTATTGTTTATTGTTTATTTTTATTGCAGTTAAAATCTTAGCTTTGCCAATAAACTTACATGGTGGACTTACTAATCTTCAATTTTGCCAGCCTCTTCCGGTGCTGGTGGTAGACTATTTATTTATTGTTTATTGTTTATTTTTACTTCATTTCTATAGCCCTCTTCATCATCAATCCTATGGCAGTTTACAACAATGCAATATAATTCCGATTATAAGAATTGTAAGCAGTTTTTAATACTGAGTTTTAAATTTCTGTAACTCAACCTTTGGATCTTATGGTGAAGATCTGATAAGAAATAATATTGATAATGATAATGATAGCAATCCATGCAGGATCCAATGCCTCAGAGAGGCTACACAGTGGAGTGATCACACTGATGATGATGATGATGATGATGATGATGATGATAATTCCCTGCTCATCTGACTCTTACTGCATCTTGCCATTCCATAGGAAGACTAGGGCCTTGGCAGCATCATAATGGAAAATCCCCAATCTCTCATTCAGCAATCTCTCAAAGTCCATAGCTACAGAAGTATCTGAGGGTGGATCATCTTAATGGGTCCCCAACCACAGCTGCTTGGGAACTGTAAGAACACATCTCACCAGGAAAGGATCTGACCATGACAAAGGGGTTATTGCAAACCCCTCTCTAATCCTCACATGCTCACATTCATCAACCATGACAGGGATAATTTCATGTCTGAGGGGTTTTCCTCCACCCCCCCCCAATAAAATATTTGAGGGGGCATTGTAAACAGTGTGTGTGTGACATATAATGTGATCTATTATGTCAGACATGACTTACTTGCCCCCCCATATTATATTCAAGTTGGCACCATGTAAAATGGCATCATGTAAAAAGTGAATGGCAATTGACTATCAGGTGCATTTAACAGTGTGATTTTGTTAAGTTTATTTTAGGTTTAGTGTATTTATTAGGACAGTGTGAGTGTGTCTTTTTGTTCACATCGTGGTGGTAGTGACTAAGTTTACATCATCATGTGATGAATTTTGAATTAGGTATATATGGGGGCACCAAAAAAAATTAAGTGGTTATAGCCTCTAAAGGTCTTAATTTTGCCCTGAGCTCAGTTGTGGCTCACTGCAGTCACCTTCCAAAGGTTAGCCTGCACAAATCTCGAGACATAGTGGTAGCCGTCCACCCCCTCAGCACACACAGCTAGACCTCAGACTTCATACATACTGGCCTTGGTATTTTGTGGAAGCCACCACACATTGGGGTCATGAGACTGGGCTACGGTGAAGCAAAAAGAACATATTCAGTTATAATATGGGTATTATACCAGGTTATGGAACAGAGTTTCTTTAGCACCCTTTACATACAGAACCTCTGATCTTCTGCTGTTCATTTTTGTTAATATTTGAAATATGAAATTGCTGGTGGCTTTGTTTTTTGTTTTAATCTACAGGGCTTGGCTTGATCCCTCAGTGGGCTAGGAAGGTTAAGAAAGGGAATATGCCAATTGGATTTTCCCTTTTGAGCCTAATAAGTGCCCCCATTTTGTGGTTTCTTACATTTGTCACCACAGCTCTTCTGTTGCAAGATTAATCCTCACAGCATCATGCACATATGAAGAAAGCCCTAATGAGTTTAAACCTTGTGCCAGGCCATCTCTAATTGAACTTGTTCGTTGGGAGAAAGCTTTTTCTTAATGATGCCTTCAAGCAGCTTAATAGTTTTGAGAAAAATCCACCTCGTCCGAGCTTTCAAGTATGAGTGCATGAGGCAGGTTTAATGAGCCAATTTCCACCATGTTTCATTTCTAACTCTGTCACAGGTTTTGCACACCTCTGAAGTTAACAAGGTGTTGGACAATGGACAACCTACTGCTTTGTTTAGCATCCTAAGTTTTTATATGTAATTGATCATCAGGTTCAATTATTCTCATACAGAAAACAGAGTATTTTGTGGCCTGCTGACCACTTGCTACTGTCTCATCTGTAGAGGTGTGCAGTTTTTGATGGATGTTAAATTCATTGACTTATGAAAACTTTCAGCTGAAGATTAGAAATAATGTGTTGGAAAGAGCACAAATTGATATTTTTGAAAGATGCAGAAGGGTAATAATTGGAGAATTATATTCAGTTTGCCTTTAAAGGTGAGCCCACCTAATTTCATAGAATCATAGTATTGTAAAGTTGGAAGGGAGAACAAGGGTCATCTAATCCAGCTGTCTGCAATGACCGCTCCCCACATTAAATGGGGGGGTGCCCTTTGCGTTGTCGCGTGCAGCCCCTGGACCCTATATGGCAACATTAGCACAGGCTTGGCTTTGCCTTCCCCCAGGTGGGATACCTGGAGGTCTCCATCTACCTCAGTCAGTTGCCCAATCCCACCTGGGGGAAGCGTTGCCAAGGTGATCAGGCCAGGTAGGAGGATGGACCACCTGCCCACACAATAGAGGGAGGATCTTACCTGGGAATTATCAGTTGGCTCCAGAGCTTCTCCCACCCTACCCACCCTCAGTTAAGACTTCTTTTGCAGGTTCACGTTTTCTCCACAGGTACACGGGCGCTGCTACGTATGGGTCGCTGTTGAAGGGTGTGGCGATCACACAGGCTTCCCAGACATTTAATGGTCTATTGATCCCTGTGCCACCACTGTGCTCACTTCCCCACTGCCATCAACCAGTTACTCTCTGGTAAAACACTGAGCCCAGACAGTTTTTAAAAGTGATCCAAAAAAACCAAGTTTATTTTACAGACATTAACAATATACAGCACAAAAATACACAATGTAGTAACAAACAAAAACAAAACCATCCACACATCCAATGATGACATGTGATCCTTTGATGAAAAGCGATATATAAATTTAATAAATAATAATACTAATAATAATGACTCCGCATTTTTTTTATTCTGTGGGGTTCCCAAGCTTGGATCCTACACTTCATTCACTGTATTATTATTATTATTATTATTATTATTATTATTATTTGCCATCATTATCATTTCAAATTAGATATCACCCTTTATCAGAAGATTCCAGGGTGGTGTGCAACGTTAAAAACACGTTACAGAACATCAATGATAAAAAAAATCATAAAGACAGCTCCAGTTCTAAAGAACTTAGCACTGATAAACTCTTCCACTATTGGTGCATTTGGGAGTTAGAGCTAAGATATATCACACTCACTCAAATGATCCCTCCACACTGAGGTTTTTTGACCAAAACCCATATGGAATAAATTTGCACTTAGAAAATCCTTATCATTCTAGGAAACAAAGATTTTGTTTTTTAAAAAATTCCACTTTGAGTGAGGATTAACATGTTTGTTGCCTTCTGTCCCTGGAAGTTGTGCTATGTCCAATGCAAAACAGACTGAATGTTTGTGCATACCCACATCCTGCCTATGGCACACACTACAAACTGAATAATATCTCATCAGAAGCATGTTAAATTTCCAAGCATCAAGAGTGAGATGATTAAAGCTGTGCATCTATGTCTTTCCTAATGAGATACTATTTAATGAGCTTTTCTTGTTTTTCCAAGACATCAGAGTCACACAGGAACCAGTTCCCACCCCGTTGCTTGCTTGAGCTGGGCCAAGTGTACCTTTCAAGAGTTCCAGGGGCTAAAATATGCAACAAGGAGCAACTTCCTTCTTTCTTTAAGTCAGCAGTGCACTTTCCCAATCTGTGCACGTCTCGGCCTTGAGCAGAGAATAATCAGTTTGTCTACAGATTTATCAGGAGGTCAGTAATGCCGCACGTGAATTCTTTGGTCTGCGAAGCTATCTTAATCTAAAGGAAAAATGGCAGAAAATAGGCAGAGCTACACAGGTGGAAAGATTTCTGTTCTTAAAATAAATACATTTCCTCTTTTTATTTGTTTTTAATTTTAACGTATTTTAAAGTAAAGGAATTTCTTCAGGCTCACGAACGGGACAATAATGTCCAAATGGAAGGAGGGGACAAGAATGTGCTCAAGGGACCATTTTTAAAACAAAGTCACGAGGGTTTGTTTGTTTGTTTGTTTGTTGTTGTTTTTTTGCACCTTCTCTCCTCAAACTTCTTCTTGGCAGAATGTCAACTCAGCTTGCTTCATCGCTTGTTGCTTTACTTCCTATCTAATGAAATAACCAGACAAGACAGCAGCATACGGTTTTGGGGTTCAAAAAGTCCCCAAGTTTATTGGATACAGATGTGAAAGGTTTGGCCTAAGTACTGGGTAAAGCCATTTAATTAACTCCAGCCCATCTGCTGGGAGTGCATCTCAGGGTAAACTGCAACTTGAGGGGGGTATGACCTACATCAAATAGGGGGTCCCCTCAAGGGTCCCCACTGGAGTAGTTCCATGGCCTTAGGCCCCATCTGGGTGTCAAACAGAAGCAACTCCTCATGGATCCCTTTAGGATACCCTGAACCAAGGAGGGGCAGGTAGAAGCTGCAACCTTCCCTCCAGCCATGACTAAGGCTTACCCAATGCCTAACCTCAGAAAGTTATGACAATTGCTATGATGCAGGCTAAAACCAAATGGTCGGTGCCAATTTGCCAAGTGGAAAAATTCCTAGGAAGGCACCAAGTTGTGAAGTCTGAGTCACACATACCATTCAGAAGTAGTGTATGTATATTCTGCACTCCAAATCTGAAATAGTATGTGTATTTTAAATAGCCAGGTTTCCTGGCATGAAACATGGAAGCACCTGCTTAATACTCTTCTGATTACTGTGTTTGTTTGTTTGTTAATTCCATGGAAACGTGTTCATGTAAATGCATCCAGCTATTCAAAACACTGCTGACCTAGATGGACCATAGGTCTGACTCAGGCATGAGTTAGCCTTCTGGGTTTCTTTGAGATCCTCTACACCAGGCATAGCCAAACTTGGCCCTCCAGCTGTTTTGGAACTACAACTCCCATCACCCCTAGCTAACAGGACCACTGGTCAGGGATGATGGAAATTGTAGTCCCAAAACAGCTGGAGGGCCAAGTTTGGCCATGCCTGCTCTACATCAAGCAGGCTATTGATGAGGCAAGGATGCAATAGGTGTAAGGGAACAGCACAGTGCTCAATCAAAGGTGCTCAATCAAAGTCCATGGTGAGATCAAGAGAGGACGCAACAAGTAAAGATGTGAGGCTGTAGGTGGCCTATACCTGAGAAGCTGGAAAGGACAAGCAACCTGAAGAAATTGTGGAAATGAAAGGTGCGGAGGATGAAAGAGAAGCAAGAAGACTCAATGGCCTTCCGTACTGCGGTGCCAGATTACCAAATAGGCAGAGTAGGCACCATATCTTTTAGGGCTCCCACAGCAATGGACCAAAATAATATTGATTTGATCTTCAAAGAAGATTACAATCAAGCTCTCTTAGTTCAATGTTATCCCACTACATTATGCACACAAAGGGTTTCCCCGAAAATTTGACTGCCTAGGGACCTCCACAGGGTTTAATCAGGCACTGTCCATAGAATACCTTTCAGACCTCGAGAAGGTGTGTGACACTATACTGAGGTGCAAAGAACATTTGGGCAGATAACCAGAGAAGTCCTGAACCTCCGCCTGTTCCTGATTGTGATGCCGTGCTTCCTTACCCACTATCCTGAAGCGCCTTGTTGTCTCTCACTTCCATGAAAACAATATGTAACTTGGATAATAAATAAAGTGATGAAAAGTTGTACAGTATTCTTGAAAGAATTCTTTTTGAAGGAAGCAAAAGGATGGACTTTTAGTGTTTTGTCACCCCGTCATTCCATTCACAGCTGAATGTAGGCTATGATTAGAAGACAGTGATTTAATTATAACTTATCTATCAAGAGCAATTCTTAAATTTAAAAGAAATATACACATCTCCTTATGTTTTATCTCTTATATAAAGATAATAATTGAGTAAGTAGGTGTAAGCCTCCTTTGAATCTCCAGAACCAATTATCTATTATACCAATTTTATGGGACCATTGAGTTATTATTTTCACATGAAGTTAGTCTTAGAAACTGTCTAAAAGGATGGTGATTTCTAAGGGAAATGGCTTTCTGTCATTTGAAACCCCTTCTCTGTATACCTGTTAGCTGAACAGCTTTGATAACAGAGTTGGTAAGAGTTGGATTTAGATAAAATCTTCTCCTTTCAAAATCTTGAGAGATAAACTTTTTAGCAGGAAATGTTTAAGAACTATTACTGCTTACTTTAGACTGTTTTATATTTTGATAGAAGTTTCTTAGTAAAGTGGGAAATGGATTCAAAGGTTCTTCCCTTATTGATTCCTTGTTAGTACAAAATCAAAACTGATCTCATCAAAACAATTTTATAGAAATGGTAATCTAGGGCTTCCTATATGCTGGAACTACATTTTGATACCATACCCACCAATATTTCTCCAATGAAAATATGGACAGCCTATTCCATACCCTCCAACATTTCTCCAATGAAAATAGGAATGTCGTAAGGAAAAGCGGGACATTCTTGGATCAAATCAGAAACCAGGGTGGCTTCTGTGAATCTGGGGCTGTACCTGGAAAATAGGGACACTTGGAGGCTCTGTAACCAGCACTAACACAGTCCAGATCCATAACAAATTAGTAAATGCATCATTATTCCTCATACATTTCATATTCAAATGCAATTGCTTTTCCATGGTCTTCCATGCCATGGTAGAGTTGAACATTGTTGCCATGATGGGAAGTAATGAGCACCAAAGCTGGATGCTCAGAGATAGGTTATGATAACTCATTGGAAATCTACAGATATTGCTGCTGCTGCTGTTTTCCACGAATGCACTTCTTCATGAAAGATTCATTGGCATTGAAGCTTCACAAGAACTATTGCATGCTGTAAACTACATGAAACAGGCCTACAGAAAAGTCATCCATTGCCCACGTAATCAGTACTGGGTAGATTGCTTTTACTGGAAACTGAGGTAGGTATATGCAGCCAAAATGTTTGGGACCTCATATTTCCAAATATTGATATTTTTAATAGCTCTCAATTAAATCAGTGACCCGGAGAGTATTATGCTACTACAGAAATTTTTCCCCGCTTGTGAAAATGACAATCCCTGATAAAATTCACAGCAAAGGAGCCAGATTCACGCTAATGAGGCTCCTCGGGTGTAAATGTTCAGCGAAGAGTGTGTTCAGGAGGATGAATTGCCTTTTCCAGCACAGCTGCTCCTGCCCTGCCACTTCCAAACTCTCTGTGTTGTTCAGCATGTCAGATTCAATTCTGCTCAGCTACTGTACTGCTAAGGTTGTCATAAGGAAGCTAACCCAGCATATGCAGGTGACAGAAGCTGTGACCCACATACTAGTTAAGTCAGAGTACACGGATTTTACTTCTCCTTAAATAAAAATCAATGGGACTTAAATCGGCTTAAAATCCATGTTTTCCAGAGTTGCCCAGAACATGCATCGGACTGATCATTACCCAGCTGAGTGTCATTCATGACCATAATATCCTTAAGTGTACTCCATTATGGAACCGTGCAGGCTGGATCCAAAGCTATTAATAATATGCCGCAGTAAGGCTTAAGACAGGGCACCGAGCTTCTTCAGCCAGCTTCTTCTCCACAATAACTTCTCATTATAATGGCCAATAGCCCCATGGCTATTTTTATATTTCCTTGTAACAGAGTTAAGTGTGGTTATTTAGGGAAGTGTTCATTTTGCAAACCTCAGAAAATATGAACAGGGTGTGAAATCAACTCTGCGGGCTTCACTAAAACTTGGAAGATTTGGTGGTTTCATATCAAGAATGCAGATTGTTACACGCTCCCCAATTCCCCAGGCAGAGGGACATTTTGTGGGTAGTGCTACCAGCTTTTAGTTTCCTTTGCAGGCGAGAAAGCTCTGGGGACGGTGATGTCTTTCTTTTTTTAAAATTTGCATATAGAGGTGAAACTGAGCGTTGGCTTTCAGAAATCACATTAGGAACTGTGTAACAAATCAAACTGGAATGACACAAAGCACACCTGAATCAGATTGGGCTGATTCCAAATGCTACAGGTAGAAGGCAAAACATTTGGTAACCTGGTAACCGTACCTCCCTAACGCATTTAACCCTTACATTGCATTATGGGTGTCTTCATACTTGAGAGGTAGGGAAGGTTTTTCAGATCAAGGGGTGTAATTCTTCTCTAGACACCACCTGGGGATCGCATGTCAGTTTGGGGCATGACCAATGTTACCGCAACATTTCAAAAGCTGCAGAAAAAATTGGGCAGGTTCAGTAACAAAATGTGGATGGAGCTACTGATATCATTCAGGCCTTGGTAGAGCAGGCTGTCTTTCAGCTACACAAAAGTCAGGGTTTTCTACACAAATACCCACACACCGTGTCTTCCATCTAGACAAGCAAGAAGCACACAGATCATAGTCCACGAACACATTCCATTAGCGTGTTGGAGAAATTTAGAAGGAGGTTCCTAGATTGGAGGTTAACCTCACAGAAACCCAAAAGATAAGGATGCAGGCTCCTGGTGAAAAGCTAGGACTTTATTAAAATACAAATGTACATAAGGACAGTCTCAAAAATGAGGAGGAGGCTGCAAAGAACTACATCCAAAGCAATGTTTTCTATACACTTCCAGATTACACATGTCATTTAATTTCACCAGTCAAAGGATCACAGCAATCTTAATAGATGCAACCGAATGTCATCATGTTGTACCAATCAAAATCATTTGGTCTTCAAATCAGCCCTCATCATAATATCATGTGATTACATATAACCATTTTTCCTGTTTATTAAATGTCTTCCAATGTCCTCTTACATCTGTCTGCAAAACAATTCAAGATTAATCACAATTGTCATGCCCATCTGATTCTCTTTTCAGGCTTACAATGGCCACCATAGATCCTAACAGGTTATTCTTTTTGGTGTTCCATTTGCTATGTACAGTATCTAAAAGCAGCTAGTTCTGTGCTGTAAAAGGCAGCTGCAGGCTCCTTTAGTTAAGCTAGGCCACAGACTGAAAAGAAAACGGAACAATCAAAATGATACAGTTTTATGAAAATATCATTTCCTCCAGCGATCACAGTTCAAGGACACATGCCAGGGAAAGGCTGTGTGGATGGTTAAGAGTGTGGCTTGAGGAGGGATCTCTGGCTCACAAGAGAGATCTGAGGACTGAATTGAGAGGGCTGGGAGGCCACATTCACCTCCCCAAAGATCCTCACCCCTGCCTAATGTGATTGTGGTTCATGTAAGGAACCTGTGGCTTTGGAATGCAGTAAGAGAAGCAATTCTTGGTTTTGCATATCTTTGATAAGAGAGCTCTGCTCCGTACTGAATATATTTGTTCTTATTTTATCCTGTTTAAATCTCCACTGGTGAACAAGGAATGACACAGACTTAATTACCGTGTAGATGATAAAGCCAATTATGCAAGGATCCTGGTCCCACATTCGCACCACCAGCTACTACTATTATTAGATTGGTTTAGAACTAATGAGGCAAATTAATCAGTTTATTAATCATGCCCTCTTATATTTAAAAGCAGGAAGCAGTCACCCCCTTGTTTAAAATTATTATACTGACAGGGCTTTCTCTTCCTATATTTAGCTTCTCCAGACCCACTCCATTTACATAAATGCTGTGCCTGAATATTTCTCATATAAAGATTCAACAATGTATGACTTAAAAGATACAAAACAGCATGTAATGAAGATAATATTTCAAATCCCTTTAATGTTTAAGTCATGGGTGTGCATACATTAGCATGGGTTAATTTGAAGTCATTTACTTAAGCAAAGCATAGCCTGTATGAGAGAGAGAAATCAGCTTGCAAAGGTTAAATAAGGAATCTCTGAAATATGTGGTGGTGCTTTTCCATTAAGTTGGACTGATTAATGCTCAAGACCGAAACAATTCTTTGTATAGTGTAATTGACTGACACCATATGTATTTATTTCCCTATTTATATCCTGCATTTTCCCATCATTAACTCAAGCTGGAGTATATGTGGTTTCTAGGTAATCAATAATACAGGTGCTGACCGGTCCTAAACCTGCTTCACTTCAGAAGCTAGTGGGCTAATGTGCCTTTTAACATGTTTGTGTGTTTATTTTGATTTACTCTGCACAGTTGTGAGTTTTCAAAGCTTGAAAGAAATGAATATAAACATTAAATGCAAAAAAACCCCCCCACAACCCCACAAAAAAATGTTTTCAGGATAAATTGGGTTGGATCCAAATTAAGATAGTCAAACTTCAGACCCAATGTCTTAAGAGTCATGGGTTTCAATCAGACCAAAATATGACGTCATCTTTTGTTTATAGCAAATCAAACTTCATGGGCAGCCTGCATCAATATTCCTGGATTTATTTGCTTCTTCAAGGGCTGCCATACCTGCAGCTTTCATCCACTTCTATGAACAGGGTGGGAAGTAATGTTATCTTTTTAAATTTCCCATTACGATGAATGGGGTAGAGGAAAACCAGAACTTTGAATTAGTTGAGCTCCCAGGGGTCTGAACACTCATCACCCAACACCACTTTCTGTACATGGCCCAAGAGGAAGGAGCAGAGCCACTGCATAACAGTGCTCCCAGCTCCCAATTTCCCTACTTGGTCCAGAAGAATACCATGGTTGATGGTATCAAAAGCCACTGAGAGATCCAGCAGAACTAGGGAACAACTTTCCTGTAAAACATACAGAGCACCATACCCATATCCTCTGGAAGAATATCTTATTTCATATTCCATACTAAAAACACCACACATTTTTAATGAAATGCTTTCACCATGTAATATGATGCTGAGTTTAATGCATAAAATGTACTCTCTTAAATGGCAAAATCTGTCAATTAGGATGTTCAGAAAAGCAGCTCCCCTAGGGCTACCAATAACTTCATTTTAAATAGAGTGTGACAAACATCCTCTAATGTGCAGCACCGAAGTCCCTCCACAATAATGGTTCATTTAGTGATTAATAGTTTGATAGAAGGAATGCTGCATTTTAAGCCAAGACCTCATCTCGCACCGGGAGCTTAGCTAGTAAAGAAAAATAAAAAAAGATTTAAGTTGGGCTCTTGGATCACCCTGTTATCTGTTCAATTATTTGTTTAGTATTGTTGTAAGTCCTATTAATCAGAACCAATTTTATCAGACTGTAGCTGTGAAGAGCACCGTTTTTCGCAGGGTTCATATCCAATGTGTGAGAAGAATTGTTTTATTTGGAAAAGCTGCAGACCTTATCTATAAATGGAACAAAAAAAATTGTGGCTGGGGCAACCCAGTCAGATGAGTGGCATATAAATAATAAAATGGTTGTTATTGTTGTTGTTGTTGACAAGTATAAGCAGCCTTTTCCTGGGCTATTAGAACAAGACCACCAGTTTCATTATTTTTTTTTCATTTTTTGATAGTGGAAATGGCATTTCTAAGCCTTGCACAGTATTTGTCTTTTCCCATGCTTGAATTGCTTATCCCCCAAAGTGCTTCATGTGATTTAAAACACTATTATGCTACCACTACAACTGCTAAGACATACATACTAAAATCAGCACACAATTAAAAACCTATTGGCGGTCACAATATTTTGTCCCAAACAATTCCTCAGAACAACACTGCATGCAGTGCATTTTTGGGGGAAAGAGCACTATGGTAGGGTCGCCCAGAGGGAAGTGTTGCTGTTCCTGTCAAACGAGGCAGTGACAAAATTCACGTTTTGGAAATAGATGTATAAATAAGTTACCATGGCCACTGCTAAAGGGAAAGCAGTGAAATTTTCTACCCCTCACTGAAAACCAATTGCCCTCAGCAACAGAGAATGGAGCCATGAAATTCCATGACCCTTGGGGTTTGGGTATAAGATGGCAGAATTTTCTCTTCCTGCTAGTATTCATCACATGAAACACTGTTTCTGTTCCACTGCAGTTCATCTTCCACCAAATACGTTAATCATCTTACTGTCCACTCTGGTGAAAGTATGTAACTTATGCAATTTCCATAACTGATTACCTAAATTTCATTCTCATTACATTATCCCACCCCATTTATTTCAATGCTAAGGAAACACAATGCAAATTGTGTGTGTGTGTGTAATATCAATGTAATATCATATTTGGGGGCTTTGGCCCACACAATAAAATATTTGAGCGGGCCGGGCCCCCACAAAATTAATGCGCATTCCCATTCAAATGGTGTATGCGCACCATGTCATTTGATTGACTGTGCGGGATGGGGCTTACCTGGGCCCCGAAAATATTTTATTTAAGTTGGCACCCCTGAGGAATACTGATTATGTTCGCTTGTCTGGTCTCCGTTCTGGACAAATAAATAAGTTTTTGCTGCTGTTTTTGTTTTCATTAGAATCCCACAATATCCCTAGTTCAGTCATAGGTGAAAGATGATGGGATGCCAGGAGATCAATAACTGGAGCTCCTAGTTTGTTTTTGGTCCCCCCCCCCTTTTTAAAGTGAATTAAAAGCAGCTGTGGATGTGGGGCAGCAGCGTAAATCAGACCATGGATATACAAACATGGGTATATTCTTTTTCACTATCTTCCCAATTTAAGTCACCCCCACCCCCACCTGAAACCATTATTTGCCCTATGAAGGTAAGCATACAAATATCTCTATTGCACTTGCAGATCCAACTCCATTTGGGGATTTTTTAAATTAGAAAAATGATGCAGATGTAATAGTTAATCTCAGTCTCCCAGTGTCATGACTCTGATCGAATTCAGAGCCCTTGTGACCGTATTTATCTTAAAAATAATATTTTTAAAAAAAAAATCAGGAGAGCTGATCATGGATCTCCCAGTGTCGTGTTTAGTTTGGCCCTTAGCTAGCTACTGTATAAAAGGATTTAACGATACAGTATGTGAAGTTTGTTGCATTTTAAGAAAGAATCATTAGCTGAACCTCCATAGTTGTTCATACCTTTTACCTCTTATGTGAGGTAAATCACTGATCTAAATCACTGATCTAAAGCTGCTAGATCATTTAAATCACATCATAAAAGCTGGGAACTGATTGGAATGATTGAATGTTAAATATCTATCTATCTATCATCTATCTATATCTATCTATCATCTATATCTATCTATCTATCATCTATCTTCTATCTCTATCTATCTATCTATCTATCTATCATCTATCATCTATCATCTATCATCTATCATCTATCTATCATCATCATCATCTATCTATCTCTATCTATCTATCTATCATCTATCTATCTATCTATCTATCTATCTATCATCTATCATCTATCTATCTATCATCTATCTAACTTGGCTTCTCACCGAGAAAGGGGGGGAAAGTCAGTTCTGAAGATTTGGTGGAGAAGAATTCTAAAGGGAAAATGATTTGCTGAAACACACAACTGCTCCTCTAGGGATAACCTGTAGGCAAGAAGCCTTTACAAACTCTGAAATACACTTGGGATGCTGCTGTAACCCAAGAAGTAGGCCATCAAGCTTGTATCCCCCCCCCAAAAATATATTTTTTAAACACACACACATCCTTGTATACATATAAGTATTCTGGGCACTCTTGTCATCAACAGATTGGAAACAACTTTCCAAAATCATATCTTGGCGGCTTCGCTTCCCACACTCCATAAACTGGTGTGGTTCCGCTTTTCCACACTGTGACCGTAATACGTATGTCACCATTGGGTGGCTACAAAGAAAAGCTTCAGCACTCAGGTTTGCAAGGAGAAACTGCACAAGAGATTAATCCTCTTCCTCTTCTCGGTGTGACACCCTCTCACTTTGCAAGTTGTGCTGTGACTAATTCTTTCAGACTGCTGGCTGCATAACATCAAGATAATTACGTCACTGACTGAAACTTCAGATCATTCTGACAGTTTTACATTTTAAAATCACTGTCACATGTTATCAACCTGGAGACATTGTGGTTTTGTAGCTGTTTCCACTAGAAGCATGCTTTAGAATCAACAAAAGTTCTGTAAAACTTGGTATTAAGAGTGCTTGCATGCCCTCCAACATTTCTCCAGTGAAAATAGGGATCTCCTATTCCACAGTAATAACAGTGATAAAGACTCTCCTCCTGGAAGAGAGGGGAGTGGTTGTGGGCAGGAGCCGAGCTCCGCCTCAAGCAGGGGGTGTTAGCCCCCTGCCTCCCACTCACCTGGCTGGCGCCCACGCCCATCGGCAGGCACCCAACCAGGTGCCTCCGAGGGGGTGTGTACAGCAGCCTAAATGCTGCGGCGCCAGCTCCTCCTCGGCCTCACTCCCGTTGTGAGTCATCTCTTCCGTGTGCCCAGCTGTGAGGAAGCGACCATGTGGATCCAACAGAGAAGAGGATTTTTATCAGGGAAGTTGTGCCTTACCTTTCTGTTTTTCCGTGATCGGTTTTCTCCATTATTTTCTTCTGTTTCCCATCATTTTTCCCCAACCGCACCATAAGCGTGTCTGGCAAGACGTCCACCCCCCAAACCTTAATAGGGAGTCTCAATTGGGGCACTTTGTTTGAGCCTGCCGCGATCTATAGCGTTGCGACATTGGGTTCACCAGTACGTGTGCCTGGTGCTTGTGGTTGTCAGCGTGCTTGTTTGCGTGAGTGATTGCTACTTTCTCCCCTTTGAAGTAAGCTTCGAGCGCAAAAGCAGCAGCAGAAAGTAAAATGCTTACGGAAGACCTCCTTTCATCCCTTGCTGCTTTGTTTGGCGGGCTGTTTGGAGTGTGGCCATCGCCTATGCCTTCAAATTTTGGGTATTCCGTTAAAGGAATCTGGCGGTTGTGTATTCTGTCCGATGCCTGCTTGGAGGGAGGCCACGGCACGACCCTCGGTGACATCAGGGGAGAGCCTATAGTTGGATTAGCATCAACAGGCTTCACCTACTGGTAAATAAACCCCCTTTGTTTTAGACTCACCCCTCTCTGTGGGGGTGGAGTCAGCTGACGTAATCCAATGCATAAGCCAATACCTTTTCACTTGCTGTAATCAATAAAGTTGTGGCCTTTTCTTGCCCATTAACCTTATATCACGTGTCCTTGTGTATTCATTCCACTCTGCGGGGATCGGGTCCTCGAACCACAATTTTATTATTTACACCCCACCCATCTCACTGGGTTGCCCCAACCACTCAGGGTAGCTTCCAACACATATAAAAACATAACAAAACATTAAGCATTAAAAAAACTTCCCCATACCTGGCTGCCTTCATAGGTCTTCTAAAGGTTGTGTAGTTGCTTATCTCCTTGGCTCAGAAGTCGCATAACTCCATAGCCTCCACAATTTCTCCAATGAAAATAGGGACATCTTAAGGAAAAGGGGGACATTCTGAGAACAATCAGAAACTGGGATGGCTTCCATAAATCCAGGACTGTCCCTGGAAAATAGGGAGACTTGGAGGTAGTCTTCAGGCTAAATGTGCAGATCATGATTTAAATTATCCATCAGCTTTTGGACTATTTGGATGCAGTTCTCTGCATATGTGTGTGTACGTGTTTCTGAAATGTGCATTTTGAGGCAAAATACATTTGAAATGCATATGGGATCACCAGAAAACCAGGCAAATCAGGATGATCCAGTAATACCATGTTTCTGATAACAAGTTGTCTTGAGGTGGACTGGGGCTCTTTAAGCGTCTGGGTCTCTCTGTGGCCTTGGGTTTTCCGAAACGTTAAACACATGACCATTCCCTCTCCATTTCTGAGAAACGAAACCAACTTGATTAAGGGAACATCCAGCACTTGAGAGAAGAGGGGTGGAAAGGATCGACTTTAAAAGAGGAATCGCCGGGGGGCCACTAGGGGGCGCATTGGAAAATTGCCAACAATATCATCTCTCCGACCCACACGGGGTAATTAAGAGGCTGTTATGGGAGTAGGCAGCCTCCTTTGTTGCCCCAAGGAAATGGGGAACACTGCCCTTGCCTGCTGTGCCCATAAATCACCCCCTAATTCGAAAGAAGGGGGTGAGGGCCCTAGGCAGAATGCCCCCGTGTGGACCTCAGCTCTCCTGGACGCTGTCTCTGATCATGCACTAGTTGCAGCAATTTGGAATAGTTAATTACAAAAGAAGCAAATGCACATATTTCAAGTGAAGAAGGGGAGTGAAGTCTGCTAATTTAAGTGACCTCTGCGAAAGAAGACGACGGGTTGGAGAAACAGGAATATATTATGATGAAGATACAGCAAAGGCGGGGTATGTTGACATCGGGGCTGAATGGGGAAAAAAAACTTTTTTACTTTCCTTCTATGTGATTTACAAGACCCCCTCCTCATTAGAACCGTCGGTTGAACTGATCCAAGCAGGATGATTAAGGTCTGTGTGGAGATAAACTTTAACCAAAAGTATGCTTTATGGAGACCGAGAAGCAATAAGAGTTTTGGAATGGCGCAGCAATTAATTCGGAGTCGCCATCCTGCCAAAGGATTTATAGCCGGGAGGAAGAATGGACTTGTTTTTAGACTGCATTCCTAGTGAATCTCCTCAGAGGTTTTGAGAAAGGAGGCAGATTGGTGAAGATTAATGACACTAAGACTGTTTTGATGTATGGAAGTAATGTTATATGGAAAATGTCTGGATATGGCTACTGGATAAAAAAAAAATATCCACGCAGGATTACAAACTGTTCTAACCAGCTTGTGGAGACTATCAGAGGTCACAAAGAGAAAGGAAAAATATATGAAAATAACAACAAGAGATGTGGAAAAATAATAAGAAAGGACTGGATAGTACTGTGAACATCATAAGGTTAGATTTGTGGACATTAAAACAGCAGTAAGAAGCAAGAAGTTGATTGGATCCCTTCGGAACTTGAAATCTGGGTACCCCCAACAAAAATTTCGGCTGTGTATTTTGGAATTTATGTAATTTGGTTTGATTTTATGTGATTGGTCGGTTAATTAAAAAATATTCTTAAAAAAATAAATAAAAGAGGAATAGCCAGAAGAATGGAGGCTGAGGTTGAGGGAAATTTTGGAGCATGATCCATAAAGAAATAAATAAAATACTAAGAATATCATATAGTAAAAGGCCAGAGGCATTCCTTTTAGGAATTTTAAATGATGATATTCCAAAAGACAAAACTAAATTTTACTTATATACGACGTCTGCAGCAAGAATCCTGGTGGATAAGTATTGGAAAGGGAATCAGTTACCCACTAGGGGAGAGTGGTTATGTAAGCTTTCAGAATACTTAGAATTAGCCAAACTGACAGACATAATAAGACAAAAACCAAAAAGTGAAGTAAAAAAAAGAATGGGAGTGCCTAAATGAATACCTTAAGAGTAAAGGTTCGAGGACAGAAATCTGGCTGAGTCTGGAATAACCTTGTGAAGTGAAAGGATAAGAAAGAGGGATTTATATCTAGATGTTAGGGTAGAGATGATAAGGAAAACAGGAAAACAGGAAGACACAATGACAGATAAAGGAGGTGCTGTGGGATTGGTGGAAGTCAATGTTTGTGTTTATATTATTATTTAGTGTTTATATTATTAACTTGTAAGATATGGATTTCTGTGGTTTCTTTGAATGTTGGTTTTTGTGTTTTGTGTATTGTTATATTTCGAAATTTTTCGTGTTGTTGTTGTTGTGTGGAAAATACTAATAAAATTTATATTATTTAAAGATAAAAAAAGACATGAAGGCCCCCAAAGTCAGAGGCAGTAATGTTTGTGAATACCAGTTGCTAGAAACTGCAGGAGGTGAGGGGGCTCTTGTGCTTAGGCCTGGCTTGTGGGTTTTCCACAGGCATCTGATTGGCCACTGTGGGAACAAAATGTGGAACTTGATGAACCATTGGCCCCTGATCCAGCAGACTCTTCTAATGTTCTAATGAGATGAGAGGGAAGGTGATGGAGAGATCTTTCTTTTAGATGGACAGACAGTGAATTATTTTCTGAAGCCACTCCAATCAGTGATTTGAGGGAGGGATGCAGGAGTAAATAAACAAAGTTGTTTTTCTTATGGGGCATCATCCCCCCCCCCCCCCGAGTTTGGCTATGGAAACAGAACATGATTTAGACTATTGGGAAGACCTGCTTATCTCTCAGTCATTCTTTTTCCTAACAAACTATTAAAAACCATAGTCTCTCACTCTCTTCTTTACAGGAGGCAAACCCTGAATGTAGAGGAAACAGAGCTTTGTTTTCAACAGCTTCAATTCAACACTGAATAGGTTATCAAATTGGAAAGACACAAAGCAGCTCTGAAATAGATTGACTGCTTGAGGAAGCCACATACCCTTGCTGCAAACCTCTAATATTTATGTTTAAAGAAATTATTCAAGTAGATTTTAAAAATAAATAAATCACAGATTAACATGGAAATGAGATGAAATGGATTTATGAGTGCACATGTACAAAACTGAGGCAGACTGGAAATATACCCATATCTGGAATATGGATCCACAGAAAGACCAAATTCCCTTCTCCATTCATTTAGCTGAGCCTCACACAGCATAGCATCAGGTGTCAAGTTGTTCAGAATGGACCTGTGTACACATCGTACTTCACCCTGATGTCCACAATTCCTCTTCATCCAGTTTGCCAATCCGTTCAGGATTTTACATTCTTTGGGCACGTCCATGGCGTGTGAGCTGGGCATTATTTTAGTCACGTTTTCCTAAAGCCCTTTCCCATGCTCCTTACATTCAGGTAATTGGGGTCTACATCAGCAGTGGCCAATCTTATTGGGTAATTTTGCTACAAGTCAAGCCCAAATGAAGAAATAATGCCTCTCTAATGCAAACAACTGCATCAACACAACCTCAAGTTTCTGGGGTCGTTTGGCCCCTAATCTACTGAGTCAGGGAATAGGCATAGTAGAAAGCAGCTGTGTGGCCCATATCCATGCTATGGTCAGACAAACAGGAGCCCTATTACTCCTGATTGTGCCCTGCCTGTTGCTTGTTCTGTTTTTCAGTAACACCTGTGGCATAGTTTAGGTAGCCATTCTTGCATACCTTCCAACATTTCTCCAATGAAAATAGAAGTGTCCAATTTAATAATAATAATAATAATAATAATAATAATAATAATGTATACCCCACCCATCTGACTGAGTTGCCCTAACCATTCTGGGCAGGTTCCAGCATATATAAAAACATAATCAAGCATTAAACATTTTTTAAAAAACCTTCACCACACAGGGTTGCCTTCAGATGTCTTCTAAAGGTTGTATAGTTACATATCTCCTTGGCTTGGTGGGGGGTGTCACATAATCCATACCAATATTTCCCCTGTGAAAATAGGGGTGTCCTACCATACCCTCCAACATTTCTCCAGTGAAAATAGAGGTGTCCTGGTGTGCAATTTAGAAGTCAACTTAGTTTGCATTTAAAGACAATCCTACCTAATTTGCACTTTCTGGAACAATATGCAGAATGACACACAGTAGGTCTGTGGGGATTAAAGGACTAAGTACGTTAACTTTGATGGGTCTACTCTGAGTTATGACTAATGTTGGATACCACCCTTTGAGTTTTCTTTGGCTGGAGTCCAAATAAATTAGAAATTTATAGATCCTTTTGCTCAACTTGCCTTTGCAGCTTCTGAGTTTTATTATCTTTAGCGCATTATCTCCTGGTGCTGCTAATGAGTTTAAATTATGAGTGTCGTCTTACACCTGTTTCCCTCTTCCTAGACAAACTAATCAGTGTCCTTGATCGTTCACAGTTTCTCATCTATTACATATCAGAGCGAGCATACCATGTTCCCATTCTTTCTGTTTTTAACTTCCATTGTGATATATCATCCTTGTCTTGCGAATTAATTTTTTTGGGATGAATTTTTATCAGGCAAAATGCAGCATTCGATGAAAGCGCTCACTGCAGTTGTATGGGTATTATCCATTTCAAGTGTAAGCTCCCTTAATATATCAGTGGATTTTACTATTTAAGGATTTCATAAAATGACTTACCCCTTGCTTAAGAGAAGCATTAAATTAAGATTAGGGATGGTGCTATCATGAGAACTAAGTAGACATGCCCAGGAGAACAAAAGTCTAGGAGAGCTGACCTACCTCTGCTATGCACATGTGTTGGTGAGAGAGAAGGAAACAGACAGACAGAGACTTCCTGACCTTTTGGTGAGATGAGCTCCCGTTGCTCAGTCCCTGCTCCTGCCAACCTAGCAGTTTGAAAGCACGTCAAAGTGGAAGTAGATAAATAGGTACCATTCCAGCGGGAAGGTAAAAAGGATTTCCATGCACTGCTCTGGTTCGCCAGAAGCAGCTTAGTCATGCTGGCCACATGACCTGGAAGCTGTACGCCAGCTCCCTTGGCCAATAAAGCAAGATGAGCGCCACAACCCCAGAGTCGGCCACGACTGGACCTAATGGTCAGGGGTCCCTTTACCTTTACCAAGTTGGCTTAGCACCTCATCCACTGTGTGATATCAAGGGGACGTGAGTCCTATTCAGAAGTTACCCCCTATGCATAGGGATAACATGTGTAGGGGACCTCAGCCCCCAATATCCCTCTTCCTGCCACCTACTGCTGGCTCCCTCTGAGGGCACACAGCTGGTGTCAGGCATCAGCGAATTTGATCCCCCCACGGCAGGCTGCCAGGGATAGACAGACAAGGAAAGCTCTTACCAATGTCTTTTATTCAATATTCACAGAGAGAGGCTTATAAATGCAGCCTCTTGGAGTAATGGCGTTGCTCCAAGTAATCTCCACCCACCTTCTCTCCTCAATCATCATCAGAAGCAACCACCTTAGGGCCATTTGCCTCTGAGCCCTTTGCTCTCCTACTTTTAATGCTTGGCAAGTTCTGGGAGAAGTGGGGTCTGGAATGCTTTCTAGTGATAACATGTCAGCCAGCTCCTCCGGCTCTCCTTCCCCCTCCTGCTCTCCCATTATTTCCCAACTTTGCCCCTCATCTTCCTCTGAGCCACGGCCTCCCACAAAGCACTGCTGTAAATCTATATTGGCTTCCTCTTCTCTGGAAGGTTCGGGAGGGGCGGTCTCCACCATTCCTCCTCTGCCCAGTCCCTGACAGCTGGGAAGGAAAAGAAATATGACAGTGGCAGACATTTAAAAAGAAAAGAAAAGGAGGAAATGTTATCTCAGTGGCTTCTTGGTCACCTCATGTGCTTCAGTTATGTCACTCTGCATAAATAAATAGAGAGGGAAATGAGATAGCAGTAAGCACCTTAATTTTTCTAGGGCAGCAAAAGGGATAGGGTTTGTCTTTTAAATAAATAAATAAATAAATAGCAATATCTCTTCCACATTTCAGGTGACCTCACTCATATCAAGAGCTAATCAGCATGCATATTACTTAGAAGTTCCTATCATGCCATACCAAATCAATGAGATAATCCACTTAGCTCTGCCTCGAGGATCGAAAGCCATATCAGTAACTCAGCTCTGCCTTGAAGAACAATTAAGATGCACCCTATCTTTTATCAACCCTGATCTCTGAAACATTTCTTTGAGAGCAACTGTTCCCTTTGTCTTTTTATTATTTTATTATTTTACACTGCTCTCAGTCTCATCTCAGAACCTTCCAGCTCACTAATACTTCCAACTGCTTTATCTTGCAAGTTACGCAGCTTTCTTCCCTTCCGTTTGATTGAAAATCTATATTTATAGCTTATCTAACCTTAGTAAGCACCAGATAATTACCAAGAGCTGAAGAAGAGAGAAAAAAACAAGCAGCAAGCCCTAAGTGCAGCAAATTGCTTGCATTCAGACTTCAGTAGGATGTATCATACAAAACACAGCCGACAATCAAGCAAAATGCTGTCGACAATCAGAGGTTAAGGGAACACAAACCCAGAGAAAAGAGATTAGGCAAGCATTATGGATAGCTGCTAATTTTTCCTTATCTCCCATTTGTGTGTGCACTCATCATTTACTTGGCAATCCTCAAGCGTTATTAAGAAATGGTCCATCTGACTTTTTGAACTAATTACAAAGCTTATCTGAAGACGTGCATAAATGAGGAATGAGCTGGTTACTCGATTCTGACAGCGGGTTCTGTATTATTTCCATATTGCACCATGCTCAGTGTACTGAAGAGGCCTTTCATGTGCTCTTGTATGTGCTGTATTGCACTTGCTTTATAAGCAAAGGCTATGCTCAAAGATGAAGTGGCTTTTGACACGTAACCTGAAAATCTCTCTCTCTCTCTCTCTCCTCCCCCTCAGCATGGACACATATAATCTTCCAGCAATTTCCTTAGAGAACCATGGCACCTCCTCAACACACCCCATCATGCTCCTTAAGTAAATGTAGAGAATGTTTATGAGGTAGGGAAACAGATACTAAATGAGACACAGGGTGGACTCAAACATAGTGTTCAATCTCTCATTCCATTTCTACAAGGATTTCTTCTTGCACATCAAAACATTACAGTGGTACCTCGGGTTACATAAACTTCAGGTTACATACGCTTCAGGTTACAGACTCTGCTAACCCAGAAATAGTGCTTCAGGTTAAGAACTTTGCTTCAGGATAAGAACAGAAATCATGCTCTGGCGACGCGGCGGCAGCAGGAGGCCCCATTACCTAAAGTGGTGCTTCAGGTTAAGAAGAAGAAGAAGAGTTTGCATTTGATATCCCGCCTTTCGCTCCCCTTCAGGAGTCTCAAAGCGGCTAACATTCTCCTTTCCCTTCCTCCCCCACAACAAACACTCTGTGAGGTGAGTGAGGCTGAGAGACTTCACAGAAGTGTGACTGGCCCAAGGTCACCCAGCAGCTGCATGTGGAGAAGCGGGGAATCGAACCCGGTTCCCCAGATTACGAGTCCACCGCTCTTAACCACTACACCACCCTGGCTCCACCCTGGCACCACCACAGTTTCAGGTTAAGAACAGACCTCCGGAACAAATTAAGTACTTAACCCAAGGTACCACTGTATTCCCCTCGGCTTCCCCTGTGTGTCTAGGTGTTCCCTGAACCTTCTGGAGAAGAATGGAAAGAAAGGGAAGTCATGTTGCACAAGTGGAAATATTTGTGTTGATAGGACATGGTTGTTGAAAATCACCCTTAGCATTCAACATTCTATAGCAAAATCATTTAGCATAAGAGGAAAGGAAAATGCAAAATTGATGAATTTCGAGGAATTGTTTTAGGAAGTATTAAGTGGCTTATTCTTATTCCCTACCCCACCCCACACCCTGATTCCCCTGGTGAAATGGATATCAGTCAGTTCTGGCAATCCGCTAGCCTGGAAATAATTGATCACACAAGCATTCTGCTCTTAGGGACAGTGTAACATGGAAGTAACTAATGCATGGGAGAGCAGCCCTTTTCCTCTGTGAATGGGAAGATTACAAGCTGTAATTTTTCAAGCTCCATGTTATGCTGCTCACATCGTAGACTGCTAATGTAAGAGGTTTTGGGTTGGTTGATGATTGAAACCTACCCTATTGGTTATACCCAGGTATGTTCTAACCAGAATGCACCCATTAAAATAGTCATATCCATTAATTCCAAGTTGTGGAATCTATCCCTTACACAACAAATGTCAACTCATGCAAATGTAATTTATAAACTGGGAACCCTCTGGAGTAAATTGGGACCTGTGGGGCTGCAGGAAGGATAAGAGGAAAGGGAATTCCATAAGAATCCTAGAATTGTAGATCTGCTGGCCACAACACCAAATCTTACTCATGTGAGATCTCTGGATTTTGCACCATAGTTTTTCAACAAAGCAATGTGTGCAAAAATGTATTACTATGCATTACTATAGCATGTGCATCAGCAAGCACATGCTAGTGAAAAATATATTAAATGCATTGCAGTAGAGGAAATTGCTTACAAAAATGTATATACTATGAAAAATTGACACTAAAATGCTGGTGCATGGAGACTTAAAAAAAGAAAAAGAAAACTGATGTGGAAATGTACAGAACCTAAGACAGGAAAAATAAGAAGCTGAAAGAAACCAAACCTGACAGATCTGTCTATCTTTGGAACTCACCAAACCATAAATTGCCTATCTATCCTATGAATTAACCTTATTATAAAAATTGTGCCTGGATGCTGTTAGATGCCGTCAGCTATATTAGTTAAAGCCAACTTCTGCCACCTGTTTGCAGGCCTTGCACATATGGAGATAGTGCAGATATACTGTATATTAGAATGGCTAGCTCTGCTCGGGTTGTATACCCAAGCTGTCAAAATTGCTCCGTCACAGTCGGATCTTCCCTTCATCCTCACTCAGTGTTTTATTGCATTTTCCCAGAGTTATTGGGCATTTCTGTGAAGCAATAGCAATTCCTTAAGCCCTTGCTGCTTTATATAAAGCTTCTGGCTTTTACTGCAACTCACTTTCCAAAACAGTGAGTTTTCAGGGATGCCAGCTTTAAGTGTGAAAAATCCTGAGGCAAGTCTCCAAATCATAAGGGTTTCCCCACCTCTTTAAACAACATGCTACCTTTTGATTCAGGAGGTACCAGTTTTTCATTTAATTTATTCCTTTTGCTTCTTCCTTTAATCAGCATCCAGGCTAAAAAAACCCATGATCCCTACAAACTCAAATGGAGAAGACCCAGTTTGAGGTGTGCACAGGCACAGCCAACTGTTAGTAGGCCTGATTCACATTGGAGCTCACACAGAGCCTACAACTCCATCCGCCGTACCATGAGGAAGCGGAGGAAGCGGTGGTAGGCAATGGAAAGACACCGGGTCATAGAGAATCTCTCCTTGCTGATCTGTGTATTATTATTATTATTATTATTATTAATGCTATTTTTTTCTAGAAAAAGAGGTGCCAGTATTCTAAGGTTACCAGACATCCCCATTTCCCGGGGACAGTCCCCAGATTTACAAATCAGTCCCCATACAAAATCCATTGAAGTTGAAAAGTGTCCCCGGATTCATTGAAAAAAATCTGGTAATCTAACAGTATTCACCCCATGTTCTCTTATAATGGTAATGATGCCCACCTGAAAGGTGCCGGAACTCTCAGTTCTGGCAGAAAACAAGCCATTATTATTATTATTATTATTATTATTATTATTATTATTATTCCTTTCTTTTTGGGAAGAAATACCAAGGCGGTACACAAGCAAGTAAAGGTTAACAGCAATATATTTTTATTTTTTAAAAAAAGATATTTATTAAAGTTTTCAAAAGATTATATAAAATAGAAAAAAAACAGAAAAAGCAATAAGACATACATCCAGAACACATACAATAACAAGTATAATTTCAATCCCTTATATTCATAAAACTTACTTTCCCGACCTCCTCATACCTCCCCTTTCTGTATTCCAATCTCTAATTAAATAAATTCAGCAAATCCTTCCCCTAATTTCTATTTAATTTTTGATCTTTCTTTTCTTAATTACATAATCATTACAGCTAGAAACCCCTTAATTTCTAAATCAACATCGTTCTAACATTCAATAATCTTACAATATTTCTTAAGATAGTCCTTAAATTTCTTCCAATCTTCTTCTGCCGTCTCTTTTCCCTGGTCTCGGATTCTGCCGGTCATTTCTGCCAGTCCAAGGATAACAGCAATATAACAAGTGTAAAACTGTTTGCTGATGTCTGCTTCTTTCTACCCTCTCCTCCTTCAGAAGTGGCAATTGTTTTTCCCTCCTGGGGAAGAGGGCCAGGACGGGCAGAATGGCAACTTTAGCACAGTTTTCAAGTGAGAAGACTTATCAAGAGTTCAGCTGTAATACAAAAATAGCCCTGTTCATTCTCAGGGCAAGCTAGAGTGGGTAGATAGGGATGTGCGTGGAGCTATGGTCTAAACCACTGTGTCTCCTTGGCTTGTTGATCATAAAATCGGCAGTTTGAATCCCCGCGATGGTGGTTATCTCCCATTGCTCTGTCCCAGCTTCTGCCAACCCAGCAGTTTGAAAGCGCACCAGTGGGAGTAGCTAAATAGGTTCCGCTATGGCGGGAAGGTAAATGGTGTTTCTGTGTGCTCAGGTTTCCATCATGGTGTCCCAGAAGTGGTTTAGTCATGCTGACCACATGACCCGGAAAGCTGTCTGTGGACAAACGCCGGCTCCCTCGGCCTGAAGTGAGATGAGTGGCGCACCCCATAGTCACCTTTGACTGGACTTACCCATCCAGGAGTACTTTACCGTTACCTTTTAGTGTGGTAGGGATCCTATCCCTATTAAAAACTTACTTATAACAGGAGGGGAGCTGAAAATTTCCAGTGGTCTATTATAATAAACCTTTTAATCTGGGATGGTGTCATTCCAGTCAAGTTTGTTCTGTATGTTTGGTGCGGAAACTTCTCCTGATGCTGAGAGCATTTCTTTTTTTTCTTTTTCTTAAATGGCCTTTTCAATATCTGTTGTTGGATAAACTACAGGTCAAATCCTTAACTCCTTTTTTTTTTTTTTTTAAAAAAAAAAAGACAAATACAATCTACCAACATTGGCAGCCTTGTGGCCAAGCATCTGCACTCATTGTCTTGCCCTCCATAGCCAAGGGCTGTTTCTTTGCATTTGCCTTTTTATATATATTGAGAATACGTGGATACAAACCTACAAAGTCAAAGCCGCGGTTCCCCACTGGCGCAAAGTTGTCGGCTGGATGCTTCGGAAGCAGAGGGGCAATTATTTTGTTTTCTTTGTGCTGGTGCTGCCGGCGAAAGGAGAGGCCAGGCAGCACAGAGGCTCATCTGAACAGGTGTGAGGCTGTGGTGAATGCCGCCTTCCCGTGCTTGGCATTGACAATCCCAATAGGGGGTTTTCCTGCAGAGAGGGGGAGATTGCTTCAAGGGCCTCGCAAAAGGAAGGGGATACAAAGCAACTAAGGAGAGAGAAAAATGTTGTAGCAGAAAAGGTTAGATTTGAAAGGGGTACGGTTCTTTCGGACGACCACGCCACTGAAATGAAGTGTGAAGGAAGGGGGAAAGAGCTTAGTACTTTTGCTTTTTGTTGAACAAGAAAAGGCATTAGGGTAACCTTTCTACTTTATTGTTTTCCAGGGCTCAAGTGAGGTATGAAGAAGGAAGCAAAGCACACATTTATACTCCCTAGCAAATCCACTTCATCTCCTCCTGATTTCTAATGTAATTCATTATCTTGCCTCCATCGGCTCCTTATAACCCTAGCAGGCTAGTTTCCAATACCCTTTGACTTTTTTTTTTTTCATTTATTGGGGGATAAATGCTCCAGCATGCACACCAGTGGAAATTAATTTCACCTAATTTCTTAGGTGCATGATTGGAAAGGCAAATATGCATATTGCAGTTCTGGGGAGGGGGCGTTTCTTTGTTTCCAGATGCCTTTTATTATTAACTGTAGTTCCATTTGGATTGTGACAGAGGAATCATACTCTAACAAAAAGGAAAGGGGAAAAAAATCAGCGATCCAGTTTCTCCACCCCCACCCCTTCATTTCTATCAAATTATCTTTGACTAGCAACCACATCAATGCATTAGCTGATAAATTTATCTACTTTTCATAAAGCATTCCCCGCCAAAGCTCTAAAGCTAATGGCAAGAAATGGAAAGATGATAGTGTTTGATGAGAAAGATAAAGCCTCGAAATACAGCCTATGAATGACGATGAGCAATGGGGGAACCCAAGAACAGTTCTCAGCTATAGATGAAACAAGGTATTTTTCACTCTATAGGACGCACCCAACCATAGGACGCACCTTGTTTTAGAGGGGGAGAACAAGAAAAAAAAAATCTCCCCCTCTCTGCTCAGCGCCCCTTCAGCGAAGCGGCAGGAGAAACGGAGACCCTTCCATTTCTCCTGCTGCTTGGCTGAAGGGGCACTGCGCAGCTCTCACTCTCTGCTGAAACCAGGAGAGTCTTGTGAAAGGAACCTCAAGCGAAAGGAACCTGAAGCCTCCAGAGCACAGCGGGAACTCGCACTGCACTCTGAAGGCTTCAGGCGGCTATCCCTGAAGCCTGGAGAGCGAGAGGGGTCAGTGCGTACCGACCCCCTCGCTCTCCAGGCTTCAGAGAAAGCAACGCAAAGCCTCTGGAACGCGGAGGGAGCGCTGCCTCTGTGCTTCGGAGGCTTTGCATTGCTATCACTGAAGCCAAGGAGCCTGCATTCGCTCCATAGGACGCACACACATTTCCCCTTAATTTTGGGAGGGGAAAAAGTGCATCCTATAGAGCGAAAAATACGGTAGCCAAATCTGTATGTGGCTTGCTATGCAATTCAGGGCTTGTCTACTATGGAGAGTACCATGTTTGCAGCTGTTTACATTCCCATTTAACATGTGTAGTCCACATTATGTTACCCTCAGACAACACCAATCTTGACGTTTCTCCTTGTAAATGTTGGTCTACCTTATATGGAGATAATCTCAGGGTCACAGTTTATTTGGATTGGTGTTTGGATGTGTGTGGATCAAGTGTCACTTTCTGCTCCTACTCTTTCCATGCCTCCTACTTCCTCAGTGTTGTCATTTCATTTTCTGGCTGTGCTTGTAACTACTTTGGGTATGCTTCCAAACATAGTAATTTTCTTTTTCATTATGATCCTTCAGATTTGCACAAAACTGGAAAATGGTAAAAACAAACCACATTCAAATTCTCCATACCAGAGGTATTAGGCAGTGATTTGAAAAGTGTATGCTGAAAATTTACCATTGCTTCCATTTCTTTTCCTTTTTTTAAAAAAAATAACTTTTTTTTATTAATTTTCAGTTCAAATATACAATTATATCCAATTTTTTTCAAATCAATCCTTTTTTGACTTCCTTCGGCTGCACTGACAATCATCCATATTAATCTCTCTATTTCACATTCCTTATTTTTGTATTGCCATTGTCTTCCCTCCCACTTCTATTTCTTTTAAGCAATACACTTCCATTTCTTTTCTAGCAATCCAATTAAGGTGATCAGATGCTTAGACATTTATATATTCATTTTTCTCTTGATCCCTCAGATTTGCACAAAACCGGAAAACTGTACTAGCAAATTTACAGTTGTCAGACAGTGTGCTTTTGCACAATTATTGGGTAGGGATTAGGAAAAGAAAAGTGTGCACACAGCTATCTGCACACATGCCCTGTTGATATTTTATTGGCATAACAGAATTAACACAAAGAAGAATGCCTACTAGAATGAACCAAAAAGACTGAAGTTGCTCTTCATATGTACATTCAAATATGTGTAGGTGTGACCTATTCCAGTCTAATTCAAATGGGGAAGCTGTGGGATGACAGCTAAATAAGGCTCATATGTGGACAATCTCTAAATTTGTTAATCCAATTCTGAATCAGCATGGAATCCAAAGCATATGCAGGGTAACAATTTTGTTCAGGCTTTTAAAAGTTTAAAGTAAGAGATCAGCACTTAAAAACAATTCACATTAAAGAATGCACCGTTGAATTAAATTCAGGTAGTACAGGCCATTACTCTCTCTCAGGCAGAGCAAAACCTAATTTTATGATACTAATAACATCAGCATCATTTATATCACATTAAATAACGATGGTGCATGCCTGTGATGGTACAGAATGAGAAACTGCCTGTCTGTGGTACAACATTTGAATAGAAGTCTTAAACTAGTCATTTAAATAGTATACGCCTTTCTGAGTAAATTGCATTTAGTGGAACCTAGAAACATTGAGGGGAAAGTACTGTATTTTGGCAGCAAGGAAGTGCAATTGCTGTGCATTTTTTTGTGGGGGGGGGGGCTGCTTTCTTCTGCAATCCAAAAGTATACTTAAGTCACTGACAAGTTCAATTATTTTGCAAGAAAGCATTCTTAAACCTTTATTATTATCCTTCCCAAGTATGGGAGAGATTTGTTTTTTGTTTTGATTTTATGACAGGAAGAATAGCCTTAGTGCAGCCAATCAAAGAGCAGCACTAAGAAGCAGAGTAGTGACTTGGTGCATGTCACAAACTGCACAGGAGGTAAAGGAAAATCAGAACCTGTTGAATTTCTGATTGATGTGCAGCTGTTAGTACGACAAAGCTTCTAACTGGAGGAGAAAAATAGCAGCAGTAGCTTGGCTACAAGGGGGAAAGGATAGAGTTTTTTGTGACTGGCAAACTGGGCTACCTATGAAAATAAGTGCAAATATCTTGTATGACAACAAAAGAAAGAGGAGTTAATTAAAAACAACAGCTACTTGTTTTCCTTTTGGAAACCTTGACTCGCTGCACTATCATCAATATGAGCAGAGCAGGGGAGCAGAAAGGCACAGTGGTGCTTAAGTGACTCATTCCTAACACCCTCGCAAGAACTTGACTGTAGATAGCTGAGAAGTAACATGTCCTGAGGCAACTTTTCTTTCAAGCTCCCATTTGTAAGAGCTTGCCTTGTGCCCCAAAGCCCATTCTGCCTCTGGCATATGAACTGCATCTCTTAAAGTTGTTTATCAGGCTGTGTATCCAGCCACATTTATTTCTACTAAAACCCCATCCCAGTCCAACTCACTCCTGCAGTTTTCCAAGACAGAGTAGAAGTTTAAATGGAAGACATTTAAAATCACGCCTGGTTAAAAAGAAAAAATCAGTTTCTAAGTTGCCCTTTTGGGGTTTTCTCTTTGGTTTCTGCTCCATCCCTGTCTTTAGCCAGGCTTATATCAAAATGATTGTTTGTCAAGCTAAGATTGTTCTGTCATTGGGAAAGGGACGGTGCCTTGTGATGTCATTCCCTGTCTTACAAGATTTCCCTTTGAAGAAAAGAACTTCCGGCAGGATTATCCGTATAGGACTTTTGTAGCTGCGATTTTACACAATGTACCTAGTTTGCATACAAGGCTGACTGCTTCTGAAATATTCTGCTTATCCTTCCACATGCCTTTCCTAGACAATTCTGACATCAGCACAGCAGGAAGTCTGGAAGGCAGAATGCTTTGTGTTTGATTGACAGCACACTCTGGATAAGAAGGTATGCGAAATAAAAGACAAGTAACACATTGATCTGGTTTGAGATTGTAGGATTTTGTATTCCATTTTGTATGAACTGCCAGTGTGGAATAGTGGTTAGAGCAGACCCTCCAAGTGTCCTTATTTTCCAGGGATGGTCCTGAATTTACAGAAGCCATCCTGGTTTCTGATTTGACCCCCCCCTTTCCTTAGGATGTCCCTATGTTCATTGGAGAAATGTTGGGAGGGTATGGAATTATGCGACCCCTGAGCCAAAGAGGCATAGCTGTCAACTTACAGATTTGAAAATAAGGGATCAGCAGCCAAAATAAGGGATCAACAATTACTTTGATAAAATACATATTTTGTTGCATGCAAATGGCTTTAGATACCTATTAGGTCCATAAATTACAATATAGCATATATTCAACACAAAAAACAGCAACAATTTGTTGTTGACAAAGGACAGCTGGACATAGAAAGGGCCCCATTACCTTCAGTAGCTTATTTAAGGGACATCATCAATAAGGGACAGCAGCGGGACATAGCACTGGGATAAGAGACTGTTCCGCCAAATAAGGGACGCTTGACTAGCTGGAAGTAAGTAACTATAGAACCTTTAGAAGACATCTGAAGACAGCTCTGTATAGGGAACACTGATTTGCAGTGTTGCTATACTACTTAATCTCTACCTTGGGAACAAGAGGGGAGTGCAGCAGCAGTAAGTGGGCAATGCATTCCTTGGAGGGGGAATCTGCCGCCCTTGTGTATCCTGCCGCCTGAGGTGCCTGCCACACCTTGTCTCCGGGGTGGGTTGGCCCTGGTCAAAACTCCCCTAATCTCCACTCCAAGGTTCTGACTGGCACCTTCATGCCTGTGGTTTCACTTTCAAATTCCATTCACCAACTTTCTAACGTCATCGCTGATACCTCATCTAGTTTTGCTTCAAACTACTCCACATTTAAAAGACCACTGCATAAAAGATACATATAGGACTCAGCTACATTAGTTTTTTAACAAGTGTTTTAGATATGTTAGAACACTGTGACAACAGATGGTGCTGTAGAGTTCGATCCTTCAGCAACATGTTTTCTCATTATGCGCTTTACAATGCGTTTTCCTGAAACTTTTTTTTAAAATGTGTATAGATCCAGCCCCAGTCTTAGTCAATAACTATTCAATAAGTGTACCATGGAAGCTTATGAAGAAAACCTATTGATTTGAATAAAATTACACTATCTGAACATATTTGTGTTTGTTTAAATGTTACTAAATTATAAAACTTTGACTAAAAATGCCCCAGAGAGAAAACTGTTCATTACAATGAGAAAAGTTTGTACATTGCATCATGTCTATCCCACCTTCGCTGCCAAAATGATACTTGTGATGTTTTTGAACTCATCTTGGATGTTGCTCTTTATTTTGCAGAGATGAGATCAAGTCATATAATATTTATTTTTCCCCACAGCAAAAGTTACAAAACATCTGTTTGTAGAATGTAGCGAGATGGAGAAGAAAAAGCCAACTGCAGTCATCATCAAATTAATTCCCAAACTCTTCCCTTAAAGACTCTCCTCCCTGAAAGAGAGGGGAGTGGTTGTGGGCGGGAGCCTGAGCACCGCCTAGCAGGGGGTGTTGCCCCCTGCCTCCAGCTCACCTGGCTGGCGCTCACGCCCCCCCCCCCCGGTGGCCACCCAACCAGGTGCCGCGGAGGGGGCGTGTTCAGCATCCTTTTACTGCAGCGCCAGCCTCTCTCTGGCCTCATTCCTTCCTCATCACCGTCCCGTCACGAGTCACCCACCCTCCACTCCCTTTGAGTTAGGGCTTAGGTCATTGGCCTTGCTATGGACCTTAGGTTGGTCGCCCCGGTTGTCCGGGGGGGCCTGGTAGGAGTTTTTCCATTTGGCATTAGGCTTTTTGGTTTTTTCGCCTACCTCGTAGCAATCGTCACAACTTTTTGGTGGTATTGGTGGGTAGGTTAGGCATTGGAATAATGTATTGTGATGTGTCGAAGTGCTAGGTGTGGCCATCGCCTATGCCTTCAATTTTTAGGGGTATTCCGTTAAAGGAATCTGGCGGTCGTGTATTCTGTCCGATGCCTGCTTGGCGGGAGGCCATGGCACGACCCTCGGTGACATCAGGGGTGAGCCTATAGTTGGATTAGCATCAACAGGTGATGAACCCCTGGTGAATAAACCCACTTGTTTCGCAATCCAATGCCTAAGCCAATACCTTTCCATTGCTGTAATCAATAAAGTTGTGGCCTTTTCTAGCCCATTAACCTTATATCACGTGTCCTTGTGTCTTCATTTCACTTCGCGGGGGTCGCGCCTTCAAACCACAAATAGTGGTTATCCTTAACCTCAGTGAGGCTATGTTGCAATGGAATTAATAAGTACATTTCTATTTTCTCACATTTAAAACATACCAGAAATAACATGTTCCTGGAATACTTGGGTGGGCTGGAATTCCTACCTCCTCATTTTATGAGATCTCTTATCACTGGCTGTGGACTATCATGTGACTCCCCACACCGACAGGAAAATGCTTTGTTCCAACCTATGCAGCAAGAAAAGGCACACACAGCTCGCAGGCACCATTTTAAAGGAATCTTTAGGATAAAATAAACGCATATCGCTACCAAGATCACAGCTATGCCAAATTACCCAAGCAATTGCCTATCACTACTTTTCTGCTAGTTTCTGTATTTATATTAAAAAGTATATACTTTTTTATTAGATTAGATTAGATTAGATATGCTCTTCTTTGCGTTCCTTCTGCTAGCAGGTGAAGACTTTTGTATTCCAACAGGATTTGGAGAACTGACTGCTTTTAATAATGGAGTTGGTGCCATACTGTTTTTATTGTAATTATCTGCATGTTTTTAATAGTTTTAATTATATTAATGTTTCATTGTTTTTAATGATCCCCCCCTTTTGAGTCTCTGTCAGGGGAAATGGCAGGATACTACTTCTACTACTACTACTAAAATTGTAATAGTAATACAGTGGTACCTCCAGCTGCGGACATGATCCGTTCCGGAGCTCGGGTCGGATCCCAAGTTTCCACAACCAGAGGGACTGATTCCGTGCATGAGCACGGTGCGGTAGAGCGCTTCTGCACATGTGAACGTGGCAAAACACTTCTGGGTTTGCCGCTTTTGCAACTAGAAGTTTACGTTACCTGAGGGTGACATAAGACGAAGTCCTACTGTAATAGTTATAATAATGCAGCTGGGGCTGCCATTGTTTGGTAAATTTTTGTACCTGGATTATGAAGCAGAAAACTGGTTGGGGAAATGGGATCTAACTTGCTCTGTCCCCAGGACAAGTCCTCCCCCCCCCCCCCCCCCCGCCACTGCAAGCAAAGAACCAACAGTGGAGGAGAGATTTTTGGCAGTTTCCACAGCCACAGCACAAAGGCCTACAAAATGGATCTTACTCTGTGAGCACAGACCTCTCTGTCTGCCCAGAATGAACGCAACAGTATTAACAGACACTTACATGATTCACACCTAACAGATTCATGTAAGGATCAGAACTTAACTATCCACTGGAATTCACACTCCTCCAAATGTTGCAACACAGTCCTTGGCAGTCAAAGCATACCCAAATGCATTTTAAAATAGACTAATTTGCCCAACCCTATAAAGAAACCTGGCATCGTCCTCTCTCTTAAGAAGCCAAATGAATCACATAGGTCTCTATCTTGCCAGTGCTTTCCCGAACTTATTTTTAAATTTAAAACAGCGTGCTATATATTTTTAAAAATCCAAGTTTCTATTAAATAATGCTGGATTGCTTTTCAGATAGCCACCTCCCTTTTCTCCTTCTCTTTTGATCAAAGATGCTCTGAATCCATTTTAAATGGCTTTTTAAATGTTGATAGATGGCTCAATGAAGGTACGTACTGTCATATTGTAATTGGAGAACAAAGCCTCTACTGCATTTTACATTAAGATGAGCTTATTAGACAGTGCATTACAGTTAAAAGCTATGATTTCTTCTCCACTGTTAGGAAATAATGTCTAAATAAAAATGGCTTGGGTTATGCCTCCTATTTAATATTCCACAAGATTGCACTGAAACGAGAGCTGACGGTTCTCTGACTATAACTTATTTTGCTTTAATATTGAAGGTGTCAGAATCCATTGCTTTGTTTTTCTACAAAATGGGCTTTGATTTTTCCAGTGCTTATGTAGCTGCAAGGTTTATTTTCTGGACCCTCAGCAGTAATTTGTTTGAACCACATCAAATGACATTGTCTAAGTACCTTATCATACAAAATGTCTGTATAACTCCACCAAGTTAGTGGGGAAATCTTGTCCAAAGTGCTACATCGGTTATGATTATCTAAAATATTAAAAATAAATTTATCCTGTCAGTGACCCATTATTCCATTATCTTTGATTGCAAATCCTGCACACATGTAGGTAGCTGAAATCCCATTGAAGCGGTATTTAGGATTGCAGCCTTTGTCTGTTTTTTTTTTTTTTTAAAAATTAAAATCCCATCGTAAGAAAAGAGCACCAAGGATAAACAGACTGGAATCAAAGGCAAGAATGCAAGAATGTCATGGGGAATCATGATCCCTTCTTAATAGCATGAAAACAATTATTGACATAATTAACCATTGTATCCCATTGCTATTTACATAGCATCAACATTAAAGGTAAAGGTAAAGGTACCCCTGTCCGTACGGGCCAGTCTTGACAGACTCTGGGGTTGTACGCTCATCTCACTTAAGACGCCGGGAGCCAGCGCTGTCCAAAAACACTTCCGGGTCATGTGGCCAGCGTGACGAAGCTGCTCTGGCGAGCCAGCACCAGCGCAGCACACGGAAACGCTGTTTACCTTCCCGCTATAAAGCGGTACCTATTTATCTACTTGCACTTAAGGGTGCTTTTGAACTGCTAGGTGGGCAGGAGCTGGGACCGAATGACGGGAGCTCACCCCGCCGTGGGGATTCGAACCGCCGACCATACGATTGGCAAGTCCTAGGCACTGAGGTTTTACCCACAGCGCCACCCGCGTCCCTTAGCATCAACATTGGCCTGGGCCAAAGATTAAGGGAAGGTTGCATCACTCATGCGTGTGTCTTAAATCAGAAATGGGTTGAAGAAGGTTGCTCAGGATCTGTTGAGGGATTTTCCCATGATTTGCAGTGGACTGGCAAGAAGAGTTATTGACTCCCAATTCTTTTAACAGTAGCACAGTGCAGTGCAGTGCAGCTTCGACTTCCAAACTGTTTGGAAACCAAAGCACGGCTTATGATTGGATGCAGGAAGCTCCTGCAGCCAATTGGAAGCTGCTGAAGCCCCATCAGATGTTCAGCTTCCAAAAATAGTTCGCAAACTGGAATACTCGCTTCTGGGTTTGCTGCGTTCGGGAGCCAAAACGTTTGAGAACTAAGCTGTATGAAAATCAAGGTATGACTGTAGTAGGCTTTTTCATACTAAATCAGGGTGCTGAGAAATGTTTGAGCAGAAACCTGGAATGGATTTTTCTGTGAAAGGACTGTGCGCACAGTTCTACAACTGAAAACAATGTCCGGATAGAGCATGTGTTCAAAGAGACCCTATTCCTTAATTCTAAGGAGATGCCTACCTTCTCCCTTGGGAGGCTTATGCTCCTGGTTCTGGTGTTTATAGTTATTATTGATTTAATTTATGGAATGCATTCCAAGAGGCACCCCAGAGCAATAAAAACATACGCCAAACAATTGTATATGTAAAAACAGCTGAAGTACCGGTATTTGCATATATAAAAACAATTCAAAATTGCAGCACACATATACTGTATATAATCAATTCAGAACCAATACAGATATCAGATGGGGCAAAAGTCCACAATTACAAGGCTTGCTGAAAGAGGAATTTCTTTCAAAAGTGCCAATAGGACAATGAAGAAGACAGGAAGGTGCTCCAAAAGATTGGTGCTGCCACACGAAAAGTCCAATTCTGATCTGTGGAACAGACATTCTGATAGAATGGAATCTCAGATATGCCTTCTGCTGCAGAACACAGTGATCAGGTGGGCAAATAGGGTATAATATCATATTTTAGGTGTCAAGTTGGTGGATCTCACCCAGCCTTTAATAATAATAATAATAATAATAATAATAATAATAATAATAATAATAATTTATATCCCAACAGAAAAATAAAACATCAAACATTAAAAACTTCCCTAAACAGGGCTGCCTTCAGATGTCTTCTAAAAGTCACGTAGTTGTTTATTTCTTGACATCTAACGGGAGGGCGTTCTACAGGGCAGGCGCCACTACGGAGAAGGCCCTCTGCCTGGTTCCCTGTAACCTCACTTTTTGCAGGGAGTGAACCTCCAGAAGGCCCTCGGAGCTGGACTTTAGTGTCCAGGCTGAATGATGGGGGTGGAAACGCTCCTCAGGTATAGTGCGCCGAGGCCATTGAGGGCTTTAAAGGTCAGCACCGGCACTTTGAATTGTGCTCGGAAATGTACTGGGAGCCAATGTAGGTCTTTCAGGACTGGTGCTACAGTATATGGTCTCGGCGGCTACTCCCAGTCACCCGTCTAGCTGCCGCATTCTGGATTAGTTGTAGTTTCCGGGTCACCTTCAAAGGTAGCCCCATGCAGAGCGCATTGCAGTAGTCCAAGTGGCAGAACCAGACCAGAGAAATGGATCAATGGAAGGAGGGTGAAAAAACACCAGAGGCTACGAGAGGTTCTCAAACTGCTCAAGATGTCTGCACCAACAAAGTATCATTCCAAATCCCCATGGCATCTAGACTATAAGACAGTGAGGCTTAATTTTGCACACATTCATTTCAGTTAGCATTTATTTAAGATCCGTACCCTGCATTTCCTATCCACAAAATGAGCCAGTGAGTCAGTGTGGTGTAGTGGTTAAGAGCGGTAGTCTCCTAATCTGGGGAACCGGGTTCGCGTCTCCGCTCCTCCACATGCAGCTGCTGGGTGACCTTGGGCCAGTCACACTTCTTTGAAGTCTCTCAGCCCCACTCACCTCACAGAGTGTTTGTTGTGGGGGGGGGGGAGGGAAAGGAGAATGTTAGCCGCTTTGAGACTCCTTAAAGGGAGTGAAAGGCGGGATATCAAATCCAAACTCTTCTTCTTCTTCTTCTTCAAAAGAATTGCTCAAAGTGGCTTGCAGCTAAACACACATGAAAACAGCAGCCATCCAATCATTGGAACACAAATTTTAAAAACTAAGAACAGCAGGGATCTTTGAATTTCTCCGTATGTTTTAGATTTTTTATCTACGCCACTTAGAAATGCCAGTGATTAAGCCATATATAAATAGATCAAATAAATAAGATGTGACTTCTCCTTAGCATTTACCTGTCTTGTTTTTGTGGTATCTGATAATCTGATCATCCCCAGCTGTGATGGTGGAACAGAGCAGCCAATAGAATCAGATGTAGCTGACAGGCAAGGAAGTCTCAGGTTTAAGAGGAGATTCCAAGAGTAAAGCAGTCAAAAAATGGTGACAGGAGAACACAGCCTTAGATTGTTCTGAAATATGAATCTTAAATGTACTACTATTACTACTAATAATATACAGTGGTACCTCAGGTTAAGTACTTAATCCGTTCCGGAGGTCTGTACTTAACCTGAAACTGTACTTAACCTGAAGCAGCACATTAGCTAATGGGGCCTCCTCCTGCTGCTGCGCCGCCGGAGCACAATTTCTGTTCTCATCCTGAAGCAAAGTTCTTAACCTGAAGCACTATTTCTGGGTTAGCGGAGTCTGTAACCTGAAGCATATGTAACCTGAAGCGTATGTAACCCGAGGTACCACTGTATTGATATGCTACCTATCTGACTGGATTGTCCCAGACACTCTGGGTGACTTCCAAGGCCATTAAAACATTAAGCACATGTAAACATTGTTCATTTTGAACTGGAATGCCAGATGAGTTTAGTGCAAGGTGGGGACTGTGCAGCAGCACTGAGATTACTTTGTTCCTTTAAAAATTGTATTCATTCATTCTATTTACAGTGTATATCTTGCTCTTCCTCCTAAAGTAGTCCATGGGGGCATGGGAAATAATTGTGGAGTGGGATATGTTTTTTACTTGCCTTTTAAATCCTTTTCACTGGACAGTTAGTGATGCACATTCTTGAGAAGACATTGACTTCAAAAGGTGAATTCCCTGTTTCCATGAGTCACACATGCATCTGTCACATTCAGCTGGTGAGCTACCTTTTACGGCTTTTCTAGTTATGTGTGTGTCAGATTTATGTATGGGTGTTCTGGTATTGCAAAACAACAAGATATACAGCTGGGCGTTTTTCTTTCTTTCACTGCATAAGGTAAAAGGTAAAGGACCCCTGGATGGTTAAGTCCAGTCAAAGGCAACTATGGGGTTGTGGTGTTCATCTCGCTTTCAGGCCAAGGGTGCCGGCGTTTGTCCACAGACAGCTTTCTGGGTCATGTGGCCAACATGACTGAACCGCTTCTGGTGCGACGGGATACCGTAACAGAAACCAGAGTGCACGGAAATGCTGTTTACTTTCCTGCCTATTTACCTACTTGCACCGGTGTGCTTTCAAACTGCTAGGTTGACAGGAGCTGGGACAGAGCAATCACCCTGTTGCGGGGATTCAAACCACCAACCTTCTGATCAGCAAGCCCAAGAGGCTCAGTGGTTTAGACCACAGCACCATACTAATTGCCAGCTATGCAGCTGAGTAGTTCAAAGAAGAAGAAGAAGAAGAAGAAGAAGAAGAAGAAGAAGAAGAAGAAGAAGAAGGCAATTCTTCAAAAGTGGCCTAGACCACTAGTCATCATGATGCCTTTATGTATGCTACCTCAAAGATGTGATGCAGGAGTACCAGTTGCTGGAGAACATGAGCAAGGGAGGGCTATTGTATTGTGGTCTTCTCAGTGACCACTATGGGAACAGAATGTTGGACTGGATGGGCCTTTGCTCTGATCTAAGCAGATCTCTTCTTATTTACTTAATCTCAAAGGCCAGTAAGGAAACGCAACAACACAAAGATCATTCTCTTATGTCCTGGCCCACCCAGCTAAGGAAGACACATTGCTAATAGTTAAGTCTTTATTGACAAAAGAAGCACTTACAGCAACTCCTACAGTGTTCCAGATGGGCTCACACACACACACACACACACACACAAACAAACAAACACGCACACAAACACACACTTCTAGCAACTAGCCAGCTATCCCTCCAACCTGTGCCCTGTGGAGCAGCTTCAACAACAATGAGACTCTGCCCCTCTCCCAGCTTCTCTTGATGAGTTTCATACCTGCAACCTGAGACTTCTCCTGCACAGAAGTCATCGCTGCTTTTCCCACTTCAAGCCCCTCGTGGTTCTAGGAGACAGTGAGGTGGGGAAAAGTTTAGAGTCTACTGACCCATTTCTCACCAGAACAACCGCATCCTGCACAACTTCCTCCTTCTCGGACTGCTTTGACTCTTACCCCTGCCCTGGCTCCCAACTTGAGGATGGCATTGTACACCATACATCCCTGGTCCCCTGCCTCCACCACACATTCTTCAGAGCCCTGCCAGTCCCTGTCATCTGTTGCAATGATGTGGTTGTTCTTCTGCAACATCAGTCCATCACATGGTAAGCTACATTCCCGTTAGATAACCTTTTCTAAGGTGCCCCATCAAAGGCTTACACAAGATATATTTTATGCAATGTTACCAGCACTGTCTTGGGGTCCACAATGAACTAAAAACTGTCTGGACCTACACCATCCATGCCAATTTACATGAACTAGGAGTCCCTGGCATCGTTGATCATCTTGCTCCATCATTCCGGTCACCAATGAAGCACAGAGTAATGTGTATGTAATGATAAGGGATGGGGAGAAATTCACTGTTTGCTGTCACGGAGGATTTTCCACCAGCAGCGTTAGCCATATAATATAGTGGTTGTGGAAGGCAACGAATGTGGGGAGAAGTGTGGGCAATCAGCAAGCTTTCATTCAGTGAGATGGAGGAGCCTGTCAAAGACACAAACAACTAATCAGCTGCCGACGCTGATTGATGTCCCTACCCGCATTCAAATCTATCACAGTGACCAAGTAATGTCTACCGTTTACCCAGTGGATGTATAAACTGGAGGTAATATATGGCATCTAAGCAAATAGATCATTAATTCTCCTTAATATGTGGGGGGCTAGCGTTTAAATCTCCCTCCCCCCTCCCTCTAAAACAGCAATATCTCCTTCAGGCAAAAGTGGGGGAGAGAAAAGTCCACTGTGGTTGAGTAGGCAATAATGATTTCTTTTAAACAAGTTACAAATTTGCTGTCTTTGATTTTATTTCAGCCTCCACCTCACACTTGTCACTTGCCATTAAATCTACCAGGAAATTTATTAACATGTTAATTAAAATGGCTGAAGAAGATCAGAAGTGATGGACTAGCCAAAGCGGTGGATTGCATTTTAGCATCCCTAGACGCTTCTAAACCCTGTTCAGCTAACCGCCGTCCCCTTCCTGCTGTCTGACAAATACACCTTCCGATATCACCACACCCCTCAACTTTTGCCCTTTTCTTTATATATGCCATCGAGATGCAGGTTTTTAAAGAAAGGCATAGAGTTAATTGCATTTCATTATCACTCGGCTTTTCATTAATTGTGCCACGTCCCACAGAAAGGCTTTGAGGTCCACTTTTTCTCGCCATCAAATGCATTTGTCAAGTGATAATTTGGATTATAATTAAAGGAAAAATTGAGGTCTCCACTGAAACAAATTGGAATTGACTCAGGATCGGGCAAGGGGAAGTGAGCGGTTGACTGGCCTTCCGCCGTAGCACAAGAATTCACTTCCTTTCATTGTCAGTTTTGGAGACAAGGGAACAGGAGTGTTAAATGGGCCCTATAGTGCTTCTGTCCCCTGTATATTCTGGCGTGAGTGGTGTGGGCAATCCAGAATTAAGGCAGGGTTCACGGAATGAGTACAAAGAGACAACCTCAGTAATCAGCTTTCTTACACCTTTCCCTCAATGCATTTGCATACAGTGTAATTTTGTTCCCGACATTACCTTTGATCTCTCATCAGCTCTATACAGTTAATGCAAATGTAATGGAGCTATCTGAAGCATGTTGTCTCTAAAAAGTTATTTGTTGGATGACTACAATTCATAGAAATATTTACACATGCTGTTCTGCCGTATATCTTAAGACACTTCTTGGAGCCCCAGAATCCTATTAATATATGACACTGAAGCACAACCTTAAAAGAGTGGTACAGTTAATTCTGGAGCGTATCACTGTTGTTGATCTTTTATTTAGCTTATTTTTCAAAGGATATTGTCAGGGACCGTGCTGAGGAGGGCTGCACTGAGGAGGAATGCTGGGAGCCACCCTGTCCCCCTGATCCTGATGCTGAATCTTCCCAGGAGCAGGAGGACAATATAGATTTTGAACAGTGGTTTGCAGAGGGGCATAGTTCGGAAGGCAGAAGCTGGGAAATACTGGATGGGGAACAGCTAAAAGAAGAAGAATCACTGGGAGAGAGAGGGTTGACAGATTCACAGTCGTCGGACAGCATTCCTTCACTGCCCTCTCCAAGGTCGAGAAGAGCTCAGCAAATCTCAGAACAGAAAGCACAGAGGGTGCAAGCTTGGATTGCAAGACATAGGAGTGACATAGCTCAATAGGGATGGAGGGGGGAGTGTCCCTTAATTGGGAGCACCACCCTTAATGTCCCTTAATTGGGAGTGTCCCTTAATTGGGAGCACCACCATTTCTAGGAGATGTGTTCTTTTGTCTCTCACTGTGATTATTAAAGAATCTAACTGATAAGACAATACTTTCGTTTGATCTTCTTATTGACTGCCAAGGGGGAGGAAGCCGATTTCCCAAAGCCTAGCAGATATTTCATTGAATTCCATGAAATATCTTCAAACCATCAATAGAAAACCCTAGTATTAAAGATAGTTTCCATACATGGGACAGCCCCATGGTTTTCATGCCTGAAGTGAAAATGGAAAAGCCTCCCCTTTCTCCTTGAAAATATAATATTTCATTAAATAACCACCCATTTGTTGCCCTTGGTTCTTGAAAACCTCTGTCTAAGGCTAAGGAGTGAGTTTCTAAACATTGCGGTGACATGCACATACTGTTGAGGGTGGGGATTCAATTTTGTTTCCATTTTAATGCAAAACTACCCAATTCATGCTTTTCAAATCAATATGCAATCCAACACAGTGTTATCCTTCAAAATGTGCACTTGCAATGAATTTTGAATTTTGCAATGCAGTTCTCCAAACAATACCACACACAATGTACACAATTTCTACAGTGCACACAAATTCATAGATTCCGTGAAAGTGCTTAATATATGTTAATAAAACGTATATTTTAATGTAAATAGCATCCATAAAATAACTACATTAGTGGAAAGTGCTTGCAGAAATGTGTATGTTTGTCAAAATGGCTTATAAAAATGTGTTTCTTCAGAGAAATTGGCACAAAAATGCTGATAAATTTCCATGATGATTTTTTTTCCCTTTCCCTTTTTAAATACAAATGGATGTGCAATGTGGAGAAATGAATCTGAGGTTTGAAAAATGAGTAACTGAAATTGAAAAATTGTCCATCCCAATATGTACATGAACCCTATGCTCAATTTTAATTGATTTTAACTGGCAAGACAGGTTGCATATGATATCCAATCAGCCAAGAAAAGAAACAAAAACAAAATCCTCTCTGGATGAGCAACAGAGGACAGATTCTAGTCTTGCCATATGTTGAACTAATAAAACCAGATGAAATTGAAATTCTCAGGGTTTCCTGGGAAGAAGAAATGACTAAACCAATTTAATTCTATGGTATAGATATCTCCTAACACCATCCATTATAATAGATAGCTCTGAATAATCTCCCCCCCCCCCCAATCCTCACTTCTTTCCCAGTGATGCTAGCATTATAGAAGCTCAATTAAATCCAAGCATTTGGGTTTTGATCAGAGGCCGATGAGAAAATCTGAATACATTTGCATACTATTCATCCTACATAGGATGCCTCCAGTTTACCAAATGGTTTTTTATTCATAATGTATGTAGCACAGAATTGCTCAGGGAGCTCACCTGGAAGTCCATTTGGCTTCCATAATTACTTCTTTTCAAATCTGAAAAAGTTGATCAGACACAGAAGCTTCCTTAAATAAAGTGATTAAAAAATAGCCAGTATTTAAATGTCAGTAGCAAAGGGGGTGTTTAAAACAGAGTCCTATTAGATTTAGGTTTACACAGTCTATTTTAGTTTTAGCATTTTCACATTCCAAGCCAATGCTGGAGGTCTCGGATAAACGGGGCACTGCCGGTGGCATAGGAAGGGGTGTGTGGTGGGTGGGGTCTGCCCTGGGTGTCACCAATGAGGGGGGTGGCAAAAATATGTGTTTTTAAAATTATAAAAGGGGGGTCATGACACTTTTTTTGAAAAAATAATATTATTTAAAATGAGTTGAATAACTTCGTCTGACAAGTAATTAACTTCAACAAGTCAACATAATATGTATTGAAACTTTTTAGATCAGTCAACAAACCCGATGAAACAGGGCTGAACTCGGCACTGTGTAGTGGAGAGTGTATGGATAAGGAAGGGGAAATCTGTGTCTGCAGTTTGTACCTGTGACTCATCATCACTCAACCCACAACCAATCCTATCGGCTGCTGTGGGGGGGGGGGAGGTGACAAGAAATTTTTCGCACTGGGTACCACCTGACTTTGCTGACAGCATGCAGTCTTGCTCAAAAACATGCTAAGGAAAGCTACAACTATATTTTGAGTTCAGGATGGCCCTGCTTTTCACACCAAGTGGGTCACAGGAGTAAATAATAATAATAATAATAATAATAATAATAATAATAATAATAATAATTATAATTTATACCCTGCCCATCTGGCTGGGTTTCCCCAGCCACTCTGGGAGGCTTCCAACAAAAGATTAAAAATACAAAAACACAAAAACAAAAAGACATTAAAACTTCCCTAAACAGGGCTGTCTTCAGATATCTTCTAAAAGTCAAATACAGTGGTACCTCTGGTTGCGAACGGGATCTGTTGTGGAGGTCCAGCTGCATCCTGAGGAATTCGCAACATGCACATGCAGTTTAGCATTTCTGCGCATGCACATGGCACGTAGAGCAGTTCTGCACATGCACGCGCGGGTGAAACCCAGAAAAATACTTCCGGGATTGCCGCGTTTGAATCCTGAAAGATATGCAGCTGCTGGGTGACCTTGGGCCAGTCACACTTCTTGGAAGTCTCTCAGCCCCACTCACCTCACAGAGTGTTTGTTGTGGGGGAGGAAGGGAAAGGAGAATGTTAGCTGCTTTGAGACTTCTTCGGGTAGTGATAAAGCGCGATATCAAATCCAAACTCTTCTTCTTCCTTGACATCTGATGACTGGGGGGTGGGGTGCATTCCACAGGGCAGGTGCCACTACCAAGAAGGCCCTCTGCCTGGTTCCCTGTAACCTCACTTCTTGCAGCGAGGGAACCACCAGAAAGCCCTCAGAGCTGGACTTCAGTGTCTGGGCTGAACAATGGGGGTGGAGACGCTCTTTCAGGTATACTGGAACCTGTGAGCTGCACACTGCTTTGTCAAGGAGCAGAGTGGGGGGGGGGAGTGAGGACAAAATTTGACATAAACCCCCAGCCCTCTCTCTGCCTTCCCCAAACTGGTAACCTTTGCCTAAACTCAATGAATATTTCCACAGACATGACATGTATGCAATGCAGTACCATAACTGCTATTTCAGAAAACTGGATCATAGCCTATCTCTAAATAAAGTGGTTTCCATTGTTTTGTTTTTGTTAACTGGTAGAAGTTTCTTTTTCTCATTTGCTGCACAACTCTGATCTGCTTGTGTCTTGGATTGCACCCATTTTTGTTCCTCTGCTTGAATTAAGTGACTAAATATTTTGCCATATATAAAAAAGGAAAAGGAAAACCTCTTTGGGATGCAGATTCCCACCCAGTTCAACTCCTCTCATTATCCGCTAAGTTGCTTAATTCTTCCTTTTAAAGATGAGCTGTTATGCTACCCTACAGAAATGTGAGCCATTGAAAGTGTCATTGGCTTGCAAGATGTAGCATTCATAGCACAATTGCCATAATTAAGGATATTTAGACTTCACAGTGGTTCACGGCGATTAACCTAAGAAAATCCATTTCCTATGTTTTTACAGCCTCTATGAAAGGCTTTTAAGTTAATTACTTGGCAGTTGACATGGTTTATAACATAAGCATTCTGAGCTATTATTTAGTAGTTCCACGTTGTTATTTAAATTTCCCGAAGCTCAAACTAGCAATTCTAAGTTACTACAGTGAGGTTAACGAAAGTTAGAGCCCTTTATTTTGTGATGGTGTGTTCTGTTGGATCCCACTATGAGGCTTTTGGAAAGCCAGTGATAATGACAATAAAAGCAGTAGCATTAAGGAATACATTAATTCTTCAATAGTCACTCATTGGAGTGACTCACACTTCTCTCAGACGTGGAAAGGGCTTAGACCACAGTCATACCATTCTTTTAAAGTACTATGGTATGGCGCTTCCTTGGGCCAGTGAGGAATTCTGGGAGCTGTAGTTTGTTAAGAGAATCTTGATTCCCCTCCCAGAGCTACAATTCTCATATTGGTTTAACCATCAAACCCTCTTCTCAGCAAACTCTAGGAATTGTATATCTGGGAGTTGAACAGGAGTTTCCTAATGATGATGATGATGATGTATTTATAACCCGCCCTTCCCGGTGCAAAAACCAGACTCAGGGCGGCTAACAACAAATTTAAAACACTTAATTATAAAAGTAGCATAAAATACAGTATAAAAACATGAATAACAATAAAATTCAAAAATCAATTTAGGGGAAATAAGCATTAGATAATCCCCAGGGCTAGCTGGCTGAATTGGTCCTACTTGGGCCAGTGAGGAGGCCAGGGAAGAATTAGCTGTGGGGTCTCAGAGCATGTGATCGTCATAAAAGGGGATGGGGAGGGAAGAGAGGGGAAATAAAAGATCAGGCTGAATTCAAATTAAAGGCCAGGCGGAATAGCTCTGTTTTACAGGCCCTGTGGAAGGAGGTTAAATCCTGAAGGGCCCTAGTCTCATGGGACAGAGCATTCCACCAGGTTGGAGCCATCACTGAAAAGGCCCTGGCTCTGTTGGAGGATAGTCTGACTTCCTAGGGGCCGGGACCTCTAAACTATGTTTATTCACGGACCTTAAGGTCCTCTGCAGAGCATACCAGAAGAGGCGGTCCCATCGATAACAACTCTTAGCACCTTTAATTATTTGGGGAAAACTACGACTCTCTAAATGTGGTCTTAGTGTGTTGTGCAAACCATCTCAGTGTGTCCCCCCCAGCTAGAAAATGTGGCGGTCTCATGGTCTTTGGTATGTATGCCACAGGTAATCTCTCAGAATGACATGTTGCAGCCTCATAGCCTTTATAATAAGAGAACTGTTTTTCAAGTTATATTTTTCTTAGAGAAATCTAGCTAAAGGTAATCCCCTTCTGAAAGGAAAGACTTTTCAGCTGTGTGATCCCACTGAATAAAAGGTCTGTAACATTCTGACAGTATTTAGGCAATCTAATGGTTTATAATACACATAACTTGGCTTGCTAAGCCTCTCTCTTTTATCGCCTAGAAGTCATTTAATGCACCGCGATTGAAAGACGGCAAGAGGCAGACAAAAGAGAGTAGATAGACAACACAAGCTGCCTGCTGATCCCTTAGAGGCACTTTTAATTATTCCATAAGCCCTACTGCTGAAGTAAGCATCCCTTCTCTTGAAGGATTTGACAAAGATGGTTAACCTTTTCTTCCTACCCATTAAACTCTTCTGCAGCTGACCAGTTAAGGGCCCCGGTGGCACAATGCATTTTGAAGCAAGCAAGTGATTTTTGCTGTCCCTCTGGCCTGGTGATACAGACGTGGAAATAGCGATCGCACGATGGCTTTTTTTAAGCTGCAATGTGGCTCAACACAGATTGCTTGGGTGAAGGCGATATCAGCTGCTGCTTGTATTCAAATCTCTCTCTCTCTCTCTCTCTCTCTCTCTCTCTCTCTCTCCCCATAACAACAACAAAAATAATCTCATCAGAATCTAAACACTTAATTATTCTCAATAATAATATTACTTTGACTCCCTTGGACAAATTATGACATTTTGTCAAAGAATGCACACTGACTCATTTCTCTCAACTTGCTGCCGTGATTTTGCTGAACAGTAAAAAATCTCTGTTTCGCTACTTTTATTTGGAGATCCCTAGCAATAATTTCCTTTAACATGCGGGGGGGGGGGGGATCTCTCTTTCATTTTGATTGCTGTGACAAACTTAGCTCTTCCAGTGGGCGGAAAACTCAATTTACTACTGACTTCATGGTTAAGGCTAATTTAACATGGCTTCATTACACGTATGTGGTGTGTGGGAGTCTGTAGTAGGGGTGTGATGCATTTAAAATGTTTTAGAGACTAAAATGCCATTCATAAAATGATCCATCACTTCATGGATCTTATGTCTGTAGCACATAACCAGGCGGGCAGAAGTGGGAGTGAATTGGAGAGGGCTCAACCCCCGTGCATCTTAAAGGGGTGTCCAGGGCTTATTTGAATCTGAAACTGACAAAGTGAAAGCATTGTCAAATCTTCTTCATGCCAATGGCTTTGAATTATGAGAACGGGGGTGGGGGGAGAGATATACAAAGCTCTTTGCACATTCAGTTGTGAAGCTACCTGCTCCGACACTGGGAGCGGCGTACATCCGGGGGGGGGGGGCTGGCATGCGTCCTAGGGGGCGTGGTGGTGCGCGTCCATGATTGCAGTCATGGGATTGTTGTCTTTCACATGACGGTGTATGTTTTGACTCCACAAAGTGGGAAGTGACGGAGACAGGATGTTTGAGTTACTGTGTTCCGTGAAGTGTGACTATTGTCCTTTGTTATTTTTCTCTTTGCTGCCTGATGCTAGAGAGAGAGGAAGCCATGTTGCAGTGCTTCGTGTGTGTTTATATGTAAATAAAGTAGATTAGCCAAAATGCTGAGTTGCTGAGGTCTGTTACGCAAGCTGCAAAGACTCTGCTGATCCTTAAGTGTGCTGATGTCTGTAGGCATCAGTCACTGTGATTTTTGGGCAGAAGAAAGCTTTTGAAGCTCCTGAATGATCAACCAGGAGGGAGGGAACATGCCAGTCGGGCATGTGTCTCTGCCAGTGGTGCGCATTGGGAGGTGCAAGGTGAGTGGCACATGTCCCGGGGTGTGCACACCAATTGCCTAGCATCCCGGGTGTGTGCGGCATGCGCCAAGCATCCTGAGTGGTGGAGGAGGCCATGATGTCACCCTCCCCGGGATGGCGAGCCCGGGGCGGACTGCTCCCCCCACCCCCCACTTTCGTCTGCCAGTGTGTACATTGTGCCGACAGGAGGCTTCCCTTCGTTGGAGGTATTTAAGCAGAAACTGGACAGCCACTTGCTAGAGATGTTGAAATTGTACCCAGCATTGCGTATCCAGCATCAATCAGAGGGATGATCAGATGACCTCCAAGTTATATGAAAATCATGCATCGTTGGTACCTAACTCTTCCTAATTTAGCAAAAATGTATAGAACTGCTACAAACAAATATTGGAAGTGTAAAGAGAAAGAAGGCACATTCTACACATGTGGTGGACATGCAAGGTGACAAAGGCATATTGGGAAATGATTTATGAGTTGAAAAAAAATGTTTAAAATTACTTTTGTGAAAGAAACCAGAAGCTTTTTTTATTAGGAATTTTAGGTCCAGAAATACCAATGGAGCAGAAGAAACTGTTTATGTACGCCACAAGAGCTGCGCGGATGCTACTTGCCCAAAGATGGAAGGAAGATAAAGTACCTACAAGAAGAATGGCTGCCAAAATGGCGAACATGACCAGGAAGATCAGAGGTCCAGAAGATAATAAAGTTAATGAAGAATGGGGAAAATTTATAATTTATTTAAAAGATCACTGTAAACCATTAAAAACATTGGCAGGATTCTAAAAAAAACAACACAATTCCAATGTAGTGAGAAATATGGTGAAAATTGAGTATTAAGAAAATATGGAGAACAATATACAGTAAGATGCAGTTGTAAAAGAATAACGATGGAAACCATGGAGGGGTGGAGGGAAGTCTGGGGATTCACAGAATCCTATGTGTATATGATTAGGATATATTTGTGATGATAATTGTTAAAGGCAAAAATGAATATAGATGATAGATAGATAAATAGATATAGATAGATAGATAGATAGATGATAGATAGATAGATAGATAGATAGATAGATAGATAGATAGATAGATAGACAGATCAGATGACCTCCAGGATCCCCTCTCCAAATGCTATGATTCTGTGGTTGGAACTGACGAAGGTAGATTTCCCAGAAAGGGAGGGAGATCATGAGCATAGCTGGCGCATGCATATAGGTTGGGGAAATGGATCGTAGGCATGAAGTTGGTCTCTCTTTATTTTATGCATTTAGCTGACATGATTTCCGAATGTGGGAGAGGTAATTTTTTAAGAAGTCACAAGCTATCAGATGAGGATGGTGTTCTTCTGGGTGGGTTCAGTTGTTATCTTCAAAACAGGCCTACTGGTACAAGTCTCATTATATGTTTAGTGGGTTGATAGGGACGGAATATTCAGAGGACCAGCTTTTTGATATCTATCAGCACATTGGTGGCCCCATTGATAGTCCATCCCAATCGCCTGTGGGAATGTGTGGAGTGGTTGGAACCACCAGTACAGTATGCTAGAATCGTACAAAGCCATCTGTTTTATAAGCCTGTACCTCCGTATGGTGGCAGCACCTTGAGGGTATATTTGAGGTGGTCATGATTCAAATAACTGAGCTCCATGCCACCTGGGCTGCAGCACAAGCCTGCTGGTGGCCGTATGTACTCTTGTGAATAACGACATGGGGCCCACTGGGTGTCTGAATCAAGCTCAATACAGTTTTGTGACTGACCACATCAAGTGACTAGTGTCCAATACAACTTGTTTGACTTTTACAGCTGTGATTAGTAACATTTTAGGAAGTTGGCTACAGAAACAGCAACTTGTAAATACCAGACCATAGGATGCACCTGACCATAGGAGGGGGAGAACAGGGGGAAAAACCTCTCCCCCTCTCTGCTCAGCACCCCTTCAGTGAAGTGGGAGGAGAAATGGAGCCCCTTCCATTTCTCCTTCCACTTCGCTGAAGGGGCACTGCACAGAGAGGGAAAACTGTGTAGCGCCTCTCCAGCGAAGCGAAGCCTGGAGAGCAAGAGGGATCGGTGTGCACCGACCCCTCTCGCTCTCCAGGCTTCAGCTAAAGCAACATGAAGACTCTGGAGCGTGGAGGGAGTGCTCCCTCTGTGCTTCGGAGGCTTCGCGTTACTATTGCTGAAACCAAGGAGCCTGCATTCGCTCCATAGGACACACACACATTTCCCCTTCATTTTGGAGGGGGGAAAGTGCGTCCTATAGAGCAAAAAATACGGTAATCAATTTTCTGCATTCCCAAGTGTTGAATTAAAAATCTGGTGGGGTGCTTCAATTGCTGGTATAATGTGGACTAATTACCAAACTGAACTTTCCATCTGATTGCATCCAGTTGTTCCAGGAAGCATACATAAAGAACTAAAGAAGATATGAATGTACAAAGGAATATCATTGTGTTATTTGTTCATTCACACCAGCCATAGCTACATTGTTGGGCTATAGCTCCCATTATCCAGGACCATTGACCATGCTAACTGGGAGTGATGGAAGCTGGAATCCAAAAAAAGAAAAAAATATGGATGGCACCATGTTGGCTATTCCCTATTTATACATATGCACAAACTCTGTCCCTTGTAGGTAATAATAGGGCAGTTTACAGCAGTTTTGTCATATCTGTGCTTTTCCTCCAGTGAGCTCACAGTTTAAATGTATGTCCCTTAATTTTTGCAGTTTCAGTAAGAATCCAGATGCACAGCTATTTCTTGAATATTAGACAGAGAACATGCTAAACCCATCTTAGCAGTTCAAAATATTAGTTTAACCCTCCCTCCCATCTCCAAATAGAATAACTGCGTGCTTTAGGGGAAATGATATCAAAACATGGCAAAGTAATACAGCTAATAAACTAAAAATTACATTAAAAGGAATTGGGAATATTAACTACAGAGAATTGTTTATTACTTCAATCATGCCAAGGGAAAGAATTTAGACTTCTTAACAGAAAACAACAACAGAGCAGCAATTTTAGTCAGTGACTATTCGGCTATGTAGTTGGCAAATGAGAAATTAATGACTACATAAAATTAACCATCTGATATATTTCACATAAACTATTTTGTAGTCTGGAGCTCCCTTTTGTAAATGGCAAGGGAATCTGCATGGGTGGACAAGGAATATTTGAGCATTTAAAATGTGTAGGTACGTGCACTAATATTTTACACATTATGTTGATATTTTGTTGTTACCGGCTCTGAACGACAGCAAGCTGGCAGGTCATCAATCTAGGAGCCAAATCTAATCTGTCACGTGGAAAACATTTCATCCCTTGGGATGCTATGTTTTATTGCCGTATGGTACACTATAGGGGTTTCTTATTTTCTCTCCTGCACCTACACAATCTTACAGGGTAAAGGGAGCATGTCAGAAAGAGAGAGGGCTGTGAAACATTAAAAAAAAAAAATCATTAATGTATGCAGTGTACTACTGTGACAAGGCCAGTAGACCTTATAAAGATGTACTATTTTTATGCATTTATTTCTATTAAATTTATTTATTTATTTATTATTTAGTGAATTTATATCCTGCACTAGCTCTACCTCTGCATAATTAGGGGCAGAACTGTTCCCAATTTTCTAATATGCTGCACATCTAGGACCTTTGTGAAATGGTCTGCTTGCATTTAACTGGAAGCAAGGAGGACATTTTCCCTTCCTCCTCTAGCACAGAGAGTTAGCCAAAATGGTGGATGCTGTATTCCAGCTCTCATTAGCCCTAGCCAGCATAGCAAGTGTTTGGGGATGATGGGGGTTGTAATCCAATAGAATCCAGGGGGCACCAGGTTGGCAACCCCTGCTCTAGAACCTTTTGGACTGAGAGTACAATTTGTTGGAGGGCAGGGCATTCACATGAAGGTCTATATGGAAAATGGTTTTGTCTGAACTGTGAGGAAATTCAGTGAAAGTTCCCTTAACTATCATGTTGAAAGCTTTTGATAATGTTGTGCCTGCTATTTGACAAACCCAAAATCTCTATCTATTTGAATTGCTCCTACTTTACAGGGAAATTCTCCCCTGGTACCTGTGTTGTTAAAAAAATGGTCCCTCTTTTGTATTTGGGAAACTGAAGGAGTCCTTCTTTTTTACTTTAGTGTATACGCACACACATTAGGACTAAAGTTTCAGCATGCCCCTCAAGTTCCTATGAGTTAAATATTCAGGAAGGAAGACTGCACCCTAACATACAAAAATTGGTGAAATTAAGATTTCCAAAATAGTAGCTGTAACATAATGAAGCCCTTGGCAAAATCTGCCTATGTCTGAAAATTAAAGCAGCTCGTTTTAATGAACTTTAAGGAATGTTTTAATTCGTAAGAGTGTCATAAAAGACACTAGCCCCATGTACTGACTGCCTATAAAAGAGGTGTTATGAAAACTAGACTAGAGTCAAACCGGTATGTTCAGCCAATCGTTTATAAAAAAGGTCTGTTCATATTTTGTTTAGTGACTCATTGTGCTCTAATTGTTGCCTAATGACATAAATGTCACTGTTTGATGTTAGGCCTAGTTATTATGAATGATGCTGCTAATTATACTAATATTATAAACAATACAAACAGGAATATTGATGCCTTCAGCTGTCAGTGTTGATAGTTGACTGCCTAAATTATAACACATTTTTTGAAAAAGAAGAACTGGGAAGGAAAAGGGGGGAGTGCTTTGTTAATTTGAGGGGTAAGCAGCCTCATTCAGAAAGAATTACAATTTCTGACAATCCCCTCTCACCTTCACTCCCTCATCTTCTGGTTACAAATCAGATTTTATCCCTTTACATATATATCTTAACTCAAAATATGACTTCCTTTTCCATATTATCTCTCAGTAATCTATATTCTAACACGTGGTGAAAAGGAACGTGACTTCTTCATTTATGCTGACATGTTACAGTGCAAGAGAGTGAATAAGGTAAAGGACTCCTGGATGGTTAAGTCCAGTCAAAGGCGACTATGGGGTGCAGCGCTCATCTCGCTTTCAGGCCAAGGGAGCCGGCGATTGTCCACAGACAGCTTTCTGGGTCATGTGGCCAGCATGACTAAACCACTTCTGGCGCAACAGGACACCGTGATGGAAACCAGAGTGCATGGAAACACTGTTTACCTTCCCACCACAGCGGTACTTATTTATCTACTTGCACTGACGTGCTTTTGAACTACTAAGTAGACAGGAGCTGGGAAAGAGCGACAGGAGCTCACTCCGTTGTGTGGATTCAAACTGCCAACCTTCTGATTGGTAGGCCCAAGAGGCTAAGTGGTTTAGACCACAGCGCCACACACATCCCTTTTTGCAAGAGAGTGAATCACCAGCACCATGATCCGCCATCCATGAAATGGAAGGCTTCCAAAGATGATTGTCAACTCCTGAATAAACTCCTAACTTCTTTTTATCACTACAAAATACATCACACCATGCTTTTAAACTTCCCCACCATTCAACTCAACGTTGCCATGTAATACAAAATGGTGGAAAGAAGGACTTTGCTGTATTTTAGACAGGCAAAGCAAATCCTGCAATTCTGAAGTCAAATCAGCTTGCTTGTAATTTCTTGTTTTAAACATTTCCCACGCCACACATTACCCAGTTGTTTTGTGTACATGTGGGAGTTAGGAGTGCAGAATATCTAAAATGTTATGAGTTGGGAAGGGGGGTCAGTCTGGATGATATTTTTCTGTGCAGATGTTTTAGGGTTTTACTTGAATTATCCTTAAAAATATATGCACAGGAACTAGGCAGAACAGTGCGTCCCCATGTAGATATGGGGTGAGGTGAAATGGGGCAGATTTGTCCCTTTCTGGATCCAGCATGATTTTCCATTATGTTTTATAGGGTTCATGGTCCTCTTGAAAGCAGGTGCAGGAGTCAAGCTTTATTATCAATATGGAATATAGAATTGTGAACCGGAAGTGTTTCTACTGGGTATAATAGGTCCAGACATACTGAGGGAATTGAGGAGGGTTTTCATGTATGCAACTACTGCCGCCAGAATGTTCATAGCCCAATATTGGAAAAGAGATAAAATTCCAATAAAAAAAATGGAATGGTAGACAAAACTATTTGATTACTCTTAGTTGGCACAATTGACAGGAAAAATCAGGAATCAAGTAGATCAAAAATCTATTAGAGAATGAGATAAATACAGATTATATTTAAATGAGCATTGTAAGCATTTGAAATCTTTGGTATGTTTTGATTGACTTCTACAATGTTATATAGATTGTGGAGACTTTGGATAACACTAAGTTAGTATTTATGTAATATGCAAAGAAATTTGACACCCAGGTTGGGGAGGATGGAAGTACAATTTGGTAGAAGAGTTTTACTTTATTTCTAATATTTTATTTATTAGAGCATCTCCACCCCCATTGTTCTGCCTGCACACTGAGGTCCAGCGCTGAGGGTCTTCTGGATGGTTCCCTCACTACGAGAAGTGAAGTTACAGGGAACCAGGGAGAGGGCCTTCTCGATAGTGGCACCCGCTTTGTGGAACGCCCTCCCATCAGATGTCAAAGAAATAAACTACTATCTGACTTTTAGAAGACATCTGAAGGCAGCCCTGTTTAGGGAAGCTTTTAATATTTGATTAATTATTGTTTTTTAATATTTTCTTGGAAGCAGGGTATAAATATATTATTATTATTGTTGTTGTTGTTGTTATATTTTCTTAATTGTTTCTTTATACTTTTCACACTTTTGGTTGAACATATTATCAGTAATGTAATACATAAAATCAATAAGGATGAATTAAAAAAAAAGGAATACAGAATTGTGTTCTGAATGTGCACACCAATTTTGATTCTGATAGCTCTGTCCCCACGGCAGCTACTGCTGTCGTTCAGTCAGTCGGCAAACTTCCCCAAAAGCCCAAACAGAAAGTGTGGTGCAGGCAGTCCAATGGATACTGTTATGTACTGAAGTTCTCACCCTGGGCCAGCAGAGGGATACTGTAGATAGTTCAGGTCCACATATGCAAATAAGGGATCGAAAGTGACGTTCAGTGATTGGATAGTTACAGAAAGTTGTTACAATTACGTTGTACTGGAGCTCTATATAAGCAGGGTGGTTGAACCCTTCAGTTCAGTTCTGTTCTGGCCTGTGAATAAACAAGAGCTGTTTAAAGAATCGCATTGTCGTCTGATATGTTCACCCACAACTTAACAGATACATTCCATGTGAGACGCTAAACCCACAGTAGAGGAAGCTGAAGTTTGGATGCAGCCTTGCAGGTGGGGGAATAGGCAGTTTCTGGTATGTGCAGGAAATTAAAGAATTATTCTATTTTAAGCCATGTTTTGCCAAAGGGCCAATGTTCTTTGTGATTTGGAGGTAATAATTGCACTTTGGGGGTGGGGAGACTAAACATACGTAGCTAGCCTGCTTCTGAGCCTAAACCACAGAATTTGCCTGCATACAGCATATTAAAGCATAAATTGCACAATAAGACTACATGAAGTCTAATTACCTTAGCCTGGTTGTCAGTTGCAGATATGCAGATATTAGTACAGCAAGCAACACAAAGCCTACTAAGGTAATGCTAAGTACTTCTCAGGTTATTTCAGATAAGAAGCCAGGTTGTAATGGTTGCTTAACAGAGGAACACCTTTGTTGTAGAAGGAACAGTTTGGAACAGCATTATTATTATTATTATTATTATTATTATTATTATTATTATTATTATACCGCCCTATACCCGGGGGTCTCAGGGTGGTTCACAGAATGAAATCAAGTTATAAAACCACAAAACACATAATAAAAATCAAAACAACCCAATAGCTCCCCTCCCACCCCCACCCCACATTTTTAAAGGGCATAGGATGTAAATCAGATCAACCAATGCCCTGGTTAAAAAGGAATGCCTGACACCAAAAGGTGTATAATGAAGGCTCCAGGTGAATTTCCCTGGGGAGAGCATTCCACAGACGGGGAGCCACTGCAGAGAAGGCCATTCTTGTGTTGCCACCCTCTGGACCTTTTGAGGAGGAGGCACATGAAGGAGGGCCTCAGAAGATGATTTCAGGGTAGGTTCATATGGAAAAAGGCAGTCCTTGAAGTACTGCAGTCCTGAGCCATTTAAGGCTTTATAGATCAAAACCAGCACTTTGAACTGGAAACGAATCGGTAGCCAGTGCAGTCGGACCAGGATTGGTGTAATATGCTCAAAATGTCTTGCTCTGGTGAGCAGGACATATGCTCTATCTTTGCTTGTCCACATTAGAGCAAAATGTGAATGTACCCCTTCCTGTCTCCTCATTAATGTTGAGGTGTACATATGACACTCTCCCAAAATTCTTTGATGCCCCCAACCTTTCCCTCCCTTTAAATGTGCTTTTTCTTTTCCCAGTCTTAGACATTCTTGACTTTCCAGTGATCAGAAAACCCCTCATTTAAAGGGGGTGAAGTTCTGGGACAACACTGGGATGAGAAGGACGTTGTGTGGGTGCTCCTACATTAATAGGGAGAGGGGCCAGCACAAATCCACATTTTGCTTCAGTGTGGATGAGCCCTCTGTTCTGATGATACTGCCCTTATTGCTTTTATGGCATATTTTTGTATGCTGCTTGGAGATTTTAAAATCTTAAGTAGTTTAGAAACGTACTTGAATAAATAAATAAAATAATGGGAAGAATTAGTAGCAGTGTTCATAAAGTGTTGCCATAAATTCATTAAGGATAGCTATTTTTTAGTTTCACGGCAAACTTGGCATAGATGCTTTCACCTGAGCAACAAAGCTTACCTGAATCTGAATATTGAACCTGCACTGCAGGAAGAATGATGGGTTTCTTCACCAGCCCTTACAACCCAGAAAGTGAGAACTGGAAGTTCTTTGGGTTTTTTTCTATAATATTTTTTATTAAGTTTGTAAAGTACAGAAAAAAGAATAAAGAGCATGTTATAAAAGTAAAATAAGAAGATTACAAATTTTCTTGTTCTTTTTTCCAAATCTACTGGACTTCCCCACATCCTCCCAACCCTGCATTCTCTGTGAACATAACATCAGCAATTTGTTGACTTATTTCATTACTTATTGTATCCTTCGTTTTATCATGTTACCCAATTTCAAATGTATTATAACCCGAATCATGTACATTTTCATTTAAACACAATAAAGTTATTTCCTTATTCTATCTCAGACTTCCTGTGCCTTAATTTCCATTTCTTTAGTTTAATATTACTGAAGCTAGAGTTTCCTAAAAGGTGCATTTTTTTAACATTCATACAACTTATAGTGTTTTTCCAGATAGTCCTTAAATTTTTTCCAGTCCTCCTCGATTGTTTCTTCTCCCAAGTCTCGGATTCTGCCAGTCATTTCGGCCAATTCCATGTAGTCCATCAACTGCGTGTGCCATTCCTCCAGTGTGGGTAAATCTTGTGTCTTCCAATATTTTGCAATCAGGATCCTTGCTGCTGTAGTGGCGTACATAAAAAAAGTTCTGTCCTTCTTAAGCACTCTCTGGTCCACCATGCCCAGGAGGAAGGCCTCTGGTTTCTTAGGTAAGGTAAATATAAGTACCTTTTTTAGTTCATTATGAATCATTTCCCAAAAGGCCTTCACTTTCGGGCAGGTCCACCAGAGGTGAAAGAATGTCCCTTCCGCCTCTTTACATTTCCAACATTTATTATCAGACAGGTGATATATCTTAGCAAGCTTGACTGGGGTCATGTACCACCGGTATATCATTTTCATAATGTTTTCCTTCAAGGCACTACATGCCGTAAATTTCATTCCGGTGTTCCATAACCTTTCCCAGTCTTCAAACATAATGTTATGCCCCAAGTCCTGCGCCCACTTTATCATGGCGGATTTGACTGTCTCATCCTGAGTATTCCATTTAAGCAGCAGGTTATACATTCTTGAAAGTAGTTTACTTTTTGGTTCTAACAGTTCTGTCTCTAGTTTCGATTTTTCCACCTGGAATCCAACCTTCTTGTCTACTTTAAAGACCTCTTGAATTTGTGCATAATGCAACCAATCTCGCACCTTGTTTTTTAATTTTTCCAAGCTCTGCAACCTCCAATTGTCTCCAATCTTTTCAATAATTTCCCCATATTTAGGCCAATTGGCCTCCATGTTAGGTCTCTTACGTGCCTTGGCCTCCACCGGTGAGAGCCACCTCGGAGTCTTACTTTCCAATAAGTCTTTATATTTTGTCCAGACCATTAAAATTGCTCTCCTAACAATGTGGTTTTTAAACAATTTGTGCACTTTAACCTTGTCATACCACAAATATGCATGCCACCCAAAAGCATTGTCAAACCCTTCCAGATCTAGGACATCAGTGTTTTCCAGTAAGATCCAATCTTTCAACCAGCAGAAGGCTGCAGATTCATAATATAACCTCAAGTCTGGCAGGGCAAATCCCCCTCTTTCTTTCGCATCAGTTAATATTTTAAACTTTATTCGGGGCTTTTTGCCCTGCCAAACAAACTTAGAAACATCCTTCTGCCACTTTCCAAAACATTCCACCTTGTCCACGATCTGTAGGGTCTGAAACAAAAATAACATTTTTGGCAATACGTTCATCTTTATAGCTGCTATTCGGCCCAACAAGGAAAGTTTCAGTCTTGACCACGTTTCCAAATCTCTTTTGATTTCTGACCAACATTTCTCGTAGTTATCTTTAAACAAATTCAAATTTTTGGAGGTCAGATACACCCCTAGGTATTTTACTTTTTTAACCACATTTAGTTCTGTTTCTTTCACGAACTCATCTGTTTCTGTAGTTGTCAAATTTTTTGCTAGAACCTTAGTTTTTTGCTTGTTCAACTTAAATCCCGCCACCCGACAAAAATCAGAAATTAATTCTAACACTCTTTTAGTACTAGGGACTGGCTCTTGCAATGTTAATACCAGGTCATCTGCAAATGCTTTCAATTTATATTGTTTCACTCCGACCTCAAGAACTGGAAGTTCTTTGAATTTGAACATTGAGTTAATTTCAGTTGGGAAGTTGCTGGCAGCTTGGTGCTGAAAATAAACCAAGAGGTGCATTTCTGATTATTTTCCTTCTTTCTTTTTAATAAAAAAAAATCCTTTAACATTACAAAGGCTGCATGCTAAGAAAGCCACAATGCATTCCCTTTTTTAATAAAATAAAAAATAAAACAACAATTGCACAACTTTGTAGAGAAACCCAGTAACATTTGATGCCATTCTAAACAAACTCCAGCTAAAAATATCTCTAAACCAGGCAAATAAAAAGAGATGCTGCTAAGCCTGGGAAGGGGAAATGGTTGAAAATGCACCCTCCTGTGATCCTCTTCTTCAGCATCTGTACTTTTTTTATAAGCTCCATAACAGAATGGAATATAGAAAACTCTGTATATTTCTGACCCTTCCATTGTCAAACAAGATTCTTGCAGAACTGAAAAGGGATCAAGGAGCACCTTTCCTTTACTGAAGCTTATAAAAATGGCTATATATTATTCCCCCATTGCATCTTATAATATTAGGTCTCAGATCACCCAGCACAGCTGATTTACAGGAGGCTTGGAACATACTTTTTCAAAAGAATAAAAAATGCCTAAGCCACATGCAAAATTTGCTACTCAGTCAGATATTTATTATTTGCAACCAACAGCTGTTATAATGCAATTAACAAAATAATAACATAGATTTTAAAAGTACTATCGGCAGGCAAAGCTGTTTAAGATAAAAATGCACATTTAAAACCACCCTACAGGTAATATCCCCTTTTATGGATCACTGCCTTGTCGTGGCGAAGGGGCTTGAATAACTTCAAGAAGCTATGAGCTGTACTGTGCACGGCCATGCAAGACAGACAGGTCATAGGGAAGAGTTTAGACTAAATGTGATCCACCTGGAGAAGGAACTGGCAAACCACTCCAGTATTTTGCCAAAAAAAAACCTCCATGGACATAAAAAAGGATAAGATTTGAGAAGAAAGTGAGAGTTTCCAAAGCATGCTCTGGTTCATGGGGTCACGGAGAGTACAACATGACTAAGACGACTAAACAACAACTAGGTAATATACTTGTATACATTGGCCAGCAACCAACTAGTTTTGAGTTGTATAAGGGCCAACGTGGGACATGGTGTGAAATGTCTTTGATCTGACCCATGTTCCGTGGGCGTAGTTTTAAATCTAAGCTAACTGTGTGTGTATATGGATTGAGTTTCAGCAGATAAGCAACTCTTTTATTGTTTGATTAATTTTAATATACTGAACTAAGAGGATACAGTTCTTCATACTGTCAAAGGCCACCTTGGCATCTCTTGCAAAAGATTACACTATACATCTTTGTGGTCAGAAATGTCCTGAGTTGATTTCTTCCTCTTTCCAGAGGTGTTAATAAACAAAGTTTTGTTAAATGTTGGGCTGGCATTAGCAAAAGTTTCCAAAATACAAAACCAAGATGTTGTTGTTGTTTAGTCGTTTAGTCGTGTCCGACTCTTCGTGACCCCATGGACCAGAGAACGCCAGGCACCTCTGTCCTCCACTGCCTCCCGCAGTTTGCTCAAACTCATGCTGGTAACCTCGAAAACACTATCCAACCATCTCGTCCTCTGCCGTCCCCTTCTCCTTGTGCCCTCCATCTTTCCCAACATCAGGGTCTTCTCCAGGGAGTCTTCTCTTCTCATGAGGTGGCCAAAGTACTGGAGCCTCAGCTTCACAATCTGTCCTTCCAGTGAGCACTCAGGGTTGATTTCCTTCAGTATGGAGAGGTTTGATCTTCTTGCAGTCCATGGGACTCTCAAGAGTCTCCTCCAGCACCATAATTCAAAAGCATCAATTCTTCGGCGATCAGCCTTCTTTATGGTCCAGCTCTCACTTCCATACATCACTACTGGGAAAACCATAGCTTTAACTATACGAACCTTTGTTGGCAAGGTGATGTCTCTACTTCTCAAGATGCTGTCTAGGCCTGTCATTGCCCTTCTCCCAAGAAGCAGGCGTCTTTTAATTTTGTGGCTGCTGTCACCATCTGCAGTGATCATTGAGCCCAAGAAAGTAAAATCTCTCACTACCTCCATTTCTTCCCCTTCTATTTGCCAGGAGGTGATGGGACCAGTGGCCATGATCTTCGTTTTTTTGATGTTGAGCTTCAGGCCATATTTTGCGCTCTCCTCTTTCACCCTCATTAAAAGGTTCTTTAATTCCTCCTCACTTTCTGCCATCAAGGTTGTGTCATCTGCATATCTGAGGTTGTTGATATTTCTTCCGGCAATCTTAATTCCGGCTAGGGATTCATCCAGCCCAGCCTTTCGCATGATGAATTCTGCATATAAGTTAAATAAGCAGGGAGACAAAATACAGCCTTGTCGTACTCCTTTCCCAATTTTGAACCAATCAGTTGTTCCATATCCAGTTCTAACTGTAGCTTCTTGTCCCACATAGAGATTTCTCAGGAGACAGATGAGGTGATCTGGCACTCCCATTTCTTTAAGAACTTGCCATAGTTTGCCGTGGTCGACACAGTCAAAAGCTTTTGCATAGTCAATGAAGCAGAAGTAGATGTCTTTCTGGAACTCTCTAGCTTTCTCCATAATCCAGCGCATGTTTGCAATTTGGTCTCTGGTTCCTCTGCCTCTTCTAAATCCAGCTTGCACTTCTGGGAGTTCTCGGTCCACATACTGCTTGAGCCTTCCTTGTAGAATTTTAAGCATAACCTTGCTAGCGTGTGAAATGAGTGCAATTGTGCGGTAGTTGGAGCATTCTTTGGCACTGCCCTTCTTTGGGATTGGGATGTAGACTGATCTTCTCCAATCCTCTGGCCACTGCTGAGTTTTCCAAACTTGCTGGCATATTGAGTGTAGCACCTTAACAGCATCATCTTTTAAAATTTTAAATAGTTCAGCTGGAATGCCATCACTTCCACTGGCCTTGTTATTTGCAGTGCTTTCTAAGGCCCATTTGACTTCACTTTCCAGGATGTCTGGCTCAAGGTCAGCAACCACACTACCTGGGGTATACGAGACATCCATTTCTTTCTGGTATAATTCCTCTGTGTATTCTTGCCACCTCTTCTTGATGTCTTCTGCTTCTGTTAGGTCCTTTCCACTTTTGTCCTTTATTGTGGAAATCTTTGTACGAAATGTTCCTTTCATATCTCCAATGAGCCCAAGATAGCTCATCCTTTTTATGCTGATGAGCTATGGACCAATAAACTTGGCTTTAGCATTGACTCAGCAAGGAGCTATTGCCAGTTCTGGCTACCTGTCACATTCACATATGTTTTTCACAAAAACTATGGTGTGAAAAGATCTTATGTACTTCACCTCTATTTGTCTTCAGTATGATTTCTGTTTCTTCAGTTGCCTTATCATAACAGTTGCTTTCACTGTGTGTTCACAAACTGTATGAGGCAGTCCCAATAAACAAGTCTTCACTGTGCTGTTTTCACCTTCAGACAAACTATGATTTGTAAATGTGCAGGAGTGACTCTTTATAGCTTTGCTTTTTTAAAAAACGAGAATGTCCTCTGGGATGGTGCAATCATTTATTTCTTTTTATTTCCTCTCAAATGGAGATGGGCTAGAGACATTGAATATTTGTTCTGCCTCTCATGGACAGGTTAAGCCAAAGCACATAGTGCATGATTTCAGACATCACTATATTTACATATATGCCTCTCAGATTTTCTGACAAAATGTAATTTGACTGACACATGCAAAACTAATATGTCTGTTTGACAGCTTTGGCTCTTCTAGTAGAATATATTTCACCTTTGGAAATCATCCAAAGATCTTTTCTATCAACCTGTTTTCAAATCGGTTTCTGATGAATTGCCTGTTATGAAAACCATTGCGCTTCACTTTTGACTGTTAGATTATTACCCAGCAGTGCAATCCTATACAGGTCTCCTCAAAAGGAAGCCACATTAAGATCCTCATCAAGATCCCATTACTTATATTCTGATTCCAATTCTATAGAGTCAAGGAGTTGGACATGACGGTAGAGGTCATATGGACCTGACTCAACCCACTGTTCAGTGCAGGATTTGCACTGCATGTTGTGACTATACCACTCCCTTCAATGCTGTCCACCAAACCTTGAACAAAGGAAAGTTCACCACCTCCTGAGGCAGTCTGATCTATTGTTGAATAACTCTTCCCACTAGGAAGTTTCCCTGATACTTGCTTACCTGCAGTTCCTGCTCCCTAGCGTAACATAGAACAAATTTCCTATATTTTCTGTGCAACAGAAGATTGCTATCATATTGTCTGTCATGGAGCCTCTAGTTAAGATTCCTGCATTGCAGGGGTTTGGACTAGGTGACCCTCCAGGTCCCTTCCAGCTCTCCAATTCTATGAGTCTATGATTCTATGTGTCCTCTTTTTCTTCTTTGGACTAAACAAAGCCGGATCTTCTTCTAAACATTTGTCGCAGGGTTTGCTTTGTAGATACCAAACCATTGGTCTTTCTTCAAAGGCAATACCCAGAACTTGGCACAGTACTCTGGGTGTGACGTAACCAGCCAAGAATACAGTTGACCTGTTACTTAAGGTGATCTTGACATTATGCTTCAAGGAATTAGGACTAACATACAAGACCTTAAATGGTTTGGGACCATAGTACCTAAAAGAGCATCTTCCTCAATATCAACCCTCTGGTTGTGGGTGACCCATGGCCATCTTACATGGCTGAATCTTATAATAATAGAATAATAGAATTGTAGAGTTGGAAGGGACCACAAGGGTCATTTAGTACAACCTCCTGCAATTTAAGAATCTCAGCCAAAGCATCCATGATAGATGGCCATCTTGATATCATAAACATTCAACTTTAGAAATGCTGACTATTATGATTGGTTAAACAAATGAATGTTGTTAATCTGAACTTTGCAATTCATCTGTTAGATACTTTTATATCCCGTGGTATATCAGCTTTCGGATACAGTCAAAAGTTGATTATTACTGCAAAATCCCTGGAAATCAAATGCATATGTTGAACATACCAAATATCATCTCAGATACACTTTCCGGGTGCATTGGAGAATATCTACCAATGAAATTCAAAGAGGCATTTCTGAGATGGGAACAGCAAATTCATTTCAGCTCTGCACAATTGCTTTTCGGTGATACAGTGTCAATAAAGGGATGGTGAAGAGAAATGATGGCTGTTTAATGCTGCCATAGGGTCAACGGTTGCCTGCAAGTAATGACGGGTCAGATCATGATGCAAATTACATGAAGAGTGCAACACAATTTTATTAGTCAACAAGTTCCTATACCTAGCACCTTGGTAGCTATCTATTCTTTCTGAGTTCCTCTTTCTCACATAGCCTTCTAACAGTCTTGTACTTGCATTTAGCACAGATCTTCCTTTCCCTGTGCATATCTCCCCTCCTTAAAAAATGCAGCACATCAGGAGGTTTGGTGTTATCATCTGTGTCTTAGATGTGGGCAGATGCTTGTTTTTTAAATCACACTTACATGTCATCACATTATTAACAGTTGTTAATAATGTGATGATCATTGTCTATACGTCCTACATTCCTTTTTCTTATGATGTCACCATATGTTTCTCTCCCCCCCCCCCCCGCCTGCCACACACCAGTCATTTCTATATGTACCAGCAACTAGGTAAAGAGAGGGTGGAGGGTGGGAGGGATTCAATTCAGTTTCCATTTGAATCCCAATGTATCAAATCTGTACTTTCCCAGACAATATGACAATTGAAACACAACAATCTTTTGAAACTTCTCTTATCCAGATTTCATGATGCAGTTCTCCAACTGAACAATGCTTTAGGGGTAAATGTGCATAAAAATAAATATATTAGGAGAAAGTGCTTCCAAAAAGCTGTACAGGCAACTCCCCATTTATAAAGGGGTTATGTTCTGAGGCACCATGCATTTAAGTGAAATCGTGTATATTTGAAATACTATTTTAAAAGCCTGCAAACACATCATTCTGCTTCCACCCCTTTTTATGTTGTTTTTGTGGCATTTTTGGGTCACTTCTGGGCTTGGCGCAGTGTGTGCGTGTGCATTCGTGCACATATTGGATACTCTTAAAATGATCACTGCTTCTACATTAGCCAGAACTGTGTACAAAAATGCGTTTAACAGGAAGAATTCACATGAAAAGAGGCTGAAGAATTTTCAAAAGGATTTTGTGGTTTTTTGTGGTTTAAAATTATTATTTTGCAAATTTCTACAGAAATGTGGCGACTGGAAAAATGAGAAACTGAGAGAGTGAAAATGGCTGCTTACCTGGTCACAGGGTAGAAGACTGTTGTGGCCCATTGTGCCAAACTCCTACCCCCTGGGAACAACACTGGGATCAGGGCTAGGCAGGCAGCCATTGGGGAATTCCTGGTCTGGCATCTCCGGATTGGTGGGCTCTCCCCACCATCTGTTTATTATAATCCTGCTGGGCCAAATGGGAAGGGCTTGGGACCCAATAAAGGCTGGCTGCGCCTGACACCAGAGACCAGAGTTGGCCGAAGCACAACCCTCCCTCCACTGCCACCCATTCACTGATGCTGTGGGTTTATGTGTGCTAGCCTTTTCTGTCTAGGGAACTGCATTCATTGGCTTTGTTATGGTTTAATAATGGTTGCTGTTTCTGGAGCCAGGAAGGAATTTTCCTTCAAACAGATTGGCCCTATTGGGAAGTTTTGTCTTTTCCATAGAAATATCACAACTTTGGCAGATAAGGCATCAGGTGGAATCCTCGTAGTCTAATAACATGCCCAGTACATCACCCCCAGCTCAGAATTGTGTGATAACGACATATCCCTTTAGAGGGGTCTCGTAGGAAGTCTCTCTCCAAAAGCCAAGGCATGCGGCAGATGGGCCATAGAGCTTCCTTCAGTGGCTTGGGAGGGTCATACATATAGACCTGTGGCTTGTGGATGACCCATTAATCCTGGGCTTGACCCTTTCATGTGGCAACCCTCCACCAAGGGTGCTGTGAGGGATATATACCCAATGCCTAAGCCCAGTGATATTTTTTTCTGGAAAAAGAGGTGTTAGACCTCACCACAAATGCCTTCCTTTGTTTTCTGATAATGGTAATGGCACCCTCCCTGAGAATTGCTGGAACTGAGTTCTGGCAAGTTCTGCCTGGGGAAAAAAAGCCCTGTCTAAGCCACATCCAACATACATCTGGAATCAATTAAGTTGTGGCCAATTTTTAAATCCCAGAATGTTGTCCTGTCCAGCTTGTTCACCTTTGGGGTCAGGCTTTCTTCCCGGTGTGTGTGTGTGCGTGTCACTGTAAGTGGGTCTTCAATGGACAGATCCTTCTATCACTAGATGCAACTCAGGATAACACTCCATGAAACTGATAAAGTAGACTCTAATCAATGAAAGCATATGCCCTAATAAATTCATTAGTGTGTTGTTGTTTTTTATGTTGCAGGCCTTTTTGTTCTTTCTGGCACCCTTCAATCTTTTTAAGCAATCTTAAAAGCTGATGCTAATGGAAATAGAAACAGAAACTATTCCTTAAAAAAAGAAAGAAATTATATTGGCTGATATCTTAAACTATTTAAGATGATAAATATAAATTAAGAGCAGTGATTATGTGCACATCTATAAGTATATTTATATTATTTTATAAAGAAAAGCATAAAAAAGAAAACTGGTACTGACCTTCTGTTCTGAATAGTCCATCAGCTCTTTGGATTATGAAAAGTTCGCCTGGCTATATCCTGGAGATGGTCTCCTGCATTTTACTCTTGGCTTGCTATTTGTTCCCGGTGCATGACCTTGCATTTGGCTGTGCTGAAATACGTAATGTTGGGACTGGGCCCAGCCTACCAAAGGGATCCAGATGGCTCTGGAAATGCCCTGTCCTCATCATTATTTAAGAAGGCTCTTCTGTTTGTCTTAAGGGGTTGCAATGTTTGTGAAACCAGGCACCCTGACAGATTAATTAAAAAAAGAAATCTGCTCAGTTATACCTCACAGTTTCCTCTCGTCAATGTGCATTATTCATGGGTAATAAGGGAAAACAAACTACTTGATCTTCTTACGCCAAACACTTTATGGTGCTTGGCCTTTTGGAAAAGTGTAAATGCAACAGAGGTATAAGCAGCTTGCTGAGATGCTGTGGCAGAAGAAATGGAGAAGGAGCCAAGGCAAGGCACCTAAAGAAGCCTGAAAACAACATGGGGGCACGTGGAAGTTAGAAAAAGAAGTCTATAAGGCCCAGGAAGGAATATGAGAAAGAGGCAATATGAGAAAGTGACCTAAGTTTGTGCGTGCGTGTCACTGCAAGTGGGTCCGCAATGGACAGATCCTTCTATCGCTACATGCAACTCAGGATAACACTCCATGCACCTGATGAAGTGGACTCTAATCAGTGAAAGCATATGCCCTAATAAATTCATTAGTGTGTGTGTGTGTTTTATGTTGCAGGCCTTTTTGTTCTTTCTGGAACCCTTCAATCTTTTTAAGCAATCTTATAAGGCACAAGGAGAAGGGGACGACAGAGGACGAGATGGTTGGACAGTGTTCTTGAAGCTACAAACACGAGCCTGACCAAACTGCGGGAGGCAGTGGAAGACAGGAGTGCCTGGCATGCTCTGGTCCATGGGGTCACGAAGAGTTGGACACGACTAAACAACATAAGCCTCAAACTAGTTCACAAACTAGAGGTTCCTTGAGAAATGTAGAATCTCATGAGAAAGTAGCAGATCTGGAGGGGAAGAACTCATCCTCAACACACCCACTTCCATTTTCCTCTCTGTGTTATAAGCCAACACCAGCCTTGCACTTCCCAGCTCCTCTCAGTGAGATAGGCGTTGAGCTGATGGCATGTTAAGGCAACCTTTCCCACTGCTGGAGTCTTAAACAAATATAAGGTCCTGGGACACAAACAGCTACATGAGTTGCTGGTTTTCAACTATAACCCAACATACATCACCAGGTGTGGTGGGGCCGCTGCATTCACTTGCAGGCAGGTGGGTCACTGTGGCTTGTCAAGTGGGAGAGGGGGGTGAGTGAGGCAGTGGGGAAGTCAGTGCTGTGCAAATGCAGCAGCAAGAGGGTCTTCCGGAGGCGGCGCGAAGGGTAATGGCTGCCCTTTCCTAACTGGGAAGGGAGCTCCGTCCGAGAACGGGTCGTCCGCTACGGCGAAGCGGAGACCCACATCGGAAAACTGCAGGCAGCAGAAGCCTGCAGTCTTGGGACCCGGCGGGCGCCAGGCGCAGCCCCCAAAACGTTGAAGGAACCCCGTAAGGGGCTCCGGATCGCGGAGGAGGCTGCGGCGCTGAGGGTCGTTCCGCAATCGGCGGAGTGAAGCCGCGGAGCCGTTGCCGGTGAGCGCTGACCTTTCTTCTTGTGACTGCTAAAACTGGAAAGGAAGAAATTCGTGAGTAAATGGGACTTATACTTTTAACACCCCGAAAACCCTGAAATTGGCTGAAAGCGGATTGACGATAAACAGGAAGTCCGTCTTCCGCTAACACTGAACTTGAAAGCAAAGAGCAGGAGGAGTGGAGACAAAGAGCCAATTTTCAAACTGACAGATCTGGCATCTATTTAACTATCGCATTGGGTGGATTAAGGACTAAAATTTGCTACTTTTTATTGGACCTATATGGAAACAAAGACACCTCTCTTCTGTCTGGCTTTTGGATACAATTAAAAGAAAGAACCCAGGCGCGGGTTTTGCCTGGGTAAGTGGCTGTCAGCCTGCAAAGCTGGATACTTAGATTCAGAACTTTGAAACATTCTGAGCTTGAACTGGTAACTTTGAAACTTTGGCTGTCTAAGCACTGATGGAAATATTGATGGGTTTTTAAGCCCTAACTCTGCCAAAATTTATATTGTGGAGATCTTTGGACATTGAACTGTACTTATTGATTTGATTTGATTTGATTTGGATATCTCTCTCCCTAAAGACATTATAAGCTCCCCCTAGAGGTATTGGGAATTAAAGCAGTGACTTTAATTTACTTTCTCTTTCCCGGCCTCCTGTTTGAATGTGAACATCTGGGTTGTTGCTTTCTCATGGGAACATTCAAAGTTGACCTTGGCTTATAGATAGCTCTGGAATGAGTGGAACAAGAAAAAAAGGGGGAAGAACAAAACAAGCTACTCTAACGTTATCTGCAGTCTCGCAGCGTAGATCATCTGTGCCTACTTTACCTTCTACTTTACCTCCTGAGGCAGAAGCGGCCTCCCTTCTTCAGTCAGGGGAGGGGGAGACTGAGGAACCGCAATTGGAAGAAATGGCCACAGGAGGAAGTGGCTCTATTTTGGAAAAGATCTTTGAAAAATTGGAGGCTCTGGACAAAAAAGTTGATCAGCAAACAGCAAAAATTGACCAAAACACAGAAAGCCTGAACAGACTAACTGGACAAGTTGCACAGAATGCTCAATCTATTGGAGAACTAAAAGAGGCTGTAGGTGAAAATCGGAAATTGGCTGAGGAGACCAGCCAAAGAGTGGGCCAGCTTGAAAAAGAAGTGAGACCACTCAGCAAACAAGTAGGGGAACATCAGATCTACTTTTCTATGACAGAACTTCGGAACAGGGAGGCCAACTTGAGGATACGTTCATTACCAGAAGTGGAAGAAGGCAACCTAGTCGAATTTTTAACTAAAGAATTTTCCAAGTTTTGGAATTTACAAGAAGAAGATTTTAAAATTGTATCTGCTTTTAGACTTGGAAGGCTTATAAGAAAAGAGAAACCCAGAGATTGCCTGATAATATTGAGATCAAAGGAGGAAAGGGACAAGATTTTGGGCCTGCACTATGGGAAGTCACTGGACATTTTGGACAGAAGAATTGAAATTTACAAAGATATTCCTAAACAGCTATTAGATCTCAGAGCAGAATACCAGGAACTAGCAAAACTGTTAAGGAGCAATTCGATTATCTTCAGGTGGGAGTTCCCTCAAGGAATATCGTTTACTTTTAGAGGGAGAAAGATTAAAATCAGAACATTAGAGGACAGAGACAAATTTTTGGCGGCACACGGAGAGGATCTTCACAAAGGACTTGGACTGCCTTCAGGGCCTGAACCTTCAGGGGGAACAGCACCCTCAGATCCTGAAAACTCGGAAAATAAAGCACTCCCACAGCAAGAATAACCAGATTTTTTCAGGATGTCTCTGCAACTTTTGAGTTGGAATATAAATGGCTGTAACATCCCAGAAAAAAGGAAAAAAATTTTTCACATATTAAGAAAGGAACAATTGGACATTATTTGCCTACAAGAAACACATGTGACTAGGCTCCACAGAAAAGTGCTAATAAACAAGAGACTTGGTCAGGAATTTATATCTTCGGACAATGTCAAAAAAAGAGGTGTGGTGATTTATGCAAAAGAGAGCCTGTCACCTAAATTTCTGTTTAAAGATGAACATGGCAGAATCCTAGCAATAGAAATACAGTTCCAAGGCGAAAAAATTTTGATATTAGGAATTTATGCCCCAAACGAAGGAAAATCGGAATTTTACAAGAAATTGCATGAGACTATGCTGGACTATCTGGACTATGACAACATCATCATGATGGGAGATATGAATGGAGTTGCTTCAACAAACATGGATAAGTCACAGAATCAAAATGTTACTAAAAACGGAAGATTACCAAAGACTTTCTTTGAAATGACAGACAATATGGACTGGATTGACATTTGGAGAGTGAGAAACCCCTTGGGAAGGGAAGGAACATTTTTCTCTGAGGCCCAGATGACATGGACAAGAATCGACCAAATATGGATAACTAGAGGCCTGGCTCCAAAGATCAGAAAGGTGGAAATATGCCCAAGGACATGCTCTGACCACAATGCCCTGAGAATGGATATGATATTGACTTCAACAGGTTCCTTCAGATGGAAGATGAATGATGGCCTGTTTAGAGACCAAGAGATTATCAAGAAGGCCCAAAAAGCACTAAAGGACTATTTTGAGATTAATATGAATACTACAACTGAAAAAAGAACTATCTGGGACGCGAGCAAGGCTGTAATGAGGGGGTTGCTGATACAACAGAATACGATAAAGAAAAGAAAGCAAAACGAAAAGAAAGATAAAATTTTGGAAAGAATTAAGGAATTAGAGAAGAAGTTAAGATCTAATCCAAAATCCCAGCCGATTCTAAGAGAAATCAAACTTCATCAAGCACAATATTCAACATTGATAAACCAGGAAATAGAATGGAAAATTAAGTTAATGAGACAAAAAACTTTTGAATCGGCAGATAAATGTGGAAAACTGCTAGCCTGGCAGTTGAAGAGGCGACAAAAGTTAAATACAGTGACAAATTTAGAGATAGAAGGAAGGAATATCCAGAACCCCGGAGAGATTAGAAAGTGCTTCCAGAGATACTTTAAAAAATTATATACCCAAGGGCCACAAGACGAAACCGAGATTAAACGATTCTTGGCATCAAATGGACTAGCAAAACTCTCAGAAGAAAATAGAACAATTTTAAACGGCAAGATAACACGACAGGAGATTGAGCAGGCCATCCAGAATATGAAACAGGGCAAATCGCCAGGACCTGACGGGCTGACCTCCAAGTATTATAAGACATTGAAAGACTATTTGATACAACCACTAATGGAGGTCAGCAATGAAATCATGGAGGGAAAGAAGGCGCCGGAATCGTGGAAGGAGGCTTTTATCACATTGATACCAAAATCGGAAACTGAAAAGAACCAACTCAAGAACTACCGCCCCATCTCCCTTTTGAATGTGGATTACAAAATATTTGCAGATGTTTTGGCAAGTAGATTCAAGAGGGTTTTAAACAAAGTAATTCATAAGGACCAGGCAGGCTTTCTCCCAGGTAGACATATGTATGCCAACACTAGGAATATTATAGACATATTGGAACTCTTACAAACAAACATAAACACAAGAGCAGTTTTAATCTTCATAGATGCGGAGAAGGCCTTTGACAACATTTCCTGGAAGTTTATGAAGGGGAATTTAAAAGAAATGGGAGTGGGGCGGGGGTTTGAAAATGGGATTGATGCAATATATTCAGAACAGAAAGCAAAATTGATAGTTAACAATGTGGTTACAGAAGAGTTTAAAATTGAGAAAGGGACACGACAAGGCTGCCCGATCTCCCCGTTACTGTTTATTTCAGTCCTGGAAGTGCTCCTGAACATGATTAGAGGGGACCAGCGGGTGGAAGGGATTCAGGTCGGAATGAAACAATACAAGCTTAAAGCCTTTGCAGATGATCTAGTTTTAACACTACAGGAGCCAGAATCTAGTACGAAAAGAGTTTTACAACTGATTCATGACTTTGGTCGAGTGGCTGGATTCAAACTAAACAAGCAAAAAACTAAGGTGTTGGGGAAAAACCTGACGGACACTGAGTCGGAACGGTTTCAGAGAGAGACAGAGTTGACTGTGGTTAAGAAAGTGAAATACCTAGGGGTAAACATTACAGCTAAAAATTTGAGTCTGTTTAAAGACAATTATGAAAAATGCTGGTCTGAAATTAAGAGGGACTTGGATAGCTGGTCAAAACTAAAACTTTCCTTGTTAGGACGAATAGCTGCCATCAAGATGAATGTATTGCCAAAAATGTTGTTTTTATTTCAGACACTGCAGATTGTTGACAAAACGGAGTGCTTCCGGAAGTGGCAAAAAGATATCTCCAAATTTGTCTGGCAGGGCAAAAAGCCCAGAATTAAGTATAAGATATTAACAGACGCAAAAGAAAGAGGGGGCTTTGCCCTGCCAGACTTAAAACTGTACTATGAAGCCGCAGCTTTCTGCTGGCTTAAAGATTGGCTACTTCTTGAGGACACGGACGTGTTAGATTTGGAAGGTTTTAACAACGCATTTGGGTGGCATGCATACCTATGGTACGACAAGGCTAAGATTTATAAGGTTTTCAAGAACCATATTGTCAGAAAAGCAATATTTAATGTTTGGACTAAATACAAAGACTTACTAGAGAACAAAACACCGAGGTGGCTGTCCCCTCTGGAGGCTAAGGCCTTAAAAAGACCCAATATGGAGGCCAGATGGCCGAAATATTGGGAAATAATAGAAAAAGATGGAAATAATTGGAAACTGCAGAGTTTGGAAAAAATGAAAGGTAAAGTGCAAGACTGGCTACATTATGCGCAGATTCAAGAAATTTTCAAGAATGATAAAAAGTTAGGATTCCAGGTGGAGAAATCGAAATTGGAAACAGAACTGTTAGAACCTAAGACGAAGGTATTGTCAAAAATGTATAACTTGCTGCTGAAATGGAATACACAAGACGAAACGGTGAAATCGGCTATGATAAAGTGGGCACAGGATGTTGGGCATAATATTATGTTTGAGGACTGGGAAAGGTTGTGGACCACCGGGCTGAACTTCACTGCATGTAATGCACTGAAGGAAAATGTAATGAAAATGATATATAGGTGGTACATGACCCCAGTGAAACTGGCCAAAATATACCATTCGTCTGAGAATAAATGTTGGAAATGTAAGGAAAATGAAGGAACATTCTTTCACCTCTGGTGGACTTGCCCTAAAGTGAAGGCCTTTTGGGAAATGATATACAATGAGTTAAAAAAGGTGTTTAAGTATACCTTTATCAAGAAACCAGAGGCCTTCCTTCTGGGTATGGTCGGCCAGTATGTGTTAAAGAAAGATAGAACATTTTTCATGTATGCTACAACGGCGGCAAGGATACTCATCGCTAAGAATTGGAAAACCCAAGATCTACCCACGCTGGAAGAATGGCAGATGCAGCTGATGGACTATATGCAACTAGCCGAGATGACAGGCAGAATCCGCGACCAGGGAGAAGAAAGGAGTGAAGAAGACTGGAAGAAATTTAAGATTTACTTACAAAAGCATTGTAATTTGGTTGAATGCTAACAAGGTTGCCAGATCAAAGATAATTGTCTATCACTAAATCATATTTTATAAGTTATATTTTGAGTTTAAACAAAATTATTGAGTTTGTGAACATTTAATAATTTGTTTTGAAAAATTTTATTTTTAAATGTGCAAGTGGAAGCGGGAGGCGTGAGGGAGTCTATGACAGAATGAAAAAATGTTAACAAAGGTATCATTTGTTAAATATGTATTACTATGGAAAACTTAATAAAAAATATTTATAAAAAAAAAAAAAAAATGCAGCAGCAAGAGCACCAGGTCGGCTCCAGCAGTGCATTTGCACCACACAAACCTCTCGCCTCCCTCTCACTCCTAAAAAGCAATGGCAAACCACTGTAAGGGAGCTGGCAGAGAGAGAGAGAGAGGGAGAGAGAGAGAGAGAGAGAGAGAGAGAGAGAGAGAGAGAGAGAAGTTGGCTAACTAGCAGTCAGTTTCTTTACCAACAAAAACATAGAAAACACAGAGATTTCAAACCTGTCTAAATGAAGCAGTTGCACAAATTTCTTGTAACCCCTCTCTCACTACCTAGGCCTCTGTGTCTAACTCCTCCCTCTGTGCTCTTCTGCTCCAAGCACTCCCTCTGTGTCTTCCTGGCTTGCTGCTTGGCAAACATGCAATAAACACCTTGTTCTAGGAGGGGGCGGGTGGCAAGCTGTCAGCACAGAAGCTATTGAGTGGCTCTGAGAGAGAACTGCAGGGTTTACCTCTGCCTTCGCTGTCAGTGCCTGCATCCAGACTGGAAACCTCCTCACCCTGTCCTGTCTCCTTGCTATCCCTCAAATGCCCTGCTTCTAGCAGTTCCCAGCTCATCCTCTCAAGTAGAGCCAGAGTTCCACCACCAGTCCCCAGGCTCAAAGACCTCTTCTTCAGCACTGTCCGTGGGGCACTCTTGGGTCAAGCAGCTTCCACTACTTTTCCTCATCCAGTCAGTCCCTGACACCCACCTGCCCAGCAACTCCTGAGGCACCCCCTCCACACTTGGTGAGTCACTTCTGATAATTCTGCTGATCATTATCAATCTTCACCTGGCAGGTTACTTTCAGCAATCCACTTCTGGCTATCACCAATCTTCTTACTGCAAATTCTAGACTCATGCAATTTATAATACATGAAAGTGAACTCAACTATGGGCATCTCTGATTAATTCAAATGTATGTGTTCAGCCTCAACCATGTATTTGGGTTGCTGAATGTTATCTTCCCACCACCACCAGGTACAAATTGTTTGCATGTAGCAAAGGTAGCTTTCTGATAATAAAAGAATGGCATTATGGGATAGAAGAAGGCCCAGGAGCCATCGATTTTGCAGAGTCAAATTGACGGCTGCTTAAACAGCCCAGCAAAATCTCCTGCAGCCATAACTTTTCCTGGAGTTCATGAGCATCACAACTTTTTTTCTCTCTCTCCCTCAAGAAGAAAAGTAACAAAAGACATGGAGGTGATTCAGAAGACATACTGCCAAAGGCACTTGCAGGCAAAAAAATATTGAAAAAGCTTTTTGTGCACAAAACTCTCTAACAGTAATACACGTATCAGAAGGAAAACAAGACAGAAAACATAAGGCCCCAAAAGGGGAGGGGAAATAAGACAATTCCTTTGGAGGCTAGAATTCAGTGAAACAAGACTAAGGAATAGACCTTGTCCAGGAGATAAGATGATTTCAAGTCAGAGGCAGAATTCAATAATTCTAGCAGCCTGATCCAATTAGCTATACCAATGCAAACACAAGTTACATTATTCTGTCCTGTATTTGACCCATTCCGATGATCTCTTCTACATAGATTTAGGCAAACACCATGAAAAACAAGTATATACAGTGGTACCTCTGGTTGCAAACGGGATCCATTCTGGAGGCCCGTTTGCAACATGAAAAGAACGCAACCCACGCCTGTGCATCTGCGCATGTGCGAGTTGTGATTCACCACTTCTGCACATGCGTGTGATGTCATTTTGCGCATATGCGCATGCGCAAGCAGCAAAACCCGGAAGTAACCCTTTCCAGTAGTTCTGGGTTGCCGTGGGGTGTATCCTGAAAGAACATAACATGAAGCGGATGTAACATGAGGTATGACTGTACTGGAAATTGCAAAGAATGAATGAATGGGGGGGGGGCTGGACAGTGACCAACAAAGCAGTTCCATTAGCACAAGGATTTCTGGCTGTACAAGGTCATTTCCCTTCCCTCTGTTCTCCTCACACTTCCCCAGGTGACCCCTGAAAGGTTGAGGGCAGGATGAGAGGTCTGCAGGGAGAGGAGAGGGAGAGAACATTCTGTGCTAACCAAAAGCCCTCATGCTAACTAAACAATTTTACTGAATACCTCCCAGTGCCTGCAAAATGAATAGCGGAGAACCACACTCATCATCGACCATAGCTCCCCTATTGAGTGAGAACCTCTGTTGGGTGAAAATCTGAGTTTGCTACACATAGTATGGGAATTAAATCCTAGAAATGCTGTAGACACTAAGTGCTGCTGTGTTTTGGCTTTGGGTGATCAGCCACAATCAGTGCCAGATTTACATATAAGCTAAACAAGCTATAGCTTAGGGCCCCACTCTCTTGCCCCCCCCCCCCCAAAAGGAAAAAAAGCGTTTGCATTATTAAGTTTGTTATGAATAAAAAATCATTTTAAGTTAGAGCTTTATTATTTCACTTTTAATATACTTCTTAATTGTATTTCACTATTGATATACTTCCTAATTGTATTTTAGTTCAAAAAAATACATACTTTGTTATGTGCAAATGGCTTTAGATACCTATTAGGTCCATAAATTACCATATAGCATATATTCAACGCAAAAAAAAAACAGCGACAATTTGTTGATGACAAAGGATAGCTGGACATATAAAGGCCCCCATTACCTTCAGTAGCTTAGGGCCTCAACAAACCTAAATCTGGCTCTGGCTACAATGATTTTAGACAGAGTTGTCTGTACTCCTCTGTCCCTACCCTGTATCAATCTGCCTAAAAGTGTAATATTTTATGGGATTTGCCCAGGGAAAGCAACACTGAAGGACAGAACTAGAATATGTAATATTAAAAATGTTTAGAACTTTATGGTATAATAGTACTGTTTATTCTCTGGTAATGTGGGGTGGTGGAAGAGAGAAATCCCTTAACTAAGAAGTTCTATCATATTTCTTTTTCGTTTGTAAAGCAGATTTTTTTCTCCAACAACAACAAAATATCATTGTCTTGCTCTCATTATTGTCCTAAGATATCTCAGCCATCTGTAACGCAGCAATGGACTACAATACATCTCACATTGTTACCTGACACGATATGAAGATAATCTAAATTTGAATCAGGATTATTTACTGAACTCTGCCAAAGAAAGAAACTGTGCATTTCTGAGAAATGACTTTATTTCCCCATCTATTGGTCAGAGTCTTATGTAAGTTTCTATTGATTGTGGACAGTTGGAAAAATTAACAGGAGAAGAAAGAGAAGAGAGATGCATCTTGTAAACAAAAAAAGAAAACCAGGTCAATTACAATTTTATATATATATATATATATATATATATATATATATATATATAATCTCCAGTTGAAAAATTAATAAAGCAGATACTTACTGCAGAATATGTCACATACAATATGATGCCTACAAGCTGTCAATATTGTAATACAGTCATATAATTAATATGATAATATTCAAATCTCCATAATATGTGGATGGTTCCTGATGAGGACCTAACTTGCTCTTTGCCAGCTATCCATCAAAGTGCTTATTCATTTCATAATATTGATGTTGTTTCTGAAATTATTTTTTCATCAATGCTATCATCATATAAATTATTGTATGAATCCATCATTATTTTGTAATATTGATAACTCAGTTATGGTATATAACTATTTCAGTTATTTATGAAGTGTACATAATTGCAATGGGCCTTCAGTTGTAGTTCTATCTTTTGTGAATGAACACATGCAAGATTGACACAGACTAAAAATAGATGCATCCACCCTTTTCTTTGAGGTGAGCAATGTGAGTTCCTGAAATTTGTACCCAACCCAGGTTCACCAGTTTGTCAACTTTTGACAGGCAGAGGGCCTTCTCGGTAGTGGTTCCCGCTCTGTGGAATGCCCTCCCATCGGATGTCAAGGAAATAAGCAACTATCTGACTTTTAGAAGACATCTGAAGGCAGCCCTGTTTAGGGAAGTTTTTAATGTTTGATCTTTTATCGTGTTTTTAATAGTCTATTGGGAGCCGCTCAGAGTGGCTGGGGAAACCCAGCCAGATGGGTGGAGTATAAATAATAAATGATGATGATGATGACACACTACAGAATGTTGTAGTCCCTGAAGATTCCTTCCAGGGAAGCTTTTCAGAAGCCAGAAGAGATGGTAGGATGAAAAAGAGCCAGAAAAGTCCATTGCATGCCTGGAACTCCACTCATGGTCCTCTGGATCCAAGCCATTCCCCTTGTTTAGTATTATTTCCTTTTCAAGAAATTATTATTCGAAGAAATAATAGTGAAGCTAAGTGGTACATCCACCTTCCTTTTCTAGCCAATGTATTTGAAACATTAATCTTCCTTTTCCTATAATGCCACACTTTCACTTTTCCTTTTTTTCTGAATTGCTACCACTTTGTATCATTCTGATGGAGCTAAACAAGTAAGACAGACCTCGTGTTTCTCATGTATTATCTTCATTTTAAAAGTGAGACAGAAAGGAAAGGCCCATCTAGCAAAAATGAATTTCAGATGTTGATAGTAAACCATAATGCTTTTTTTCTCCGCCCTCATAGATCTATGTTCTTCATAATTTAAATCTGGGGTGTCAAAAAAGCATCCATTTTGGAATTTCTTGAGCTCTCAAAACCATAAAACTACACTAAGATGCTGAAATTGTTTATTCCATTGGCCTCTAGGTATTTCCTAACAGCTTTAAGGAAGGCTTGGTTGTGGTTGTGGGTACCTGGAATATGGCATAGTAATAACCTTCAGTAAAATGCCTGCAGAGCTTAAATTTATAACTTCTAATAAATGGAGGCAGTGACTGTCCCTCTTAGCTGTTCTGTAATCTTCCTTCATAAATCCAGACCTTTCTGCCCCACTTAACGTTGGCCAAAGCAACAAATGTGAAAATAACTTCTTCTTCTTTTGTGCTGCAGCATTTGCCGTTTTAAGAATTATTAGCTATATTATGATGGCGCCTGGAGGTCTTCATGAGGATGAACACTGCAGTATTTTAGGGTATGCAGAAATGGGAAGCACGCTGCTTTGAAGCATTTGGGATGAAACTTATTAAATTGCTAAAAAATGAAACATGATCCCAACCCCTATTCCCCAAACTGGCGTCTCCAAGGTTATCAAAGAAGCAAGAACTGAACCCAGAACTCATGGATGCTGTTCCCATACCCTTCCTTGTGGTAAAGATTGATGTCAGTAGCTTCCTTGGTCCCTTTCAAATTATACACACTTTCATGGAAGTAATTTGTATTGAACAGAGATTCTCAACTAAAGAATTACAAAGGAGCACATCCCATATTATATACCAAACCTAATGCAATATTTTTGCACAAAATTCACTGATTTTTGCAGTTTTCCTGGACAATTCAGACCAGGACCCATAACTCATGTGTGAGCATAAATTCCATGAAGTTTCCTAGATACATACAGGCTTCACCCATTGAGAAAACAGCCCCCCCCCCCCGGTGTATTATTGATGCATCTGAAAGCTAACATTTTAGATATGACACTTAAGAATCTGACAAACATCCCACAGAGAATCACTACGCTGAAGTGGATATGACTGTCAAAAATCCCTTTTGAGCCATGAAACTCTCTCACAGAGTTACATCGGGCAAGTTATTGCTCAGTCTATTCTACCTAACTAGGTAGTACTCAAATCGAGCAGTGGACAGCATGGTGAAGTACAGGCACTGACCTGACCTCCTGGCAGGTGAGTGACTGCTGCTTATTGTGGGAATGTTCAGGGTGGCAGGAGAGGATATATTGTTTAATAACATCCTTCCTAACTTGCACTAGCAAGTTTCTTTATACAGCAGAGTTACATTCCCCTTTCTTACATGCACAGCAGATAGCTAGTTGTAGTGTAAGCCTCTCACTATTATACAATTCAATCTCTCACTATTATACAATTCAATCTGTGTAAGATTGAATTGTGCGTTCCTCGTAATTTCCCTTTAATCCCTCTTAAAAGAATAAAGACCCAACAATCTTATTTAAAGTTGATGAAAGAAGTTTACTCACATCAGTTCACAGTTGCATTCCTGAAGGCAGACTTAGTTACAAATATGTATATGTGGATCTACCCCATATGGGGAAATAGAAGCTAGCAGAGCATTCCTAGCTAAAAAGGTGGTCCAACAAAGAAGGAAGTGAAAAAGAGGGGGAGAGTGCTGCGTGACTCATTCTTTTGTTACCTGGACAGGTAAGGTCACGCCCACCTCTAGTCCCATGCAGGGGAAGGATGCTCCAGCCCAGGAGGAACAGGAAGTTTTGACTGGCTGGATCAACATCCCCTTGTATGTCCATTCTGGGAAAACAAGGAATATTGTACAGTGGTACCTCAGGTTAAGAACTTCATTCGTTCTGGAGGTCTGTTCTTAACCTGAAACTGTTCTTAACCTGAAGCACCACTTTAACTAATGGGGTCTCCTGCTGCCGCTGCACCGCCGCTGCACAATTTCTGTTCTCATCCTGAAGCAAGGATTAACCCAAGGTAATATTTCTGAGTTAGCGGAGTCTGTAACCTGAAGCGTATGTAACCTGAAGTGTATGTAACCCGAGGTATCACTGTATTTGACTGCTCCCAGTGGTTTACATCCCACACTTATCAGAAGGGAGAAGGCAAGGGCAAAGGGGTATGGAAGGTGGCATGGTGCAAACGCACCAGCAGGAGCACTAGTGCAAATGCACTCAGCCAGTGCATTTCCAGTCTCGCCTGGGCCTATCACCTCCTCTCCGCACTCCCAGTAGGCAGCAGCAGCAGCAGCCTGCCATCTGCTGCTTACTGGAAGCAGCCATCTGCTCCTTCTTGAGTTTCCAGAGAGGCCCAGTTTGCTGAAACCCTTCCATTTCTTCCTGTGACTCCTTGAACTTTACGTTGGTTTGATCTATATTTTAGAAACTTCCTGTAAACAAAAAGCAAGAAGGGAGAAGGTTGCTTATGCTCAAAGATCGCGGGCTCATTTTCCTGTTGATTGTTATGAGGTAGATTAAATGGGTGGCATTACTAGAGTAGTTTGGGAAGATTCCCGGGAGAGGAGAAGAATGAGATTGATTTTCTTTCCCCATTTCTTTTAAAATAAGCATTACTAAAGGAACAATGCAAACTTAGGGCATTCAGCACACCACCTGATCATATTTATCTCCATCCTTCTTGGCAGAACTACTGCATTAGCGTTATTTGCTAATGTAATGTGTTTGGCTATTGGACTGTATACACAGTATTGCCTCTTCTCTCTTCCACAAACAATTTCACCCCTTCCTCCTTTCCTCGTGTGGTTTTCTTTGGTTAATAACACCCTCTAAGTAGTTAATGCAGTATTATGATTTGTTGCAGGGTGGAAGTCTGAACAATACTTGACCTCCCACAGATCACCAATGATTTAAAGTGGCAGTCTAAATTGTACGCATTAGCCGGGGCTACAACGTTTAATACACCCATAAAACAGAGTTACTTCAAAGCAGAACCAGCCTCAGAAGCAACATTCTGAATACAAATGTAAACGTGCCACAAGGAGGGGAAAAAACATCATTGGCTAACAAATATGTTGCAACCCTAAATTGTTAGATACTAAGCATTTTGATCTTATTTTATTTTTCAATCGGAGGAGGAAGAAAAAATCACTTGCTTGTCATCTATAAAACAGCATTATGAGTATAAAGAGTGTGCAGTGAATATTAAGAGCTTTATTTTCTTTATGCAAACAGTGCAATATTCTATAGCCAACCAAAAGCAGTTTGAAAGACTAACCCAACATGTTCAGAAAAATTAATAACAAATGCATCATCAGATCAAGGAAAATAATCATACTACTCAATTCTGTGTTGGCCAGACCACATCTGGAACACTGTGTCCAGTTCTGGGAGCCTCAATTTCAGAAGGATGTGGAAAAGCTGGAACCTGTGCAGAGGAGGACAACTAAGATGATCAAGAGTCTGGAAACCAAGCCTTATGAGGAACGGTTGAAGGAGCTGGGTATGTAGCCTGGAATAGAGGAGACTGAGAGGAGATATGATAGGCATCTTCAGATATCTCAAGGGCTGTCACATGGAAGATGGAGCAAGTTTGTTTTCTCATGCTCTGGAGAGTAGGACTTGAAACAATGGCTTCAAGGAGATTACAACTAAATATCAGGAAGAACTTTCTGACAGTAAGAGTTGCTCAACAGTGGATTGGTCTCCCTTGGGAGGTTGTGCACTCTCCTTCCTTGTAGCTTGGATGGCTATCTGTCATGGATGCTTTAGATGAGATTCCTGCATTGGACTAGATGACTCTTGGGGGTATCTTACAACTCTAAGATTGTTTGTTGTTGTTGTTGTTGTTGTTACATGTAGCACTAAATTGTGAGTGGTATCCAACTAAATCATACACAGGGAAAACATTTGAATCAATGGACTTAAGTTAGTCACAACTAGGCCCATTGATTTCAATGGTTGTATTCTGAGTGTGACTTAGAGTGCAATCCTAACCCTGTCCACAGCCCAACAGGGCTTAATTTAAGCTGAAGGATGGTCACCTGTATCTGCAAGCACTGCCAAGCATGCAAGGGCGGAAGAAGATTGGGACTGGCACAATGACCAGGCCTCAGTTGGGCCCAGTGCTACCACATGTGGGGCTAAATCGGGATCCAAAAAATCCCATACCAGCTCAGTCTGCCCCCACCCCATCTATGCCACCACCTATGGCACTTCTGTCTGCCACCTGTTTAGCAGGCAGAAGGGGGAGATCCATGTCAGCAGCATGACACTGGCATCAGATACCACCATCTGATTTAATATTGCATTCAAAATGGGCCAGTGGAGAGGTGTTGTTGTTGTGTTGTTGTTGTTGTTGTCAGGGCCGGATTTAGATTTGATGAGGCCCTACTGAAGGTAATAGGGCCCTTTATATGTCCAGGTGTCCTTTGTCAACAACAAATTGTTGCTGTTTTTGTGTTGAATATATGCTTTATGGTAATTTATGGACCTAATAGGTATCTAAAGCCATTTGCACATGTTGCCATGCAACCAGTCTATGCAGAATGTATGCACCCTATATATAGAAATAAGCAAACAAGTGATATTTAAGGGAGCAGGCTAGCAGGCGGGGCCCATTACTTACATCATAGGAGCCCACAAAACACGGTTGCTGTATGTAGGTTTTATTTTATTTGTTTTTTAGCTTATATTTTGAAAATGTACATCCAGTTTTTTCCCCTTTAATTCCCCCCCCCCCCCCCGAGAGTGAGGCCCTAAGCTATAGCTCAGGGGTCAGCAACCTAAGGCCCATGAGCCAGAAGAGGCCCACAGATGTCGTTTGACTGGCCCATGAGCCGCCCCCGAACTGAGCTGCCCGCTTGCATGCTGCGCTAAACCGACACAACGCAACATGGGGACTCACTTCTGTTGCACCGAAAATCACATATGCACAGACGCAGACACCAAAAATCTCTGGCCCATGTGTGGGACCAGTCCGGCCCAGGCAAGATAAACCTTGCTGATCCCTACTATAGCTTGTTTAGCTTATATGTAAATCCAGCACTGGTTGTTGCTGTTGCTGCAAGTTATTTAACTCCCATTGACATTCTGCAGTTGTCAGATAGCACAACCTGCAATATCATAGGGAGCCTTTGCCCATACAACTAGCGCAATGGGAAAACTTTTGATACTACAATATTCCACGGACTGCGAGCATCCTTTTCTTCAACTAGATAGGAAAAATATCAAGGGTTATCTGGTACTGATTGACTGAGTAGTCTCAAAGCTATTTGCTGACAGGGACATCCTTTCTTAGATGCTTATATGGTAGATTACTCCAGCAAGTGTCAGATGTCAGGCAGAATGATGGGTAGAATAAAGTGAGTTAGAAAACAAAATGCCATTGTTCAAATTAATGCATTCTGCCAAAAAACATATTTAGGGGGTTTCTTCCCCCTCCTAAATCTAAAATTATCTCTCCCCACCCCAATTATAAAATTAACAGTTTGCAGGGCTTTATTTCAAGTCACAAATATTTTAACCAGAGCTCCCTTGGAGAGAGAAACAGCTTTTGCAACCAGCTGGTGCGAAGTTATATTTGGCTTTGACAGCCTGGCTGCAGTTATCAGCTTAGCAACTCATAAATACCACTAAAAAAACAATGCTGTGTATGGCATGCATGACAAGGAAACCCCTAAAAGGGACCTTACTACCAAGGCCTGGTCTAATATTTTCCTGACTTGTTCCATGCTGGTACTTGTATGGAACTAGCCTGGGACTAAGGCGCACATCACAGTGACAGTGGCCTTTAAAGACACTTTGCGTTGTACAAGTCCCCATCTCTAAATAATCTAACATGGAACACTTCTTGCTATCCGAATCCTGTGATAATTCAGGAATTCCCTTTGCGTGTCTTAAAATGCTAAAACCAAAGGATTTCATTCTTATATGGCTTCTGTGACCTCTATTTCCCTACCCCAGAGTCACTAAAGTTACTGTAAGAACAACAGCAGCAGCAGCAATTTCCATATGCTTACCATAGAATCCATTAGACTCATCTGTTAAGTGTAGAGTTGGAAGGGACCCTGAGGGTCATCTAGTCCACCCCCTGAAAGTCAAGAATCTCTACACATGGTCCCTTCATCCAATTTGAAACCACATTAGAACCTTCGTAGCTTTGCAAATGTGCTAGCTGTTTTATTGCTGCACCGACAAAGAATGGTGTACCTTTTTACATACTTTCATTAAATGAGGAGGGGGAGAAAGGGAACAACAACAAGAAAAATCCAATCTGGAAGGCCTTTTCAGTTAAACACCAGGGTTTCTTTTTTTTTTTTTATAACTAGCTTTAAAATTGGCAGAGAGGTTGCACAGTGAAATAATGCAATATATTACATAAGGTTTGATGTAAAATAGCTTTTGAAAGTTCTCATAAATCTATGCTGGGTAAGTGTGTCTGAATTATCATATACAGTGTAAAGAACTTCATTTATCTGCCACTGCATGTAAAATTGGTTTCCTGGGGAAATGAAGGTGGTTACTGTAGTAACACGGTGCTTGTAACAGAATATAACATGACATTTTTTAATACTGTATGAGCACAGGTAGGTTGGACAAGTACATTTGAAAAGAATGGTCCCAATCCAATTGTGAGTTTGTGCACTTGTCTGGGCTATGTGTGTGGCCCAGTTCGAAAAGCAGGAATTGAACTAATCAGCCGTTCTTTAAGACATGGGAGAATTACATTACATTACATTACATTACATCAATACCTATTCCAAATAGCCTTTGGCATCAATATTCCTATATTAAGAGGACAAGGTGCATGAAGTTCTGGCAGTTGAATCAGAGGGAGGAAGCATTCAACCTGTACCTTATTTGCACATGAGTTACCTTATCCAGATGTTGATCTGTGCATGGAAGGCAGACAGCTTTTGAAGTAAAAAAAAAACAAAAACCCACCAGCAGATTTCATGGTGGTACATTTGTTAGCAAATCCTAAATTCTCAGCTTCCTGCTTTCTGAAATGCACTTGATGGAATATGTGGTCAGCTGTAGAATATCCTATAGAATATTCCCTCAAGAGTCAGGGAAGCTCTGAAGAGTGGAATCCCAACCATGTTTATTCAGAAGTAGGACCAGCAGACATCAAAGCCTCAGGAGGACTACATGGGGAATGGCATTATTCCAGATATCCACATCTAAATATGACTGCACCGAGATTATTTTTCTGTAGTATTCTTACTCATGCAGAAAAACACCTCACAAAAAGAGTATTTATCTAGCTGTATCTACAGTCATGCTGGGGTTTCTTTTGTCAACAGACATTGGAATAACACAAATAATTACATTATTTCATCAGGGTAGTGTTTTATCAATCAACATGTACACATCAGCAATGTTTACAAGGAAACCACTTGAAAGAAATGAAAGTACTGAAAACCATACATGCTTTCATCACTCTGTACAAAAATGGGAAATGCAATGGATTCATAATGTGTTGGTCCCATTCTGGAAATGCAGTAATTCAGACCTCCAAAATTCCAGGGGAAATTTAGATGAGAATTTCAGAAGCGTCCCTAATCCCTACATGAGGTAATAAATAAGAGAAAAATCAGACTGGGCAAAATAATGGTAACACCCAGGAGCCAGCTGGAAGGATCTCACTCTTTGGAATACAATGGTGGATTTGATTCTTTGAAACTTAAAACAGTTTGAAACAGTTAAGTCCAGTCATGGACAACTCTGGGGTTGCAGCACTCATCTTGCTTTACTGGCCGAGGGAGTTGACGTTTGTCCACAGACAGTTATTCTGGGTCATGTGGCCAGCAAGACTAAGCTGCTTCTGGCGAAACCAGAGCAGTGCATGGAAAACCTGTTTACCTTGCCGCTGGAGCGGTACCTATTTATCTACTTGCACTGATGTGCTTTTGAACTGCTAGATTGGCAGGAGCTGGGACTGAGCAACAGGAGCTCGCCCCTTCATGGGGATTCGAACTGCTGACCTTCCAATTGGCAAGCCCTAGGCTCAGTGGATTAGACCACAGCACCACCTGGAATCATGGATCTCACTGATGAAAATACTTCTTTTTTAGAGGTCTTTTGACACTGTTGAAATGGATATGCCTATTAATCAGCAGTGGCAGCTAGTTGGGAGTGGTTCACACCCACACTTGGTTGCATCTTGGATTATATCAATTTGATTGGATTCTTCTCGATGAATTTACGGAACATTATCTGCCTACCTTGCTAGATGACCATTTCATTCCTCTAACAAAATGGGCTCTCTGGCTCATGTACATTTAAAGGTAAAGGTAAAGGGACCACTGACCATTAGGTCCAGTCTTGACTGACTCTGGGGTTGCGGTGCTCATCTCACTTTATTGGCTGAGGGAGCCGGTGTACAGCTTCCGGGTCATGTGGCCAGCATGACTAAGCCACTTCTGGTGAACCAGAGCAGTGCACGGAAATGCCGTTTACCTTCCTGCCAGAGCGGTACCTATTTATCCACTTGCATTTTGATGTGCTTTCGAACTGCTAGGTTGGCAGGAGCAGGGACCGAACAATGGGACTTCACCCCATCGTGGGGATTCGACCCGCCGACCTTCTGATCGGCAAGTCCTAGGCTCTGTGGTTTAACCCACAGCACCACCCATGTCCCTATTCCACCCATGTCCCTATTCCACCCGCGTATAGCACATTAAATCTCTTCTTTAAGAAACCGAAATGATGTTTTGTTTTACATAAATAACTTGTTTAGATCAACAGCACCCATTCTTTTACTTTCTCGGTCATTTAGTGGAAACAATCAATGGGTTGTTTTGAATGAATGAATGAAACTTTATTTGTGTCAGCCATTGGCCATAGTAACAAAAAACATTGCAATATACACAGAACAAAATAAAAAGTTAATTATATAAAACACAGTTTAGGGTCCTGAATCAGCAGTCAAATAGTGGACCTTATTCTGATTGCCCCAGCTAGAAACCTTTCAACCTTTGCAGTCTTCTCCTCTTGATCTGCCAGGAGAAACGACACTGTGGCAGTGGTTGGGCAACCCGGAATGGTCAATAAAAGGCATGATAATCTCATTCCTAAAATCTTTGTAAAGTGTGCAAGCCAGGAGGGCACGTACCACTGATTTGGTGCTGCCATCTCCGCATGAACATAAGTGCTTTTTGTATGAAATCTGTTGGAATCGTCCCTCAAGTACAGCCAAGGGCATTCAGGTACATTCAGTCTTGCAAGGGTGAAGGCATGTCTATATTTTGGAATTGCCAGATTATACAGATAGGGTGCCAGGGAGTCAAAATGGGAAGATGGAAAATGGTCATACCATGGGCAAAATTTCCTTAATGTGGCCAAGTTGTTCTGATGCTTGATACCATTTAGGCATTGGTAAATTAGACTGTTTGCTTTGCTACAATCCACAGTGAGTAGCTGTTCTGGGGATAAACCACAAGAGTGCAGTTTTTGATTGACAATTTTAGACCAGGCATGCAATGGGCTGTTTCCTATGATCCAAGAGCTCATTTTTGCATCTGTTCTCAAGCGTATGCCTTCAGATGTACCAATTCAGTGGACTCACCTTTCCATCTCTGTATGACTTACAGTATCTTTATTAAGGACTATTTATTGCATGCTACTGATGTCTTCTCTAGCCATAACAATATACAGTGGTACCTCGGGTTACAAACACTTAGGGTTACAGACTCTGCTAACCCGGAGGTAGTACCTCGGGTTAAGAACTTTACCTGAGGATGAGAACAGAAACCACACACCGGCGGCACGGTGGCAGCGGGAGGCCCCATTAGCTAAAGTGGTACCTCGGGTTAAGAACGGTTTCAGGTTAAGACTGGACCTCCGGAACGAATTAAGTTCATACCCCAAGGTACCACTGTATAGCATAAGATTACCTCTGAGTGAACTGAAGGATATATGGACCATTCTACATGTCACAAAAACACAAGGATCCTTGGGATGGATGCTATAAACTTTGTCCCTAGGAAAGCACTTAATATGAACAGGAAATTTAAAACTGTATATAAGAAGTTTCAGTAACTTTTTAAGAGTAATGTTTTTCATGGGAGAAAAGATTTTTATTTAGGAAACAGAGGTATTTCTCACACAAACCAAATAAATGCCCCAAATAATGTCTGTGACTTATTTAAACATGATTTCACATCTCAGCTAGAATAGTTCTTTTGGATTATGACTGCTTTTCTCTTGAAATGCCTCATTTAGCTACCCAAACACAGAACACTGTAATAAACATGATTTTTGTCTAATTTTATCACCACTTTCTTCACACTTTCTTCTAAAGTTCATTTTACCACCTGAGAATTTTTTTGCGAGAAGCTCACATTTAAATCACAAAGTGAAATAAATACACATTTGCTTTTTTCACTGCATATACACATTCAGCATGGATACATGTTAGGAAGCTATGGGTGGTCATAGAGGCATGCCGCAAACATTGACATGTGATTCAAATGCATTGGATGAAATCCATCTGTGGCATTCTGCTGGCACAATGGGCTTCCACTTGTAAAAATATAACTTTCTCCTTTCTCCTCAACCTTCCACAGCCCTTGGACAACCTCTGCTCTTGGAAGATCATCTGGAGCAGATTAGGTTTGTGGGTTGCTTCATGGGGGAAGAGAAGAATAGGAATTCCATTGTGTTTGCTGGAATGACACTGGAACTCACCAATCTACATGTGCAGGTTTATGGGAAATTCCTGTAAGAAGCTGTCTTCTATGCAGGAATATGGTCCTAAGACCTACACTTTTCTCCTCCCGCCACTCCCATGCATCACAAACCAATTTATAGAGGACCAATTTAACTTTTCTAGAGTTCACCACCACAAGTTTCCATTTACATGCACATGAGAGAACGAGATATTACCATGCAAATGAAAGTAGTTTACACCCTTACTTTATTTAATTTTAAAATAATGGCATCATTTTCAGGATTGAACTGAAAGTTGTAAGCAACAGTCTTATTTAGAAAACAATTACTTCGGATCAATCCCTGCTATTTTTGGAATCCTGAAGATGGACATTTCTCCCTCCTTTAACCACCTCAGCCAGTCAATGCATGGAAGCTACTCCATCCTTCCCAGTTTGCCTCCCCAATTCTAGTCAATCATAGCATTTTATGTTCACCCTAAACCAATCTGTGAGAATCTTTAAACCCCCTACCTCCTAGTGTCCCAACCAATCAGATAACTTTTTGGCAGGTAGCTTGTTTGATCCTCAATTGCCGCCTCTCATACAATCCCATCACCATAATAACTCACCAATAGATTGTGTTGGTTCAATAAGCAGGCTTCTTATAGAGTTCACTAATAAGACCAAAACAGCCTTCTATCCTGTTTTAAGAAATTGCTGCTGTAGTTATTGAATTTCTCTGTTTACTCCTCAACTGAGAACAACTTTAATTTTTTAAATTAAGGTATATAAAGAAAAATACAAAACTTAATATCTCTTCCCTCCCCCCTTTTTTTCAGCAAACCGAGACTTTTTATCCAAAAACAATAAAAACACAAATGGGGGGGGGAATAGAGAAGGGAAAAGAAATAAAAAAGAAAGTAAAGAACTTCTGATTCTTCATCTGTCTGATATCTGAAAATAATATTCACTTCATCCACTCCAATATAACACCCAACAAAGCCACTAAACATAAACAAACATCAAATTCAATTCTCAAATCCAGATATCATTATGGTTTAATTAGTGGGAAATATGTGCAAAAAGGACAAGAGGCTTCACAACAATGAGCAATGCTAAAAACAAAACACTCAAACATCAATATCAGTAGCTCTCATTCCACAGCTTTCATCTGCTATCACTGTCTTCTTAACACTGGTGTGCTGTTTTCCTCCATTCAAGGGCAAGATGTGAAATATAAACCATGAACTCCAACTCATGAAGCCAATTTCTTGCCACATTTAATATGGTTTGATATCTCTAGTCCTATGGAAAGCTTAGTGACTTGACAGAACTTGAAAATCACCCAGAAGAATAATTTGTAAGCACATACAGAAGCTTTTCAAAGTCTTCCAAAGGGAGATCAAAGAATTGTAAAAAAAACATATTGACAGGTATCTTTCTCTTTCATTTAAAAGACTGTTGTTAAACTCAAGTTCTAACATAATGGTTACTCCTTAGGATAGACTGTAGAATGTTAATTAGAAAGAAAAGTGAATATAGTTGTGTATTTCACAAAGCCATGAAAAAGCACATGTACTTTTAACAGTTCAATTAGCACCAGTAGTTATCATAGTTCAGTGGTGTATTTTGAAAGAATATGCCATAGAAGAATGATAAATATACTGGTATGTGTTCATTAAACATTGTTTTAAGTAAAATAATACATGTTCAGTTGCATCACCTCAAGCAACCCCTACCAACATTTCATTCAGAAAACCAGCTACAAACTGCATGGCACAATGCATAGTACTAACCATCTTAAGCTGTTGTACAATTTCATCCAATACATTGTGTAAAACAGGTAGAAGTAGAGACTAAGATCAGAACCCCAATCAGATATTGGCTTGGATCTTGACTTTGGTGGGAATCTTCTCAAGATATGCTCCCACCAGCAGAAGGAGGAAGTAAACTTTCATCTACTCCCCTTTCCACAAAAAAACCTGTTCTGGAAAGATGGATAACTCTCCAAAAGAGTGGGAAGCCCGGGAGGCAGAGAGGGGATTGATGTAAATTTCCTCTCTCTTCTGCTAGAGGGATCTTAAGCTGTGTCAAAAGCCTTCTGTGGACAGAAGGAACCTTTCTTATCTTGGCGGGATAGCTCAGTTGGTAGAGTATGAGACTCTTAATCTCAGAGACATGGGTCTGGGCCCCACATTGGACAAAAGATTCCTGAATTGCAAGGATTTGTGTTAAATGACCCTTGTGATCCTTTCCAACTCAATGATTCTATTTGTGAAAGGCCAAACTTGAATCTAAGCCATCATACATAGACTGGCTGATTCCCTGGTCTGTATTCATTCACTCGTTATTTTATTTAAGATTCTTGTTTAAGGAGAATCCATCATAAGTGGTCACTCATGTGTAGACAATGCTTTGTGTACAGCTATACCAGACCTTCCAAGTGTCCCTATTTTCCAGGGATAGCACCAGTTTTGCAGAAGTCGTCCCTGTTTTTTATTTGATCCTGGAATGTCCTGCTTTTCCTTAGGACGTCCCTATTTTCATTGGAGAAATATTGGAGGGTATGGTAGGATGTCCCTATTTTCATTAGAGAAATGTCAGAGTGTATGGAGTTTTGTGACCCCTGATCCAAGGAGATACAGTGGTACCTCAGGTTACAAACACTTCGGGTTACGTGTTTTCAGGTTGCAGACCACGGGAAACCCGGAAGTACAGGATAGGGTTATTTCCGGGTTTCGCCGCTCGTGCATGCACAGAAGCGCTAAATCACGCTTTGCGCATGCTCAGAGGCACCAAATTGCATCACGCACATGTGCAGACGTGGCGCTGCAGGTTACAAACGCTACAGGTCGTGGACGTGCCTCCATCATAGATTACATCTGCAACCCAGGGTTCCACTGTAAGTAACTATACAACTTTTAGAAGACATCTGAAGGCAGCCCTTTATAGGGAAGTTGCTTAATGTTTAATGTTTTATTATGCTTTATATATGTTGGAAGCCACCCAGAATGGCTGGAGCAACCCAGCCAATGGGTTGGGTATAAATAAGAAGAATAAGAATAAGAATGAAATAGGACATCCCTATTTTCATCAGAGAAATGTTGGAGGGCCCAGTGTCCCCCTATAGCTGAGTACAGCTCTTCTTGCAGATGGCAGTGCATGGCACTCTGAAAGCATTCATCAGGATGAAACTGAATGATAAAGTCAGCATATGTTTCAGAACTTTGCACCATGAATACAAACACCAGTGATAGCTTGTGAACCCAAGTATGCCGTCAAGTTTCTCTGTGAAGAGCTGGCTTTGTAGGGTGAGAAGGATGAATTCTCCTTCCGTTTGCCCATGTGGGGTGCGTCGCTAGAGTCAGTGGGCAAAGCCTGTCAGCAGCTTGTCTGTGGCTTCAAGAGAGAAAATCCAGTACTGGCATGACTTTGTTTCCCGTCTTGTCACAGTAAGTCTTCATTAAATCCTGCTGCACCACCAGTTCCTGCTGTGAAGGCCCATTAGCAGCAGTGGCTGCAGTGTTAACATGGGGCTGAAATTAACCCACGTCACCCCTGCAAGCCTTCTGAAACATGCACCATGCAGGCACACACCAGGATTTTGCAAACCTGCTGATTGTCTAGGAGATAATGAAAGCACTCCTGTGTAAAGGAGAAACTGCTGGAAATGGGTCAGCGCTACATGCAAAGCAGCAGCTCAAAAAAAAATGCTTCTGGCAGCACAAAATATCTACAAAGAAATCTTGTTCTTCTTCGAAGCGTGGCAAATCTTCAAGGGAAAAGCATGTGTGCATCATATATCTATTGAGCTGGACAAAAATAAACAAAAGGCTAAATAATGTTTTAAAGTATCTATAAAACAAGCAATTGCACTCGTTATGCATTTGAACACACCATTCTTTTTAATGGAAATTGGTGTAATTGGGGACATCGTACTTAGCTGCCCCTCTTCCACACCACCTGTCACTGTCTTGTCAATGGCCCAACTTTGTTGGACCATAATTTCTAGTACTCAGAAATGATGGCAGCTGCAGCCAGGTGCATTTCAGGTCATGCTCTTAGTTACAAAGAAAATTTCATTTCATCTTTTTGCAAAATAGATTTTCATTGAGTTTAGTGCAAAACAAGAATAAACAGAAACTCCCTCTGCCTCCCACCAGAGATTCATTTAGGGGTGTGTGACCAGCTTGGTGGCACTGAGGGAGCCGCAGGAGATGCTGCAATTAAGATTTAGAATGGATCGTGAGAGGGGTGCCAAATTTTGATGTCACACACAGCACCATCGAAATCTGAGACCCCAAGTTCCGCCCCTGCCCCCCACCATTGCAGATCATCATTCTTGTAAGGAAAACAACAACCAGAGATGGGCACACATAGCCGGTAGAAGCCAGTTTTCTGCATTAACGATAGAAGAGGCTATAAATGCATAAGATATTTCAGTAAAATTGTCCAGATCCTGGGTGTTGTTTCATGCCTTTATATCTTCAGTCAGTTTCTCCATCAGTGCTGCTTTCCAGACCTTTTGTCTCCATGTGTGAGGTTGAAGTGGTCCAAACACTTTCAGAAACTTCCGTAAAGCCAGCTGTGGAGAGCTTTGTATTGTCTATTGCATAATGGGACTAATTTATTTAAATATTGTAGTCCAAAATGTCTGTATTCTGTCACAAGTCTGCCACATATGATACATAGCACCTTACACTGGTGCAACAAAGAGGAGAGGAGGATGAGCTAACACAATTACATTGCAGAAGCATAAGGTATCACCTATCTAACAACCTGAAAGTGAGTGCTCATTGTCTAGGGTTGCCATATTTCATTTTAGCCACTTTTAGAAAATTCCACCCAGAATGGGAAAAATTATGGAAAACGGAACTAAAATTTACAGCATGTGTGGCAATTAAGGAAAATTATATGAAAATGTTGTATAGATGGTATTTCACTCCAGTGAAATTAGCAAAGATATACAAAAATAAAGTGGAAAATTCCACCCGGATGCCATTTTTGATGGCTGAATCCCAGTTATGTCTGGGAAGTTCCAGACATATGGCAGAACTATCATTGTTATTTAACCTCCCCACAAACAAATCAGAACAAAAGTTCAATAATGACCAGATGTCGTCTGGTGCCAAATAAGCTTTGTACAAGCAAATTGCAATGAACACTCAATAAATACATTGTCTGGAGGGCTCTCACTGTGCTCAGTTGGGCTTACTCCCAGGGAATGTGTATAGGATTGCAGCCTAAGTGAAGGATGTGTGTGTTCATGTTAATGCATATGCATTATAAGGCCCTTTTGTTATTGGCATCCCTCTGTTTCAGGAGTCAACGGAGGAGTGCGCCTTTGGGGGTGAAGTCATGCAGCACACAAATTGACATTTCATACACTGCTGAGGTATATTTTGAATTGAGAATAATAACTATTCTGGGACACCATTTGAAAGAAGGTGGCAGGATGGATACTGATCTTTGTTGCGTGTTGAGGTCCCCCAAGCCACCCCTCAAAATAAATCACAATTCACACAGAATTTTTGTTTAAGGTTTTTGGCATAATTTTGGCCACAACTTTCTTAAAATACATAAATGTGAGTGGTTGCTTAGGCATTGGTTACGACTATCTGTCCCCGCCCAGGGACAGAACTGACTTCCACAACCCTGTGATAGCCAGTAAGGGAAAACATTTTGGGGGAGAAAATGGAGCTGGGCACCAGACCCTCACCTCTCCCCGCATTCTCCCAGGGGCTCTTGCACAGCCCAAGTCCCTTACCAGGGATTCAGACAAAACATGGCGAACCCCTGGATTTCTTTAATGGAATACCCTTGCAGCAGCAGCATTGGAGGGCAGGCACTGCCAACCACATGCCCTCCACCAACCAGTTTTAACCAATGCCTAACCACAACTTTAGGGACACGGGTGGCGCTGTGGGTTAAACCACAGAGCCTAGGACTTGCCGATCAGAAGGTCAGCAGTTTGAATCCCTGCAACGTGGTGAGCTCCCGTTGCTCGGTCCCTGCAACAGTGAAAGAGAACGCTCAATGCTGTGTGCTCAGTATACAAAACCTTGGTCCATCCCATAAATTGGCAACATCAGAATTTCCTCAGCAACCCAAAGCAGCCCAATCACTGCTGTGGGAATCTATATGATCCCACCCAGCAACAGAGGGGTGGCCTGTCAGACCCCACCGCAACACGTGCTCCCCATGAAGGAGAACACGCTTTATGAGAACCGGGGTATTATAAGAATGTCCTTTTCTTTCTTTCTTTCTTTCTTTCTTTCTTTCTTTCTTTCTTTCTTTGGCTTTCATTTTCCTGTGAAAACGTTGGAAGCCATGGGAGCATGAGGTGGAGGATGTGTCTGAAATGCACAGAGGAGCAAAAAGTAGGTCGCCACGAGGAAAGTGCAGCCATAGTCATTGGGTTTATGGGACAGGCAGCCTTATCATTTATTTAGCCTGTAATAATTTATTTAGAAGAGAATCCATGTATCAAAGGCTCCATGTAGACTAGCTGGAAAATAGATGGAGCAGCAGATCTGATGGCACTTGAGAAACAAGCCCATTCAGGAACCCTAATCATAGCAGAGGCAGCACAATTTCAAACTGTGAAGGAAGGTGAATTGGTTTCAGTGCAACATGAGGAAAATTATGTGTATACTCACACATAGATGCAAAAAAATAAAAAAAAATTGGGAGAGTTGATTGCTGTTCCTGAGCTGACCCTCTCCAATAGTTTACTCCATCTCTATCACCAGTTGTTAGTGGTGAGCTCTCCTGGGAACAAAAGGAGATAGGTAATGTATCAGCATTTTGCTGAACTGTATATAACATTGTCACCTTCTCCTGACACAAGACACTGTATGTTGTGCCAGCCATAAATTCAGAAGGTGCCTGATTTGTCTGTCTGATAAGGTCTCTCAGCTTACAGAAGAAAGAGGGTGACTTAATGTAAGAACATGTCAGCTGGAATATGTGGCTAGATTACAACACCAGTCACATACCACACCCCCAGCTTGTACTTCTGGCCACTTGAAGGCTACTCAGGGAACAAGAGTGCTCTTAAGGCTTGGCTGGAGAGATGTAGCCATCAGCTCTGCACCTACTCAGATCGGATGTATGATTCCATACCCTCCAACATTTCTCCGATGAAAATAGGGACGTCACATTCCATAATGGTAATTTTACTATTTGTACCCCACATATCTTACTGGGTTGCTCCAGCCACTCTGGGCAGCTTCCAACATATATATAAAAATGTAACAAAACATTAAATTTTTATTTTTATTTTTTAAAAAAATCCCTATATAGGATAGTGTTCAGATGGCTCAGGGGTCAGGTAACTCCATACCCTCCAACATTTCTCCAATGAAAATAGGGATATCCTAAGAAAAAGTGGGACACTCCAGGATCAAATCAGAATCCGGAACAGCTTCTCTAAATCAGGAACGTCCCTGGAACATAGGGACACTTGGAGGTTTGTGATTCTGATATATGTGAAGGCCTACGTCACATAACATATAGGGCTGTTTTTAAAGCAGTCCTGACTCATTCAGTGTCTGCTATGTGCTGAACAGGCCTCATAACAAGAGATGTAGTACGAATATTTCATGTGGAGCTGGATTTCAAGCAGTCTAATTGGTCACATGGTTTCTCTGCTTAGAAACACATGGGATAGACACTTTACTAAAGCTAAACATTGGATCGGTTGAGGAGTGCAGAGAGCTAATTGGCCAGAGAATAGGAGATTTAAATATTTGCAGAGCTTTCCTGAGTTCAGATGGAAGTATAAAATGTATGTAGGAGAGGAAAGTGTGTGTGGCTTTGAGACTTTCCCCCCCTTTTGTAATTTTTATTGATGTGGCTTTGAAAATTTGAGGAGGAAATTTTAGAAATTGCTTTGCATCCTCACAGGGAGACCTGTGTCCCAGTAGATCTGGTGTACCAGTTTCACTTGCATGCAGTGTTGTTTACTTTCAACTGTAGTTTACTATTGTGATGCAAGACATTTCAGATCACATTAAATTGATCAGACAATAGAGCAGCATGGATGTATTTGTTATTTATTGTGCATTGTTTTGCAAATGCTGTAAAAACTGTTTTCATATACATGTGACTAAGTGACTTGATTTTTTTAATAGACAGTTTTGAGTTTGATTAATTTTAATATAATTTTTTATTGGTTTTCCAACACAAATTAAAAACAAAACAACACACAATACATAAACAAACAAAACATATAAACATGTATAATTTCAAACCTCTTTTTCATAAACCTTACTTCCCAGACTTCCCCTTACCTCCCCTTTTCTGCATCCCTATTTTGAAATTTTTCCAACAACTCCTCACACCAATTGTCTAATTACTTATTTTCTTTTTTTTTCAGCTTCTTCTCATACTTAATCAATTGCAGCTATAATTCTATATTTTCATTTCCCTTGACATTTTAGCACTCTTTAATTTTACAACAGTTCTTAAGATATACTTTAAATTTCTTCCAATCTTCTTCCACCGTCTCTTTTTCTTGGTCACGGATTCTGCCGGTCATCTCCGCAAGTCCCATATAGTCAATCACCTTCGTCTGCCATTCTTCCAGCGTGGGTAGTTCTTGCGTCTTCCAATACTTTGCTAAAAGAATCCTTGCTGCTGTGGTGGCATACATAAAAAACGTCCTATCCTTCTTAGACACCACTTGGCCGACTATGCCCAGGAGAAATGCCTCTGGTTTCTTATGAAATGTACATTTAAGTACCTTCTTAATTTCATTATAAATCATTTCCCAGAAGGCCTTAATCCTCGGGCAAGTCCACCAGAGGTGGTAGAAGGTACCTTCAGTCTCATTACATTTCCAACATTTGTTATTGGGCAAATGATAAATTTTTGCAAGCTTGACTGGGGTCATGTACCACCTGTATAATTTTATGTATTCTCATCTTTATTGTGTGTACATTCTGTTTTGTGTATTCCTCCCCCCCCCCCATAACAAGGAAGCAGAAAGCTCACATTTTGTACCTGGTACTAACTACCAGTGTTTTGGTCTCATCACATATGTCAGAACAGTCCTCCTGAGAGCTCTCTTTCCCATCTCACCATTCCCATTCTGTTCTGTTTTAACAGATCAACTCTTATGCTTATCTGTTGGCAACAGATGAAGGGGACAAATATCCTTTGAATTAGAGAAAAAGAATGACTTTTCTTTGCCCTTCTGTGTCCAAGTTTATTTTTTTGTAGCTCTGTGTGTGTGTGTGTGTGTGTGTGTGTGTGTAAACAACTTCAGCTCCAAACATTTGCTATTGAAATCTGAAGCTCTCTAAAAGGGTGTTACCCTATGCATACATTCCCAGGAGTAAGTCTCACTGAAATGAGTGGAGTTTACTTTAGAGTAAACATGCATAGGATCAGGCTGTATGTTGCAAATTCTGTTATGGTCTACAAATCTGCTTGGCCATTCACAATCTTTAATCAGTTTACCACCACCAAATTGGAAAGCAACTCTTTAAAACAAACAAACAACCCATTTTATAAATGAAGAAGTTACAGGGTGTGTGAAGATACCATGAGATAGGCAGAGCTTATAGATGCTGATGGAATGGGCCCATATTAATTTCCGTTAATATGCTGTTCACCACTTAGAACACACACAGAGAGAAAGAGAGAGAGAGAGAAATTTAGTAGGATCGCTATGCCAAGTAAAATTATATTGTGAGCTGAATTCACAATCTGGTCCTCCAGTTGATTGTATCTCCATGAAGAAGAGGAACAACCTTCTTCTTCCTCCTCCTCTGTGCTTCAGGCCTTTAGTCATCATGGCTTTTATTTACTTGATATGCGTATTGGATAAGCCAAAGGCAGCATTTTCACACTCTCTCACATTTTCCATCTTGCTATTACTGCCAATAATTTGTACTCCAGTGCCAATTTGTCTCTAACGTGGTCTTCAGTAAATACATTTCTGTGAAATAATTGCTAAATAAGTGCTGATCCATTACAAAATATCCAATTAATTAATGTTATAATTCTTTCATTTTGTTTTTCCTCCAATCTTTTTCCCCCCTTTTCTTATTTAAAGATGGCAACAGGTTGGTGATGACTAACTGCAACTAATTATTTCTTAGAAGGAACTGAAGAGGGAAAATATTTTAGAAATTGTAGAGTTACTGAGTAGGCTTGCTGTGGCCAAGCAACTGTGTTTCTAAGTTGGATGAATACTTATGGTGAACATAAGCACTCTAAATGAAGACTCTTGCCTTCTGAGTGCCAATCTGAGTGATTTCAAATTATTTTTGCCGTGGGAAGATTTCCAAGTACCTTTAGACAGAGCTGAGAATGACATCCATCTGAAATCATGGTAATCTACTGCTAGTCATTGTATACAATAATGAACAAGCTGGATAAATGGTTTGACTCAATTGGAGGCATATTCTGATATTCCAATAGTTATTAATATGATAAATAAGAATTTATTGTTTATTTGTGTGCCTGTGTGTAGTACTGTTAGTTGTTTCTCTTCTGCTGTAAACTACGGTTAACACATTAACGACTGTGTGGCTTACTATGTCCCAAATAAATTATTTCTCTGTGTTCCACTGGGTGCCGTATTTTTATCTAAGCTGACCAGCAGTAAACAAGTCTTGCTGGGAAGTGATATCAGAGTTATAACTTGTCAGTGTCTATGAAAAATGTCCCCCAGAGTATGTTTAAAATAACTGAAAGAAATGAAGAAACAAATCACAGAATTCAGAGAGTGGAGTTAGGAGTTGAATGCAAATTCTTATCTTCAGCATTGAACAATCTGCTAGGCTCTCGACAAAGCCGTGGACTTCAGAAAAGGTGGCAATCTTCTTCTGGAATGTGGCTGTGTTACTGGGTCTTCGGTTGAGGACATTTTGTATATGATGCCTCCCTCACTGTGATTCAGACTTCTATTAAAGATAGCCAATGAGGCCATGTATCCTTTAATATGGAAAAAGAAATATTTTGTAGCTGAAGAGCCAAAGATAGCTCCTGGAGTTAAGTTAGTTACAGATGCTAACTCTCTAGACAAATCACATCAGATATTATTCTGCAAGGGGTTTTTAACTGATGTTGATTTTATCCCCCAATGGTCTGGCCCAGCATCAAGAGCACTGGTAGGCAGAAGGGAGATGAAGATCTATTATTTGATCTTATGGTGATTTTAGTAGATTGGTGAGGGTCCCAGGTGCTGAACAGTAGAAACAACTACAGTGGTACCTTGGGTTAAGTTCGTTCCAGAGGTCTGTTCTTAACCTGAAACTGTTCTTAACCTGAAGCATCACTTTAGCTAATGGGGCCTCCTGCTGCCGCCGCGCCGCCAAAGCACGATTTCTGTTCTCATCCTGAAGCAAAGTTCTTAACCCAAGGTACTATTTCTGGGTTAGCGGAGTCTGTAACCTGAAGCGTATGTAACCTGAAGCGTATGTAACCCGATGTACCACTGTACTAAGCAATGATTTATTAAGCAGCTGAAATGACGGAACCTAACCAGGAGTAGACTTTTGTGTGAGAGGACTGTAAGCCCAGTTCAGTTCTGACATTGAGAATAAACTTCTTGGCCCATATTGTGCCCAGAGGTGACCTGCTCAAGCATATCTGATAAACTGATGCCTGACCATCCTGCACTGACAGTTATGTAATATTCAATCCCTTAACAAAGAGAGATAGGGAGAGAAGGTGTCAGGGAGACAAAGAATGTAGGATTCAAGGTTATTTATATTTTTCCTGCCTTGTTTACTCAGTGGTGAAAGGCAGGCATTCTTCAAATGCCCAAATTAGAGATGGGTATCAATTTTGCATGTATTTATTACAAAGTCCGTGCTGTCCCATTCTGTTTGTTTTTTTAATAAAAAGCCCGACCCTATAAAATTGCATTTAAATGTATTTCATCCCAAAATATGTATTTAAATGTATATTTCATCTAAACACATTTTATATAAAAATATACAATTCAATGCATTTGGGTTACGGTGCCCACTGATCATAAATTCAGTTTAAATCCCAATGTGGTGATTCAAAAAGTGGCTGCATTTGATTCAGGCCACTTTGGAGACTGCTCACTAAGCTTCGGTTCTGAATCAGAGCCTTGATTCAAGACAGCTGTAGCTTTGTGTCTCCTTTCCACTGTTATGGAGAAGTAAAAACAACAGCTATAGCACCACTACCTTTGGGCAGAATTTGATGAAATTTGGTGAAATCTACAGGCACCTCAGAGGCCATTCTCTGAAAAGCTCTGAATCTTTCATAATCAGCTCAGTTCAGCGTGGGATTCAGGATTCATCCAAAGCCCTAGTTGGGCACATTTTCGACCCCAAAATGGTATAAAAAAATTCAATGATATGCAAATCCCAAAGGATAATCTTGTTCCAATCCATAACTTAGTCTGGAAGACATGGATCAGGTTGGTTCACATTAGAATTCACAGAAATTAAGTTCCCATTTCACAATATTTATTCAGCATCACTTTGTGTGTTGCAGGCGTAAGACCTGCCTCATATTCCTTGTTGGATCGATTCAAAATACCACACTAGGTTATGCATATCTGACATGAATAGGCTGAAAAAGCCCAGTTTACCTTTAGAGGGAAGAGTCAACGGGATGAGAAAAGTTCTTTGAACCAGTTCTTGCTTTTTCTATGTAATACTGGTGATTAATTATTTGTGGCTCATGATCCATGATATTGCTGCTTAATTATTTTGCGCATTTCCACAACTGGTTATTGGAATTCTACTTTTTCCCTTTGGGCCTAAAATTAAAGGACAAAGCTATTACTGGATCTGCATGACATTTGGGGGGATGCTTCTCTACAAGTAGCTGAGACACAGAGAAGGTGATTACACACTTCATAGACTCCCTATTAAAGCACCTTTAGCCTGTCTCGATCTCAAACCAGCACTCCTCTGGGACTCTGAGAGGCAGTTATAATTCTTCTCTTGACTTAATTCCCCACGTCCCAATTACTTGTACACCCAAGTGGTTAGCTCGAGATCAAGATTTCTGAATTTTTAGTTTAACCTCAAATTGGAATTACTTTTTTATGATGCTTCTCAGTGACAAATTAATTTGAATCCCAAGAATTTTCTGCCTTGGCATTTTTTTTTCTTTTTAGGACAGGTGGATCCAGGCACTAACATTATGAGTTGTTCCTAATTATAAATATTGATAATAACCCACTTACATAGCAGTTTTGGCTATTTATCTGTGGCACATCAACACCTTGAAGATTAAAAGAGAGAGAGAAACTAGAAGTGATATAAGCTTAGAATCATAGGATTATACAGTTGCAAGGGACCCCAAGGGTGATCCAGTCCAAACTGATGCAATGTAGGAATCTCAGCGAAAGCATCCATGGCAGATGACCATCCAACCTCTGCTCAAAACCCTCCAAGGAAGGAAAGTCCATCACCTTCCAAAGTAGTCCATTTGACTGTCAAACAGCTCTCACCATCAGAAAGTTATGCCTGATGCTTAGTCAGAATCTCCTTTCTTGTAACTTGAAGCCATTGCTTCGGGTCCTACAATATGGAGCAGGAGAAAACAAGCTTGTCCCATCTTCCCTTTAGCAGCCCTTGGATATTTGAAAATGGTTACCATGTCTCCTCTCAATAGCCTCCTTTTCCAGGCTAAACATATCATAGAATCGTAGGGTTGGAAGGGACCCTGAGCATAGCTGTCAACGTTTCCCCTTTTTAAAGGGAAATTCCCTTATTCCGAATAGGATTCCTCGCAAGAAAAGGGAAAAGTTGACAGCTATGACCCTGAGGATCATCTAGTCAGTATGCAACTGGGATACAGTATGCAGCTGATTGATATGATTGATATGTCAAAGTCAAAGTTGCCCTGAATTCTTTGAATAGGATAAATATGTGTGATACACTGGGGAAGTCCCTAAAGATAGAGATTTTCCTCGAAGACCATAATCAATTATTTGATTTTATGGACATGTAGGACATTGAAAGGATGCCTAGTTGCATTCTCCCCCCATTTTTTGATACAGCAAAATCCTTGTCATTCACCACTCCTATTGCCAACCCCCACCTTGAAGTACCATGGACCAATTCTGAACATTCCTTTAGCTATGTGCTTCACCGAATTGCAGGCCTGGTATTTTTTTTACCTTGACAGTTACCATATTTTGTAGATGTGGATAAAATCCCTCACACTAAAGAAGCCTATCTTATTACCTGCCTTAAAAAGGATCAAGTGGCCCATAAAGCCTTCCAGGAGCCCTGTGCATTTGGTTGAATTTCCCCCCTTTAAACTTTTATAGGGTTGCCATTTCAGCATTATATATACGCAGTTAAATCAAATCTCTCTGTTCACTGTGAATTTGGGAAATGCAATCATCTTTGAATTCTGAGCTTCATCATATCCTTTAGAAGATAACTGAAGCTTAGTTATGTGTTACGGATACCACAAAGTTGATATCCTTCCCCCTCTGGACCCCTTTTCCTTATTACTTGCCTATATATACAGTCATCCTAATGGCAGTCAAGGCATAAAGGCAGTTCAGCTAACAATCCCATGAACAGCAACCCTTCAGAATCATATTGGTAATTCAGAAGAACATCAGAGAACACACTCTCTGTGTGAGTCATTCATGCACATTATAGCCATGCATATCCAATCATGCGAATCGCTCCCAGGGGAGGTCTTGTGTCTGGCACTCACAATGTGTGAATCAGTTGTAAGTATGCCTGTGTGTCCTATGATTTACTTTCTTCCATGCTTAATATGCATCTTCGTTCCTTGCAGGATGTGCTAAACATTCTGGCTCAGCTTTAATGCCCTTCCCAAGCTAGGTTTTTGTTTACGGATCTTCAGAAATTAATCACTGTCATTGAATTGTTAAGGAGAGAAAATAATGAGACGTTGATGAAGTGCCTATAATTTATGCACAGTGTATAAAAATCAGATTATGCAGAAGTGAATTGAGAACGTAAAAGATATTAGTGCAGTGAAGTCACTTCTTAAGTCACATCGCAAAGTGTGATCTTCAAGAATGGTGTGAAACAACTCACGATAATACAAAAGAGTGGGAATTATTTGAGAGAATTAGAACATAAGAAGAGCTCTGCTGGATCAGACCAAAGACCCATCTAGTACAGCATCCTGTTCTTACAGAGGCCAACCAGATGCCTACGGGAAGCCCAAGGCAGGATCAGAATGTGACACTGCACCTGTCACTTGTGATTCCCCAACCACTGGTATTCAGAGACATACTGTCTCCAACAGTGACAGACAGCAGAACTATAGCTACCAGGACTAGCAACCATTCATGAATTTGTCTAATGGCAATCCAAGTTGGCTGTCTTCACTTTATCTTGTGTGAGTGAATTCCATAAGTCAACTATACACTGTATAAAAAAAGTATTCTTTTGTCTGTCCAGAACATTCAGCTTCATTGAATGGCCAGGGCATTATGAGAGACAGAGAGAAACTTCTTTGTATGGTCTTTCTCTAGACCAGGCATATTTTTACACTTCTTTCATTTCCTTTTAATTAATGTAAATATGAGGAATAGATTGCCCAAGGTGGAGTAGCAGCGGTGTCGTGGGCATGCCTTCCCACAGTCAAGATGAGCAGGATGAGTGGGGGGCAGTCAGTCAGAAGAGGAAGAAAGAGACTTTCCTTTTTCTCAGCCAGCCAAAGGAGGAGAGCCTGAATCTTATCAGTACAGTGAGAACAGGCTGGACTGAGGCCAAGTCTCTGAGGAACAGCCGTTAGTCACCTCACAGTAGAGGGGAGGGCCGGATTTTGGTTTGAGGAAGTCCTCAGCAACTGAAGGTAATGGGGCCCTTTAAATGTCCAGCTGTCCTTTGTCAACAACAAATTGTCGATGTTTTTTGTGTTGAATATATGCTATATGGTAATTTATGGACCTAATATGTATCTAAAGCCATTTGCACATAACAAATATGTATTTTATCAAAGTAATTGTTGAACTTACCTTATATTTTGGAAATGTACATCCAGGGTTTTTTTCCTTGGTTTTTTTTTGGGGGGGGGGGCCAAGAGAGTGGGGCCCTAAGCTATAGATCGTTTAGCTTATACGTAAATCTGGCACTGGGGAAGGGGGAACTCTTCATCAGAGGAAGGGGTGGGAGATGATCCCGAGAGTCCAAGGGCTCACAGATGAACAAAGGATAAGGAAAGGTGTCAATCAAAGAAGAAGTGGTGGGGGCGTTTTCGTGTTTCCTGTTTGCGACATAATATGAGCTCAGATGCCTCTACTGCCTCGTCATATACAGTCGCTAGTGAAAGTGGCTCTGAGGTTAATTACTGTGTATAATAAATCTTCTTGAAAATACAACTACTACTTGCTGATTACCTAAGATGGTGGTCTGCCAGTTCCTGACAAGCAGTGACCCTTAGAATGCAGCCATGTGGAGGAAGTAACTTTGAACCTAGCAGATCCTTGGGCAAGGCTGCTCCTTTCTGGCAGAAATTCACAATCATAGGCGCCGACTCCATGGGGCCTGAGGGGGCCCGAGCCCCCTCAAAAATTCATTTGGGGGGGGCTCCGCCCCCCCAATAATTTAAGAAAATTATTAGTTATATTATGCTTTGTAAAATCACAAAATTATGTTGGTATTTTTTATTTTCCTTGTTTGACGATAGTTACCTTTTAAAATACATTCAGTAATGAGTTAAAACAAAGCCACTCCCGATCTAGAGAGGGGGTGGGGTTGCGGGCTCTCGACCCATCAACAATCTCGCGGGGCTGGCGTCAGCCCCGCGAGAAGCGGGGATTCCCCCTAGCTCATTAATATTCACCGCCCACGGCGGCAGCCAATCGGCTGCCGCAAAGGGTGGGCCCTCATAGGTTCACTTAAGGTCGGGGCAGCCCAGGGCTCGCCCCTTTCGTTCCCCCAGCAGCAGCGGTTTGGAGGTCTTGGGCCCCCCCAATATTTTTTATAAGTCGGTATGGGCCCCCGCCCCCCCATATTTTTTATAAGTCGGCGCCCCTGTTCACAATAGAGATTTGGATTTTCAGTCATTGTATGCATCTCTAATAGAGAATATTATCTGTAATATCGGATAAGCCACTGCCTCTTGTGCATGGCTAAATATCCTGTGATAGTTGGGTTTCTCCATCTTGAGCTTTTGCCCTGCTCCTGTCCATTTCAAAGGGCCTGCTTAGGTAAGCATCCTGCAAATTGTGCCCATGAAGTACTCAAGAGTCTCTTTCATGTCAATGGCTATGTGCTCTCTGTGAGTGTGAGTGTGTGTAAATGATATTAGGCAACTGTCATTGAAAATCCCAATGGAAATGCTGTCAAATATCTAGAGATTGTTGAGAAATTTCAAATTCTAATATAAACCGATCTTATCTGCAGTGCAACTGTGTGGCTCTGAAAAGTTATCCAATTAATTTTGCACTTCCTGAATATTCAAACACAGTCCTCTGATCAAGGATATATCTCCCAAAATACACTTTGAAATAGGCATTTTTATTTTTTGCAATAATTAATCATGATTTGAAATAAGTCTTTAATTGCAGATTTTAAAATGTGTGAACACAGGATGTACTAGACCCATGACTAAGAACATACAAAGGTGACATGGACTGGCAATAGATCAGTTTGTCCCTCCTGAAAGAGATTCCTCAAACAACTTCTTTTCCTTATTGTAGAAACTCGAGTTTCAGTGACAACAGAAGCTGTTAAGATCACACAGCTAGTCTGAGGTGCCCCGAGAAAGCACTAAATAGAAAACCCAATGTTTTGATCAAGGTTAGGATATGGAGAGAAATCAATTATTGGTTCACTGACCCACCTGAAGAAATGAAGCAGTCACTGGTAGAGCCCAGGAATACCATGGGAAGTTGAGGCAGGGTTAGAGTGCTGAGGTCATATTGTTAGTCTTCCAGCTTTCTAGAGGCAGGTGAGAGAAGAATTTCCAGAGGAGAAGAAAATATTTTCTCTTTGAATCTGCATCTAGGAAACAGTTTGGAGGTTATGGATCATACACGCAGGCTGCTGAAATGCCTTTGCTCACGGTGAGTTTGGAAATGGAAGCCAGAACAGTCAAACACTCAGGCTGCATGCATTGCCCAGTCACATAGAAGCAGTTGTGAGTATCTGTGCTGTCTGTCTGCAGTATAAATGAAGCTACTGGAGTGGTCTGAATGGTATCCATTTTGTTGCTGTTGTTGTTGTTTAGTCGTTTAGTCATGTCCGACTCTTCGTGACCCTATGGACCAGAGCACGCCAGTCTTCCACTGCCTCCTGCAGTTCAGTCAAACTCATACTGGTAGTTTTTCCATTTTGTACTAATAAATAAAATTTTAGCCATGTAACAAAATTTGAAATGCCAAAGAATATGGATCACTGGTAAAAACATCTATGTCAACAAAGCGTGGAGTGAGGATGGGGGGTGCCCCCTTCTCATGGTTGAAATATTATGTAGTTAAGTTTGGACTGGCAGTGGCAATATTCCCTGTAATGGTGGGTGGTCTTCCCTCAGAAACTGATGGAAACTGATGTGAACACTCTGGGGGATTTTCCAGCAGAGAAATCTGGCAATCCTGATTCAACCCAGGTCTCTCTAAGGAGCAGCGAGATGAAATGGGTGGTTTACACAATCACTCCCATGTCCCCTCTCTGGTGCTGTGAAGCCCACATGGCACATTGTTATTCTGGGAAGCTCTAGGCCACGAAACCAGCTGGACACATGTTTTTAAATAGTTGTGTTTTTACTGATAATTTTTGTTGTTTTATTCTTTCCGTAACTCCCTTTGAGGCTTTATTATACCCCTGTGCAAATTAATTGAAACAATGTAGTTTATTGTACAAAACTCACATATACATGTACAAAACTCACATATACATATATTAGTAATGGATATGACATCCACTATTTTTTAAGCAGCATTTGAACATGGTTTTGCATGGAGTCTACTAGTTTCAAATAGTCACTGTTGGTTTTCGGATCCCTGGACCACACTTGAATCAGGGCCTGAATGAGCTACTCCATAGTCGTATAGTCTACAGCACGGAGGTGACGTTTGCATATAGTCCACAAATCCTCAATGGGATTTACATATGGGGAATTCCCTGGCCAATCAAGTACCTGTATTTGCTGCTCTGTCATGAATTTCTTCACCACTTCTGATGTATGACAGGGGGCTAGGTCCTGCTGCAATATCCCAATACTGTCAGGATACCTCTTTTCCAGCTCTGGAATAACTCTCTTTCGTAGAACCTCTATATATTGTGGTGAGTACATCATTCCTTCTATTAGCTGCAGGCTTCGGACACCATAATGATCAACTGACTTTTCATGTTTGTTTTGAGTACAGGATTACAGGTAAGATAGAAAACATGCTTTGTTTCAATTAATTTGCACAAGGGTGTTCAATCAAGTGGGGTATAAATATTGTGAAATAAATAAAGCAAACATCCTCCAAATGAAGGGTGAATTCTAATTCCTTAAGGAAAAGTTCACAATTAGATTTCAGCATGAATAACGAAGAGTCTTTTGCATTTATCTAGTGTGCACATAACTCACAGGGTGGCAATTTGATTTTTGGGGGGCAATTTGAGAATGAGTTAGACCAAGTCAATGGCCTTTTAGGCTTCCTCCACATGGATAGGAATTCACTTTTTGAATAATATGAATTATATGTCACAGGGGAGAGGCATCAGGATTTTAGAGAGCAAGGCCAAAAACAAAAAACAAAAAAAGGTTGGGAACCACTGGTCTAGACCCAGTGCCTAAACCAACTATCCATGAAGGGAATTTGAAGAATGCAAGAGGCATGATCTCAGTTTTACAAATTACCTTTAAAAATAAAGAAAAGAAAAATAAATCAAAGGAGAAATTGCTGACCTTCTAACAAGAATATGGAATTTGTCCCTAAAATCAGTTGCCATACCTGAGGATTAGAAAGTTCATCAATGTAATAACATTTTTTAAAAAATTATTCTGGAGAAGATCCAGGAAATCACAGGTTGGCTAGCTTCACATCTGTTCCAGGAAAGCTAGTGGAAAGCATGATTAAAAATAGCATTACCAAGCATCCAGAAGAACAAGGTGGGGAGAGACTCTGAATCTGTTTGCAGCCAAAAAATGTGTTAGCAATTCACACACCAAAGACAACTTTCAACACCTTAATTCCTTGTGTATTTTGGCCTTAGAATATATCACCTAACAATGAACTGTGACAGCCATTTCGGGACTTTGAAAAGAGTAAAAAGCTAATGGCATACAGGCAGAGAGGTGAGTGCAGTCATGGACAACATTTTTTCAGACTGAGAGCCATATCAACCCAGATTCAACCCTCTGACCTCTTCATGTCATAGTGGGTGTGGCTAATTTTATTTTTTTTGAAAGAGAGAGATTTTGGGGATAGTTGAGGTTGGTGGAGTCCCAATGCCTTTTGGTGTCATACAATCACAGCAGTAATGTGGAAAGGTTAAGGATAGTACTAAAGGATATATTGAATAAGTATTATTCTTCCTTCACTCATGCTAATAAGTGATATAGCAGAGCAGATTCCCCTCAATATCGCTGGAAGCCAGTTTGCAAATTCGTTTAACTCTCTTAGTTAAGGTTATTTCCTGGTGTCCCCTTTGATCCTTCTTAAAAGAATACACAAGAGTCTTTCTGACTAAAGTAACAAAAAGTTTACTCGCATTCAGTTCACGATATGATCCCTGAAGGTCAGGTTTTACTTAATAGTGACACAAAGAAACTGTGAGTTCATCCCCTAGGAGACTGAACACATGTGCTGCTGGCTTAGAACCAGCAGACAGCAAAATTACATTTAGATAACAAAATGGCTGCAAGGGAGCAGCAAGGCAGCAAAAGAACAGCAACGAGAGAGAGAGAGAGAGAGAGAGAGAGAGAGAGAGAGAGAGAGAGAAAATAAGATGACTGAGAAAATGGCTGCATGACTTGGCTCTTTTATGGAGTCAGCCACGCCCATCTCCCAGGTCACATGCAGGGGGAGGATGCTCCAGACCAGAGAAACAGAAAGTTACACTGACTGGATGTCCCTCTGCTTGTGCCCACTCTAGGAAAATAAGGAATGTTGCATTTGAGTGCACCAATGGATTACATCCCACAAGTAAATTGTTGATGTTGTTAGTGAACAATTTGGGAGAGAGACTTGAGGGGGTCAAGAAGCTTTTCAGCATCATAATATCACAGTGGGTTATCTATGGGAGCATCCAGTAACTTAAAAATAGTTTTATTTTTGAAATATTAAAATTGGGGGGCATGAGAGGCAAAGGGGAAAAAATCCTGTTGAAATCGTGGCATCACAGTGGGGAACCCAAGGGAGAAGTTATTTAAAAATGATTAATATTTGGAGGAGTTTTAGCGGGGGTTACAAAAATCCTCTTAGTTGGCCAAATGTGTCCCATGGGCCATAGGTTTGAGGCAAGGAAATGGAAGATGAGGCCTCTATATCTGGTATCTGAAATGACTGTTTCAACTGATTTATGGTAAGGCTCGACCTGCAATTTTTTCTTTGCAAAGTATTAAATGGCATAACCCCTTGTTTCACATAAAAGCTGAAGAAGAAGAAGAAGAAGAAGAAGAAGAAGAAGAAGAAGAAGAAGAAGAAGAAGAAGAAGAAGAAGAAGAATTTATTTATACCCCACCAGCCACATTCAATTAATTGTTTAGAAAAACACAACCCAATCTGATCCAGACATAGGAAGGAAACAGCTGAATGTAACAATTCTGTCCTGAAAACGGCTTTCTTCTTCTTCTTGCTTTTGACTGATCCCCTATTCCACCCATATAGACTGCTTCTTGTATAAACTGCAAGATTAGCTTAGGCTGCGAACATTTCTTCGTGAATTTTCTTGCCTGCTAAGAAAAGATCACATTCTGCAATATATATATATATATATAATCAAACAAGGTATTATTTAAAAAGTACAAGATAAGCAATTTTGATAACAAGCAGACGTGTAAATGTTTAATGCTCTGCACTGTTGCCGGCTGCAGGAGAAACCCAGCCCACAGAGTCTTTCATGGCAGTGCCCTAGATTCGCTTCCCTTTGTTCTAGCCATACATCTTTCAGAGCTCTCGTGGGTGCTGCTTTAATTCGGGAGAGAAGGGGGTGGGAGTTCTACAGTGCATTTCCATAGAAGAGTGGGATAATAACTCCATGCACCATGTGGTGCACATCACCTTTTTATGATAAATGCACAGTGTGACGCATGTGCAAAGCTGTATATACAAAATCCTAGCACAAAAGCATTTCTTAAAAAAGCAAAAACAGAAGCAAAAAAATTGTAGACTGTGGGCTTCTTTGAAGAAAAATCAAAATATCCTCTCTTTTTTTGTGGGTGGCGGGAAGGTACACACAACCATCAACATTTTTTCAAAGTTCTCTCTCTCGCCCTCTTTTTTTATTTTTTTGGAGACGATTTTCTCAGAGGCATTCCTTCCCTGCACCATCTGACATACAGCTAGGAGGCTCACTTTTATTTCGGAAATAGGTTCAGTAGCGTCCATAATTTGTTTATCTCTTTGCTGTACATCTCAAACACTTATCTTGCATAACTGCTTTGCAGACAGGATGCCTAGGAGACTGCAATTCTGTAGCATACTTAATATGATGTTGGCTAGAAGAAAGGTGTTTTCTTGAACGAAACAGAGTAACTCAGATCCCTACAGACCTGCTGGTGCAAGGTATTAATTATTAAGCGTTAATTAATGCAATAACACCTTTGAACATAGTAGTAGCTATCCATGAATTAATTCTTTGGATATATTATTAAACCCGTCTGTTGATTTTAACTGGAGGCACCCAGGAATTCAGTTCCCAGAAAATGCAAATTAATTTTGGAATCTGATCATCCGACTCCACTTACACAACTGCCCACCTGAAGGCAAGGGTCCTTCCAAGATATTAAATCTATAACGAACCGTTCTATATACTGTGCTACAAGACGACACAGTGGGAACCAATCCTAGTATAATTGGCAGCACATTCCTGTGGGAAACTGTCCACTTAAAAAAGAGAGAAATAAATACCAAAATCAAATCCAGAACTGTGCCTCTTCTCTTGAAGAACAAAAAGGTGTTATGTCTTAGGGGACTAATTAGGTGCATACTGCAACGTTAAAAGGCAGAGGGCACTCCTGTTGCATAAAATCATCAAGGAAGATGCTATAATAGCTTGCAAGATTATACGGAAACTGACAATATTCAAAGGGAAATGTCACGCAAGAGGATGTCTCCATGGTTCTCTTTGGTGATCTCCCTCCCTCCCCTTTGGTCACTTGTTATCTTCTCCCTGGTTCTTTAATGTGACGGGGTGGGAGGAGAATCAATAAGCTGGTGTTTCCAACTTCACAAATTATCATACTTTGCTGGGGAAGCATTTGTGCTCTAAAAGGCAGTGCATGGCCATCAGCTGAAGTGGGAATCGCTGTTCTTGAGTGTTAAAGGCAGAGGGCAGCTGTTAACGTTCTCTCTCTCCCTCTCTCTTTCTAACAAAAGGATTAGAAGTTACTAGGACAAAACCAGCACGGTGTGTACAAAATCAATTCCACCCTTTGAATACATCGTAAGACATTCATATTTAGAGAGATAATAAGATGTTACTTTGAAGAGAGACATTTCCCCCCTCCCAAAGCTCACACCTTTGTGTCTGTGAGCATCCTTCATGTAGTTCTAATTCTAATATATTGCTGGGAAAATAGTCTAGGCAACCCACGGCAACCAAAATATTGAAAGTGGCTTCCACTGTTTCACTATGGCATGAGCATCTATAAGCAACAGCAGCTTTCTTCAGATGTATGAAGATAGGAGCAGGCTATTGCCTATGAATGCTCAGGCCCACATGACACATTGTGCAGAATGAGATGTTGGAATGAGGTGGAAATGAGGAGGGCACAGGCTCGAAAGTGACCCATGTTAAACAATTGACATTCTCTCCTTGCACAGAGTAAATTAGTATGCATTATAGAGGGCTCTGAGAAACTTTTTTTTGTTTTACTGATGTGCTATTTTCTACATGCGGTGATCATTCATATATATATATATATATATATATATATATATATATATATATATAATATCATATCCCCCCAATGCATTTCTGGTGCAATCCTGCCTCCAGTTCATTTGCATAATGTGTAGAAACACTCTTGGTTTACAATACAGTGGTACCTCTGGTTAAGAGCTTAATTCGTTCTGGAGGTCCATTCTTAACCTGAAACTGTTCTTAAACTGTTCTTAACCTGAGGTACCACTTTAGCTAATGGGGCCTCCCGCTGCCGCTGCACGATTTCTGTTCTCATCCTGAAGCAAAGTTCTTAGCTCCGGGTACTATTTCTGGGTTAGCGGAGTCTGTAACCTAAAGTGTCTGTAACCTGAGGTACCACTGTACCAGAATGAGGTGGATCTTTTAAAGTTTACTGCCTTTCTATTTATTCATTTTTATAGTTGTGTTCTCACCTGGTTTAGGAAGGATTTTATAAAGGCAGCCAAGAAACCGTTTGTAGTCCCATGATGTCTCTTTTAACTCACGTCACCAGAGGAGTCATTGATATATTGCTGCAACACTGTGGGTCCCTCTGTAGTGTAGAATTCCTACAGATTTCTAGAAACATATACCACCACAACCACTATGACGGCTTACCTACAGTTTGGTATGGAACTATCACCATATTGATTCCTTAAAGGCAAAGCTGCAGCACGGAATAATCCTCTGTTAGCACAGGACTTTCAGCTCAGTTCAATGTATGTTCAGCAAATAGCCTTGCTCAGTCCAAAGGCTTACTCCCCAATAAGGATCATGTTGCATCCTTAATGCTGTGTTCAATGGAAGGTGATGACCGCTCACCCCTTCTCAGGTAGGCGGCAATTGCAGACCTTGCCTCCATCCACCATCTTCAGCAGCTAGGGCCCACATGCTTTGCCGGTTGTTCAGGGAACTCCCTGGCCGGCATAATCAAGGAGCAGGAATCCCTTGCCAAAATGCCAGCTCTAAATGGGCCATCAGTGGCCATGACAATTTGTCAGAGCCTTGCTGGCTGGCCAGACATTGCAGGCCATGTCCAGTCAGCTGGCAATACATAAAAGTAGGCTGTACCTACTCTGCACAGCACAGTAGGTGGTTAGGTGGCAAGGCATCTTAAAAGCCACTTTGTGTGGTGGTTAAGACATTAGGTGGAATAATAATAATAATAATAATACATTTTTATTTATACCCCGCCCTCCCTAGCCAAGACTGGGCTAAGGGTGGCTAACAACCAATAATAAAAACAAGTTGATTAAATTACAATTTAAAAAAGATTTAAATACAACAGTAAAACATTAGGATGCAGCCTCTTCACAGGAGGAGAACGGAAAAAGAAAGAGGGGGAGGGAATCAAACTGATTCTAAGCCAAAGGCCAGGTGGAACAACTCTGTCTTACAGGCTCTGCGGAAATAAATCAGATCCCGCAGGGCCCTGGTCTCATGAGACAGAGCATTCCACCAGGTCGGAGCCAGTGTTGAGAAGGCCCTGGCTCTGGTTGAGGCTAATCTAACTTCCTTAGGGCCTGGGACCTCTAGGGTGTTGCTATTTATGGAGCTTAAGGTCCTCCGTGGGGCATACCAGGAGAGGCGGCCCCGTAGGGACGAGGGTCCTAGGCCGTGAAGGGCTTTAAAAGTCAAAACCAGCACCTTAAATCTGACCCTGTACTCCACTGGGAGCCAGTGCAGCTGGAAAAGCACTGGGTGAATATGTTCCCACGGCAGAGACCCTGTGAGGAGCATCGCTGCAGCATTCTGCACCCATTGGAGTTTCTGGGACAGCTTCAAGGGCAGCCCTACGTAGAGCGAATTACAGTAGTCAAGCCTGGAGGTGACCATCGCATGGATCACTGTGGCCAGGTTGGGGCAGGAAAGGTAAGGGACCAACTGCTTGATGCGGCGAAGATGGAAAAATGTCACCTTGGCTGTTGCTGTAACCTGTGCCTCCATGGAAAGGGAGGCATCAATCTTCAAGCTTTGGGGTGAAATGGTGCATCATCCTGTCCTGAATGAGCAATGTAATCAGGTACCCTGTTATAGGGGTCTCGGTGGAAATCTCTGTCCAGAAGCCAAGTGTGGGGCAGACACGCCATATAGAAGGCATAGGAAAACTTGGCCCTCCAGATGTTTTGGGACTATGGCTCCCATCATCCCTAGCTAACAGGACCAGTTGTCAGGGATGATGGGAATTGTAGTCTCAAAACATCTGGAGGGCTGAGTTTGCCTATGCCTAGCATATAGCTTCCAGTGACAGCCTTAGGGTGGCCACCTTGGCAGGTCAGTGTCTTGGGGGAGGCCCAAATTCCTTGGCACAACCCAATGTCGTTTCAGCCCTCCAGCAAGAGGCTGAAATCAATATACACCCAATGCCTGAGCCAAAGTTCCACCTACACCTGTAATCAGTTAAGTCGTGGCCATTTTTTAATCCAGATCATTATCTGTTTGAGTTCATTCTACCACACCTGAGAAAATGAGTGGCCCAAGGTCACCCTGAGAACATCATGGCTGAGTGGAGAACGTGAATCTCATCAATCTAAACAGTCTATTCTATACATTAAAACACATATCCGGTGCTTGACCTGCCTGATCTGGGCAGACCTTGGACAGCAACACTGCCGAGAAAGTAATTCTAGGTTAGTAATCACAGTTGAGGGCCTATAAGTGATTATTTGCCCAAAAATTGTGATAATTTTCACTTGATTCCCTGTTTATATACTCATATTTTCTAGTGTCCTGCCCTGGATCTGTTAATGAGCCGATAAATTTAGATTAGATATTTTTTTCCTTAAGTCATTATCTACAAAGTAGACTTCTGGCAGCGTTATCAGCATGAAAAACACAAAAATGAATCTTAAAAAGGCTGAATGGAAAACAATAACTTTTAGAGCTTTGATCTGCCATTCAGGTATACCATACTAAAGGCTCAGGATATCAGGATAATGGCAAACAGAGGAAGCAGAACTAAAAAGAGCAAACAGATATATTGGGTACTGGCAATTGAAATGGAAGGAGGGAAGCAAAGGAGGACCAGTTCTGTCATGAGACAGGGTGAGGAAGCAGTAGAAAGCAGAAGTGTGTGTGTGTGTGTGTGTGTGTGTGTGTGTTTGGGGGGGGTACCATGAAAAGGCAGCAAATGGTAAACTGTTTCGTTAATTATCATATTTATGGTACTGGTGCCATTTGATTTTTTTCATCTCAAGCACCAAAATGTGTTGTTCTGCCTATAGACCAATGATGGCCAAACGTGGCCCTCCAGCTGTTTTGGGACTACAAATCCCATCATCCCTGACAACTGGTCCTGTTAGCTAGGGATGATGGGAGTTGTAGTCCCAAAACAGCTGGAGGGGCAAGTCTGGCCATCACTGCTATAGACCATCTATAGTAAGTGAAATGATCTCACAGTTATAGGACAAGGAACTCTAAATGTTTGCTCAGCTTGGTTGGATGTGAGGTTAAATCAGTAGCCAAGCATTAGAAGACAATGATTGATTCTTAGGAGCAAAAACTAGAGGAGAAAAGGAGGAAGAGAGAGAGAGAGAGCATACTGCAAGGATGAAGGCAAATGCAAAAATCACAACTGATAACAAAAAGCACGTAATAGGATTTCCACAATTCTATAATTGTAGCATGCTGAACTTGGGCTCTTAGAACCAGAATTTAAAGACTTGCCATAAAGAACATGACCAGTGATTAAAAATAGTATTAAACTGAAGTATGCCTCTTATATGCAAATGAAATGAAGCAATTTAACAACAATTAATAGTTAATCAGCATTCTGCACATCCCTATGTAAAGGAAATGCACATGAAGTCTGATTCTCAGAACTCTGTGGCAGTGCAGACTCTTTTGACATTGATACACTTGCAGTGGTAGAACGGTCTGGGAAGTTCAGCCTAAGGAAATAAACTCACTTGGTGATTTGCATAATCATAAATGTTATCACACAGAGAGAGTTAAATAAATGTTTAAAGAACATAGGTTTGACTCTAGGCAAAATGGAACAGAAGAGGACACCATTTCTTCTGTATATTCAACACTCCTTTAAGAGTTGGAGCCATTTTGAACACTGGGAGAAGCCGTGAGAGAACATATACAAGTGAGCGCCCCTCCACACTCTTCTGCTTCTGGGTATGATGCAAACAGAGGATGTGCTTATCTTTCCTGTAGGAAAATAAATGTATTCTTGTGGATGCATATGTGGGTATTCTTATACTATAGGGATGAGAAAAGTTCAAGTGATCTTCCGTAGCACAGAAAACTGGTCATTCTATTGTCTTCTTACTATGTGACTTAGCATTCAACTGATAGGCCCAATTAGCTTTGAAATATGAAGAAAGTTTGCACTATGGTCAAGATACCAATGTATGTTGATCACTGGTAAGGAACGCACAGCTGTTTACATTCTTTTGCATTCTTTTCTATTTCCTTCTAGGTTTTATTTACTGGGATGCAGAGCAATTCTCCAAATGATCTACACGCCTGATTTATGCATGTTTTTACTGGATCCTAGTGTAAATAATAGTCCAAGGGATGAGGATTACTGCCTAAGAGTTCTGCCAAGTTAAGCATTTTGTAGAAAAGAAGGTTCTCCTCAGAACTACATATCTCCAGCCAGAAGGGCCACAGGTTCTCCATCCTAGGGTTGCCATACGTCCTCTTTTCCCCGAACACATCCTCTTTTTCAGGGGTAAAAGCTCTGTCAATTCACCTAGAATGGGTGAAATTATTTTGCTGTTGAACGTTAAGAACTTTGCTACTAGCAATATATCACAGCTTCTATTGCCTACATATAGTAGGGGTATTTAAAATGAGAGTTGGCATAGCAATCCATAGTTAAAAGTAGAAGTTGGCAGGTGTGTCCTCTTTTTTGCTCATCAAAATATGGCAACTCTACGAGTCCCTGGCCTTAAATTCCCACCAACATGCAGGAGATTCCTCAGTATACAAATCAACTTGGAAAATGTTTTCTGAAAAGACAGTTCAGTAAGTTCTCCTTCAACCTATAAAAGACTAGCTTTTGCCATGCTGTGCTCCAAGAACAGACCAGGAATAACAACTGCTTTCTTCTACCTGCTTGGCATGAGTTTAAATGACAATGTTTAAATAATGGACACAGATTCTCCCATTATTACCCAGTCATTGTCTTTTAAATAAATATTCATGATTTTGGACACCAAATTGTCCCTGGGCTATCATTTATATAGGCAAAAGAAAAGCAAGATGTTTGCCGATACTAACAGCTGTTTTCCAGATTCTCCGAACTTCATTCTCTTAGCAGCTGTGAGAGGTGAGATGAACTCAATCTATTGAGACTATTGGCACAGTTCTGTTAGGCTTGGCATCTTCCTTTGTCGGTTCTCAGTGGGACACTGAATGCTGAGCAAGCAGTTTATAAACATTTGTGCTTCCAATTAAGCCATAACGCTATATGAGTTATTATGCTTTGCATTTTTGTGTTACACCGCAGAAGATACTTTGTATCGTCATCCTGTATCGTTAATTCTTCTAATATTTCTCCTGAAGGAGTTTTGTTGTGCATGCAATAAGTTTTGTATTTTCTTATAATGACTTATTCAAGCCTTCTCAACCAGGCAGTGGTTTATGGAATCAGAATAAGAGTGAAGCCACAAATTTCAGCAAGGCGGCTTCACCAAGATATGTCAGTGCAAGAGCACCTTTTCCATGTCAAAACAAAAAAAATTTCCAGACCAGTAGCTCCACTGATATATTAATCCAGTAACGCAAATTCAACGTACAAGTGCTATGCTATTATTGGAACACATCCAGAACAGTAAATATGTTGTATGAGTTTCTCACTTTTATAAGTGTTCCTACCTCAGCAGAACAGCACAATATTCTCTTCACACCAACTGATACAAATGTATTACACAAAAGTAATTTCTCTTGCTGAATGATGATCAGTTGGGAGCTTCACCTCTTACTCATGATAACGTACCACAATTCTACAGCCCAGGATATGGCCTGAAGGCATACAAAAGAGGTCTGGGTGAAGCTAGTTGCTGCTTGAATCTGCTTTGACTTTCATGAACATCCATCCTTGTATAATCCTGCCTGCGAGTTAAGATCTGCTGGGAGAGGTTTCTTAGTCTCATACTATTGAGAAAGTTCAGATATATCTGGTTAAAATGTGGCTTTTTGCACAGGCATTGGAAACTGATGTTGATGCTCAGATGTGATAGGTTGCATTTTCTATATTCTCATGGGTTTTTTTATGGGTGATTGTACCTCACCCTGAGATCTTTGGGTTAAGGGCAAGCATATAAATATTTCAAATAAGTAAACAAGGACATGCACTCTAAATAAATAAGAGCAAGTTGTCTCACTGAGACTACAGGCTCACATAACTGAACATTTCTCCAATTGAAGAAAAAAAATTCTCCATGTGTAGAAAACTAGATGTGAGGCATAAGAATTATTCTTAGCTTTCTCTTTGGCCGGCTTACTTTCTATGTGGAAGGATCATTCTCACCATTGTCATCATCTGAATTGAAAGTTTATTCAATGTTGGAATTCTGCCTGGGTCAGAGGAATGTGCCAGTCTTCCAGGCACCTTGGTCGTTTACAACGGCAACACATGCAATAGCTAGGTTTGCAAACTCTTGTGAATACCTCTTTGGTGGTACACCCTTCGTTGCTCTCTCAGACCTACGTAAGAGGTGCTGCTCTTCTTTGCTTTCTGGTTCAGCCTCTGAACTCTCTGGAGAACCAGTACTCTGGAGAACCAGCTTAATCAGTGGTTCATCCTCCTCTTCTGAGGGTCTAGTCATTATGTGAGACTTCCTCTCAATGACTGTGACAACTGAGCTGTCTGAGCTATCGCTGTCATCATCAGTACTACTGAACTCAATAAGATCAAACTCATCATCATCATCATCATCAGAATCATCACCAGTGGGAAATGTGTGAACAATCACTCTCTCCTGTTCAGGAGCACTCTCTAGAAATTTTGTGAGAATCACCTGACCAGATTCAGACAAAATTACTCTGTAGAGACCCTTTTCATAACCCACAAAAATGCCTCTGGCATTCTTTACCCCACCTGGAGCTTCTGTCCTCACATGAGACCCAAAAACCTTGAAATGGGCAACAGAAGGTTTTCTGTGGAACAGTTTCTCAAAAGGAGAACTTCCCACCTCTTTTGAAAACTTTCTCAACTACGTGTAACAGAATGACATCAGCGATTCAGCCCAGTATTCATTTGGCAGGTGTGAACTAAGCAATTGCACATGCATTCCCTTTTGCAATTCTTTGTTCATCCAGTCTTCCAAGCACCGGCAGATATTCCTTGGCGACCTCCCCGCTGCTCCACTCTGCTGATAAGCAGCCGAGGTCTCGGCGATTCTTCTCAGATGTGTGAGAGGAACACACCGTTCTTCCTCTCTCCCCTTTGGTGTCCCCCAGGGAGGGGAAAGAAGCAGACAGAAATCTATTTACATCTTTTATTTCTGTCTCTTACATCAGTACAGAGAAACATGTCTGCACTCCACAGCAGTAAGAATAAACTCCACCCATGTACTTCCAGTACGGGTCATATGACACACACACTGAGCTAACATCCGGTGCTCAGTACAGAATGGACTGCCCCTTTGTTCCCATGGCAACAGTCACACACTTCCTGTTTGGCTTTCCAGCCACAAGCAGCTGACTTGGCTGCTATAGCCTTTGCTTGCTGCTGCATTGCTGCTTTAGAATAACAAATACAATTTCCCCCTGCAGTTGGAAGTGGTGCTTCTCAGATACAAGTTGACAATCTCCATGTGAAGGTGGCTTAAGGTTAGATGCTAGCAGTGAGAAATTTTCCCTTGTTCTTGTTAAAACAAGTGTTTCTTACAACGAATATAAAGTAAGGGAATCAACATTCTGATTCCCACATCTGCTAATCTGAGAGCTGGATGACTCATAGCATCAAGCTACCTACCAGCCAGACTGTATCTCAAAGCATTTCAGTCTGCTCCTTCACTTCCCCTGCATTTTGCAACATCTCTCTCTTTTTATGCAGTACATCTGCCATTAGGCTCCACTTGATCAGTACCATTTTGGTGGGGAGAGGTTTCCTCCTTCAGCTGGTGAAGCACACCCATGTCTGCTTTAGATGAACCTCCTTCCTATCCATTTCTACAGATAACTGCATTTGCTTATGCAAACCCAAGCCTTGCACTGGAATTGCTCCTCTCTTCAGCACTGATGTGCTACTAGCAACTGAAACATGTTTGGCATCCCGCAGACCTTTCAAGAGCAGGCACAGTCCTCATTCATCATAGAGCTTGGATAATTGAGGCAGTCCACCTGCTCTGCATCCTTTCCTGTGATGCTTGCTGAGTTGTGCTTTTTCGACTCTTCCCATGACCTCTGGCTTCCCAGATACTTGGGATATAAGCTGAAGTGGATGTGGAGACTCTCAGCATTTTTCACTGGGTGCTACAAAGACCTTTTCTTACATGCCAAACTCATTCCTTTGCTTCAGACTGTCACAAACTGTACTAAACCTCTTGCCACTTTTGCACAATATATATAGTTCTTTGATCTCTGTGTGTGCATTGCACACAGATTGAACTGACCAAATGCCTATCCTTAACTACTTCTCAGACATTTTATTTTGGGCCATTTCATGGCTCTGTCCCCTTAAGCGTCTTCTAACAGCGTTGGCTGGTACCTTAGTTATATCTCTGCTTGGACCATGGAAGCCTGGCTTCACTGATACTGTAATGCATTATATAAAAGGGATGCGGGTGGTGCTGTGGTCTAAACCACTGAGCCTCTTGGGCTTGCCAATCGGAAGGTCGGCAGTTTGAATCCTCGCAATGGAGTGAGCTCCCATTGCTCTGTCCCAGCTCCTGCCAACCTAGCAGTTCAAAAGCACCTCAGTGCAGGTAGATAAATAGGTACTGCTGTGGCAGGAAGGTAAACAGTGTTTCCGTGTGCTCTGGTTTCTGTCACGGTGTTCCACTGCGCCAGAAGTGGTCTAGTCATGCTGGCCACATGATCCAGAAAGCTGTGGACAAACACCATCTCCCTCGGCCTGAAAGTGAGATGAGCGCCGCAATCCCATAGTCGCCTTTGACTGGACTTAACCGTCCAGGGGTCCTTTACCTTCGCCGCAATCCCATAGTCGCCTTTGACTGGACTTAACCGTCCAGGGGTCCTTTACCTTTTTTTACCTTTTACCTTAATGCATTATATAGAGAGCTGCCATTGAAAACAGTTCTAAGCTGCAATTTCTAGAAAGCACAGGTGCAATGCTGTTACCTGTAAGGGGCATGATAATCACATGGGAGCCTCTGTCATCTGAGCTGTGGGGAGAGGCTGGAGGTGGTAGTCCTCTGACTGTGCAATGCTCATCCTAGGGAGGCTCACCTGGGACCTACTCTGATGCCCTATTGGCACCAATATGTGTCTTTTTCCCAGGTGTTGTGATCTTCTGCACTTTGCTTTTGTGCTACTTGGTGGTGGTTCATATTCTGCTGTGCTTCTGTTGCCCTTTTAGACTGTGGTGCTTTATTATAAACTTAAATTTTTGAAAGCTGCCTTGCTGTGAAACAAACGAACACTGATTGGAAAGTATCTCCTGTGAACTACAGTGGGGGTTCCCAAATCGTTTGTCCCATGGACCACTTGAAAATTGCAAAGGGTCTTGGCCAGGGGTCTGCAACCTTTAAGACAAAAAGAGCCACTTGGACCCGTTTCCAAAGAAAAAAAAACTGGGAGCCGCAAAACACGTCATTATAAAAATAACTTTTTTGTCACTTTTTTATTATTTCTTTGTTTGACCCCTCAGAATTACTCCTCCTCATAGAAATAAATGTTAAATTAACAAGTTACCTTTTTGTGTGTGTGTGTTCTTCACTCCCTTTCAAAACAGTGACCAGCGTACATGCCCCCTTTCAATGCAGTGACCAGCGTACATGCCCCTTACAATGTAGCGGGCGGGCGGGTGGGAAGGTGACATCGGGACGGTGCGTGACTAACGCATGCACCGCCCCCATGCGACGTCACAGCCAGTACAGTGCCCGCCACAGTGGGGAGTGTCAGTGCGCACAATGTGCCTCCTCCCCTCGCTAGTATCTGCCCCGGAGCCGCAGCAAAGGTGTAAAAGAGCCACATGCGGCTCCGGAGCCGTGGGTTTCAGACCCCTGGTCTTGGCAGATCATTTAATGAATTCTCTGTTTCTTGAAAGCAACTGCAAGGTGCTGTGCTAGATGCTGTGTGGTTTTTAATTCTGTTCTTATGGCTTCTTTTATTCCTTATAGAATCACAGAATTGTAGAGTTGGAAGGGGGCATCTAGTCCAGTGATGGCCAAACTCGGCCCTCCAGCTATTTTGGGACTACAGCTCCCATCATCCCTGACCACTGGTCCTGCTAACTAGGGATGATGGGAGTCATAGTCCCAAAACAGCTGGAGGGCCAAGTTTGCCCTCATTAATCTAGTCCAACCCCTTGCAAAGCAGGACTCTTATGTGGGGCTCAAACCCACAACCCTGAGATTAAGTGTTTTGTTTTCTACCAATTGTCTTACAATTTAAATACAATTTTAAAAATGAAGGAAGCAATAAAAATAGAATTTAATATCAGTATATAAATATTTGATGTGTCAGGATGCACCATGTCTAGTCTTCAACCACAAATCCACAGACATGCCATTGGTCATCCATAGAGCACAGTTTGGAAACTAGCAAACTCAAAGCAATCTCATAGCTCTGGATAAGCATGTTAAGAGTTTACACTTCTTTTTGCTTCAAAGTCCAGAGCATGTGTGTGTGTGTGGTTTTTTTTTTGTGTGTGTGTGTGTGTTTTGGGGGGGACATGATGCTGCAACCTTCTTGCAACCAAGCAGGTTGGCATGTGGTATGTGCTTGCTTAAAAGAGGATCTCAAATCCCTGGAAGAAACACAGGGCAGAAATAAAATAAGTAAGGCTGCAACACTATGAAGAGTTGCTGAGCTGTAAAACCCACTGAACATCAGAGGAACTTACTTCTGAGCAAATATGCATAGAAATCTACTGCTAGATTTTTAAATGTTTCAAACATAACCCCAGCTCTCCACCGCCCCCAAAAAATGTTTCTTACAAAAATCCAGCTCTGAACAAAGAACAGAAAATGCAACAGGAGGAGCACTTTACCATGTTCTCAACTACTAAACATGAAGCAAAAGTGCAGACAAATTCATGAAAGATGCACAAAACCCTCCTTGTTCTTCAACGATGATGAGTATATTCTCTTCTGTAAGAGTGATGCCATTGTTTTCATTCTCCACTTATTTGGTGAAATTGTTCTAAATTTATATCTGTAGCTGTGTAAAAATTGTCAAAAACATGCTACACCAGCAGTTTCCGTAAGGTCTATATATAGAAGTTTAGGGCTCCAGTCCTTTACCTCCATACCTGGGAGGAGGCTCCATTTATCTCAATGAAACTTAGACTGTGTATACATAATATATTTAAACCATATTTCAAAATACACACTTTCCTTCAAAGAATTCCGGGCACTGTAGTTTGTTGTGGGTTACTGGGTATTATAACTGTGATAAGCAAATCAGGATGGGGGGAGAATGTGCTTTGGATGTTCTTTGAAAATAAAGTGTGTACGCAGCCTTACTTCTGAATAGATGTGTATCAGATTACACTATAAGCCACTAAGAGGGATACAGTAGGTCCTTATCAGTATAAAGAAGTCCCCCCCACATTTGATTAAATCCCATCTCTGTGGCTGTGGGCCAAGTGAGATGTGATGGCAAAGGGATTATTCATTTAAAGTCTCCCTCCCTCCCTCCCTCCCTCCCTCCCTCCCTCTCTCTCTCTCTCCCTCCCTCCCTCTCTCTCTCTCTCTCTCTCTCTCTCTCTCTCTCTCTCATAATCCAAATGGTAACTTTCCTTTCCTCCCAAGCTGCTTTCAATGGACATGATTTTTAAAAGCTGGTATAGCTCACTTGGTAGAGCATGAGACTCTTATTCTCAAGGTAATGGGTTCAAGCCCCACGGGGGGGGGGGGAGAGATTCTTGCTTTGCAGGGGGTTCAACTAGATCAGTGTTTCCCAACCTTGGACCTCCAGCTGTTTTCAGACTACAATTCCCATCATCCTTGACCACTGGTCTTGCTAGCTAGGGATGAAGGGAGTTCTAGTCCAAAACTAGCTGGAGATCCAAGGTTGGGAAACATTGGACTAGATGAAGAGATCTTCACGGTCCCTTCCCACTCTACAATTCTATGACTCTAATGCTGGATGCAACCTATTAAATGAAATAATGCATCTAACAACACATTTTGTTGGGCCTTATGATCAGAACTCAAAACATTGTGCTAGTCTAGTGAAAAGCTTTCATGTTTTTCCTTGATCCCTTGCCATGCCCCCCCCCCCTCAGTTTCAAAAGCCATGAAGTGTGTGACTGTGAGTCCTGGAAGACATGTTCTCTGCCCTGCAGGCCTTTTCCAACTGGCTTGGAAGCATGGGGCCTTGACTGACTCCAGCTACAAAAGCTGAGTCTGCTGAACCGACCCTTGGTCTGAGGTGTTTGTGGTGTTTTGTTGAGGGGGAGTTTGTTACTATTGTATTTTTTTGTATCTTTATTTTAGATGTGGACCTTGTTCAGTTTGGTGTTTTATTTTTAATGTTTGGTTTAATTTTTATGACTACTTTTCTTATGACGTAGTTATTTATTCTTTTCATGTTGTAAGCAGCCCTGAGCATGGTTTGAACTGTGGAAAGGTGGCATACAAATAAAATTGTGTGTGAGAGACAGAGAGAGAGGGGGGGGGGGGAGAAGAGAAAGAAATGATATTCCCCCAAAGAACAAGCTGAAAGAACCAGTTTTCTGGTTAACAGGGTTGGTGGTTATTGACGTAGATTTCTGAAATACTCAAATATCCTGCATTTGAGAGTGAAAGAAAAACCCAGATGAACATATTGGAGCAGATATACTGTTCCCGTGATCTACAATTAGTGTTTTGTACATGCCTAAGTCAATTACACTGAAAGGTAAAACAGATTACAGGCATCCCCACTTATGTGCAATCCACTTGCTTGTGACTACGTATATGTGCGGTGATGGGAAATAAATCAACAATGCAATTCTAACCTGAAATGGTGGGAGAGAGTGGAACAGTCCTTGCGGCTCATGAGGAGACTCTCCTCAGAGCCCAAAGAGGACATCAGTGAGCCAAAAGTCCAGAAAGAAAGACTCCAAGCTCTCCAAAATGGCACACTGGAGCGCTCATTGCTGCTGCGCTACCCCACTTGACAGCTGTTGGGTGTGAAGCTGTATCTACTGTATTTCAAATCAGAGTGGCTATTTATTTAGAGGATCTAGAGATATAAGAGTCACAAAGACTGAGGTCTGCATTTGATGCGAAGTTATCTTCCTGTATGGGATGCGGGTGGCGTTGTGGGTTAAACCACAGAGCCTAGGACTTGCTGATCAGAAGGTTGGCGGTTCAAATTCCCGCGACGGGGTGAGCTCCTGTTGCTCGGTCCCTAGCAGTTCGAAAGCACGTCAAAATGCAAGTAGATAAATAAGTACCGCTCCGGCGGGAAGGTAAACGGCGTTTCCATGCGCTGCTCTGGTTTGCCAGAAGCGGCTTAGTCATGCTGGCCACATGACCTGGAAGCTGTACTCCAGCTGCCTTGGCCAATAAAGTGAGATGAGCACCGCAACCCCAGAGTCGGTCACAACTGGACCTAATGGTCAGGGGTCCCTTTACCTTTACCTTTACTTATCTTCCTGTGGGGCTGCAGTTTGCCTTGGAAGAGAGGAAAATCCTGCATCTCTCTCATTCTCTTGCACAAATCTGCAGGATTTGGCATCTAGCTATAAAGAAATGGGAGCTGGATCTGAAGTAAGAAATGCAAAGAGATATTGGACGGGGGGAAAACCTTGGAATAAATGATCAACCCGGCAAAGTAAGGAACACAGGTCCTTTGCATCATTTCATTTGCCTCCTATCTCACATAGTACAATACTAAAGTGGGCTCCCTACTTACACACATCTCACTTGTGCATGTGGGGACCCAGAACGTAACCCCCACATAAGAGTGGAGTTGCCCGAATATCGGTTGTGCATCAATAAACCAAATTAGCTGTGGTTCTTCATCTCATGATAGATATCTGATGTAGGATTTAGTGCCAACTCATTTGTCCACTACTGGGTGGACAGTTTTTCCTCGAAATGTTGCAGGAAGCAGGTCAGCAATCTAGTACGCAGCATTTTCCTTCCTCTTTACGAAAGTGGTAGGTCACACAGGTAAAATGCCAGTTTCACAGCACATAATTAATCTGGAGATGAGATCATGAGGAGCTATGGGTAGACGCTGGATAAGGCTACTATGGAAACTTTAACCTGTAAACCTCATATAAATGTTGTAAATGTTTGCTTGCTGTTGAATGAAAAGTCAGGAACTGATGGCAAGAGCTGCCAAAAGGCTTTTGCAAAAGGAGCACTGTCTGGGAAATTCTTTTTCTTTCTTTCTGCAAGGGTATGAATATGATGGGATTTATTTCCCTGCTGAATTGTCTATGGGTCTTCCTACCCCAAAACTTTCTCGCTTCATGAAGAAATATGCAGATTATATGTCTTGTGCAGCCTTCCCAGCAGTTAAGCAAGCACAAACCTGTCAATATGCTGGTCATAAGGAAATAATAGGGAATAACAAGCTCTTTCCCTTCCTCAAGATTGTACAATGCAGGAATATAAATCAGACTATTGTTTCAGTATTTTCTACATCGGGGGTCTCTAACATGATGCTTATGAGCATCATGGTGTCTTCAGACATCTCCCTTGGTGCCTTCTAAAATCTTATTTGCCCCCCTTTGCCCCCTAATTTGTATTAGTTTTCAATTACAATCCAATAACAGCCTCATTATAACAATACCAATTTATAATACAATTACTAATACCAATCGTTCAAATACCAAATTACATAATTTAGATAAGGTGCCCCCCATGTGCTATAATTGATGGTTTGATGCTTTTCTGTATTTCTGCGTTCCAAAAACTTATTAATTCCTGTCATAATAATAATAATCCCTTATACAACAACCACAATATCAACGACTTCTATTCGTGTTGACACATTTATAATACTACAAGTGAGGCAGTCAAACTATATCCTTGTTCTTCCTGTGTGTGGCAATTATTCTGTCCGTGGTGTTTCTTCCTGTACTTGGAAAATGTTATGTCTATCTTTTCCTGGTTCTTGCTGTTATCCATCATGCCTTGGGTGGAGCTGATATCACATTGTTGTTGCAGAAATTTCTCCCTCACTCTCTCCTGTGCTTCGTTGTTTTAACAACAGCTGCAAAAGTCACTCTGCCTCCTTTTGTGTGTATGTATGTGGGGTGGTTATTATTTTATCCTTGGTAGACAAGCTACAGCTTCCAGCCATTTATTTATTTTTATTCTCAGACTGTACCCCACTTGGGCCCAGAGGAATCCATAGGAAAGGAAAGAAGAGAGCAAGACAGTTGTGCTTGACTTCCCAGCATCAGAAGGAAGAGGAAACTTCTTGGTAACTATCCAAAGGCCAGAGATGTAGTGAGGAGGGGCGTCCGAGGTGGAAGCGTTTTAGTGACTGCAGTAAAATGAGGGGTTCTGGAGTTGCCTGCATTGTTTGGGTGTGTAGTTTGTATGTGTGCTGCCTGGCTGTATTTGTGTGGGGTTTGTTGTTGTTTTTCCTATAGGGGTTGCCAGGGGTGCACAGGATTACTGTGTAGTACTAGTGTTCCTTGTGGGAAATTGATAGTGCTCCCTAATTCTCCAGTTCAGATTTGAAGCCATATTTAAAGTGAATTATGGACACCAATATGAATCTTCTTATAGTTACTTAGCATTGGCTGGAGCAGAAGGTCAGGTAAGGAAATGAGAAACACTGCAGTTGTGGAGATATTAATTCCAGGACTGTGGCCAGAAAAAGGAGAGGAAGAACAGAGATTTGGTCTCTTGTTCAAAACACTAAAATCCTAACAAACCCTGGGCTCCCAGGCCTGACAAATGTATTGACTGGTACACCACCTTTTCTCTGAGAAGATTAAGGTAGCATGTATGGTTCTTTGCCCTTCATTTTATTATCACGATGACCTTGTAAAGTAGGCTAGGTTATTCACCGAGTGAGCTTTGTGGCTGATGGGGGATTTGAACCTAGGACCATCACTGTACACACTCTGCCCCAATGACTAAGCCAGTATTGTTGTTGTTATCCTGCCCACCACCCTAAGGTACAACAATTAAAACACACATGCTTAGGGTTGGTTTTGGTTTTCTGCAAGCCTCAATGGAGAGCATTTAACTCACAAATCATTTTGGCAATTTTCCAGCGTCTTTTAGTCACAAACAGTAGGAATGATAAGTGGTTTGCATGTTACGTCTATTGGCTTCATAATATCAAAGGGCCAGGTTGTGTTAGAACAGCATTTGGATGTGGTAAGCAGAGCCATCTTTTCTACTGGGCTTACTGGCGCGTTGCACCAGGGGGCTGGCCTCTCAGGGGCACCCCAGAGAGTGGGGGAGCTGCGCGGCTTTGCCAGCGGCCTCCCTTTTCCCTACACACTTTTCCTCTCTGAGGGAGGAGAGCGATCACCGCAGAGGCTTGGGAAAAGGTCAACAACTCTGGGATACTGGTGGGAGGGGGAGGGGTGCCGGAGGGATCTTTGCACCATGGCACCAGATATGCTTAAGATGGCCCTGGTGGTAAGACCATGCATGCATGGTTTCTGGTTTGGGGACTTATTAGCATTTCTTTCTGCAAACAACTACTATTGAAGCTACAATGAAGAAGAGCAAGAATGAATGGAGCAAAGCATTCGACCACTGGTTAATAATACATCACCAGGAAATTCAGCAAATTATTAGTGGGCTTCAGCAATTTATAGTTTGTTTTCACTGTTACTTTTCTAGTTTAAACTCTCCCAATATTTCTAAATTAAGAAAGCAAGACACTTTTTTACTTCTACTTTTTATCTCTAAATCCTGGCAACGAAGAGCAACACGAAACGCATAAGGATAGGGAAACTGTTTTTCAACCCCACTTCTCTCTTTTCTTTTGTGTCTTCCTGCTTATCCTTTCTAGGATGTGTGTGTGTAAGTGTGTGTGTGTGTGTGTGTGTGTGTGTGTGTGTGTGTTACCCTTTTAATGCTAATGCATGAATACTGGAGAAGCTCCCTGTTATAGATGTGATGTCACTGCTGTATAAATGCTATTATTCTTTGTCAGGATTTTAGACCCCAGGGATAAGAAGAGGAAAGGGAAAAAAGCCAAGCTGACCTCTAAATATGTCCTCCTCCTAGTGAAGAATATGGAAGGCTGGGGGACTAAAAAGAGTTGAATTTTATCTCAACTGGGAAACAATTTGCAAAATATATATACTGTATATATGAATCGCTAGGGTTTTTTGTGTGCTGGCTCAAGGGGGTATCAAGGGAGCAGACTCTGCATGAGAAAGTGGCTGTCACAAGGTCGTCAAGAGAAGGCGTAAGTCCAGAAATAATATCCCAAAGCCTTGCTGAGAAAGAGCTGTTTGAACCGGCAAGCTGTAGAAGGGAGTGCAGCTTTATCACACGAGAGACTAATCAGTATAGGTAGTGACAAGTCAGCCAGCTATGACTCAGCATTTCTTTTTGACAGAGTCGCTGGTTGCTGAGGTTGGAGTTTTACGGTTGATGTTTCTGCCCTTAGTCACACAACCTGCTTGGAAGATCCATCAACAAGGAAATTGCCTGGTAAAGGAAATTGCCTGGTAACATGAAAAAGCACGGTTTGAACACAGCGGTATCTGCTGGTAATATACACAGAGATAAAAATTTTAAAAAAGTAAGCAAAGAGGAAAAGGACCCCCAAGAAATAAATAAATAAATAAAACTGGTGAATGGGAGATGGTGCCTTCTCAGATGGTGTGCTACCAGCACCCAATACTTACAGAGAAACTGTGCAAGAGCCCTCAGCCATGGAGATTACCCTTATGGGATCATCATTTGTGATCTGATCATCTGGGGGTGGGGAATCTCCTTGATTTTGTTTTAATCATTATTTTTTATCAGATCACAGCTGGGTTAGAAGCCTTTGGCAACTGGGGATTCCCAGTCAAGCCATTTGACTCATACCATAGGTGTGCCTCACCTATTTCGAGATATGAAATGAGAATTACATTACTTAAACCCACCAAAACCCAACAGTCAGATGGAGGCAGAACTAATGCTATTAAACAAGTAAGCCATTATGAAAAGAACACAGCACTGTAGGGGACTTTGATGGCTCTTCCCTATGCAATATGCTGATTTTTATGACAAAAAACTCCCACAAAACACTCAGTAAGAAGCTTTTCAGAACCACACTATGGCTAGCAATTAGACTCTTATTCAACGCTTTCCATGTTGTTTTCTCTTTCCACGTTCTCATTACGACTCCAGTGATGTTTATTGACATTATGGTGTTTTTAATTAATAGAATAGCTTTCTCCCAATGAAATGTTTTCAGTAACAGAAATGAGCTAAATGGATGCAGCAGCCCACATGAGAGGCAGAGCAAGCCTGGGGATGGATTTCAAATTTATTTTTTTTTGTGATCTCTCTTTCTGTTTATCATTGCAGTGACTGGAGATATTGTGGGTGGCTAAAAATGCATTTGCAAGCATTGAATCTTTTCTTCTGTGTGCAATCAACTAATTTCCAGAGCCACCATGTTCGCTCATCCTAAATGTGTTGTCAAATGGGATAAGAGAATGCGCTGATATGTGGCTATTTATGGCCTTCTTTTCAATTACTCGCAGAATCTCATTTCATTCTCTTCAGAGTCACATTCCCTGTTCCCTGTACACATTCATAGATGGGAGTAAATAGCTTCCACGGTGGCATTCATGGTTTTGAAGAGCCACCATCTGTTGCTTCATCTCTTGGGGTTGGCAGCTCTGTAGAATGCAAGCAAGCTTGGCAGGATTCCTTGCATAGGCTATAGATCCAGATGTAACACGCAGGGAAGGGTGAATTATTGAGATTACTGTTGCAAAAGTGACCAGAATGTCTCACTATACTCATGAAAATAAGTAAGCAAACATGTGCAGGCAAAAGAATAGATACTTTAATTCAGTATAATATGATAGCCTAGGCTGGATCATCAACACAGCTTTCTGATCTTTAAATTACTAGTATTTATCACAGTGGGTTGGATCCAGAATGGGGTTGGTCTCTTCCAAGTGCTCCTTCTATTTGTGGAAAGAACTTTGAAGTCCAGGAAGCTCCAAGCAGAAGAAGGAAGGGGCAGTTTTCAACAATTCCCCCATTGCCTTACAGCTCCCTGGACTAACTCCTGTGCTGTTTGAGAGGTCTCTCCAACCATCCAGAAAAGGCTTTCAGGGTTGCTGGGGACACAGGAACAGGCAAGAATCACTCCCCACCTCTCTTTAGCTGGAGCATCCCATCAGCAGATTTCCACTCACAATAGCTCTGGATCCTGTTAATTATTATTGTTTAATTGTACACACTGAAATGGAGAATGCCTATTTGAATGTTGCTAAGTGTCTAACATTGGAAAATTCCATTGGAGTATACTAAGCTAGAATGAGCTTTCTGAGCTTCTAGCTGAGTTGATGTTAACTGCTGATGTTTTCTGCTAGCCTACATGTGAGTGTTTAACCTTGATCATGTGATCAAGGTATTCAATACCAAATCTCCATTCTGAAAGGGAGCTGCCTTTGCTCTTTTATTTCTAGGCACAGTTGGAGAAGGATGTGGTGCTTCTCCAGGAGCTGTATAGCTTTAGGCTGGATGCAGGTTAAAACAGGTGATGGGGTACCCGCAGCTTCTGCTGCCTGAGGCAATGACTTTAACCTGCCTAATGGCTGGGCCATCACTGGACAACAGGTCCTACTTAGATCCGCCTGCTGGATATTGCAAGGGAGAGGGTTTTTTTATTTTTTGCACTTGGCGCAAACTACATGCTTAACGTAACGTGCAAGTTGACTCTGAGACATCTCTCTAGATGCAGCTTCCTGAATCTCATCCATCATAGAGACAAAATTTGGATAAAGATCACAATAGAGATAAAGTGGGGGAAATTCTTGCTCTCTGCAATGCTGTAAGATAGGAGGCTTTATTATAGTAATTCTTTGTTGTTTATTATTATTATTATTATTATTATTATTATTATTATTATTTTATTTTCAGATAAAATACAAAGTAATTGTGAACTTGAACTAATAAAGAGTTTGTGAATGGGACTTCAGTCATTCCGCTTTATTTCATTCATTGTGTTCTGACAAATTTCTGTTAGGATTTCTGTGGCCTGATTGCAGATGGAATCCAATAAAGGCATGACTTTCAGTTAGCCTCATATCTTAGGAACTTGTCTGTACCCACCTATCAGAGTTTACAGTATTTACCAAAGCTAGATAAAATGTATTTCTGTTGGAAGTTCTAAACAGTAGACTGAGAGGCATCCCCTATCAGAATAGGCTTTGTTTATGTTCTCAGGACGCCGATTGCATGAACCATATCCTACTGCATTGTGGGCAGTACGAGCAAGCAAGGGATCAACTGATCAAACGCTTACTAGCAAATTTGCCTGGAAAATCTGAAGCCACCCATATTAAATACCTTCTGGAGGACAGATCAAATGATATTACACTGACCGTGGCAAAGTTTCTTTGAGGTCGCAAGAAACAAAGACCATCATGCTCTAGATATACATAACATAATGATTAGCTCAGTCTCTTTCGGCTGTTGTTTGGTTGTCTTAACTGTATTTTGTTTTGTAGGTCTATGGAGCGCAATACACACACATGCACGCATGCACACACACTGTTGGGATTTGAAAGGGGAATGTTGAATAGTTCATAAAACACTGTCATTCCTTGTGGTTTAGTTTCTGCATTGCTTGGCTCTGAAAGGGAGTGGAGACTGGCTTGGGTTGATGTTGACTAGGGAAGTGTCACAGCATTTGCCACTTGCACAACTTCTCCCCCACTCTTGTATTAATAACAATCAATAGAAATGATGCTTTAGTTGCTGTGAATGTGTGGCCTTTACCCTTAAAAGTTGTGTGATATGTGTGTGTGTGTGTGTTGTCTAAGAGGAAATCATAGGAAATATATACCTGATCACTTTCCCTTCATTTTATGGAAAGGCTGAAAACTAAATGAGGTTGGGGGATATCATAATCGGGGGGGGGGGATTTCAATTCTACACCAAAAATGAAATAAATAAGATCATTTGATGTGCGTTCAGCATAATAGGACAGTGAGTATAACCTACTCAAAGCCTCCAGATGTGAATTTAGTTCAAGGAAGACCCAATCCCATCAAAGTGGAATCAGTAGGATAGATAGAAAAGAGTAAGGCAGATGGCAGATTTTTCTACATGAAGCAGGGTGAGTGCAATTTTCCAAAGCAATGTTTTGCAGCACATCTGGCAGGCAAACAAGAACTGGGACCTGTAGGAATAGTAAGAAAGATATTTCATGATTGATATTAATGGAAAATAAAATAAAGGGCCTCACATGATGCTAAGTGGGGAACTTTACACATGAAGCTGAATATTCATTTAAACAAAATAGTAGTATCATTATACCCTTGGCTTTGTTTAACCTGAAGTGTTATCACATATGCATTTATGAAACAATATACAGTGGTACCTCTGGATGCGAACGGGATCCATTGCGGAGCCCCGTTCACATCCTGAAGCGAACGCAACCCGTGTCCCCACGTCTGCGTGTGTGCGGGTTGCAATTCGCTGCTTCCGCGCATGCGCGTGACGTCATTTTGACCATCTGCTCATGCGCAAGCTGCGAAACCCAGAAGTAACCTGCTCCATTACTTCTGGGTCGCCGCACCGTGCAACCCGAAAATACTCATCCTGAAGCTACTTCAACCCGAGGTATGACTGTACATGAAAAGCTGTAGGTGCAGAAATCAACAATCTAAGAACAAGCTCGTGTGAAATTCTTTGGTGCCTTACATCAAATTAAATGCTTGCTTGTCAAAGTTTATTTTTAATATGTACAAAAATCAATGTTTCTTCCTTACAAAGTCTAAATAATTTGAAATTTATTTCGCCCTGGATATTGAACATCTAGGTCCCCACCTAACACCAGTTAAAGGCAACCAGCTGCACATAAGAACTGCAGTTCAACAGATGTGGATATTCAGATGTCTACTTCACAAAATACACATCCTGCTATTTCTATGGGGCCTGGACAAGCAATGGGCCCCCTTGTGCATATGAAAGCTTGCTTCTGTTCAGATATCTGGGGTGGCCAGTTGTGCACTGCAAAAAACAAAAACAAAACAAAACAAAAAACACTAAACCAAAGGGATTTGTATCATCAAATAGGGGAACTAGTTCACGCAAAATTTGCATATGATGAGATAGGCATTAATCTGCAAATAAAGTAATATAAATATGATACATCTCACCAGATTGAGGAATACAGCCTATTGACTTGTGCACTGCTATCCAGGAGCTGCTAAGTGTTCAAGGTTCCTGCTCCCCCTTTTATTGGTTCTGTATCTTAAACCAGACACTGATTGTTCTGAAATAGTGGATACTTTCAAATGAAGGGCTGTCTTCTGCAGCCCTTATAAATAGAGAACTGTCTTCTGTCAACCCTATAGCTATCTCTTGTTCATTAATATATACCATCAGGGTTAACTGAATAACTACCAAGAAGGACTTTGAATAAGTTCCCATTATATAATCAGCTGACCATGGTTAGGTTGGGAGTAAAATAGGGCATGCAACTGTATAGCTTCTTTCTTCGCACCTGAAGGCCATAAAAGCCTTTTAATATTAATGTCCATGCAAAGCAAATCAATGGGGTCATGAATGGTATTTTTATGGGTTTATAGCTAAGGAATGCATGCTCATGAATATTTTTATACCCTCTCCAGCAAACACGACTCACTGTTTGTCTCCCAAGGTCAAGCCCACAGATCTGTAGACATTCCATTTCCCTTTCTTTGACGTGTGAACTAAGGAGACTTTTCTGCAGAAGTCTAATAATTAAAGATAAATGAATTAACTAACTATATCCCGGCTGTCGTTCTCATTGAGCTATCCCAGAGGGAGCAAAGATTAACCTTGCCCTGCTAATGCCTGCTAAGACATTTTGAAAGGAACGTACAAAACTAGGAATTGTCGTTTTCCTGCTTTGATGGCCTTACTTAATAATACGTGGTAATATAGCTTATCAAGATGGAGGCTAGATGTTTATCACCAGCTCAGAGAAATCACACCAATTTGGCCACAAAATTGAATAAACTTTCATCAGCTCTATGGGAGCTTTTAGACAGCTGGATTCTGTGACCCCTGTTCAACTTCCTGTACATTGGATTCAGAATGAAAATGCCAGGGAGCTAGATTTTAATCTATATAGTAACCATTTAAAAATGGAATGGCTGGTTTGCTGTTGTGGGAATGTATAGGAGCATATCATTACCCTTGACTGTTCCTATTTGTGTTGCTCATAACAAGGATGAATTCGATCCCCCAGTAAGTGCAATTAGGTTCTCTTTGATTTCAAGCAATCTGACCTTAAATGGCATTCCATTTTTCTCCTCCTGAAAATAATCATAAAGGAAAACATTACAAGAGTGGCGCAGAAGGAAGTCTTGCACAGCAGCAGGGAACTGTGGCATTAGAGCATGTTACTAATGATTGGTAAAATGAAAAGCATTCCCCATTCTGAGTGGTGGAAATATGGTTGCTAACTACTTGTAAACAAATAACGGATTTTCTAGCACAGCAGGCTTGTAGTGGTCGCACAACACATGCTCAAATTTATCCGATTTTTGCAGGACATACCTCAAGGATTTATAAACAGTTCTTTTTAATCCTTCAGTTTTAACCAACAGCATCACTGCTTAGCAGGTTTTGCATGTGTATGTCTGTCAGATGATTGGCTGTTGCTGACAATCTTTCTGGACCGATATAAATGTGACAAGATCTACTACTATGAGCTATTGCCTGAGAGAGTTCAGTCCTGCTCGGTTTGGGTGTGGTAGCCAGTTCCCCATGGAGAGCTAGCTGGCGCATCTGAACCTTGCGGGGGTGGGGGGAAGGATTGAAATCTGAGCTCTGCTTGGATTTTGCACAGACTTGCTCTGGACCAGCATGGAGTCTTATTCCTCCTCCTGGTCATCACCCCTCTATACTTACTCTCCATCTTTGTCTTTCTCAAATACAAAGATGAGCAGGGTTCCTTCATGAGGGGGGTTCAATATGGAGTTCAGCTGTGGTCACAATAATGCTCAGACCACCTGCCACAGCTGAGTCTTCATTTAGTGTTGGACAGCTCCTTGACAGAAGGTGCTATGTGGAGGCAAAAGACTACATTACATAATGGAGAACACGGTACGCTCGACAGAACTGTGTAATTTAGACATATGCAATTAATTACATAAAATCTCCAGGGTTTTCTTAAAAGGTAAAAATACTAGCAGCAACTGCCTGGACAGATTCCGGTCTTCACCAGCAGATGAACATGCAAAAATGGAGAATTTCATATCTATGTTAAGTTACTGCAGATTTCTCTGACATCCGTACTTGTGATTTAGGCAACTGCTATTCAGAGATATATTGCCTCTGACACTCTTACATTAAACAATCACTCTTCATATTCATCAATGAATGTATTGAAATCCTCTAGGTTCAATTGCATGTTTAGGGAGCAAGAGTACATGTGGCTTCTGCACATGTTTTATTAAACTTCTGCACATATTTTCCTCTTCATTTCAGTTGGAGGAGTTGAGCTGTGTGTGCATGACTCTTCATCCACAGATTATATCCCTCAGTCAAATGCATGGGAGCTTGTGCACATCAGAATGTGTCAGGGCACAGTGAACTCTTGGTGGAGAAAAAAGTGGCCGCATATCCATTTATGCACTTGAAAAAGCTGAAAAGCCTGAAAACCCTGTTCTACACAGTCCATGTACATATCCTGCTTAACTAGCTTTAGCTTCCCAAGAAGAAAAGGGAAAATGGGCATATGCTGTGAGATCATTATTTTCTGACCTGCCCGTCATCCTCATTGTGTTATCTCAATCATCTCCCATCTCTTCTATTTTTCAGCTAGTGATTTGCTGTGAGCTCTTGCCTGAGTTTTGTAGAGCAATTCATCAATTGACTCAAGAGCAGATGTTCCCATATGTATTCCCATTGTCCCATTCTCCCATCCCTGTTCAGATATTTCTCATGGCTAGGAAAGCTAAGATTCACATCTAATATCATAATAACCTTGAGAAATGCAATTCTTTTAAACCTGTTGGTTCATCAGTACTGGGACCTATTTATACAATGGACACCTTCAATATAGATAATGCTACATTGGAGCAATGCAAGACTACAGCTGTGTGGCTACTGGGACTGGTATCTCAAGAATACATAGGCCCTTAGTGACTAGTTTATTTAAGACTCTTTTGTAATAGGAGACCGGCATACTCAATTCAATCTTTCCTCTCTGCTTTCCCTATTAGCAGTACCTGCCAATGTATCCCTCGAGACTTTATTATTATTATTTTTCTTTTACAGAGAAGTATATTAGACTGTAGAATTGTTTCCCAAAGGATATGGTAGAAACTGGAACCATTAAAGCTAGACTTGAGAAAGTACTCGTGGATATACTGTAGAGAACCATCAATCCTGCAATGGGAGAGAAATGAACCAGTCACCCTAATATGTCTTTTCTATCTCTCATTTCAGTGTGCTATATGGTATACCCTTAAGCTGATGCTTCTAATCCCCAGGGACACTGCAGGGGGAACCACTAAGAAAGTAAGATGATTTTCAGATTCTAAGTGATAAAACATAATATTGAGGCCTGTTTTCTGTTGGGGGGGGGGCACCAATTGGCTCAAGCCTTCTAACACTTGCTTCCTTTTCTTGCCCATGCCTTCTTTTGCGCTTCAAGTTTTACATTGCTTCCACTTGTAAGGATTAATTGTAGTTGTCAGATCAAGCAGTTGCCTTCACAAACAGTTACATAAAAGGAGCCCTGTTGCATCGGACCAAAGACCCATCCAGTCAAACATTCTGCTACCCATAATGATCAACCAGATGCCTATGGGAAGCTCGGGAAGCAGGATATGGGGGGCAATAGCCTTCATCTGCTCTCAGAGGAAGATTTAGGGGAGCATGACCAGTTTGTTTGCACCATGCTAATTAGAAGTTCCATGACTTGCCAGACTGGGTTGATAATGTCAGTTCTAACCTATTAGGAAAGTGTAGCAAAAACACAGCGTGTGTCATTTTTCATTTTTCCATTGTGGAAAATGAGACAATATATCAGTAATGGATGGAGGCATATGGGGGCTTAGAAGGGGAAACGACTGGCTTGCAGAAATAGATCCTTAAAATGAAAGGCTGGTACTATTCCAGGTATATTAGAAGACCTAAAAATGCATCAGTATCCGGTTAGATATGCGATAGCCCTAGGCACACCTAATATTGTTTTATTACACATGAAGCAGAGAAGCAGATCGTATCCTTTGAAAACATGGTTAGAGAGGGGATATAAATATTTTAAATTAATAAATAAAATAGTAAAATGCAGTTTTGCATGATGAGATGCAGGACGTTAAGAAACCAAGCTCTGATATTTGCATACACCAGAGGTAGAGAGAGTGTTCCAGAAATGTATTGAGGACATGCAGAAATTTCTAGTGCTTTGTCAAAGTCAGTCCTCCGATTTCTCAAAAGATTTGTTTTCCGCAAAAGAGGCTTCTGTTCGTCTGCTTCATTTGCAAGACAATTGGGAATTTCTTTAGGACTTCAGTAGGTGCAGGGTTGAAGTTAGAGGTGTATGTTGCATTTTGCCCCTTAGTGGAGAATGAGATGGTGTATATGTACATGGGAGATGCTGGTCTTTCGGATTTTAAGGTGACAATTGTATGCTCAGTTTTTTGAAAGTAGGTCATATCAAACACAGAGAGGTTCACTTCTGACTCAACGCACTGCTGGAAATTTTTCAGTTGTGTTCTGTTGCATCTGAACAGAAAAGATGCAACATCTTACAGTAATAAAATCTTGGTTGATAGCAGTTTTTGCCTCTCCATAAAAGTTGCTCAGAAGCACCCTAGATTGTATTGTTATTGTTATACAATACAATGTAGGATTTTTACCCAGATAGCATATTTTGCCATGCGTCAGTGGACACATGGATTTTCCATTTAGGTGTGAGATCTTGACCTGTACCTATTTTTCTAGCTGCTTGTGAGCGTGGATAAGGCAAAGTATTTTTGTGACTTTTTTGACTGAGAATGAGAAGTATAGGAACAGGCGATTTTGGTGATGCCACTATCCATGTGAATAGCAGAGATATCCTTTATGTGGAATTATTTCATATCCAAATGTATGATTCAATCATTTTGTGCACATCATCCATATGAGGAGCAGCTGCCGAGACCACATAACACCGGTCCTGAAAGACCTACATTGGCTCCCAGTACGTTTCCGAGCACAATTCAAAGTGTTGGTGCTGACTTTTAAAGTCCTAAATGGACTTGGTCCTGTATACCTGAAGGTGCGTCTCCACCCCCATAGTTCAACCCGGATACTGAGGTCCAGCACCGAGGGCCTTCTGGTGATTCCTTCACTGCAAGAAGTGAAGTTACAGGGAACCAGGCAGAGGGCCATCTCGGTAGTGGCGCCTGCCATGTGGAACACCCTCCCATCAGATGTCAAAGAAATAAACAACTATCTGACATTAAGAAGACATCTGAAGGCAGCCCTGTTTAGGGAAGTTTTTAATGACTGATATTTTAATGTATTTTTAATCTTTTGTTGGAAGCTGCCCAGAGGTGGGGTAGAAATAATAAATTCTTCTTCTTCTTCTTCTTCTTCTTCTTCTTCTTCTTCTTCTTCTTCTTCTTCTTCTTCATTTCATTAAAACCAAACACTAAAAGGTCATGGTGGTTTGGGAGAGAATTTGGCTGCAATTTCTGATCATTTGTATTAGTCTATAAATAGTGTTTGGTGCCATTGTTATTGGCCCTCATGTTGTGTTATGTTGTTCAGCTTGTCTATATTGCGACACAGGGGTCTGCCCCTCAGAGCCAGCACATCACATGGGACTGGGCCTCAGCAGACACAGTCTCCTCTTCCTCACCCACTCTCCAGAAGCTGCTACGAGCTGCCTGAGGGAGGAGGCCAGCAGTGGTGACAACGGGATGTTCCTTTGAAGCTACCATAGCTGCACCTGCGATCGCTCATCCTCCCCGAGCTCAGAAGCGGTGGCATTAGTGGTGGAAATAGGGATATTCCAGGATCAAATCAAAAGATGGAGGGGGGTGTGCCTTTCATAATTCCAAGCCTGTCCCTGGAAAATAGGGAACAGGGCCAAATATTCAATCTTACTATGCCACACTTTCCTTAACCCCTCCCTCGTATTTTATTGCATACCACCCTTTGAAATTAACATGATTGCTACAGGAAAGTAAGGCAAGGCCTTGTTGGATATCAGCCTACACACACACACACACACACACACACACACACACACACTTGCTCCAAATGAAATGGGGTTCACATGTGGGTGAGTGTCTCATTCTCTGAGCCATTGGTTCATTATATTTAGTGCTATTTGGCAAGGACACATCTTCAGCGGGAGGTCTTTGTACAGGAAACCAAACATGGGCAAAGGCGGACTAGCGTTGCTTAGCAACAGCTTTGACTTTGGTCAGGTACTATGAGGAAGCAAGATCCCTAAGTTCCATAGAATTGAGTCCATTCAAAGAATTTATTGTCATTTCTCAGAAGTGATCTTTCCCTTTTGTAAACTCTTTTATGTGCTTAGCTCGTGCAGCATTCACAAGGTATTAAAAACATAATGCCCTACAAACTCGAGTGAATTGCTGGGTAGGGTGAACTTCATCTAGGTAATACACTGTAATAGCTGTTATATATCCCATATCCTTTGTATCCTAAAATTATGCTCCAGTTTTCCTATCATATTTTTTCTTTCTTTACTTCTGCTCTTTACCTGTCAGGGGGTTTGATTGTCATGGTTGCTGCTATATCAGTAGCCCTTAGTCCTAATTGAAATATATTTTGCAATAAGCATAGTCTAATGCTGTTACGTTGGCTTAACACCTTCTGCACTCTGTCTCAAAACTGTTACATAGAACTTAGAATCATGGAGTTGGAAGGGACTCTGAGGGTCATCTAGTCCAACCCCCTGCAATGCAGGAATATGGAGCTGTCCTTTAGAAGGATCAAACCTGCAACCTTGGCATTATCAGCACCATGCTCTAACCAACTGAGCTATACACATTGTGGACTTTTGTTTTTTTTCCATCAATCACCAACTTTCAGATGTATTTTCAGGTGAGGTTTATTGTGCTAGTTTTACTGATTATAATGGAAGTGCTTCTGTTTCTGACATCCCTTTCACACTGTTGTACCTGGGTTGTTGTTGTGTTGTTTTACTGCTATAACACTAGAGAGGTTCATGGTTAATCTCTATTCTATTTAACAATGAGCTGTAGTCAAGAAGCTTAAATATTAGTCTGGATTTGGACAACATTCTTAGTTCAGTGTTGTGTGGGAGCAAACAACAACAGCAACAACAACTCAAGAGGAGCAAAGCTGCTGCAAGCTCTTTCTGGAAACCCACATTTTTGCTCATCAAGACACAGTTTGGTATACTGCATCGTGTGAACCATTTGCATATGGGCCAAACTACACATGATGAGCAGTTACTCAATTCTTCCTACCAATTTTCTGGTCTTTGGTTTTGTTTAAAATGAAATGCAGCTGTGGGAGACTGAAATTGAGAATAGTAAACTGATGCTTAATCCTTCCTTTCCCTGTCATTTTTCAAAACTATTTTTTTACTGATACTTTCGTTAGAAAGATAACGACTAGAATATACTGAGACACCAAAGCATTAAATTTAAAACAAAAACACCCAACATCCTTTAATCCAAGTGCTCAATAATTAATTGATCTCATCAGGGAATTTGATTCAAAACGTATTCCACTCAACAGGTGAATATTTGACAGAACTGAATCTTCTACCATCTTTGTGCATTTTAAGTGGCGCTTTCTTGCTGATAATTATATAGTCACGAATTATGTTTGGGGAGTTTCCAATAACCCCGGTATGGAAGAGAGACACTCGGAATTAAGAATTATGCATTTAGTGCATCATTAATCAATTTGAATGTGGATTTTGAAGATCATTAATGTTTTTTCTCCTTTCAGCTCATGTAGAAATCTAAGACAAACACATCTGTTCCACAGGTAAAATAAAACATCATTATTCTGTAAACAGAAGTTTGAAAGCTGCATCTCTCCCCCTTCCCTAAGGTTACACCCATTCTTTTGCATTTTGTCAACTGGTTGCGGTGGTTATTAGAAACAGTAAACTCCAAGCTTGAAACTAATTAGCTGACACCCCAGCAGATGTAACTTAAGGAGACAGTGCAAGCCATTCGTTTATGTTAAATGATTTCAGATGATAACTTCTGGGGATTGCTACGAGAAGATGGAACATTAAGATGATACGTGAGCAGGTGCTGCCTAGGAAACAGTGTCAGCATGGATCTGAACAGATTGTGTGGGACAAAAAATGCTCAAGGGGGTTTCTAACATTGCCATCCTGTTTCGTTTCCTCGCTCCGCATAGCTTGGCTACAATAACTGTGCTGTTCGACAGCACAGTGACAGAGGTGGACCATATGAAATAGATCTACACCTGGAGGCTCAGTGAATGGTTCCAGAGAAATTACACACTTCATTACACTTAAGCACAGAGAGATGGGGAATAATGAAATTCTAATAGGAGGAAGCCATAGGGTACAGATTATTGACATAAATGGCAGCTCAGGCAAATGCTTAGATTTTAAGGACAGAGGGTGGATAACTACCAAAAACAACAGCAGCAACAGTCAGCGATGAGAGCTGTTGTTTGGCATCCAGGAGAAAAAAAAAGAGAGGAAATAATGCAATCTGAGGGTAGTAAAATATGTGACAAGGGAAATTCATCTTACAGATTCATCAGAGTGCTGATAACAGGTAAGGCAAATCCTTTGCATGCAGAAAGTGACAGGTATAAGGCACCTTCCTGACCGTAGGTGCCAACTCCCTGGGTCCCTGGGTACCCAAGCACCCACAAAATTCCCCATGAAAGGCCCAGGCACTCACAAATTTTGGTAACAGGGCCATGCAGGCTGCATAGCCCCACGGTGCCGGGCCCTCCAAAGTTGCAGGGTCAAGCTGGCACTCCTGTTCCTGTCTCCCTAATGAGCATGATTAGGCAACAGCAGAATGTCTTAACTAGCTTAGCTAAAGCATTGGTAAGGTAAAGGTACTCCTGACCATTAGGTCCAGTCGTGGCTGACTCTGGGGTTGCAGCGCTCATCTCGCTTTATTTGCTGAGGGAGCTGGCGTACAAATTCTGGGTCATGTGGCCAGCATGACTAAGCTACTTCTGGCGAACCAGAGCAGTGCACAGAAGTGCCGTTTACCTTCCCACCGGAGCGGTACCTATTTATCTACTTGCACTTTGATGTATTTTCGAACTGCTAGGTGGGCTGGAGCTGGGACTGAACAACAGGTGCTCACCCCATCATGGGGATTCAAACTGCCAACCTTCTGATCGGCAAGCCCTAGGCTCTGTGGTTTAGACCACAGCACCACCCGCGTCCCTAAAGCATTGGTAAGTCAAGTTAAACTCAAGAGTCTGCTGTGATCATCAAGTCAACAGCTGCACAATCCTCAGATCTTCTAAGAGGACCAGCTGTATTTTACTGTAACCATGGGTTATCACCATATTTTGTTGGGTGCTTGATTTCTGTACATGGAAAGGTTTCTAGCTGGCTGGCTGCGCCTCTCTTTGAAAAACAGGAACTGCTTTTGCAAAAGAACCTCAATGGCGAATACACCTATGATCCTTCTTTAAAGGAAGAAGTGACACAGGAGGCACAGAGGGAGAGAGAATCTCACAATGTAGGATTCCGCCCCCTCTGCAGAAGCTGGGCAGTGATTTGTCACAGATCATATGAGAAGAAATGGCAAGAGAGCCATCAACCTTCGAGGCAGGATTGTCATGGTGCTGCTGTAGAAAAGTAAGCTTGAAGCTGCTGAAGGGCCTTGATGTGGAAGCATTCAACTGATACCGCATGCTACTGCAACTATGCAGTCTGTAACCACACACTTTCATGGTACTGGCTGCAGCACCCACTGTCCACTGCCTCCTTCTGAGGCATGAAGGTACAAATGGGCATTCCTTTTCTCCCTGAATCACCATGCCTTAGCTCTTCATTGCTTTGCTATTGGCTCCCTATATGTGGAACTGTGAAGACCTGAAAACACAGATTTTGCAAAGAAACAGGCAAATTTCTCTGCTTTGCCTTTTCACTTTTTCAGTCTTAAATTTCAGTCCTCCATGTTTCTGTACTCCTTTGTGGTTTTTGTTACGTTCCCGTGAAAATTCGTCAGCCTTTTAGTGCAAATTTCTCCTAGGATACATATTTCATCTACGTAATTCCCCCTAATATAATGCTTTGTCTATTCAACAATATATGGATTGTTATGCAAATTTGAGCCCAGAATATGCATGTTTGTACACATTGCTTGGATAGAGAACTGAACTGCAAAATTCAGAGAAGTGCAAATTTCAAAGGATGTCAGTGTTTCAGTTTACATATCGTTTTGGAAAGTGTGGATTAGGGAGCGGCCACCGAGACCATATAACACCGGTCTTGAAAGACCTACATTGGCTCCCAGTACATTTCCGAGCACAATTCAAAGTGTTGGTGCTGACCTTTAAAGCCCTAAACGGCCTCGGTCCAGTATACCTGAAGGAGCGTCTCCACCCCCATCATTCTGCCCGGACGCTGAGGTCCAGCGCCGAGGGCCTTCTGGCGGTTCCCTCATTGCGAGAAGCAAAGCTACAGGGAACCAGGCAGAGGGCCTTCTCGGTAGTGGCGCCCACCCTGTGGAACGCCCTTCCAGCAGATGTCAAAGCGATAAACAACTACCTGACATTCAGAAGACATCTTAAGGCAGCCCTGTTCAGGGAAGTTTTTAACGTGTGATATTTTACTGTATTTCTGGTTTTTATGGAAGCTGCCCAGAGTGGCTGGGGAGGCCCAGCCAGATGGGCGGGGTATAAATAATAAATTATTATTATTATTATTAAGTTCACATTTAAATGTGAACTGAATCTCATTTCTCCTCTGTTTCTAACTGGAAGTATAGTACTTGTCAAGTGCTTCCCCAAACATCAATATATGTGATTTTCAGATGTTACCAATGACTGCTGGCCCCTTTGCTATGTGAAGAAACAAAATATGCATGCTTTTCAATTGTCCAGGAAACATCACAAACACAAATAATGGAGGTCAACCAGGTTGCAGAAGTGAAGCTAAGGGTGAGGTTATAGAGCATCTCCTGTTTTCCTTAAGACATGGACCCAACTCTGGACTGCAAAGTGGCCATTGCAGCTTTCTATAAGCTTCTGAGACTTTCAGATTACGTTTTGTGTGGTCAGAATGAGATGTGAATGCTGGCCTATTTAGCAATCAAGGGAATGAGATGATCTATGGCCTTTAAGAAACCAGCAATGTTGCAACCCTTCCTAGCGTTACCAAGCTTACTCTTAATGCAGCAATATATATGATCACATTGGGGGCAGGGGGACTCTAAAGAATAACAAATCCAGATATCAGTTCCAGCATAGTCAAAAGGCCAGGAATTATACAACATCTTGAAATTGCTTATTCTAAATTTTGAATTATTTTTATTTTTAAATACAATCTTTACCTATAGCTCATTATGCTTCCTCGATAATTAAGACAATTATTCATTGCCCATTTTCTAATGTACCATTCCAAACTGAAAAGAACTTTGAAGTTTCCTTAGTTGTTTGAGATAGATAAGTTTGTCGTTGTCAGAAGATAAATTATAATTCCTAGGCCTGTTTTTAAGTGCAATTCCCTTAAAGCAACACAACAAAATTACCCTGGCATCTTTAGGTAATAAATAACCTTCTGTTTCATTAGAGGTAATAGGTTTCCAAAATCCTTGAACGATTGAACATGTCCAAAAAAATGATAGAAATCCACATAGATGGTTGCACATCACCAGCGCAGACCTTGTGGTAGGCTATAAATTGTATAGCTTAGTACCACTAAACTGGCTTCAAACCAGAAGTGTCTTGGACAAAGAAACCTCTGCCATTCCTTCCTGTTTGCTCCATCACCTGCCTCCCCAGATGGCCTCTTATCACTCAAAAATGGCTTTTCGGGGGCTGTAAAGGGCTGCAGGGAGTCAGAAAAGTTCCATCCATGCATCTCTGTATCCAACTCACTATATTTTTCATATCCCGCCCCCACGCTTTTAAATCAAATGAGTTTACACCAACAAAGATGTTTTTACAAATCTATTCCCACATTTAAGCTGTGTACACATTAACATTTATTCTGGCTGCAGTGTGCTCCCACTCCTGGTATTTGAAGCTACCCATAGACCATAAGACACTACCCTGTAGTTTCTTGATAAATATTGCTTTTGATGTGTTCCCCCACAAATCAGCTTCCAATTGATTGGAACATGTAAGCTATAGAATTTTGGGGACAACCCATTAGACTATTATTCTAATCCAATAGCGAAGACCATGCATATCTGTCACCTTTTCCCTTTTCTTGCGAGGAATGCTATTTGGAATAAGGGAATTTCCCTTTAAAAAAGGGAAACATTGACAGCTATGAGACCATGTTAACATTATGGCCACCTTGGGGGAAATGTAGAAAGGCCCAAAACACATGCCAGTTTTGACTCCCCTTCTTCCAAGTTGCAGGAATCAACATGCACTGTGTATTGCTATTTGAGATCATCTTTTACACCTCGATTGACTGAAACATCCAATCAATACTAAATTAATCTGAAATCACCAAATGGAAAAGGATTACTTGCAATTTTAATGCCGTTAAAAGGGTTGTGTGTGTGTGCTTGTGAGTGCAGGCATGCGGTGCTTGCTTTCCTTTTGATCAGTTTGAGTGTCTCCTTGAGTCTTTTATATGAGCTTTGGTATCTCATTGCTGGAAAATCAATTTCTATTCAATTAGGAGATGAAGATTTCCCTGCTGGAAACCAAAACCAATCAGTTGCAGTTTGCAGGCTTTTAGATTATGGATCCCTAGTGCGTACAACAGAATTATTATATGATCACTATGGATATCAGATTGTGGGCGATAATGACCAAGGGTTATCTTTATATATGTTGATGAAGAGTTATATTATAACCTCAGGTATACCTTTCTAATGTTCTTCAGCATTAGGTAGATTTGACAACATCCATTTTGTCATCTTTAACTTTCGGATTTTCTTAATATAGCTCACACAAGTGAACCATGGCTTACAATCATAACCAGAAAGAAAATTTCAAGAAATTTAATCGTGCCCATTTGGTTCATGATGGGCGACTACTTTTGCCACCCATTTCTTACAAAAAAGTGTTTGTGTAGCCATCATCTGAAGAATGTACATTGGTTAAATTTTCTGCTTTTTATAATATACTGGAGAAAAACATCATTTATAGAGATATGACTGTGGAAGTAAGTGATGTGCTTAATCAAAAAGCATTTTGAATTGTTATAAATCCAGAAAAGTTGATTTTCAAGGATACCGCCCTATAATTCTGTATTAAAATTGCATTACCATAGGATTTAGAAATACTTTAATGCACATACAGCTGCAGTGTAATGAAGAGAAGATTAGGTCATCCTGCGATTAAAACATCCTGTCCTTTCATGCGCCGTAGATTCTTAACAAAATAAAATTATGCAAATAGGAGCTGGATATTTATTTTGAGAAAGGTAAAGTTTTAAACCATAATCAAGCTGAAATACTGTAAAATGAGATGTACCGCAACAATAATTTAAAGTAATAGCCTAGATGTCATTTAAGCAATTTGCAAACCGTATATTTCCCTGCTGTGTTTGCAAGATTACCTTGTGAATCATCAGGAGCCATAACTCAAAAAAGTCTCTTGATTTACATTTGCCTGAGTACTAAAGGCAAGAAAGGACAAATAACCCAGTGATCTTGTAGCTACATTACAATAAAGCAAAGGGTACTTTTTCCACCCACACTCCCAACTTCCATGCCTCCTGCTATATTCTGGGAACTTGTAGTCAAGAAGTGCTATATGGCTGTCTGCCACTGTTTATAAAAGGTTTTACAGAGGTGTGTATATTTAATTTTATGATCAGTATTATAAGACATTATAAGACTATAAAAGTGCAACTCTCAGCACTTTTGAAATGCAGGTCCTAATTTGTGAGATTTGTTTTAAAGCTGCAGTCTACAGATAAAGCTTCACTAAGGCCCTCACCATCGTGCCACACAGGCCAGTTCTATCCCCAGTTAGATCCATGTTTTGGCTTGCCTATTTGCTTATGCCACTCCAGCACCTTGCATAAGAAGTAATTATGTGGTGGGTTGACCAATGAGGTTACACCCACATGTTGGGGCCACACTGATACAGACCAAGTGCCCTTCTCAGTCAGCCTTGTCATGTGATCACTTGCTATATGTGACAGGGTAAGCGGGTGGTGCTGTGGTCTAAACCACTGAGCCTCTTGGGCTTGCCAATTGGAAGGTCAGCGGTTCGAATCCCTGCGGCAGGGTGAGCTCCCGTTGCTCTGTCCCAGCTCCTGCCAACCTAGCAGTTTAAAAGCTTGCCAGAGCCACGATGAATAGGTTCTGCTGCAGTGGGAAGGTAAATGGTGTTTCCGTGTGCTCTGGTTTCCATCACGGTGTTCCATTGTGCCAGAAGCGGTTTAGTCATGCTGGACACATGACCTGGAAAGCTGTCTGTGGATAAACACCAGCTCCCTCAGCCTGAAAGCAAGATGAGCACCGCAACCCCATAGTCGCCTTCGACTGGACTTAACCATCCAGGGCTCCTTTACCTTTACGTGAAATGTGTTCCATGCTGTTTGAATAGAGAACAGGTCTATGGGGGAAATGGGACCAAAGATCTGGGATGTAAGGCTCATGAATGGTTTGGGAAAGGTTTACCATTACAACATCACGAGAGCTTTGCCATAATATATGTGAAGGTCAAAAAATTCTGTGTGGTCTCAGGTAGTGGAAAATGCCAACATGTAAATGTGGATACCTCCTGGATGTGTCCATTTCCCCGATCCCATTCCATCATATTGTTAACATAGTCAGTCTCCAGTCATTGCAGCTACCACAACCTTTTCTCATTCAGTTCCCTACAGTTTTTATGATAATCTAAATAATATATACATATTAGCCAACCATGCTCCTAGTAAAACACTCCTATCCTGCTGGTCCCTGCTGTGAGGCTTACGCTCATCCAGATTTATAGAATCCAACAATCAAATTATATATCCAACCAGTGACCAACACCAGATTATGGAGTAAAAGCAAAGTTTTGCTGTAATAAAACAGGGCTTTATGAAGCAGGTTGTATCTTTCCTCACCTCAGGAAATTTATTTCCAACTTAAAAATAAATAAAATCAAAGCATTTATTCAAGAGCTACAATACAGCTTTGTCCACTGCCATAATATCATGGAATGATCACTCCCATCCCCAATCCTAGTCTATACCCCCTATATTGCTGCCCTTCACTCCTAGAAACTGAAAAACATTGAAGGGTGGAAGGAAGACAGGGGAGAAGAGAGAGAAGCTCACATGGTCCAGATGTTTTCAATTACAACCCCATCATCCTGACCATTGGCCATGCTGGCCAAGACATCTCGAAAACACTTGGTTGAGGCAGACTGGAATATGTCGTGGGGGGGGTCTTTCTTCCATGCTTTCCCTCATTTCTTCCATTTCAGGTTGCCTGAAAAGGGGGTGAAGGGGCTACTTGTCCACTTACTTTCGTGCTTTGTTAATCACTTCCTAAAAGTGCCACACTGATAAACCTACTGTTGGCCAGACTTTGATCTTGGAAGCTTTTTATGTCTCCTAGATAACAGCTGAGTAAATGTTTGATATGCATGGAGCAAAGCTAAGCCCGATCCTGTGGGGCTATTCTCAAATGGGGTGGGGGACTTCTGTGATCAAAGACAAATGAAATATGTGCGATTTAGAGTGCCAACTTTCATGTAACTTCAGCACCTTACATTGCTTCTCACTTTATGAATTAGTAAGATCACTTGGTGTAGTTCCCTTGAGATGACTATGAAGAGAAAGGCATGTTTTGAGGTCAATGGGGAATATAGGAAAATAAAAGGGAGGTCATTGCATGTGCTGTTCCAATAGCTTGGGGAAGAGAAAGGAGAGCATGATGCTATGAAGTGAGGCCTTCTGGGAAGCTGTTTTCTCACAGGCTTTTTTTTGACAGACCCTTGCCACCCAGCAAAGAAGATTTCTGTTGCCTAGTCCCCATAGCCTAGGCCAAAAACAGCTGCAACCGTTTATTTTTAAACCTTGTGCATCAAGTCTTTGGATTCCTTGAGAACTGCAATGGAAGACTGTAGCACAAAGAAATTGGTTGACAGTTGAGCCAAACTGGGAGCCCACATTTTGCAAAACCCTTTGCCCTGTGCAAATAGCTTCCCTCCACTACTATTGCCCTTATCAGCTATGTTCCATGTTATGTACTGAAGTTCTCACCCTGGGCCAACAGGGGGATACTGTAGATAGTTATGCAAATGAAGGATCGAAAGTGATGTTCAGTGATTGGATCGTTTGTATGCAAATGAAGGATCGAAAGTGACATTCAGTGATTGGCTAGTTACAGAAAATGGTTACTGTTGCATTCTAGTGGAGCTCTATATAAGCAGGCTGACTGAGCTCCTCAGTTCAGTTCTGTTCCAGCTTACAAATAAAGAGCTGCTTTGGAAGAATCGCTGTGTCGTCTGATATGTTCGCCCACAACTTAACACTCCATACAAGCAGGGATGAAAATGTTCTGCAAAGTGATTCCTCCCCTCTCTTGAAAAGTTTCATCATGAGGTGTGGATTGCACCACAGAGACTAATCATGGCAATCCAAAGCACTTAAGAAGTGTTCTATTAATTTCTTTGGTGTTAATCTTCATTGTTTAAACTCATGTTTGACCTTAATATATGCAAAAGCTAAAGAGATTTTCCAATAAATTATTAGAAAGGCATCAAAGACCTCCTGCATTCTCCCTGGGTTATATATATATGTATATGTATATCATAAACTGATCTTATAAAACGGTACTGTGAAGTTTTCAGTGATCAGGGAAAAGAGAAAGCCAAACATTATTTTGAAGAGAAGTGCCTAGTTTTGAACCCTGTTAGGTGTTTTTATTATTATTATTTTGTGCAAAGCTGTTCCTAAAGTTCTGCTCTGTTTGCTTTATTTTTCATCACTGTGATGAGTTACGCCCCTCGCGCCATTACTCACTACCCAGTCACCATTTTATAGGGGTGCCATCCATTAGATGAAACCCTACTTGATAAAAGAAATAAACCTGTTCAAGGAATAGATTTACTGCACGCCAGGGCCATGAATTAAGAACCCTCCTAACTCTCCCGTGTGTTCTATATTTCCTTGCCATTTAGCACATCTCTTAAAAACAAACAAGAAATATCACCTCTCCTCTTCCCTGCTCCCTCTCTGTGAAGGCAAATTGAATCTAAAATAAAAATGGAATGCATAGATTAAAAAGATGCTGAAGTAACTTTTTTCTTTCTCCCTGCGCTTTGCTTTTCCATTGCAACTTTCACACCTCTCAACAATGTGTGACATGCAAGGTCTATTTGTTCTTTTGCTGTTCTCTGGCATCCCACACTGCAACAAATGAGACCTGAACATTAACTGTTTGCTGAGGATGTAATCTAGGGCCCTGCTGCCACACGCCCCCAAACTTACTCTACTGGTGGCCTGCTTCTTCGCAGGTATCCTGTCTGGTACTTTAATCAAAAGGATGCTTCTTTCACTAGACATAGCCTGCTCTCAGTTACTCCCTAAAAAGAGTTTCAGAATGAGAAGTGGGGTGGTTAGAACCAAACCAAAGAAAGAATAAAAGCGCAGCCAGTTTTGCATATTCAATACGCAATGCAGAGCTGCTCAGATGATCCACGTGGTATCAAATTGTTTTCAATAACATGCAGCTTTTATTTGGCTTCTCTTAAAATGTTTGAGGTTATTATCTGAAGGCATCCCTGTACAGGGAGGTTTTTTATGTTTGATGTTTTATTGAGTTTCATGTTTTAATTTGTTGGAAGCTGCCAAGAGTGGCTGGGACAACCCAGTCAGATGGGTAGCATGATCATAGAATAATATAATCTTAGAGCTGGAAGGGACCCAAGGGTCATCTAGTCCAACCCTCTGCAATGCAGGAATCTCAGGTTAGTAATCATCACCATCATCATCATCTAGAACAGTGGTTCTCAACCTGTGGGTCCCCATAAGTTGTTGGACTACAACTCCCATCATCCCTGAGCTCTGGCCTTGCTAGCTAGGGGTGATGGGAATTGTAGTTCATCAACATCTGGGGACCCACAGGTTGAGAAAGGCTGATCTAGAAGGTTCTAATTCACTGAAGTAAGCCTAACTTATTTTTGAATTTCATACAACAACTCCACCTTCGATATCTTTGCTTCTGGAATTGTCTGCATTGCACAAACCATATCCAATATTATTCTTCAAGGTAAACTGACACAATACGTGTTCTGTTCCCTGTTGCTGGTCCATTATCTATTGTTGTTCAGTGCCTGTTGTTTGAGACCTGGGCTCTCTCTGACTTGCTTGCTCGTCTAAGCACACTGTAATATGTGATCCTGATCCCACAGTCCACCAGATGGCTGAGAAGCCCAACTCAACATGAGCTTTTGACCTTGAAATTCTTCACTCTCCTGAAAATGAAATGCGCAAGAAAAATTGCTCTCTCTCTCCCCCAGAGTATGTCGCCATAAACCATGTGGACTTGTAGTGATATAGCAATACATTCTTTCTTCAATACAGGTCTTTTGGCTTTAATTTATATACAAGTCCAAACCTACTTAGCTGATATTTTGATTCACTTCAATGGGTCTGGCAGGTGGGCAAACTGCCCGGTTTTCTTTTTCCTTCTCCGAAAGATATTACGAAGTATTCGGAGAGCTAATTTGCAATGGGGAAAGTTTGCAAGCTACCCACGTCCTTTGCTCACTCCCACATGCTGGGTAGGGCCACAAATTAGAATTTCAGAACTAAAAGAGAGGTGGTGATGTGTGGTAGGAGGAACTGTGGTGGTCTGAGGGTTGTATTTCCTTATAGAGACCTATCAAGGGTTGCATGCCAGTGGTGAATGCGGACAGAAGCAAATGTCGGTGAAGCAACAAATGTTATTTTATTCACATAACCTTCTATATCCTCTGTGCAGGCAAGCAGGAAGCATTACCAGAATTCAAGAACACATTGTCTCCAGGAAAACCATACATTCAAGGAGGGTACAAGGTAAAGCCAGCGAAGGGTATGGTCTGAGGAGAATTCTGAGGACCAGATAGAGAGGTCTGGATGGCTGCATTTTGGCTTGAGACCTGAGTTTCCCCATTCCCAGTGTCTCTCTCTTTAAGAACCTATAAGAAACACAGGGCAAGTGTTTGCTACTGTCATTCTCAGACTACTGGGAGTGACTATCAAAGAAATGCTATATGGCTGTGTTATAGAGTTCTATAACACGGGTGGCGCTGTGGTCTAAACCACTCAGCCTCTTGGGCTTGCTGATCAGAAGGCCTGCGGTTCGAATCCCCACGATGGGGTGAGCTCCCGTTGCTCTGTCCCAGCTTCTGTCAACCTAGCAGTTTGAAAGCATACCAGTGCAAGTAGATAAATAGGTACCGCTGTGACAGGAAGGTAAATGGTGTTTCCGTGTGCTCTGGCTTCCATCACTGTGTTCTGTTGCATCAAAAGCAGTTTAGTCCTGCTGGCCACGTGACCTGGAAAGCTGTCTGTGGGCAAATGCCGGCTCCCTCGGCCTGAAGCAAGATGAGCACCGTGCCCCATAATCGCCTTTGACAGGACTTAACCATCCAGGGGTGCTGTACTTTTTACCTTGTTTAGAGCTCTCAGGTAGAATTTTTTAACTCCTTAGCTTTGGAGTGCAGAGCCTACAGTCATCTGGGCTAATCCAAAATACAGATTATAAGGCTTACTGAAGAACCCTATACATGCCTAGTCAGAAGTAAGTTTGAAGCTGGATTTAGGGGAGAACAACCAGTTTGGTCACAGTGGGTGTGGAGCCTCAAGGTTCCACTGGGGGCTCTGCAACTATAATTTAAAACTATAATGAAGCATGAGAGGTGGAGGGGTGCCAAATTTTGGCATTGCACAATCACTGCTGAAATTTGAGACCCCAAGTTCCACCACTGGTAAGTTCTATTGAGTTTGATAGGGCTTACTCCTAGGTAAATGGGTATAGCAGGGTTCTCCAATATGGTGCCCATATGTACAATGGCACTCTTGAGATCTTCCCCCAGTGTCCACAAAACCCCACTGACCTCATGGACATGAGGTGGGGAGGGTGATTGCCTTTCCCCCCACTGAGAAGTGCATAGAGCTGAAGGGAAAAGTTGGACAATTGATGCTCTTTCCCACTTCCCTTTTCAGCTCTATGCCCTTTCCAAGGCTCTGATTAATTCTACCTGTACCAACTTTTACCCTGAACACTGGGAAAAGCAAAGTGTATGCTGGCACCCAGGATACTGATTGGTGCCTATAGCTGTTCTCCTATATCTAGGAGCTCAATGGGACTTAACTTCTGAGTAATCTAACTGCAAATTGCATGGTAAATAGATTATTCCTGTAACCAATTGACTGTATCTCTTGCATTCAGACATACTTCTCCCGAGGGCAAGTATCTTGATACAAGTCTGTATCTCAGTATATGCGACCATATCATGGAATATTCCTCAAAGCTCCCTCTTTTTCCCATTCTCTGTTATGCTCTGTTCACATTCGAGATAGGAGGAAAAAAAACAATTGTTTTGTTAGTAGGCAAGACAGCTTTTGCTGTATTCATTAAATATATATGTGCCCACTTACATTTTCCAATAGAGTAAAAGTCTTGTTAAAATAAAAAATAAAACTATCTCTGCCCCAGAACTCGTATGTTTAAAAGGTCTTCTTGATAATGACTTGAGGTCTCAGACATTTAATCCTTCCAATGTAGCAAACCATTCTTTCATCATTTAGAACTGATGTCTAGAAGTGTAGTGAAGCGATAGTGTCCTTGAATTATTTAAAACAAAAATTGCAAAAGAGCAAAAGGACAAGCTTGAAAAGTCTTCTGCCGTCTTTAAAGAGGAATGCCTGTTGTAGACGAATGCTGCTTAAATACCAGTTTAATTCTGCATGTTCTCTGCAGGATTCTCTCTGTATTACTGTGTGGTACTTTGGTTTTAGGATTATTTTCAAACACACACACACACACATATACCCACACACCCACAAAACAGTTACAAAACAAGATACAGTTAAGACAACCAAACAACAGGCGAAAGAGACCAAGGTAGTCATTTTGTTATGTCTAGAGCATGGTGGTCTTTTTTTTTCTTGTGACCTCAGAAAGAAACTTTGCCACGGTCAGTGTAATATCATTTGACCTATCCTCCAGCAGGTATTTAATATGGGAGGCTTCAGATTTTCCCAGCAAATTTGCTAGTAAGGGTTTGATCATTTGATCCCTTACTTGCTCGTACTGCCCACAATGCAGTAGGATATGGTTCATGCAATCGACATCCTGAGAACATAAACAAAGCCTATTTTGATAAGGGATGCCTCTCAGTCTACCGTTTAGAACTTCCAATGAAAATACATTTAATCTAGCTTTGGTAAATAAACACCAATAGGTAGATACGGACAAATTCCTAAGATATGAAGCTAACTCAAAGTTGTGCCCGTATTGGATTCCAGCTGCAATCGGGCCACAGATTACATTGGATCTGGATTGCAGGTCGCCATGTGAGATGCCCAAAGCCTTTGCCTCAGGGATACAAGGGCGGTATCGTAGCCCAGTTGATATGAAAGGGATGGTGACAGACCCCAGTGTGGTGTAGTGGTTAGGAGCAGTGGACTCGTAATCTGGTAAACCGGGTTCGCTTCCCCACTCCTCCACATACAGCTGCTGGGTGACCTTGGGCCAGTCACACTTCTCTGAAGTCTCTCAGCCCCACTCACCTCACAGTGTGTTTGTTGTGGGGGAGGAAGGGAAAGGAGAATGTTAGCTGCTTTGAGACTCCTTAGGGTAGTGATAAAGAGGGATATCAAATCCAAACTCCTCCTCCTCCTCCCCCCCAAAAAAAGAAACCTGTTACAGACTTTATTTCATGGAATATTTTGAAAGGAAAAATATGTTATTTTCCATAATTATGATAACATAATTATATGTAAAACAGAATATGACTCATCCATTTAAGAAGGGTGTAGAGTACCTTTCATCTAACTGATTGTATCATGGTAGGCAAGATTTCATCCTTCAAATGTGGTTGGACTACCATTGCCATCCTGCCTGACCAGAAATCATGTTGGCTGGACCTGATGGGAATTGCTGTCCAAGAAAAACAGTGAAGCAACAATTGGCCCACCCATGGATTATATGAATACGTGAATTAAAAGATGATAGAAGCTATTTCTATTCAATGCTTAATGAATGTGGTCTTTGCAAATTTCTGTATATAATGACTCTAATAGTGAGCCCATACATATATTAGTCTAAGAGTAACATATGGATTGGAACAGCTATCACCTATACACTTCTCTGAATGTTGTGATTTGGTTCTTGGTTTAAATATTTCAAAATATGAAATGAAATATGAAAATCAAATGCTAAAATAAACATTAAAATACATTGTGTTGGTACTTCCCCTTCTCGTTCCGTCTGCCACTGAGATACCACTGATGTCCCATTGCCTCTGCCCCCTTTTATCCCCAAACTGAACAGTTCTTTATTTGTCTGAGCCCTACAGATAGCTCAGTCCTCTGCAACACTATCAACATGATCTTTTGTTTCCTTTGTAGCAGCTGTACAATTTGACACCAGGGTGTGATTAACTTTTCACCCTCAGTTGTTGGAATGTTTGTGGACATTCCAGGAGTACAGTGGTGCCTCGCTAGATGAAAAGAATTCGTTCCGCGATTCTCTTCGTCTAGCGGTTTTTTCGTCTTGCGAAGCAAGCCCATTGACAGCTTAGCGGATTAGTGCTAGAGCTGTCAAGCGGCTTCCAGCGATCAGCTGTTAAGCGGCTTATCAGCGGAACAGCTGATAAGTGGCTTAGTGGCTTAGGAAAAGGGCAAAAAAAGCCAAAAAACCCGCCGGGGGACGCAAGATTTTTTCGTCTTGTGAAGCAACCCCATAGGGAAATTCGTTTTGCGAAGCGCCTCCAAAACGGAAAACCCTTTCGTCTAGCGGGTTTTTCGTCTTGCGAGGCATTCATCTTGCGGGGCACCACTGTACATGACAGCTAAGTCAACAACTAGAGGACATTGACTCATCATCATGTGACTTCCAGTTTTTTATATGCCTGTTACAGATGGTGAACCTGCAGTGGGAAGATAAGTGGAAAGAGAAAGTTTCTAGACAGCTGAGAGAACCTGCAAATTGATATATGGATGAGACTGGGCTTCTTAAAATGTTTCAGTAGGAAAAGTAAGACCTATTTCAACAAAAATCTGGGAGCTTTTATCTGTGTAAACCAGACTCCATGTGAGTTCTGTATCCTGTGACAGAAGCACAATCCTGTCCTTGCCTCTCTGAATGTTGCATTTTCAAAAAACTCAAGATTAATCCCTTTCATCCAGAGAAATATTCCTTTCAGGTGACAGCTGAATGGAGGCATCAATCAGCTTCTAAATAAATGACAAGTGGACACCTTAACGGAGACGATGCATTATACTAAGGCTGACCAATTCCATACGTTTTGTGCCACCTGTGATAATTAGATGTTACAGCTCAGTGGTGAGCTTTATTGTTCATCTCCTGAAGGCATTTTCTCCTGTGAAAAATATCCAGATGTCTATCTCTCAGGTGGTCAACCCATTGTCCTTGCTTGTCCCAATTGAAAAGGGGAAGGGATGGAACAAACAGACAAGGAAAGCAGCAGCGCGCAAGGAGGGCATTTTGCATTACAATAAGATATTTAATAGCACAGAAATTTCCTCCTGAGCTGCTACGATTCCTCGATTCCATCACACTACAGTACACTGTGTGTCATGAAGCATATGTTTGAGTGGGTTTCCTCTCTGTCAAGAAAGTGCAATCTACCCTTGAATGAAATGAAATACACATGCGGTGCTACTTGACAAAACAATGCTTGTTCGAGGGCCTGGCTGTATTGTTGAGATGTGCTGCTTTTTTTTTTTTTAACATTACAGTCCAATAAATGGGCCACTTAAAGTTATACAATTGCTAGCAGAATTTCTGTCAGCAGCTTTTTCTGTGATTGATATACAGTGGATGCTCGGGTTGCGAACATGATCCGTGCGGGATGCATATTTGCAACCCACAGCGTTCGCAACCCACCGCTGCATGTCTGCACACATGTGTGTTGCGATTCGGCGCTTCTGCGCATGTGCGACTGCCAAAACCCAGAAGTAACCGGTTCCAGTACTTCTGGGTTTTGGGTTCCATAACCCGAAAAAACGCAACCTGAAGCATCTGTAACCCAAGGTATGACTGTACCAGAAATGGAAGAGGCTTAATATTAGGTGTGTGTATTCATTCTATTTTGGGACCAAATAACTGTTGGGGTGATTCCTGTGTCAAACTGAGGCATCTCAATTTAGATCACCACCCAGAAAGCTTTTGTGACACTCTGCCACTCTATTTTTCTGTATGCTCTGCTTGTCAGTATATCTCTATATTATTTTTGAGCTCTCTATTCTAGGTCCATGGTCTAGGGAGAGAGTGAGATTCTCTAAATGCTGCCTGAAGGACACTGTAGTCTAAGGATCATAGAACTGTAGAGCTGGGAGGTACCCCAAGGGTGATCTTGCAATGCCAGAATCACAGCTAAAGAATCCCTAACAGATGGCCATCCAGCCTATTTAAAATCCTCCAGTGAAGGAGAGTCCAAACCCCTCATAGGTAGTCAATTGCCCTTTCAAACAGCTCTTACCACCATTTATTATTATTATTATTATTATTATTATTATTATTATTATTATTAGAATTTATATACCGCCCTATACCCGGAGGTCTCAGGGTGGTTCAACATTAAAACCACCATATATACACACACACACACACACACACACACATATATATATAATCAAAATAAAAACAATAACCCAATAACACCCTCCCTCCCCCAAAAGAGCCACATTTTAAAAGGGCATAGGATGTCAATCAGATTAACTAAAGGCCTAGTTAAGAAGGAACCTTTTTCCATGGCGCAAAAAGGTGTATAATGAAGGTGCCAGGCAAACTTCCCTGGGGAGAGCATTCCAAAGATGGGGAGCCACTGCAGAGAAGGCCTTGTTCTCATGTTGCCACCCTTCAGACCTCTCAAGGAGGAGGCACACGAAGAAGGGTCTCAGAATATGATCTCAGGGTCCGGGTAGTTTCATATAGAAAGAGGCAGTCCTTGAGGTATTTCATAAAGTTCTTCCTAATGTTTAGTCAGAATCTCCTTTCTTCAGGAGATTTGAATTCATTTAATGTAGCTAGCGGGTTAAAGCCTCAGCGCCTAGGACTTGCCGATCGAAAGGTCGGCGGTTCGAATCCCTGCGGCGGGGTGCGCTCCCGCTGCTCAGTCCCAGTGCCTGCCAACCTAGCAGTTCGAAAGCACCTCCGGGTGCAAGTAGATAAATAGGGACCGCTTACCAGCGGGAAGGTAAACGGCGTTTCCGTGTGTGGCTCTGGCTCGCCAGATGCAGCTTGTCACGCTGGCCAAGTGACCCGGAAGTGTCTCCGGACAGCGCTGGCCCCTGGCCTCTTGAGTGAGATGGGCGCACAACCCCAGAGTCTGTCAAGACTGGCCCGTACGGGCAGGGGTACCTTTACCTTTACCTTTAATGTAGCTAGCTGTTCCCTTACCACCTCTTTTCCTATCTTGGGCTGCACCTCCCTCTCTGCATCATTTATTCCATTATCACCAGACCATCTCTTGATGTTGCAAAACAGAACACGACACTTTTCAGTCATAGCTGATCCATGGCTATTTGATGTCTCTTTGGGGACTATTAATTTGCTGATGAAGATTTATCATTGAAACAGTTCATTATCCTGGAATAACTGTACTGTCTGCTGCTGTGCTCAGAGCACCCTATTGCAACGTTTGGAGTGCCCATCATCTCACATTTGTAGTGGTGTGCCTATAGCACCACCACCGTGCAACTCACTTCTGACTATATTTTGGAGAGGATATTGACTGTGGAAAGGCATTCTGCCTCCATTTCAGTGATCCTTGACAGTGACTTACCACTCTTACCATTCCTATTCATGGAACATTTATTTGATTCTTATTAGTTTGTGTCTCCATGCACATATTATATGTCTTCTGTTCATGAATTTTCAATCAGTGTAGTGTTATAAAAATATTGCTAGTATATTATTAGCTGACGTGTTGCTTGTTGTTGTTCAGAGCATCTCTTGATGTTATCAGGGCTGATTTGGGTCCAGTCACTGTGGGAGCTCTGCGCTGGCATGCCCTGGAGCAGATTTTGGCCCGATCCCTGCCTTCTGCCCCAGCAAGCATGATCAATGTGTCTATAGATGCGGCAAGAGGCTCTGCTGTTTGATCCCATTCCACTGCTGCCCGGCTGGGCTTCAGATTGCTCTGCCGGTGCCTGCAAAAACTTTCCACCAGATGTCAAGCAAGATGATGTTTATGCTGCACAAAATGCGATGTCATCATTCATAGTATTTAGAAAAATAGCAAGATAGCAACTGATGGTCCATGGCCAAATCTGGCTGTCAAAATCATTTCATTTTATCTGGCCCATAATCTCTTTACCAGCTTTTTAGACAACATGTAATAATACGTCTGTCCACAATTTCACTTCAAAGGAAAAGAGAAACACGGCATACAGATTGCAAGGAATGACGATAGTGTGCCATTTAATATCACATTTTTTTCTTGGGATTTTATATGTCATATTCAGGACCTGCCTGAGCACATCTGCCCCATAGTGCTCTAGCCCTAACTGTTAGATGGCACTGCATTTATACTGAAGCATAACAATAGGTCTGGTGGTGAACTTGTGCAGTAGCATACGTTTCAGGCTTCCATATTGTGCCTGGGGAATCTTATGGTCCCCTGGAATACGGAAATTGGCAGTTCCTATCCCTGCTTTAGAAGGTTCTAAACTTTTTACATACAACTTCAGGGGTGGCTGCATGGATTCAGCAGCTGGGTTTTTCCGTGCTCAGTATTAAAATAAGAGCAGGCTGGGAGGAAAGGAAAGGAATAATTTTTGTGGTGCAACTCCACTTGTAACAAATTTGTCTGTCAAGGCCTCTGACCTTCCTGACCTTGTTATCACAAATTCTACAAGCTGAATTTTGTATGCTGCTTCTGTGCCCAGCTGAAAACACAGCTATCTCTTTTCTAAAAATGATGTTTGCCTTGAACAGACAGCTCCCTGAATTCTATCATGATGTACTTATTTATTTATTTTCCTTTTTGGTGAGGTGAACCAAGATTATTCTTGACTTCAATAGGCTGATCAGCATTAGTGCCAGCCAATGCTATAGATACTGGTGTCCTCATCTGTCGACCTACTTGCTAGTTTTACAGACCACGATCCTGCAGAATTCTCTGTAGTATGATGGTTAGACATCTGAATCTCAGTACAAATCCAGACGAGTACAGCAATGTGAGTGCATCCAGAAAGCACTTGTTGATATTGTAAAAGACATAAGATATGTACACTTCATCCACATTATGTAGTACATATGAGAAACACGTCAGTTGTCTTATACAGTGGGACTTTGGTTCTCAAATGCCTTGGTTCTCAAACGCCAAAAACCCGGAAGTAAGTACACTGGCGGAGCAAGAGGATGCGCGGTCCTGGCAGCGAAATCCTGGTGGGGTGCCATCACGGCTGCCCCCACCCCCCACACTGGGCACCACGCCTCCCCAGGCAGCGTGCCATGCCCCCGGGAGGCACGCCAAACCTGCCCTTGCCTGTGCTCCACCACTGAGTAAATGTTCCAGTTTTTGAAGTTTTTTCAGAAGCCAAAAGTCCAATGCGGCTATTGGCTATTGTTTCCAGGGTACAGAAGCTGCGCCTTGGTTTTCTAACATTTTGGAAATCAAACAGACTTCTGGAATGGAATAAGTTAGGCGCTTTTGTTTTTGCTATTTATTTTGCATTTTTGTTTTTGAGGATTTTTCGGTTAATTTGTTTTTGTGACTGTGTGGAATCCAGTTGAGCTACTGATTGATTGATTGTGTGACTGCGGAAATGGATACCCCCCCCCCCCATCCAAAAAAATGACTATCATCAGTGCAGGTAAGAAAAGAAAAGAAAATTATTTTTTATCATCTACAATACTGTCTTATTTATTTTGTAGTGCAGTACATTGATTATTGCTTTCATTTTATGGATGAATGGTCTCGTTAGTAAAATTTACGTTCAATTGCTGTTTTAGCGGTTGTTTTTCAAACTCTGGAATGGATAAATCCATTTTGCATTACTTTCTATGGGAAAGCAAGCCTTGCTTTTGGAACGCTTTGATTTTGGAGCAAACTTCCGGAACAGATTAAGTTTGAGGACCAAGGTACCACTGTATCTGAATACATAAGTATCACAGTGCAGAAGTTGCATTTAGTAGAAGCTACTTCTATGTGTTTATCTTCTTTTTAGATTCACGATAATGATGATGATGATGATGATAATTAGTTCAAAATAAACTTTCCTATGGATGCCATACCTTTCTTTCAGCCAAAAGTATCAGCAATTGCACTTTTAAAAGAATGCATTTTATGCCAATTTCTTCACTTTTTCTATAGGAATAGTATTTGCACCTGCAAAAGTTTCAGGGTAGTCATGTTCCTTCCTTTCTAATTAGTGAATATCCCATAACTGCCTGCTGAAATCCCATAGCTTTTTATACCACAAATGTTCTGGTTTATTTTTGTCCTGCTTTTGTTGCACTATGGACAGCAATAACATAGCAGCATTTGGGAAGCATCACAGAGCATCTAATGAAGCAGAGAACATCCACCACTAATGCACCATTGTTGGGTCAATATCATGTTGCAGAATACTCCCACAATAAAACACTTGTCTGGAGGAGCCTTAAATAATTTCTTGCAGTGGTGTATCTCATGCTTGATCAAACCCAGGTAGACCAGGGTTTGAGAGCTGTTTTGGACATTCACACAGTTCCCATGAACTTTTACCAAAATACCAATTGGTGGATTTTTGTACCTATGTCTGAGCTGTCATTCATCTTCAGAACTTGGGAAAGAACTACCGTACTTTTCGCTTTGTAAGACGCACTTTTCTGCTCCTAAAAAGTGGAGCTAATGGAGGCTGCGAAGCTATCGCTGAAGCCAGGAGAGCAAGAGAGATCGGTGCGCACCGATCCCTCTTGCTCTCCTGGCTTCAGGGATAGTCGTATGAAGCCTCTTCAGGGCAATGAGAGGAATGCTCCCCCTGCCTTGAAGAGGCTTGGCACGGCTATCCCAGAAGCCAGAACAGCAAGAGGGATTGCTGCTTTCACTGCGCAGCGATCCCTCTTGCTGTTCTGACTTTGCTTCTCTGGAGAGGCACTGTACAGCTTTCCCTCTCTGCGCAGTGAGAGGGAAAGCTGCGCAGCGCCCCTTCAGCAAAGCGGGAGGAGAAACAGAGCCCCTTCCATTTCTCCTCCTGCTTTGCTGGAGAGGCGCTGTGCAGAGAGGGAGAAAAACTTTTTTTTTCTTGTTCTCCTCCTCTAAAACTAGGTGCGTCTTATAGAACGAAAAATACGGTGGATAGATATCTAAGAAGCACGTCATTGGTTATGGGGGATTCTAGGCTTCCTATGGCATAGATACAACTGGCTGATAGGAGGTAGAGTAACAGACAAACATACACCCGTTGCTGCTTCCATAGGAGCCAATTCCTAGGGGCCGAAGGGGGTTGGCTCCTCCATAAAATATTTGAAAGGGCCGCCTCCCAGTTGATGGGCATTGCCATTCAAATGGGGTGATTGCACCATGTCATGTGATCAATTACGCAGGGTGGGGCTTATCTGGGGCCCAAAATATTTTATTCAAGTTGGCACCCCTGGCTGCTTCCGATACCTCTGCTTCTTTTCCTCAACTTTCATTCCACCACACCATACATGTCTTCAGACCCCCAACCACTTGCCCCTCTTTCTGTTCCCCATTCAATCTCTGGTCTTGGATTTGAGTCTAACTTGTCCCCAAACAGTATATTATGCTACTGCATAGACATAGAAGGATGTGGGTTCTCTGAATAAAATTAAGTATATATGGGATAGCTCATTCAGTAGAGCATGAGACTCTTAATCTCAGGGTTACTGCTTCAAGCCCCACATTGGGCAAAAGATTCTTGAGTTGCAGGGAGTTAGATTACATAGCCCTCGCGGTATTTTCCAATTCTACAAGTCTACGATTCTATGGTTTGAACTATAGGGTCCAAATTCTATAACTCTTTGACTCTAAGATTCTATAATTGGAATTCTCCTGCTCCTTTCTAACTAGCACCTCTGTGGAATGGAGGATGTGTCATAGTCAGAGTTTATGTCACTGCTGGTCTATTTCCCTTATTATTAGTCTGTATTGGCCAATGAAGCTCAAAATGTGCAAAATAGCCATTTAATTTCAACACACTTGTGTAAACTGCAATCTCTCTCTCTCTCTCTCTCTCTCTCTCTCTCTCTCTCTCTCTCCCCCCCCCCTCTCTCTTTAATTATTTGTTTTTGTTTGCTTTCCCAAAATGACTGTTTGATTGAATTCTGGGCTGTAATTGAAGAGAGAGAATGAAGAACAAACATTTTTTACTGTGAATAATGATTTTCCATTATAAAATTGCCACGAACAACAAGAACAAGCCAAGCAATTGTATTTGAGATGGGAATTATTTACGGATTAATGTATGATGAAATAAATGCATGCAGTGAAAGTCTAAATTCCAAAAAGATGCATATTTTCCAAAAGGGCAGAGATGTAAGCATATTGAATATATATATATATATATTCCATAATGAAGAAAAAATAATATGGAAGGACTCCTTGTTTTATATTAATTAAAACGCTTATAAACCATCCTTCGGCACAATGACTCCTAAGGCAGCTAACCATGTAGAAACATGAAATCATCAATATAAACACAACACGTTTAAACAAATAAAAGAGCCAACAAATCAATACAGCAGCAGCACCATGCACTGGATCTTACTAAAAATTGAAGAAAAAAGCAATATTTTCCCCTGAGAGAGAAAATTTAAAGAGTGGAGGAGCTGAGTATCCCAAACCGCTCTCTCCATTTGTGAAGAGAAAGGTCTGCTGTAGGACTGGGCAAAATCTGGTTTTCAGCATCTTGATATATCACCAGCATTGCAATATACTGATATATCACGATGTTTGAAATAACAATGGAGCAATGTAGAGGCCTTGGCTGGCTTCACGGTTTCCCCCGCATTGTGATTTTTGCCAGTGCCTGCTCTTGTGATTCGTTGCCCCCTGCACAAGGCTGGGGAGAACTGAGCTGGCAGAGTTAACAAGGGCTGTTGGAATCAAGTGACACATTGCCTGGCTTCATGGTTCCCCCCGCATTGTGATTTTTTGCATTGCACACGTATGCACATCATGGTTTGCGATATATTGCCAGGTGAAAAATTATGAAACTGGCATCGCAATATGGATCTCAAACCGGTTTTAGATGGTATGTTGATATATTTCACAGCCCTACTCTGCAAGTGTCAGAAGACCTGCTATCAAGATAGCTCAGAGCTGCAGCTGCAAACTCTGCTGCTTTCATTTTCCTGCTTCGGCTTTCCCGAGAGCGGTAGGGGTAGAAAAGGGACAAGTTGTGGGCATGTCAGGGGAGATCTTGAATCCATCAGATCCAAAGCCCGTCTGCTCTTCCAACATGCTCTTGACAAGGGTGGAAATCTACACCATCCCAGCTTGATGAAGTCTGTCCAGTGATTTATAAAGACCATTTGTGAAAAAAATGTATCTTTTTGTGATACAAATGCTTCATTGTGCTTGCCAGTCTATTTATAGGAATTTGGCTGAAAGGTACTGGACTGTTTATCTCCTTACACTGCTGAATGAATGCTTCCCCTCATAACATTATATATCCATTCTGCAGTCTAAACATACAAGTTATTGTGGAGGTTGTCGTAAAGGTTACTTTTGAATTAGAGTATTCAAAAAACAAGCACTTGGCTTCCTTTATATTTAAGATGCATAAGAAACCTCCCCCAATGTCACTAAGGATCTGTTAAAGAAGGAGAAGGAGAAGAAATTTCTTTCCGGCTGTATTAATTCACCACTTGGTCTGGGGAAATTACAAAACACCAGCTGGAGCCTTAAGAGCACCATAGTGGGGATTATTGACTAAGAGAATTTACCTAGAGAAAAAGTCCCATCTACAGCTGTGCTCTTAGGTGAAGGAGGATCATTATATGGTAATTTTACATGTCCCTGCTCAAGAGGGAAAAGGTCACTAAGTGCAGCCTGAAGGTTGGGGTTCTCTGCTACAGAGGGGGTAGAGAGCAAAGAGCCAGAAAATGCTCTCCATTCCAATAGGATTCCACATTTTCTTAGCCATTTTAGAATGAACCTCTCTCCCCCACCCAGTTTCAATTTAAACTATCAAAGTTAAATTTACAACCACAGGAACGTTGTGTCTTTCCTACCTCATTTACTCCTTGGCTGTTTGGGGGCTGATTCTCTACACAAGGCCTTTGGGGGTCTCCTGGCTTTCTTCTTCTTCATCTACTCCACCTCCAGGCAGAATCTCTATCCTTGCTTCCTTGATTCTATCTGCCAATCACCCATTCCCACCACCCTTCTGAGTAATACCCCTCCCCACCTTCTCACTATATAGAAGGGTCTGGAAACTTCTGTTTCAGTGTATCTGAAGAAGTGTGCATGCACACGAAAGCTCATACCAAGAACTGACTTAGTTGGTCTTTAAGGTGCTACTGGAAGGAAATTTTTTTGTCTTGATTCTATAGTCCCTTTGGTTCTATAGTCACAGAACGAGCAGCTGATAACTCAGTTTGTGTAATGATATCAGGGCCCTATATATGCAATGACAATTGTCTTTGGACCCTACTTCTGCACACCACTCAGGTTTTACAACTTGGTAAGCTGTAGAAATAAATACAATGTTTTGAACTTGGTGTTTTCCCCCACAATCCAGAAGCTGCAGTAAAAAAAAGTGTGATTCATTACTAAACTAACAAAAACTGGTAATCTGTCAAAAAGGCTGTCCTGACCAGGATACATAGTTGGGCCAATTATAAAAACAAGAGGAGATAAAGGAATGTCTTAAATAGGCAAAATAATAGCTAAAGCTTTCTTTCAACTTACAGAACAAAAAGGCCCAAAATTGCTAGGTAACCCTACATTCCTACAATGGAAGCAGACAGCTTCAAAGTCCTCTCTCTCTGTCTCTCTTTTAAGAAGCTGGGGTATGTCATGCATTTAAGGTACTGGGTCCAAAGAATCCCAGCAGGGGTTAAAAATGTTTATTTTCAACTGAAAAGGAAGCAGCAAAAATCACCAGAGAGGTAATAAGAGAGAAAAGGGACAGACTCAGGAGAGGTCAAAGTCAGAGAAACAATTGAGAGTCAAAGGAGTGCAGTTTCACAGAGGAAGAAATAGAGGCTATGAATACGAAGGCTCAATTTGAAATAGGTTCAAAAGATATACCCAAGAAAAAGGACAATGAGGGGAAATAGAGGGAAATATTAAGCTGAACCTGAGTTAATAGATGTAAGGGGGAAATAAACATACAGAATAACAGAGAGAAAGGGGAGCTTCCAAAATAGAATACAGTAGGTATGAAAACTATACACAAAAGGACAAAAATGTCCCTTTGTCCAATTATGGTACTTCAGTAACAAACCAGCCATTCAGGAGACCTCCCTGGGGTGATGGGGAATCACGAATCATGATGGGTGTTACGACTGAGTGATATACAGTGGTACCTTGGTTTTCGAACAGCTTTGTTCACAAACAACTTTGAACCCGAACGTTGCAAAATCGCAAGTAGGTGTTATGGCTTTCAAACTTTTTTTGGGAAGCTGAATGTGCTCTGTTTTGAGTCCCCCTGTATTTCCTGTTGCACTGCTAATTTGCATCCTCCCATTGTAATTCAAGTCTTCCATTTCCGATTAGGCAGTGTTCTAAGGTGATATTTGGAGCTTATACTGTATTTGGTGCTTTTGGTTTTGCTATTTATTTTGCATTTTTTGTTTTGAGGCTTTTTGGGTTAATTTGTTTTTGTGACTTTGTGGATCCCAGTTCGGCCAGTGATTGATTGATTGTGTGACTGCAGAAATGGATAAAAGCCCCCCCCCCCCATTGAAACAATGACGATCATCAGTCCAGGTAAGGGGTATCTAGGGGGATTACCAGGTAAGGTAATCATCTACAATACTGTCTTATTTATTTTATAGTACAGTACAATGATTATTGTTTTCATTTTATGGATCAATGGTTTCGTTAGATAGTAAAATTCATGTTAAATTGCTGTTTTCGGGGTTGTTTTTAAAAGTCTGGAACGGATTAATCCATTTTGCATTACTTTCTATGGGACAGTGGGACTTGGTTCTGGAACACTTTGGTTTTGGAACAGACTTCCGGAACAGATTAAGTTTGAGAAACAAGGTACCACTGTATAGTCCAAAACTATTTTGAAGTCCATGTTGTGGTATCAGTTTCATATTTTTTGACTTGGCAATATATTGCAAATCATGATGTGTGTGTGTGTGTGTGTGTGTGTGTGTGCACTATGCAAAAATCACAATGTGGAAGAAACTGTGAAGACATCCAATGTGTCACTCGCTTCCTGCAACCCGTGTTAACTCTGCCGACTCAGCTCTCCCATGCCTCACGCAAGGAGCAGCAAATCACAAGAGCAGGTGCTAGCAGAAATCCCGATGCAGGAAAAACCATGAAGCCAGCCAATGCCTTTACATGGCTCCATCCTTATTCCAGACACAGTGGCATATGGGTAGATTGCAATGTTTAGCTGGTGATGTATCACAATGTTGAAAAGCAGATACTGCCCAGCCCTAGTGACCATCACTGCCTCTCCCCATGCCTCTCTCTTTCTCTCTGGACTGGACACCTTATCTGACCTGTTTTGCACCCCAAATGTTTTTGCCTGACTAGGCTGTGTCCTTGAAGTCTGATAAGACTTCTTGCCAAAATCTGGATGGAGGATAGAGAGGGGTGTGCAAAAGCATGTAGAAACTAGCTCGTTTGCATCATACGGATTTGCCTGCGGCTCTACGGACCACAGGCACATCCCTTTTTCCAAGGATCACTGAATAAATTCTCTGTACCCTACAGGGCCTCCTGTGAAATTTTTTATCTTTGCTGCAATAATATTACCCTCAAATTGTTGAAAGGCAATTCATATTCACAACAGTCAAACCAAGTGGCGAAACCTTTTGCTTCCTCCGTTAATTACTTAATAGCATAGCTTTGCCATCCATTAAATAATCTCAATAGACAAACATTTTGAGGCTTCTTTCATTGCTGTTTTCTCCAATGATTTATCCGGCAACTTGAACTTGCAACCTCTCAATGACTTTATAGATTTGAGAAGCTATTATTATTGACTTTTCTTCATCAAGGAGGTAAATAATTACTGTATTCAAGCCATTAATGTCAAGTTAACAGGAGTTAGTAGTTGATATGGCTGAATTTGGTGGCGTAAATGAATGGCGAGGAGGGGAAACCAACAATCCTGGAAACGTCACACAGTTTGTATTTTAAAATTGCAACATCAGTTTAAAAGTAATGCACTCAGAATAATTTTTGGGGGAGGGGAATCTGTTGGATTTCCTTCTGCAAGAAGTCAGAAGGCTTAGCATTGTTATTTACTTATATAATTAGATTTATATCCGATCTTTCCTACAAGGAGCTCCAAGCAAACATACATGGTGTTGTCTACTTCATCCTTACTGTGAGGTAGCTATGACTGACAGCATTTCCCTGATCCACCGAGTTTGCAATTCCATCAAAAAAAGAAATCAGATAGGCCTGGCATGACTTCTTTTTGTGAAATCCCTGCTGGGTCTTAGTAATCACAGCATCCTTTTCTAAATGCTCACAGACCAACTGTTGAATTATCTGTTCTAGGACCTTCCCTGTACCAATGTCAAGCTCACTGGTCAGTAGTTACCAGGGTCTTCCTCCCCACCCCCACCTTTTGAAGATGGGGACATTTGCCTCCCTCCAGTCTGTACGGACCTTATCTGTCCTCCAAGAATTTTCAAAAATAATAAACAAAGGCTCTGAAATTACATCCACAAGCTCCTTTAGTACCCTTGGATACAGCTCATCAGGCCCTGGAGATTTAAATTCATTTAAAATAGCTCAGTGTTCCCTTACTACCCCTTTTCCTATCTTGGGCTGAAGCTCCCTCCTTACATCATTTATTTGTTATCACCAGGTTAGGCATCACTTTCCTTTTGGGTGAAGACAGAGGCAAAATAGGTGTTGAGTAGTTCCGCCTTTTCTCTGTCACCCAAGAGCATTTCTCCATGTTCCCCACACAAAGGACCTACCACTTGCTTGTTCTTCCTCTTACTTCAAACATAGCTCAAGAAACCTTTATTATTATTTTTAACCACTCTTGCAAGCCTGAGCTCATTCTCAGCTTTAGCCAGCCTGACTTTCCCCCTGCAACTGTTGGCAACTCGTGTATACTCCTCCTCTGTGATTTCCCCTTTCTTCCATTTCTTATACATGCCCTTCGAAACTCTCAGCTCATCTGTAAGCTCCTTATGCAGCCACACTGGTTTCCTTAGATGCCTCCCACATCTCTTTCTTGTTGGTATTTTGGGAGCAGAAATTTAAAGAGTCATGTACATTGATGACATAGGATAATCTATACATGAACAACTCTTCCAGAAGAAAAGGTCTTGTAGCATACCTAGAAAATAATGAATTATGGATTTTGGCAAGTTTTCAAAGCAGTGAAAGACCCAGTTGTTCCTCGATGCCAATGGATTTGAACTTCTGAGCATGCCTTCTTCAAAGTTCTAGACCTTTGCACACATTCCATGAGTGGAAATGCCGGTGATGGGAAAGAAATTTGATTCAGTTTGCATGTGGTGAACATACCAAATCGGCACTTTGCAAAACACTGCACAGACCTAGGGCCAGCCTAATACATTTTGGTACCTCCCTCTCTTCCAGGGAAGAAGGGGCGAAGGAAGATTTCCATCAGGAACAAGAGGGAGAACATATATTTATATCTGGATCTGCTGTCCCAGTAAATCCTGCCATGCCACCTGAAGCAGTCGCCTTACCTTGCCTGTTGGCTGGGTCAGCCCTGCACAGACCAAAATGCAATCATCCTTCAAAATTCCCACTTACCCAGATTTTGCAATGCAGTTCTCCAGCCAAGCAATCTGTACAAAAAGTGTGCCTATAAATGCATCTATTAGGGGAAATAATATAAAAATGTGCTACAGAGGGAGAACTGCTTTGTGAAGATTCTGGGCCCAAAAATTGCATAGAATAATCAGGAGAAATTTGCATGAAAACACGGATGCGTTTTCATGAGGTTGCTTTTTCAAAAGAATGCAAACTGATGTGGAAATGTGGAAGACTGAAGTTAAGACTGTCAAAATGAGAAAAACAAAGAAAGCCAAACTGACATATTCATTCCTCCCTAGGAAAGGAAGTAGAATGTGTATGTTATGATGGGTCTCTCCCCCCCCCCCACTGACAAAGTTATATGCCTTGGAAGACTGGGTTTGTATTAGCTAGCCATTTGGAACTTTAATTGCCCCATCTTTGATCCAGCAACACAATTAAATGGAATAAATATAACCTAGTAGAAACAAGAGAGTATAGAGAGTCATTAGAATCTAGGTTTCAGCTCCGGGTGGCCTAGAAATCTTTCACCCATCAGATCTCTCCTGAGTTGCTTGTGTTTTCACATTTATTAGGAACAAGAAGATCAATGTTTCAAATTCAGCCTGATGAAAACACAAAACATTGCTTGGGGTTTTTGTTTGAAGCTGCTGTGATATCAGCAAAGCATGCTGTCCTCCAATGTACTGTGAATTCCATAATTAGTTATCATTCATCCCAAGCCAAAGCAACTGTAGAACACACTCACAGTCCCAAAGGACCAAATTGTTAACACAGGCTAAGGTTGTTTTATGATTCCAATAACTAAAGTCTATTGACTGTGATTTTATTATAGTTCATAAGGAAAGAAATTGAGTGCCTTCCCATTTCCCCCCTTTCTAGCCTCAAGCACTTGCTATTTTTCTTATTTCTCTGGCTCCATTCAAATGGGGAAACAGAGAGGTTCAGGTTAGTGGTCTCATTTCCACCAGGTAGCTGATGAAAATGTGCAGGCAAGCAATCAGTGGCAATAAATTAATACATTTAATCTGTTTAATTTACTAAGCAGCAGGGTGTTTTTTCAATAATGTCCTTTTAAGCATATGGTGATTTTTGTTTGGGGTGCTGGTATGGTTGGACGCACAACACTTAGGCACGGCATAAGACACTGACATTGATTCTTAAAAGGTCTTTATTCACACTTGAGCCAGAGCAGCTGGTGGGGGGTTAGAGCGCACTCAAGTCACTCAGATCTTTGGATATTGCTTTCCATTTCGCCATCTGTGGCCCGTTAAATATTCCTGATTTTTGCCAAGTTTGGCCCAATTTATATGTTAAATCAGTTACTGAAAACAGGTTCCAAGAAGCTGGTGGGGGATACCATTAAAGTGCACAGATCTTATGCATTAATCATTCATTTTGGAACAAGAAGTACAGGTTCTTCCATTCAGATAATCACATTGATATGTCAGCTTTTTGGATCCCGCAGAGACAATGGAGAGGATGATAGTTTGCCCCTGGAGAAGGCACTGTTTTGAATCAAGGAAGGTATAGCTTGAAAACTTCAAACTTGCAAAGCATTTCCTGAATCTCTTGTGATTATGAACATTTTTTTACTAAATCTAATATGCAGTCTGCAGCAGAGCAAGTTGCAACATAAAGGCTAATGACATGAGCATGGTAACATTTCCCCCCCTGATTCTACCTGGCAGCCTCTTTTATTATCTAAGGCAGGGATTGCAGAAGGGACATTTGTGGGTGCACAAGTGCCCTCAGAAGCCTTCCAGAAGTGGAAGAAAGGCAAACCACATGCTCAGATTCAGGCCATCTGTGTCAATACAATGGTCAGTCCCTTCTATGCTTCCATCTCAAGAGAAAGATCTCAGTGCTTCAAGTGCGATCTTCTCCATTACAATCTGAGACATATTAGTCATATCTGAGCCAAGTATTATTGGGCCAATTTTACATTTCAAAAGGTCTAACTGAATGAGTTCTAAAGACACACATACACAACACTTTAGCAGGCATGTATGGTACTTTGTTGTGGCTATAACCTGTCTGGAGTCCACACTCCCTTGGTTAACATTTGGATGATGGAATCAGAAGCTGACTTAGGACAGGGCGACTGGTTCTGCCACACTGGATGCCACAGGGCACCACAACTATAACATAGTGAACTGAGCAGAAGAGATTAGTAGTATTTATACCCTACCTTTTTCTGATGGGACTCCAAGTGGCTTACAGATAAAAACCATTCACTGGTCAGTCATGTGACCTTATTATGCATAGAGTTTGTGTGCAGTCATCTGTTTAAGGGACTTTGCAGACACTACCAATCAACCCCCTTCAGCCAATCAGTGTCCCTACCTGCCCAACCCTTGACATCATATATGACATCAGGTGCATGCAGGTGGGCCTGGCTTAACGAAAACAGACTCATTGACCAAATGAGAAGGCCTCAGGGGTCAAATTTGACCAACAGACTCTTTCCTTTGCGTTTAGTTCACTTACCTGTGCTTAGGTTTAATGTCAGTGAGAAAGAGATACCCTATGATATACTGAATGCTAGCCCCATATGGCATAAAGAAAGCTGAAAATGTTTGTTCACAACCAACATATTCATGAGGTAAACTACACTTATAAAAACCAGATGGCTCAACAAGCTCAACAACTTACCTCATGTTACTCAGTTGTGTCTTTGATTATTCTCCTACAGCATAACCCAATCACAAGAAAACCTTATAAATTATGATCCTATGCTTGCTTAATTGGGGATAAATTCTCACAGATATCAGTCAGTTTTATTGCAACAGACCAACTGGTCATTATCCACCAAATGATTCACAAGATGAACAATGGGGAGACAAAAACAGCAGGCAACGACCAATGCTTCTGGCATCAGTAAACATGCAAACTACCATTGTGCCTAATTGATTTCAAGGGGAGAGCTAAGCATTTGCTGAACTCACTCTAGCTGGACCCAATGTACTATAGCAGCACCAATGGCTGGAGCTACACATTATGCATGACAAAGGAAAACCGCCAAGAGCAGCATCTACTCTCCCATAAAACATAGGCTCACTTATCTTGTGAGACGATATTATTGTGCTATGAGTTCCCCTTTTCTTACTCAATTTGATTGACGGCCTTTGGCATGGTGAGGGAGTTCAAAATGACGGACCTTAGGATCTCAAATTTTAGCGGCACCCCACACAGCTCTTACTTTCCACTCTGCATCATAGTTTGGGTGGCATCTTGTGCCATGTTCAGAGAAGAGCCAAAGGTTAGCGGCAGAGCACCCACCCTGGAGAGCCACTGCCAATCATTGAAGATGGACGTTATCTTTCCTATGTTGGCTCACCCAAACTTTGACAATATTGTGTCCTTATTCCACCCCCAACCTCAGATTAATAATTTACACAACATTAAACAATAAATCCTACCGAGTTCATAAATATTTAGAAAGCCCTTACCCTTACCATTCACGATTTGATTGCGCTATAGTTGCTAAAATAAAAATAAAAATCTTCTTAGACGCTGATTAGTGTTTTGAAAATCAGATGGATAAAAGAAAAGGATGTGCTGAGCTACTCAGATTGCTTTCCAACAGGCAAATAGGCTTGTCATGAGTAGCGCCAACACTATAAGTCAAGCGTTTTTATAAGAATTCAGTAGGATGAAACCACTACTTCATCACTGGAACTCAAGTGCCCAAATTAAATTTAATGTGTCAAAAGCTGTGATTGGGTAGTGATGGCTAAGTGCGCTCTCTCTCTCTCTCTCTCTCTCTCTCTCACACACACACACACACACACACACATACACACACCAACAAAACAAAACAAAACCCTGTTCATAACCCATTTAGTATTTACAGAAGAATTAGGATAAAGTGTGAATGCCATCTCTGAAATAAAATCGTGCTGCATGACCTTCAATCTCACCTTTGCTGCTTGGATTTGCTCTATTTAGGTGCATTCTTCTAGATGAATGTTTTCCCAGAGACAAAAAATAAATAAATACTGGTCTCTCATACAAAAATACAAAAATGCATATGAAAATGAACATTTTAAGTTGAAACGTGTGCAAAAATGAAGATTTTATTTATTTTATTTTAACATGGATAAACTGCCCCTCCATAGAAAAAAAACACAAAAAACCAGAATGGCGTACAGCACAAAATAATAATATTACAATAACAATGCTGGTAAAATACATTACTAGCACATCAATGAAAACTGGTTGGTAAAGGCATGTTTGAAAGGTATCATTTTTAGAAGACAGCTAAAAGAAAGCAGAGATGCTAGACTTCTGTAGGAAATGAGTTTCAAAGCTCAAGCCCTGGTAAAGACCAACCAAACCTCAGGGGCACTCAAAGTTCTCCAACAGAAATAATCAAGATGGAGTATAAGGAACCAGGCAATATTGATGGTACTTTGGACCAAAGATTAAGGGCATTGTGAATTAACATAATAACATTGAGGATAAAATGCATTAGGCTAGCAATTTAGGATAAAACGTTTACCCAAATGTGTATTTTATGATTTAAATATCTTAGATAGCAGAGCCAATTACGTCACTAAATTAATAATTCCAGCCCAACGTAGGGCTTTTATGCTGGCCCGTTTGAATGTTTTTCCCTCAGCATTTGTCAGGGGAAGATATCAAAACGTTCCTAGGAACAAGAGATTCTGCAGATGTTCTATGAATGTCCCGGACACTGTTGAGCATATTCTCTTTCATTGCCCACTGCACAGTACGCTCCGTCAACGCGTGCTGTCCCCTCTTTCGGCTGGTCTGGAACCCCAGCAAGGTGAATGTGTGGGACTCTACCTATCCGACGCTGACCAAAGGGTAACGGCGGGGGTAGCCGAGTTTTTGGTAGCAGTCCTCCAAGGAGCAGGTTAACAAGGAAAACCACTGATTCTAGACGTATATATATATATATGTATGTAGCCAACTGCAGCCTTTTTATATATATTTCAAGGCTTTTACATGTTATTTTCTCTTTTATGGTTTTATTTGTATAATGCCTAATAAAGGTTTGATAAGGGTGTGTGTGTGTATTTTGCAAAAAACAACAACAACCCCAAAAGGTATAAATATTCATTTCTTTAAATTTAAAAATGCAAATTAATACTGAAATGATATGGAATGAGGTTCTGAACGAATATGACACATAAACTATGGAACTCACTTATACAGGAGGCAATGACGGCTACCAACTTGGATGGCTTTAAAAGAGTATTGGACAAATTCATGGAGGAGATGGTATCAAGGGGAACTTTCAGAGGCAGCAATGAATGAATCTTTATTTGCATCAGCCATCGGCCATGGCAATAAAACAACATGATATACAGAGAGTAGAAATAAAAAGTCAATTATATAAAATACATTTTAGGGTTTTGAATTAACAGTCAAATAGTGGATCTTATTCTGATAGCCCCGGCTAAAAACCTTGCAACCTTTGCTGCCACCTGCTCTTCTTGATCTGCCAAGAGAAAGGGCACTGTGGCAGTGCTTGGGTGACCTGGAATGGACAATAAAAGAGGGGTGATAATCTCTTCCTCAAGTCTTTATAAAGAGTGCAAGGCAGAACGGCATGCGCCCACCAATTCAGTACTGCCATCTCCACAGAGGCAGTAATGTGTCCCTTCAATGCTTTTGAATAGCAGTTGCTGGAAGCCATAGGAGGAGGGAGTTTTCTTGTGCTTGAGGCTTTCCCACAAACGTCTAGTTGGCCACTGTGAGAACAGGACATTGGACTGGATGGGATAATGGTCTGATCCAGCAGGCTCTTCTTATGTTTTTACATACAAAAGTCACCCATTCCAGAAATAGACTGAATTCTCCATCCATCTCTTGCTTGTGAGGCTCTCAGAGAGCTCTGGCTGAACATCTACATATCTCATGGGCTTAAGGAAATAGGTGCCACTGATTCTTCTATTCACTGGTCCCCAAGGTACTTTTAAATGGGGGGTTATAATGTCTTATTTTTGGGTATTCATTTCCATAGCAGAGACACTGGATTTTTACAGGCCCAAGCTAGGCTTTCTTTCTTTTTCTTTTTTTTAACCTGAACTGCTAAGCTCATGTTTTCTCTGAAAATCAAGCCCCATTCTTTCTGTTTTGTACCTTAGCCTTAACATTAAAGAGCTGAGAATTTGGATTTTGCTGGATGCTTTTCATAATGCATGAAAGAGAATAAAATACCAGCAAGCTATTTCTTGGCTCTAGTTTCTTTTTTCTGCCGATGGTAATAAAACCTGTTCTTTGTTAGTAGACTAAACAGGCATGACCCAGAATGCATTAGGAAGTAGTTAGAGAGAATACATACAATCTGAAATATTTTTATACTTTTCTCCCTGACTCTATAAACTTGCTCTAAAGAAAGAGAGAGAAAAACCAGTAGCACAACTTCTGCCTCTGAAGTTGTTGATAGAAAATATTGGACCCAGATTTGAGGATTTCATATTCTTCTATAGCATCGCTATAAGTAAATAAATCATAATTAGGATTTCACAACCTTTTGTGCAATTTAGCGGGCTTGTTCAAGGTCAACTGCTGCTGTTCCATTGTGTTTTATTTCTGTTTGTGAGGGTTTTATGATTCCAATTGTATCTTGTGAATTGTTTCATTCATGTCATCACCCTGGGATCTATTTCGACAAAGGGTGCTTTTAAAGTTCCACAACTCCTCCCTGGTGTAGAAAGTACTGTGTGTGTGTGTGTGTGTGTGTGTGTGTGTGTGTGTTTGCCAAAAACAGGCACATAGTAACCCAGGAACAATTTTGAAAATGATGGATACAATTTTATTCACATTGGGTTGAACACCTACTTTTTCATCCAAATCAAAGTATGTGTGCTTAGCGTGCGGTACAAATTCTCAGTACATGTCTACTATGATTATAGACTTTGTGGTGCCCATTATTTGGAATTTACTCCCTATAAAGGTCTGCCATGACCCAATCTCATGTTTTTAGCAGCAAGATGTTCTCTGGGTAGCACCTGATTTAGAGCGGTGTGAGCAATTCCCCCACATAAGGCACTGAGCCGAGGCAGTGCAAAATGTGCCACAACTATGACGTAGTGTAGAACATGTGGAGTAGGGAAGGTGAGGTGGAGGACATACCCTCCAACAATTTCTCTGATGAAAATAGGGACATTCTTATTCTCATTCTTATTACCTTGTTCATATGACAGGGTAGCCCCAGCCACCCTGGGCAGCTTCTGATATATATAAAAACACAAGAAAGCATTAAACATTTTTTTTAAAGAAACACTTCTGAATAAGTGCTTCCTTCAGATTTCTTCTAAAGGTTGTATAGTTATTTAACTCCTTCGCTCAGGGGTCACAACACTCCATACCCTCCAACATTTCTCCAATGAAAATAGGGACGTCCCAAGGAAAAGTGGAACATTCTGGGTGTAAATCCAGGATTGTCCCTGGAAAATAGGGACAGTTGGAGGGTCTGGGAGAAGGACATGAAAATAAGAAATATTTAAAGGGGGAGTGCCAAATTTTGTCCTCTTTCAGGGTACCATATTACCAAAGTCCACCTCTGCTCTGGGTCTGTCTTACATTTTCTAAGAAACAATCTATTTTAACTGAATATTATTTATTTCATTTTTAGTCTTAGTGTTTGGGTTTTTTCTGGTTGTGAGTTGCATTGCTGCAGTATTATTATTTTTTGCAAAAGCAGAATAAAAAGTTTTCAAAATAAACAAGTAAATAAAAACTGCTATGACAGCGCTACTTGAAAATTTCATTCTGCTGAGGCATTTCAAGAGAACAAATGGTGAGAAATGCATGTGGAATAAACACCAACGTGAGCTGATTTTGTAACTACGGTGAATAAGTGTCTCTCTATGCAGCAGAGTTCTTTGTTTTTCTGTCAGATGAAGGATGTATCAATAGCTATGATGTGAGCTTTATGTGAAGTGTCACCATTACTGGCAAGAAAGAAAAGGTGATATTCACATGGTGTAAATACTGAATTTAGGTTTATTGGTGCATGTGTTTATTTGAACGTAGTACTGTTTATAAAGAAAAAGAAAAGGATTAATACTATGGGAAATGACATTTAAATCTCTCAAAACACCCTGGATTCACAAAATGACCATCAATGTTTTGCCTCTACTTGCAAACATATCCTTTTTGCTCTTGATGAATGCTATGACAATGTAAAGTTGGTATTTTTGTCAGATGGGCTGGTGAAAATTCAGCAGGAATTGAGGAATGATAAGGTCTGCATCAACAAGTTTCAATCACAAGGTCATGTGACATTTTTGAAAAACAGAGTGTGTTGAAGAAAATATGTTGAGCGGTTAAAATTGGATATTGTGTGCATTAAGTGCACTTAGGCTGGATCTATACAGGTAAAAAAATGCTACAGAAAAAAGTGTGTTATGAAAGTTCTTAATGGAAAATCCCATTGGTGGCTGATCACTGCTTTACAGCGCCATCTTTATAACACAGTTATAATGATATAATTGACGAGTCCTTAGTCTATAATACGAAACCCAAGGGATCTATGGTATTTCACTGAACTCAGTAGGAGTACTTCTGAGTAAACAAGGGCCCCATCTACACTATACATTTAAAGCAGTATCATACGACTTTGATCAGTCATGACTTCCCCCCAAAATTATGGGAATTGTAGTTTGTTAAGGGTGCTGAGGCCTGCCAACCTAACAGTTTGAAAGCACCCCCGGGTGCAAGTAGATAAATAGGGACTGCTTACTAGTGGGAAGGTAAACGACGTTTTTGTGTGCTGTGCTGGCTCGCCAGATGCAGCTTGTCACGCTGGCCACGTGACCCAGAAGTGTCTTCAGACAGCGCTGGCCCCCGGCCTCTTAAGTGAGATGGGTGCACAACCCTAGAGTCGGACACAACTGGCCCGTACGGGCAGGGGTACCCTTACCCTTAAGGGTGCTGAGAGTTGTTAGGAGACATCCATTCCCCTTCCAGAGCTATGATTTCCAGAGTGCCCTAAGAAGGTAAAGAGGAATTGTTTGATAAACAACACTGGGAATTGTAGCTTTGTGCAGAGAATTGTATCTTTGTGCACTTCATTAACTACAGTTCCCAGGATTCTTTGGGCAAAACCATGATTTTAAAGTGGCATGACACTGCTTTAAATGTATAGTGCAGATGTGACCAAGTTAAGACTGTACTGGCTATTCCACATATACTATCATAGAATTGGAAGGTCCCATTGTACTGTGGAAGTCAACTAATCTAACCTTGGCTCGGTTCAGGATCTACAAGGCAGGATTCCTATGACTGAAATAGACGCTAGGATGCACGTTGTACCTATTTACATGAAGACTGACTCTGACTCTCTCTCTCTCTCGCTCTCTTAAGTATAAGGAAATAAGCTAGTTATAATTTATGGCAACACAAATACTCAAAGGTAAATTAAAGGACAGATAAACATTTGCAGTCCCAGACATCAGCAGCCTATTATCAGCACACAAAGAGGAAAGATTGCTGTAATTGTACAACTCCTGAACAATAAACTCTAATTAGATTTCTCTCCACATCAGAGATTTATTTATTTCTTTTTCTTTTTAAAATGTTTTCCAGTTTTCATGAAAGGTTTAGGGGGGAAATGATGAAGCAGATAATGATAAGAAAGAAAGAAAAAATGAAAACAAAATAGAAACCTGAAGGGCAGCAGGGAACAGACTAAACATTCTATGCTAAGCTTTCAGTAATGACCTTGTTTAAGCATTTTCTCACAATAGAAAAATGATGACTCACAACTCTATGATGCTGCAATTAAGCATCATGGGTATAATCAAGTATCAACAGCATCGTTCCCCTAGATGCCTCAGAGTAATTTATGTTGTTGATTTGTCAGTCAGTCCTGTGTATCTATTTATCTATGGCCCTTTGATGATTACTATAGCTCTATTCAATTGTTTGCTGAGTAGCTCCACCCCTTAGGTAATGTGCTGTGTATCCTTCTCCACCTTCCCGACCTCTACACATGCAACAGAAACATCTGTAGAAAGAGTGTGTGGATGCATAGGTGTACATGCATCGATCGCGATCTATAGGTTCATCACCAGGGTTCTCCAGGTCGATTGAATCTGGGCCCCTATTGCACCGGGTTTTAGGCTGTGTGGTAACCTTAGCACATTGTCATCACCATAATTTTATTATTTGTAATTCACCCATCTGACTGGGTTACCCCACCCACTCTGGGCAGCTTCCAACAAATATAAATGCATAATCAAATATCAAATATTAAAAATTTCCCTAAACAGGGCTGCTTTCAGATATCTGCTAAAAGTCAGATCGTTGTTTATTTCCTTGACATCTGATGGGAGGTTTTTCCACAGGGTGGGTGCCACTACCAAGAAGGCCCTCTGCCTGGTTCCCTGTAACCTCACTTCTCACAATGAGGGAACCACCAGAAGGCCCTCGTAGCTGGACCTCAGTGTCCAGGCTGAACAATGTGGATGGAGGCACAGGTATACAGGGCCAAGGCTGTTTAGGGCTTCAAAGGTCAGCACTAAGGCATGCAGATGTGTGCCAGATGGACTCCTCCAGTGCTCTTGCATCATGCCAACCTCCCTGCCATTTCCCCCCCTCCTCTCCCCAGTGAACAATTTTTTGTTTGGACGTTAGTATAGTGACTCTGCTCCACCCATTTCTGCTTTCTTAACATGGGACAATAATTTCTGAATGGGCTTTTATCAGTGACTTTAAAGGGGGGGAAGGGACCCAGAGACAACATTCAGCCAGAATATTTATTTTAAAAATTAACGAATCTTCGTTTTGGTACATGTTCTCATTCCATATCAAATTAAACAACCAATTTCTCCCTAAGAATTGAAGCAGAGACCTATTTAGGAAGCATTTGCAGGCAATGACTCCCAAAACTAGTCCCTTGTCCCTATCAATGGGTATCTGGAAAGTGAGACTTCATAAGGCTTAGTATGGAGACTTACAGCAGAAAATTCAAATGAAAGTGCCCCTTGCCCTCAAAAGTGAAAGTTCTGTAGGAATTATCTTGCTACTGCAAAGAGCTTGGGTTAGAGTGTGTGTGTGTGTCAGGCAGATGAAAGCCTTGTGTGAAAAGGACAAGACTATCGTCTCCTTTGGCAACCACTTCATCTTCTTCAACACTGCTTGTTGATTCCCTGCTCCCATTCCCACCCCCATCACTTTAGCTTTCACGTCTCCCGCTTTGACACAGATTCCTTCCTCTCCCTTCATTATTTCAGCGGTTGACTTTCTCTGCTCTTTGTCTTTACTTGTCTCCTTTAATTTTCTTTTTCTGGCAGAAGCCCTTAGCTCAATTTGTAAACTTGGGTTGTAGAAGCAAAAGCGCTGCATTGCATGTGTCTAGAACTAAATATGCATTATGAATTGACTTGCCAATATATTCATTCAGAAAATATAGCCACAAATTGACTACAGGGAGCATGTGCTGTTTTATCTCAATAAACTCCCTCCACCTAAGCTTGTTTTCCTTCTGTTATTCCTGCAGTCATTCCACACACACACACACACACACACACAGAGAGAGAGAGAGAGAGAGAGAGAGAGAGAGAGAGAGAGGGCACTCTGGGACCTTCACTCCACTGTTTTGAGCAAATGAATTTAAAGAGGTGACCAGAGCACTGTCTAGTTCTGTTGTCTTGGATGACTCTCACTTAGTGAGGCTCGGGGACATGGATAAGCTGTTCAGTTTGATCTGGGTGACCACCTGTGCTCTTGCCCTTTATGGCTAATAAAAGTAGCAGGGAGGGCATAACCAACTGGGCCAGGAAGGAGATTAATGCTTCCTTTACCAGAAGAGGGCGTGGTCACTGTCTGCTTAAAGGAGGGAGCAGTAAAGCCACTCCTCCAGAGACCCTACCTGGAATTAGAAAATCTAAATGATTATTGACCGGTCCCCTTGGGGAAGGTTCTTGGGGAAGATTCTTGAGTGGGCGGCCATGAGCCACATCTGGGTTCTCTTGGATGGAACTTGTTTTCTACATCTACATCTATTTCAATTGAGATTTAGGCCTGTCAGGAGTTCAGCCTACACTCGAGTAGGACCCTGGCAGAGACACATGCCCTCCTGGTCGATCATTCTGGAGCTTCATAAGCTCTCTTCAGCCCGAACATCACAGTGACCGATGCCAACCGACAGCGGCACACTTAGGGATCCGCAGAGTTTGCGCATCATGCAAGCAATAGACCTCAGCAACTCAGTATTTTGGCTAATCTACTTTATTTACATATAAACACACACAGAGCACTGCAACATGGCTTCCTCTCTCTCTAGCATCAGACACCAAAGAGAAAAAGAACAAAGGACAATAGTCCCACTTCACAGAACACAGTAACACAAACATCCTGTCTTCGTCACTTCCCACTCTGTGGAGTCATAACATACACCTTCATATGAAAGACAACAATCCCATGACTGCAATCATGGAGCAGGAATTCTAACACTTGAGTGGATGGCCATGGGCCACACCTGGGTTCTCTTGGATGGAACTAGTTTTCTACATCTATTTCAATTGAGATTTAGGCCTGGTTTTGGCAGATAAAGTGCCTGGGTTATCCTGTATGATGACATTTGTCAGGAGAGAGGTGGGGCAGGAGAGAGGTGCCTGTCAATTCCCCTTGATGTCTCAGAAGCTTTCAGTACCATTTACCATGGTATTTTTCTTGAGTGGCTGTCCACATTGGAGTTGTTCAGCACAACTCTGCCATGGTTCTGACCCTAAGGTCCTTTATAGAGGGCAGTGCTTGGGGAGCGCTGTTTGATGCCATGGAGCCTGCAGTGTGGACTTCCATTTTATGCTCCATGCTATTTAACATCTATGTGAAACCACTGAGTGGGGTCACCCAGGCTTTTAGAGCTTACATTTTCAGCAGTATACTGATGGCAAGCAGCTCTACTTCTCATTTGAATCCTTAGGTGTTTGTGTCAGTGGTAGAGCAATGTTTTGCCTTGATAATGGAGTTTATGAGAGACAGTAAACTGAAGTTTAATTCAGAAGAGACTCGGGCACTGTTAGTGGGTGGTTCTGTATACTGGATGGAAGCGATGTGGATGGGACCACACTTTCTCAAAAGGATCAGGTAGATAGTTTGGGAGTTCTTCTAGATTTATTACTGTTGCCTGAGGCTCAAGTGGCACTGGTGGTGCAGAATGTCTTTTGCCAGGTTTGATTGGTACTCCAACTATGCCCCTGTCCAGACAGAGACAGTCTAACGTCTGATGTCTATTCTCTGGTAACCTCCAGGCTACATTACAGCAATATGTTATATGTTATACTCTTGAAGACGGTTCAAAAACTATAGCTGGTGCAGCAGCCAGGTCACTGAACTGGGAAGACAATCTGAGCATGTAAAACAAATTCTGACATGACTGCACTGGCTACCAATTTATTTAAGGGATCAATTTAAGGTGCTGGTTTTGACAGAGAAAGCCTTTTGTGGCTGAGGACTCAAATACATCAAGGACCACCTCTCCCCCACATGAATGAAGTGGGACCCTGTGTCCGAGGCCCTTCTCCATGAGGGTGGTGTGGAGGGCGGTGACACAAGAACAGGCCTTTTCAGTGGTGGCTCCCTGCTTATGTAATGCTCTCCCTAAGGACATATGCCTGGTGCCATTGCTATCTATTTTGAGGCTCAGACAAAGGTGTTTCTTTTTACCCAAGCTTTTGGCTTTTAATTTGGAGGGGTGTAGCTATCTGTGATCTCTTTTAGTGTGTGAGATCTTCTCTCATGTTACCACTCATCATACCTTGGATGTTGATGAGACCTAGAGAAGGTGTTCACCTGAGGATCTTGGCACCTGGGCAGGTTTGTATAGGTAGATATGATCTTTCATATAGCCTGGGCTCAAGCCAGGGCTTTGTAAGTCATAAACAACACTTTGAATAGAGAAGCCTGGAGGCTCACATTTGACTGGCAATTCTGAAGTTCCTTTTCCCTAGTCTGATCTGACCAGACATTCTGAAGCTAATTGTGGATTAGATTTGATTCGGATTGAGCCTTATGTTTGCAATGCACTTGTATCCCAGCTGGGCCACTATGTTGGAAAAATATATCTGGACTTTCAAGGAACAGAATGAGCAGTTGCCTCAGCCAAACCTTGCATGCTCATAATATGGCATGAACTGTTTGGCTAAGAGTGTCATAGTTTACCCTGTGAGATACTGATGAGGCTAGCAAGGATTGAATCCATTGTTCCACACTGATTTCAATGAGTTTCCTACATGTAGCTCAGTGCTGGTTGCCTAACAGATCAATACAGTATGCACAGCGACCTGCTTCTTAGCTTGAATGCTGCTGCTCCTGTAAAATTACTTCTAAGGATGATCTCTGCATGGAAGCGGTAGGTATTGCACAGATGCGCCATGTGGGGAATGTAGTATAGAAACATTGCGGTTGCGTCTTCCCGAATTCTCAATTTTTCTCCTTTCTTCTTTTCAGTGTTGATGTGTATTAGTTGCACTAATCATTCCCCACCCACCTAGTAGTGGAAAGTGCATATTTCTATAAACAGGAATCATCTGTTGCCACAAACAATGGCAACCTTTGTTTGAAAGAGGAAGTGAAATTTTGCCTGTTCAGCTGCATATGAATAGAACAGATTGCCTGCTTTTCCAGAGATTGCTTACAGACTGACAGGCATTTAAATCAAAATCGTTTACCTATTCTTTATCTTCTCCTTTGTCTTTTTTTTTTTAAAAGGAATAATGCCAATACACTGCAGATTGATTCTTTTTAGGGGCAAACAGGAGGTAGAGCATGGGGGATGGTTCTGATTGTTTAGTGTCTATATAGTCCATCTTAGCACATAAATTTGTTACTTTTTTGTTACTTTGATTGCACTAATAATTTGCAGAATGTGTGAATTATGTATGTAGAAGCCAGTTGGCTTCTTTCCTACAGGGCAATGGGACCGAGAGATTAGCCATTTCAGCAGTTTACTTGAATGCTAATGAACCTTGACCATGTTGCTGAAGCTTTATTGAGTCTTTCCTCCCCACATTACTGCTGATGTAGTTCATGCAATGTGTGTGAAGCCTACATGGGCCATCCTCCTGACATATGGTCCACAGCAACCTTTGTGAGGCCATATGGCACAAGCATCCAAGCCAGTTCAGCTGGATGCGTTCCAAATTTCACACAGCTATAAAGTCAAAGAGTGAAAGTCATCATGTCACAGGACTGAGAAGTGGACCAGGACAAAGAATCTCTCTGAGGACAGGTCCATACCATTGGTATGCATGCCATAATCTACCGTTTACCATGACCTACAGTTTCTGTGTGTATATTCCTCCTTACCTTGTCACCTTGTTGTATATCAAAGACACAAGACTGTTGGGATTGAGATATAGATTGAAGTAAGGCAAAGGTTTAGTACTGCATTTAAAACATTAAAACAATCAATAAAAAGCTATGTTAAATGAAAATTACAAATGAGAAATGAGAGAGATGCATATAAGGTCACCAACTGGCCACTAAGCATGCTTAAAAACTGCTCTTCAGCAACTGCCTTCTTATAGACCGACAGAGAAGGCCTCATCCTCTGTAGATTACCTGGGTAGGAACAAATAGGAAACAATTATAATCAGTGTTGCTTGCTGGCTTCTGCAGGCAACAATTTTCTGTTATATAAACAGAGCAGACAGGTAAATCTCTACATTCTGCAGCTCAGGTGGGCAGAAACAAGCATTCTTTACTATTCTTGCTAAAGCAATACCACTTTTTATAGGTTTGTTCACTCTAAGAATGATCAACAGTGGCAGATCCATGGTAACCACGGTGCTATTAGAATTTGGTGTCTCTACAATACTATCACCTACATTGTATATGGTTTTAAACTTTTTTTTTATTTTTTTAACCATACAACTTAACCATGAATAGAAATGTTTATTTGAAAATTAATGTGTGTGCTAATATTGCCACTATATTCCTTCATTTATGTTGGAGGGACACATCTCCATCTGTCTCTGGAGACAATAGAAGATTGCACCCTTGGGGGCAGAGTAAAAACCATTGGAAAGTTACAGCGCCTGCTGTGGTTGTAGAGACCCATACAGGAGAGGCATGTTTTCTTGAAGCTGGGGCAGATGAAGACATCCAGTTGTGCTGGATGGGGTTTCTTCTCTCTGCGCTCTTCACCGTGGTCATTCCTCCTCTGGTCACTGCTATGAACACATAATCTTTCATGTCTCCAGGGACTGCGATTGTCTGCAAGCGATTCTCTCATGGTGGGGTTAATGTTGTCAGCTTCCCTGTCATATTTGCAGAGATCTTTGTAGTGCAGAGTGGGTCTGCCAGCTCCTTGTAGAACACATCCCTGGGCAACCTGCCATCTTCTATTCTGTGGACGTGACCAAGCCAGCATAGATGTCACTGAGACAGGATTGTGAACAGACTGGGAATGTGGGCTTGGGAGAGCACTTGGGAGAGTAGTAGGACACTGTCCTACTACTATATATTGTCACAATACTCCTTAGTTTGTGTTGGGAGGGCAGACCTCATAGTTGGGAATGATCAAATGATAGCTTGGTGTGATGCCATCTGTTCAGCAAAAGAACTGAAAGCAAGTCACTCATCTTTCCTCTTTCACTGCTTTGGAGAATGTCCAAAGTAGTCCTAAGAGATAATGGGCTTATCCATACAACCCCAGAGTCGTCTGCAACTGGACTTAACTGCCAGGGGTCCTTTACCTTTACCTTCCCCCCAGGAAAGGTCCTTGTGAAACAGCACCCACCAATTGGCTCATCCACTCAACAAAAAACAGAATTCATTCTACTCAAAGTGCATTATTTCCTTTTCCTTTTCTTTATTTCTTCCTGAACCAGTTTATCTGAATCCTTCCTTATGTCCCTTTGAACTTCAAATGCCTGTTTAAAGTTCTGCACATCTGCACATGTCAGTTCAAACATCTGCACATCTGTTTAAACGTGCTATGGCTGTCCAGAACACTCTGCAAATCATGTTCTGCTCTTCTCCCCTCTTGCCATTACCCAGAGGTGCAACTTGTTGACAATGAATCTCACCCAAATCTACTTAACAAGTCCTAATGCTAAACACACAAAGGAAGTGAAACTTCAAGAATCTGTTCCTTCTCACAACGAGAAATTTCTATTAAAAACGCATCTTGTAAACGGAATCAACATGGCATCAGAGCATAAAAGAATCTAAATTGGATTTTGCATTTAAAAGAGGCTGAGGTGTTTATTGAGTTCTGAGGACAGAGTTTGTTGTTTTCAGGCTTGCACAGACATTTTAATTATCACCTGAGATATATCCACATTTTAGTTCTTAATTGACAACACACAATTATCCATTTCCCCCCAAACATCTGACTTTGCTGGTACTACAAGGCAATGAAAGCAGAGCGTGTCTAAGAGAAGATGCTAAGATGGAAGGGAATTCAGTAAGAATAATACGACAGTTGTACACATGTCGTTCTACTTCCAGCTCATTCGTTTTTCAAAACAAAACAAAACAAAAAGTTGTTGTTTTTTTGTTGGCCACGCCTGAGCATTTCCTCTGTTTTTAAAAGGTAAGCTGGAAAATGTGCTGATATAAAAGGTATTTTTTGACCTTGTTTGTCACATTTTGCTATATATTGTATCAGTCACTCATGGTATTGGGTAATGAGAGCAGGAGAATCATGAGCTAAGCAAGGAACTGTGGAGGAAAGGGAGAGAATTGCTCAATAGTTCTGCAACAAAATATAAGCAAGGGCAAAAGAGCTAATGTATCAAACCATCCTTGAAACTTGAGCAATATGAGAATACACACACACACAGCCTGAAAATTAGCAGCGAAGGCTGCATGTGGTAGCTTATAGTTAAATCAGCTTTGTAAATCTTTCTGATAAAGGTAGCAGCTTTCTTCCTATGTATATATAAAATTATATCCCTTTGCTTCCCCCTCCTTCTGTACATGAAATGCACAACCTATTTAAGCCAACACAAGGAGTGGGGCGGAGTCCCTACCAGCAAAATATAATAAGCTTGGTCCTGACACATAGTACGTAGAGCAGGAATTGCTACTCATTTGCAGAAACATCATGTTTCACTGTTTAGAAAGGAGGCCATAAGATACTTTCATGATAATGCCTATCCTGCGGAGCAGTGGGAAGAAATCAACAAAGGTCTCTTTTCTTTCACAAAGCTCCTGAGATGAGGGACAGAGAGGAGGATTGTTGCTATCAGAACTCCATTTAATCCTGGGTGCTGATTTGACTGTCATGAGGTACTAAGATGAAGGCAAGGGGATCTCTTTCAGCCAGACTGTCACACCCCAATCTTGAAGAAGCCGGAGCCAATGATTTTGAAAATTAAAGGCTGCCTGCCATTTGCTTCCCTCCTGGCAAAATTGTGTGACACATTCAATATACAGGCAAAGTACAAAAGCCACATTTGCACTCCTGTTGAGATTGCGTGAGGTTTTTTTTTTAAAGAAACATATTTCCCTCTCCCCCTCATAAGAGAGAATGTGTTGGTGGTTTCTGGATTGCATTCAGCTAGAAGGTGATGAGCCCTCAATATCTTGTGGGAAGCTGGCTGCTCAAATGTTCACTGTGTGGACCTGGCACTAAAAGATAAATAGAAGGAAAACAAAAGCCAGCCTGGGTGGGCATGTTGGGGGTCATTTTGGACTCACAGCTGTTCATGGAGGCACAAGTTAATTCTCTGTCCAGGGCAGCTGTCTACCAGCTCGATCTGGTATTCCAGCTGAGCCCCTACCTGCCTGTGCACTGTCTTTCCAGAATGGTACAGGCCCTGGTTATCTCCCGCTTGGACTACTGCAACACATTTTATGTGGGACAACCTTTGAAGGTGTCTCCGAAACTACAACTAATCCAGAAGTGACAGCTAGACTGGTGACTGGGAGCAGCCTTCAGGGCCATATAACACCAATCCTGCAAGACCAATGTTGGCTCCCAGCACATTTCCGAGCACAATTCAAAGTGTTGGTGCTGACCTTTAAAGCCCTAAATGGCTTTGGCCTTGTGTACCTGAAGGAGTGTCTCCACTCCCATTGTTCAGCCTGGACACTGAGTTCTAGCTCCGAGGGCCTTCGGGCAGTTCCCTCACTGCAAGAAGTGAGGTTACAGGGAACCAGATCATCACACATCCTTTGATCAACTGCTATTAAAGTTAGGGATAGCTGGAATTATTGGATTATGTGGTGTGTGTGTGTGTGTGTGTGTTTTTTTTTTTTTTTTTAAGTAGACGTCTTGCTCTATCCTCTGGGGAACTGAAAATCCTGCATTTGTAATAAAAAGTAACACTGAAATATCAGTTTCAAATAACCCTCAGTTAGCAGTCAACTTTATGAAGTCCATCAGGAGCACACTTTCGTCATGGCACATCAGAAATAACTGGAAGTGGCAGCACAATTATGGAGTGAAAAAGCTGTATTTTTATCTACCTGTGTTTCCTGTACTGGCATGTCCCTTTAAGCTCTTTGATGCACTTTGATAAGCATATCCATTTGCTGCATTATTCCTGCCCCCCACCAAATATACCCATCAATTTATTCTTGTACCCAGCCGAAGTGCCATAAATCTTGTTACTTCAGTGCAAAAATAAAAATGCTAAATCAATTTGAAAATATATGCCAAGTCTTGATTTACATCAGCTGTCACCAAACCAGTTGCTCTATTGAAAGCTGATCAGCTCTACTTCCATTTCAAATAGATGACTAATAAGAATGCAGCAGATAAATGAATACAGATAATGGCAACATGGAAACCTTTGCTTTTGCAACCTACTTGTGGCACAATAGAACCATGGTGTTATGTTTCGTGAAGTAGCAGGGGTCGGAGTAGATGTGGAGGGAAAGACAATAGCTTAGTGACAGAGCACATGCATTTCAGGAAGAAACCCAAGGTTTAGTTGTTAGCACCTTCAGTTAGAAGGCTCTAGTAGTAGTTGATGGGAAAGAATTGATTAAATTAAATATAGAAATATGAAAGGCAGGACCTCCAAGGCAACTTTCTGTGAAACACTACCAGGGCCAGCCAGCCAGGTGCAACTTTGTGGTCTCAATGCATGGATGAGATGATGGCTTCAGGAGGAGGTACTTGGATTTGTTAGGCATGGAACAAGCTGGGCTTGTGTGAAAGGGATAGAAGTGGACTGTTGGTGCTTAAAATAATAATAATAATAATAATAATAATAATAATAATAATAATAATAATAATTTATTTATACCCCGCCCATCTGGCTGGGCTTCCCCACCCACTCTAGGCGGCTTCCAACAAAATATTAAAATACAATAGTCCATCAAACATTAAAAGCTTCCCTAAAAAGGGCTGTCTTCAGATGTCTTCTAAAAGTCTGGTAGTTGTTGTTCTCTTTGACATCTGGTGGGAGGGCATCCCACAGGGCGGGTGCCACTACCAAGAAGGCCCTCTGCCTGGTTCCCTGTAACTTTGTTTCTAGCAGTGAGGGAACCACCAGAAGGCCCTCGGCACTGGACCTCAGTGTCTGGACAGAGCAGCTTTTAAGCTGATTGCAGTGGGGAAGCCAGCAGGAGCTAAAAGGGATCTGGTATGGAATGAACCTTCCACCTGGGATGATAAGTCTAACATTAGTTAAATTTTAAATGTTGGAGGTGTAGAACTAGGCAGGGGCACAGAATAGCAAGGGTGGGAGGAAAACGGACAAAGTACGCATGCACATTCAACTGCCTAACAGTGTCTGCATCACCCATAAGATTGCAGTCACAGAGATAAGAAAAGATGTTCCATCGTCTGGAGAAGCTGTTTTCAATGGAGCCCAGCGATGGAAGAGTGCAGCTGTATTGAGGCAGCACCAGGTGTTGAAATCTCGCACCCCTAACAATTTTGCACCTGGGGCAATCACTCCTTTAAAAAAAAATTTTTTTTATTAATTTTCAATACATCACACTCATACACATTTTGTCTGATTTTAACAAAATTCAAATTTTGGTCTTCCTTTGGTTTCTCTGGTAATCATCCATTTTTACCATTCAATATACATTTCTTTCATTATATTGCCATTTATCTTCCCTCATTTTTTCTATTTCCTTTAAACAATACCTCTTAGAGTTTTACAGTGCTTCTTGAAACCCCACTAGCGTTGTTTGTACCTCACATATATTTTTCAGATATTCTACAAATTTCCCCCAATCTTCGATGAACTTTTGGTTTCGAGTATATCTTATTTTCCCGGTCAGTTTATCAAGTTCCGAGTAGTCCATTAGTTTCATTCTCCATTCTTGGATTGCCGGTATTTCCTCTTGTTTCCATTTTTGGGCCATTAAAATTCTTGCTGCTGTAACCTGGGGCAATCACTCCTATGCCCCTCCATGTGACACCACTGCAATGCACGGCTGGTCAAAATGCAAGTGCCAATGATACTTTCTGTCCCATAAACTTATTATAGTTCTTCGAGCGTGTCAGGAAACATATAGACAGAGGTGATCCAGTTTAAATACTGTGCCTGAATTTTTGTAAGCTTCTGATAAGGTACCTCAACAAGTCTCCTGAGTAAGCTTAGCAGTCATGGAATAGGAGGTGAGGTCCTGGTTAAGAAGCCTGAAGCAGAGAGTAGGGATAAATGGACAGTTTTCCCAATGGAGGGGGTGTAAAAAGTAGAGTGCCCCAAGGAACAGTATTGGGACTTGTGCTTTTAACTTGTTCATACACAATCTACAGTTAGAGGTGAGCAGTGTAGTCACCAAGTTTGATGATAGTATTATTCAGCGTCACTAAAACAAAAAGGATTTCAAAGAGCTCCAAAAGTACCTCTCCAGACTGAGTGAATGGGCAGTAAAATGGGGAATCCAATTCAGAGTAAACAGGTGTAAAGCTATGCACATAGAGGCAAAAAATATTAATCTTGTGTAGACAGTGATGGGATCTGAACTGGCAGTGACTGACCAGGAACAGGACTTGAGGGCTGCAGTGGATAGCTTGCTGAAGATGTCAACCCAGTTTATGACATGGGGATCATTAGGGAAAGAATTGAAAATAAAACTGCCAGTATCATAATGTCATTATATGAATCTATGGTGTGACTACATTTGGAATATTGCATGCAGTTCTGGTTGCCTCAGCTCAAAAAGGATCTTGCAGAGTAGAGAAATGTTCAAGAAAAGGACAACCAAAATGATCAAGGGGATGGAGAAAGCATTTTGAAAATATTTGAGGCTTTTTAGTTTAGAGAAAAGTGATAGAGGTGTATAAAATTATGTGTGGCATGGGGAAAGCGGATAGAAAAACAGGGTTTATCGCTCTCTGGCTATATTAGAAGTCCAATGAAGCTGAATGTCAGAAGATTCAGGACCGACCAAAGAGAGTGTTAAAACACTGCATAGTAAAATGATGCTTCCACAGTTATGGCCACCAAGGTGCACAGCTTTCAACAAGGTTTCGATAAATTCTTGGAGAATAAAGCTGTTTCAACTAGACATGACGGCTATATTTTGCCTCCATTGCCAGAGGCAGGATGCATCTCAGTTCCAATTGCTGCAAATGGCAGGAGGCAAGAGTGCTGCTGTGCTCATGTCCTGCTGGTGACCCTCCCAAGGGTTGGCCATGGTGAGACCTAGACTAAACCGGACTATATAGGCCGGACTGTATAGGGCTGTTCTAACAGCAGCAGCAGCAACAACAGTGCTTTTTTCAGCTGGAGCATGCTGGGGTGCAGTTCCAGCCCCCCTTGGGTGGGTACCATTGGGAATTGGCACTTTCCTGTTCTTCAATCTGTCTCCTGTGTAGCAGTGGCAGTCTTTAGGCTTTCCAGCCAGACCTCTACCATTGCACAGAGACAAGTTTGCGCAAGTGCCCTTCCGAGCTGTCCTAGTCATCTGCCTGAATCTAAGAGAATGAGACATGTCAGCATTTTCATCCCTCCCATTGCAAGGATCACCAGATCATGTTTGTTTTACTTTCTGTCTGAGAGAAAGGAGGAGGCGGAAGCTACTCTTCCAGATTTCCATCCCTAGTACTGTGGGCTTTTTCTTTTATCTGTCTAGAGACAAGATGGCAGCATAAGAGAGCTTTTTCTCTCGTACATGTTTGTTATGTTCTTTTATTTGTTTAATTAGAAGAAATAAATTAGGTATGCAACAAAACCTCCACAGCTTTGCTTCCGTTACTCTGCTGCGTTTGAGGTGCTCACACGAGCAAATGTGAGTCCACTGCACCAGGACCTATTTTGGGGGGAATGCTGTGTTGCTGTTCCTACATTCCTGTGATTGGAAGGTCGGAAAATGTGCTCCCGACACCCAGTCTATGCAGGCGCTGAAGACGTGGGCTGTATATGGGTGTACGGAAAGGTGGGGGCACATTTATTTGACCTTCAGCAGAACCAGAGGTGAGCCCCCCCCAAAAAAACCCAGCTAGGGAGACAGCTTGCCGTAGGTTTTAGCATCTCCATGCGCGGTTAATGTGGCTGTTGTCAAACCAGCATCTGTTCAAGGCTGCCCCAAGTCACCCAGCAACTTACTGTAACTAGTTCGTTGTGAGTTCTGGCACCTATTTTTCTTGGGGAAAAGCACTTGATGGTGATGGTGATAGAAACCCTGGACAGTCACTACCAGTCTGAACAGATAATACTTCTGATCAATCCACAACTTCTGCTCACTGGGCAGGGCTGGGACCACTCCTTATGTGCCGATGGACAAAGACAAATGCTAGATAGGTAAAAAGGAATCTATTCTTCTATGCCACTGCAACTGCAATGTTTCAGTGCACGGGGAAGGGTGAGCAGACTTAGGGAACAGTGGGATCCTTACTGAAGCGTTCATTCCAACCTGACAATGGCATAGTTGGAAAAAGAGGAGCGTAAATAAATACACAATAGCCACAGGCTGCTGGAGCATCCAAAACAACTGCCCCCCATTTTCTCCCCTTCTCCCACACAGCTGCAACAGAAGAATAAGAATAAGAATAAGAATAAGAATTTATTATTTATATCCCACCCATCTGGCTGGGTTTACCCAGCCATTCTGGGGGCTTCCAACAAAATATTAAAATACAGAAGATAGAAATCTCAATGAAGATTCATTAGTGACATAACATTAGTACACAATTGCTCCAGCTAGAGAACAGAGAACACATATATCCCAATTTGTGATAGGTGGGCACAGATATGTGACAAGAGGCACTATGTGTTCCCTACCTAGCGGGGCACTTTGTGCTAAGGGGTCATTTTGGATAATCTCCAAACACACAATAGCTATGTAAAACATAAACAAAAAGAATGAAGGGCACATCAATAACATTCCTTAGAACCTTTAAAGATGCTCTGCCTCAGGACTTCAGACACTCCCACTGACCCACCAGGGAGTTTGATCAAAACAGAGTACCTTTGATTTGATTTCAGCAAGCACTTAAATCCCTTCCATTGAAATCAATGAGAATTTAACTTTTGCTGGATTTTGCAATAAGCTAAAGTCTTATACAGCCCTATACCTGATAATAAATCTGATTGAGCTCAATGAGGTTTCCTTTTGAACATACATTATACAGAGATGCTATAAGTGCCTTTTCTTTTCCTGAAAAAAAATACCCCTCTACCCCACTGAAATGCCTACCTTCTAGCTGAAACCGAGGAATATTTGGTGCCATTCTAATTTTTATTATATATTGCAATGGGCATGTCCTCTCTTTGTGATGTAAAATAATTTCTATCCAAGGGGAGTTGTCAGCATCCTCAAAATCACAAGAGATTCAATTCTTCCCTGTCAAGTAAGAACAATGTGATTGGAGTCCTTTGAAGGGAGCTCTCGCTACAGCAAGGAGACCCTGGGAAATGTTACTTAACTGTTATGCAAGCCCACTGGGGAAAACAGACCTGCTAAGAATAATTCTTGCCATAGCTATCCTTTCTTCCATCCCACAGACTGTTGAGGAATGAGGGAAAGCAAGAGAGAGAGAGAGAGAGAGAGAGAGAGAGAGAGAGAGAAAGAAAGAAAGAAAGAAAGAAAGAAAGAAAGAAAGAAAGAAAGAAAGAAAGAAAGAAAGAAAGAAAGAAAAGCTTGAAGACAATGTGATTTAGGCATATTGTTTGACACCAGGCATTTTTCATTCACCCAAATAAGTAATGAAGTACCCTGCGGCAGACTTTTCCATACTATATTTTGCTACACTGAGATGGCTGTAATCCTGTTTCTTGTTTTCCTGCCAAAAATATAATAAAACAGAAGAGTCCACCCCGTCAGTCGTTAGAAGTGAGATGCGACGCCCGACATGTGCTTCTCATGCAGAAGCAAAAAGTCTCGTCTTGATTATTAATACTGAACTTCCTTTCATATGGAGCCCAAACTATTAATTATACTGACAGCCATTTGCCTCCCATTGGATTCCGCATAATTAATAATAAAATACAGGAAGCAGAGCAACTAAAAGAAAAACAGAATCATTGGCAGTCAAAACATATCATATCAGAGACACAAGAAAGACGCCGTGTGATCGTTCACCCACCCCCACATATTTTCTTCCTTCTTTAGGTCTAATAGATCCTGCTAATCCTTTAAGGCACAATATCTCACCCAAGGACTGAAATTTAAGTCCATCCTTTTTCTTTTCCTTTTTTTTTACGATACCTTACAAGTTGACACTTGGTTTGATAAATGGCTAGCAGTATTTAGAAAGCATATTCCAATGGGAGAGCCCAGAGGTAATCACGGGAATGTGGATCTATGTGGTCTTATTTTAGCTGAACTGTCAATACAGAAATCCTCAATGATTAAAACAGTTAGGCTGTGGTCCAGCTAAGCTGTATGTGGGATAGAGAGGAGAACCATTCACACACACACACACACACACACACCACACACACCAGGCTGGTTAATTTACCCTGTGGTATAATGCACCATGAAGGACAAAGGCTTTAAAAAAAAGAAAAAAAGAAATTGTCCATTTATAACAGCCCATTTCAAATTTCATATTTGGAAGATTACAGAGCACAATGGTTCCCAAACCTCTTTTTTCTTGATGGAAACTGGGTCTTGGCAGACCACGTAATGGTTTTTAATTCTATTTTTATTGCTTCCTTTATTTCTTACATGTTATGTTTCCTATAAATTTCAAATTGTAATACAATAAAACGCAAGAAAAGAAAGGAAAGAAGCAATAAAATGCAGTTAAAGACCAATATGCCTATTTAATGCAATGGATGTGTCTTCAGCCACAAATCCACAGATGCAACAAAGCTCCCAGACCATGAGTGGTCCATGGGCCACAATTTGGGAACCCCTGGTATAGCACCTCCATGTATTGGACTTTAGGCATGCACCCTTGCCGTGTTGTTTTGGACACCTGATGAGACCTGTTTTATTTCAGCATTCCTACCCAAACATAGTAACTTAGTTGCCTATATTGGTTTTTTTAAAAAAAGTTTTCCTGATTTTATCTGTATTTTTAAATGATTATAGCTTTATGTATATTAACTTTTGAATTGTTTTGTGGGTTTTATCTGGGTTTTATCTGGGTTTATCTGTGTTTTATCTTATTTGTATGCTACTTGGAGAGTTCTTTGAGTAAGCATTCTATAAATCTTCTAAGTAAATAAATAAATCACCCGGCTCTTAACCATTACAGCTTCTGCTGGATGCTATAGGCTTCACTAGTGATGGGTCAAGTTTCTTGTTGGCTCAGTTAGGAACTTGGCTGGTGTTTTATGAGCTTCTCCTGGTGAAACAGAGATGAGAAGGACCTCTGTGGTTGCCCTTTTGGTGTCTTCAACAGGGGAACTGATGGCAAGCAAAGCCTTTTTAAATCCCTTAAGCTTTTCTTGGATAGAAGCTCATGGGAGGGAAAGAAGGCTCTGCATTTCCCTGGAGCCCTGAGTAAGTCAAGTACAAAATAAGAAAGATGGAAGTGGGGAAGAAAAAGCTTCTTTCTTTCTTTTTTGCATTGAGGAGGAAGGAGCAGGGCTGAAGCTAAGTAACCCAAATTCGCTTCCAATGGGCTGTACTAGACTGAACTGCACCTTAAAAAGCAGAGACATCACCTTGCCAACAAAGGCCCGTATTGTTAAAGCTATGGTTTTCCCAGTAGTGATGTATGGAAGTGAGAGCTGGACCATAAAGAAGGCTGATCGCCAAAGAATTGATGCTTTTGAATTATGGTGCTGGAGGAGACTCTTGAGAGTCCCATGGACTGCAAGAAGATCAAACTTATCCATTCTTAAGGAAATCAGCCCTGAGTGCTCACTGGAAAGACAGATCCTGAAGCTGAGACTCCAATACTTTGGCTACCTCATGAGAAGACTCCCTGGAAAAGACCCTGATGTTAGGAAAGATGGAGGGCACAAGGAGAAGGGGACGACAGAGGATGAAATGGTTGGATATTGTTCTCGAAGCTACCAGCATGAGTTTGACTAAACTGCGGTAGGCAGTGGAAGACAGAAGTGCCTGGCGTGCTCTGGTCCATGGGATCACGATGAGTCGGACACGACTAAACGACTAAACAACAACAAGACTGAACTGATGCCAAGAGAACCCTGAGTTCTAGCTGTTTATTTCTCTTATAGATTTGGTTACATGATGCAGGAGTTTTCCTAGATGCTACCTAGAATACTAGCAGAATGTGAATTTACCTGGCAGGGCTGATGAGTGAAAATGTATGTGGAGTTGCATATAAACTTCATTCGTCTACCCAGTTCAAGTTAAGGTTTCTGACCTTGATAGATGCTAATGGATGATAATGTATTGGCTGGTGGCTGCAGTGCCCCAAGGCTTGGTTTTATTCACTGGGGCCCTGAGATGGCTTATTAGTGGGTGTGTATTGGATTACTTGATTGAATCATGAAGTAGGCAGGGAGGAAGCCATCCTAATTCTGTGCATTAGGAGCAAGAGGATGGAAAGCACAACTGGTTCCCTAAACCTCAGCTTAGTTTTCTATCCCAAATATCCCTGTTTCTTGGAGTCAAGCTATTGAGATATACATAAAATGAGCCAAGTAAGTAAAACTCAGCTGTCTACCTTTTTCTGTCTTTGCGCCCCAATAGGCAAATAAAGAGACAGGCACGTAAGCTGAGCCCCTTTTATTTAGACCTTAAATTAAAATCAGCAGAGGAGGGTGACTATGGGACTATACTTAACTGTGTAACTATAGCCATTGTGTGACATTGCTTAAGGAATTAGGGTGTGGCTGCCTAGCCTGCCCTGATTCCTAGGCCACACCCTGAGGGTGAGAAGGGAAGCCTTACCTTGTCACCACCCCTCAGGACCCCAGGAAGTGAGCCTTGGAGCTGACCCATCACCTGAAAGGAGCCTAAAGGTACCAGGGTAACTATTTTGTTTCCCACATCTAAACTGCCCAAAGGGACCAAATCCAGAAGATTAACCTATTTAAACAACACAGCAGATTATCTAGCATTCTCTCCCGCTATTCGGCATGAAGAGGCCCCAAACCCCATCTGCTATCCAGATTGCGGATTGGGGAAAATTCTTACGTGGCCCCCAAGTGGTGACTCCAAAGCATGCCAGACACCAGGGAGGGAGGTTGGATGGTGCTGCTAATGGAGACACTAGAGGAAAGGCAACTTGTGCCTTAAATAGGGCTCAAGCCCTACCCCCCGTCTCCTCAAACCACCTTAGGAATGCACCAATCTGCGCCAAGGATTCTCAGTCACTGCCTCTCTTGCCCAACAGCTCAAGAATGCACCCAGCCTTCTATGCACTCTCTAGGCCTTTGAGCTGAATGTTCTTATTTGTGTTTGACTTTGATCAGCAAAGCATGGACATCTGCATGCTACGATGTTTTACTGTTGTTATGAAGAAACCCAAAGATTTTGCAAGTATCAAGCTGGTCCTAATGAGCTCTTGAAAGAGACAAGGTAGGACAATAACTGGTGGAGTCTTTTTGCATCTCTGCTTTGTGGTCTTTCCCTTATCTGGTTTAGGTCAGAGGTGACACTGGGCCAGTATAATGATCTCTGGCAGGCAAGCAAGCCCTGATAAGAAAGAAGCAGTGACTCTCCAGCAGTTTTATATACATTTATTTATAAAACAAAACAAAACAAAGCAACAACACATTCAGAGCACGGCTTCTCGCTTGCTCTCATTGACAATAGTTGGTCAGTCTGAATCTTCACTCCTCCCACAACAGGAAGGACACAAAACTCCCACCTTTCCCCTCTTGGCCTTCCGTTGCCTTCTCCATTCTCCTAGAATGGGGACTGAGAGGCTGGCCTCCACCCACCCTACTTCTACTTGACACAGTCTCAGACCTGTGCTTATCTGCTGATTGCCTAGCTACGCTCTGGCTGCCTTCCAACTCTTCCTCTTCTTGAGAGCTAACAGTGTCTTCTTCCGGAGGGGTGTGTGTGACAAACTGCCAACTCTGTCAGCCAGCTCTCATCTGCAGAGTCGGTCCCTCATTCACTTAGCTCAATTTCTGAATCTGACCCTGCGCTCTGGGGCCTTCGTTCCTGACAGCCAGGGTGGTATTTTAGTACTGTAGATTTAAAATATTTTTTACATTAGTATGTTTGTAGTCTTTGTATCCACTATGTTAAGGCTGTTAGATACTAAAATATAAGGATACCTTCTAATGTACTTTTTCTTTTTCTTCTTGTGTCCTTGTCAGTATCGTGTGTAGGCAAAGAAAGAATCCAGCTTGGGCTGCTGCCACATCTCAAACCAGCTTGTCAAGTCTATGAAGATGGGAGTAGAGGTTTGAAGTTGTTGTGTGTTGTTGTGGGGGGGGGGGGTGACCCAGCACGGCAAATTTAACTGGAAAATAATTGTTTTCTGCATGGATGGAATCGCTTGATAATTTTTTGCAGGGTCTGAATGGATTGCGAAGCTAAATGCCGTTCAGCTCACTCCAAACGGTGCCCCAAATACTCTTTTGACACCACGACGTTGCAGCATTCTTGCAGACTATGACTAAACCTCCAGCTCCTGAGAGATGTGAAAATAATTATATGTTCTGCCTGAGCTGCTAAGCAGTGAAACAGTCTGTCTTGGACTTCTGTAAAGCATGTCAATCTCTTGTTTGCATCCCCCACACTCTCTTTGCCATGTGCAGTCTGCTTCGGGAAACAAAAACAAAAGGCATTGTGACAAGAACTAGGAAGCTTGAATGTTAGGCAGACGTTGTACTTCCCAATGGATAGGCTATAAATAGAAGCAAAAGTCCCATCCATGTTCTTACACATCATAACACATCCCTCTGGAAGTAAAAAGATCTAGGATTAGTCTTCTCCTCCATGAATTTGTCTGTAAGTGGCTACCAGTCATGGTGGCTATGTTCTACTTCTGCAGTCAAAGGCAGTACACCCTTGAATACCAGCTCTTAGGAATGACAAGTGAGTAATGCGTTCTTGCGTTCATGGCCTGCTTTTTGGCTTCCCCACAAGTATCTAGTTGGCCATTGTGATAACAGGATGCTGGACTGGCCATTGGCTTAATCCAACAGGCTCTTCTTGTGTTAATGGGCCTATGACTCAGCACCAGGGACTGAATTCACTGCTCTGTCTATCTCTAGTGTCAAGTCTAATTCTAGAGTATGCTTATTAGCTTGTTCAAAGGGACATCTAGGTGAAAAGCAGATTGCACCAATTTGATAAACAACCTGCATTAATGTTTTCCCTGAGTCCAGGCAGGATGCACAAACCCCTGTAACTGGAGAAAAATTGTAATATTGTGAAAACCATTTGTGTTTTCCTCTAAATACTTTAAACATTTTCCCTAAGCAGGAACATAAATCTTTACCTTAAAATTTCACTGGAGGCTTGGGTTTGCTTCCTAAATTTCTCCCCATATTCTAGGTTTCCACTTACCTGGTGTTGTTTCTGAAACCGATAGAATGATCTTCCCTCATTTAAAAAAACAACTGAATTTTTTTGGCACTATGTTGTTCACCAGCATGTAAACTGGTCAAATATCTCTGCTACTTTTGAAATACACATCTCTGATAAAAGAGATATCTTCCTTAGAACTTAGGATCCTAGAAAGTTGGTCCATCTAGCATAATATTGTATTAACAGGCTGGCAGCTGCTCTCTGGGGTTCCAGACTGGGACCTCTCCTAGTCCTGCCGGGAGATGCTGGGGATTGAACCAGCGACCTTCTGTCTGCAAAGTGAGTGTTCTACCACTGAGCTGTGGTCCTTTCCTCAGAAGCAGATGGGAAGCCTCCTTATACACAGTCAAGACTGTAAGGAAAGCAAACTGTATACAACCATTGCATGCAAATAGTAGGTCACAGACCTGGCTTCCCCAAATCTGGTTAGTTGACCTCAGGCTATAAAATCCAAGGACATCCTAGACAAACAAGATTCTTCCCACACCATTGGCACATTGGTATAATTTATCCCCAAGTCATTCCTTGTACTCCTACTTAGAGAACTGCAGAAAGGTGTCTCATCTCCTTGTCAGCATTTAAAATAGTACACTCATATGCAAAGGCAGTGCCAGCAACCCACCTCTCAAGCTTCAGAATTTGCTCCATTCTATTACTTATCCAAACTCTGACATTAAGAGTCTCATGCAGCTAATCTGACTACAACTAATCCAGAATGTGGCAGCTAGACTGGTGAGTGGGAACGGCCGCTGGGATGGTATAACACCAGTCCTGAAAGACCTACACTGGCTCCCAGTAAGTTTCTGAGCACAATTCAAAGTGTTGGTGCTGACCTTCAAACCTCTAAACAGCCTTGGCCCTCTGAGCATCTCCACCCCTGTCATTCAACCCAGACCCTGAGGTCCAGCACTGAGGGCCTTTTGGTAGTTCTTTCACTGTGAAAAGTGAAGCTACAGAGGCAAAGGAATTTCTCAGCAGTCGTGCTCACCCTGTGGAACGCCCTCCAATCAGATGTCAAGGAGATGCAGCCATTAGAAGACATCTGAAGGTAGCCCTGCCTATGGACGTTTTTAAATATTTAATGTTTTATTATGTTTTTGTATATGTTGATAGCTGCCCAGAGTAGCTAGGGCAGCGCAGTCAGAGGGGTGAGGTACACTGTTGGTGGATTATTGTCATTGTCTTGTTGGGCTGTGTATGTGATAAAGGGGAGCCATACCAGGGTAAAGGCGTCTTCTTCTGTTTGTCCCCGTGTCAGTTTCAGTTTATTGGTTAATTTTTCTAGTAGGGCTGTTTCCCATACTATTTGATCCAAAACACCCACCCACCCCACTCACACACGAAAACAAAGATCACCACAGCTAATTGCAAACAAACAACCACACCCTAGGCCAACCCCAACCTCTCTCACCACCAAAGAAACACAAATAAACAGCAGAGAACCTGCACGAGCAACGCTGACACCAAACCCTACATACATTAAGCATAACAGAAATATCGCCACCTGACTCCACCCCCATCCCCACCCACCTTCCCCCTCCCCCTCCCCCCCTTTTTCTCCCTCTAATGTCTCAACAAATGAAATGGATTTGTAAAAATGTTACATGGAAAAAATACGAGACATTACGCATACTTCTGTAAAACAAGAAAATCTTTAATAATAAAAAAGACTGGAAAAAAGAAAGATGAGGTACAATTATTATTAATATTATTATTATTATTATTATTATTATTATTATTATTATTATTATTATCACCTACCAACTGAGCTAGATTGCTATAGTAAGATTGAAAGCAAAGAAGCAGCTTCAATGCTGAAGGAGCAGCCTCAATGCTGACATTTCACTCGAGAAGGACAAACCCACCGACAACAAAACCCTCGCGATAAAATGAACGTTTCCCTAGCTCTGTTTAATGTTTCTGCCTTCCTCCTTGGAGGCTGGCATGATAGGGGCATGCAATCATCCATCCATTTGCTCGCCATAATTAACCCTCCTATCACTACTTCACAGGGGTCCCAAGCCTTTGCACTTATCACTCCACAACAGAACTAATACATATTTACTGAATTCCCAAAAGGCACCCCCCCACCCTGCTTCATTAATGGGGATGGTGTGCAGCAAATCTATTCCTTAGGCAGGTTTTATGATATTAACATCCCTTAATGCGACAGTTTCATCATGTACAACAATTGATGCTTATTGGTGTCACACGGTATATTTAACAACATGCTTTCATTTGAACAAATCTAATAATAATTATACATGCACGGCTCTGCTCCATTATGACAGTTAAGCGTGCATTTTGTTCCCTTAGCATACCTTTCCCAAGTGGATTTGAATTTAGGTTTCTTTTTTATTTGTTTGTTTGCCTATGGACAATTTTCAGAGGCTGGGATGAAAACATTATTTCATTCTTCTGTCAAATATTCCATCACTTCAGGTACTTTACAGTACTGTTTGTTTGTTTGTTTGTGTGTTTTTCATCTGACAGGGAGAAAATAGTGCTGGTGGTCCGGACAGCTGACAGTTACTCTCCCATCGGCATATAATAATTTTCATTTCTTCTCTGCTTCATCTGTGCCAATGTGGAAATAATCAATAACAGCAACAGCTGCGTGTCCGGTTCTTTTAAGCTAACTGTACAATGGTCAGAGGAGAGATAGTTTGATCTATGCAATACTTGTTGCTTTTAAAAGATAAGATGTTATTCTCTGTAAATGCCCAGATGATTTCAATCATCTTTATTCAGGATATGCTAACATGGCAGACCCACTCAGAAATAAACCCAAATGAATCCGATCTACTCCCAAGTAAGTTAGCTTAGGACTGCAACCTGGTAGATACTGGTTGACAGGATTTCCCTGTAAAATGGCCTTGGACCAGTGCTATTTTTTCTAGAAAAAAATGGTGCTGGAACTCACCACGAACACCTCCCTTGTTCTCTTAGAATGGCAATAGTTCACACCTCAAAGATGCAGGACTTGAGTTCTAGTGAATTCTGGTTGTGGAAAACATACTGCCTGGAAAACATTAACACATACTTAAACTTCAAAGTTCAAGGACTCAGGTCTCTTGTTGCATCACAAGAAGTGGACGTCCCTAAAATGGTTGTTTGACATTGAGGGGGCAATTGAGATGCCCGGGCATATTCATTATTTTAAATTTTAATCTCTGGTGTGTCAGCCTGCATAGCTGTGCTTGCTCCTCTACAAACACCATCATAACAATGCAATTGGTGACTGACAAAACTAATAAATTAAAGAGAAATGTACACCTGGGTATAATTAAATTAAACATGGGGAGAGTAGTAGAGATTAATGCCGGCAATCAAAGCATGTGCTTTAATCATCTCTACTGTCATGGTAATTTATGGGCAGAGCTCTTCAACAATCTCTTTTACCTAACTTTTAAGGGATATATATGAAGAAGATAATGTTACTGTACTGGTGGTAGGATCTGAGTGCATGGTAATCAATATCTTCTTGATCTCCTTGGGCATTTAGACACTCTGCTAAGCTTATTTAATAAGTCTACCCATATAAGATCCTACAATGCATACATGAAATCACTCAGAATTATCTGAATTATTTGAAAAAATGGCTGCTATTCTGGTTTACTCTAGGACAGAAGAGGTTTATAAACCTCTTTTATTGTAAATACACAATAAAATATGATGTGATCTTCTTCTTCTTCTTCTTCTTCTTCTTCTTCTTCTTCTTCTTCTTCTTCTTCTTCTTCGCCCATCTGTCCCAGCCACTTTGGGCAGCTTCCAAAACTTATAAGCACACTTCTGGGATGCAATGGAGGTGAGGCATGATGGCAGTGAGGTTGCAGTGGTGCAGACTCACTGGCAGAACCAGTCTGGTGCTTCCACCTCTGCACCTACATTGCTCCAATCTGGTTGCCGCCTTCTCCCTCCCCCAGCCTTGTAAGCATAAGCAATGCCACTGTCGAGAGCCCACCCAGTTTTGTAGTACAGCATCACTGGCTGCTACACCCAAGGCATTACTGAGTTTTCTGAAGTAGTCTGTGGGCTTCAAAAATAGGTAAACCTGGGAAGAGAAAGGTATACATTCCTGGAACTAAATGGAGTGCTGTCACATATAATAACAACAAAAACAACATCTTATGCTCTGGGTGGAAAGCTTTCTACCAACATTCAGTCTGAAACAGTTTGGACCCCCTGAAAATAGGAGCATTTAAGAAACACACACTTTTGTGTATAGTTCTAAGACACTGGTGTTGTTTTTAACAACAACAACAACAACAACATCCATATCCATCTGACTCCACTGAGTCTTCTCATCTCTGTGGCTCAGTTGTTCCCCCACAAAGGCTAAGAGCTATTGAATACATTATACAGCAGGCAATTTTGGGATTGTTGTCATGTTTTCTCAACACGAGCTTCAGCCACTCCTGTTTTTCGGGGGGGGGGGGACATAACAGCATAGTGCACAGGTGTTCACACACCTGTTTGTCATATTCACACTTTACTTTTTTTGGCACCTAAATGTATTAAATGTGAAAAGACTGTAAGGCACGGCCACAAAAATAATTCTGATTTGAGCAGTTGCCCTGGGGGGTCAGAGTCCAACAATGATGCAAGGTCCCGTGTGCGAGATGGCTTGGTCAGTCAAATCATCATGCCTAGTTTATTCCCCATAAATATTGGATACAGGAAATAAGTATATTGGATACAGGAAATAAGTATACAGGAAATGAGACTTAGTTGCTTCATATTAGCCAGTGCTATTTTTCCAGAAAAAGAGGTGCTGGAACTCACAGTGAACACCTCCCTCATTCTGTTTAGAATGGCAATGGTGGCCACCTGAGAAGTGCCAGAGCTGAGTTTTGGTGAGTTCCGACTGAAACATTAGAAGATTTAGGCCATTTACTCTGGTTCTGGGGCATCCCCACAGCTGGAATTGGAAGCTGAGTGCCCATGACGCTAGCCCCAATCCATATGTAATCCTGTAGCGAGTTTGTGGGTGCTTGAGTCCAAGTAAGACCAACTGATCAATGTTTGAGTAAATCCATCGGACTGTTTGTTTGTTTGTTTGTTTGTTTAATTTTTTGATTGATTGTTTTAAAGGCAGGATGAATTAAATGAATCACAACACAGAATATTTATTTGGGCAACTGTGCATGTACTCACCTATTGCTTCAAGGACTGTCTCTAGCTGTCACAGTACATGGCTTATTTGAGATAAATGACTTAGTAGCAACAGCTACAGAACCATACAAAATAACAGATTATAATACACACACACACACACACACACACACACACACACACACATTCATATGCTTCTTCCTAGCTATCTCTGATAGCCTGCAAGGTGTTAGAAATGGGTGGGGTTGTGTGTCCCTCCACCTCCTGAGAAACTCACAGCAGTCTGGGTTTTAAATATATTGAGTTAGTATTGTGAATAGATTATTATCCTACTAGCCCAATTCTTGCTTATTTGGAAGTAAAACTCACTGAATTCAGAGGAACTAAATCTCCCCCTCCATTCATTCATTCACTCATTAGCTGTGCATAGGAGAGGTAGTAGGACTGTGTTGTTGGCTTATCTCCAAAATAATGTGGCTTAGCAAGCATGTGTTGATCATGGACATCCAAAGAGGAAGCCTACACATGCACCAGGTGCACCAATGCTAGGGGGCAGAGGTATCATCAGCCCCCTCAATATTCCTTAGCAGGGGGTTTAGCCCCATAGATATTGAGGGGACTGAGGAGGCTGAACTGCCAAGCTGAGTGCTGTGTGGCATCAAAGGCAGGCTCCTCCGGACAATGCCCCTTCTCCCGATGACATATCATTGTGATGTCACAGGCACACACCGCACCACTGCCCTCAATCTTTGGCCCAAGGCAGTGCCTCTGACATGTATACCTCCAAACTTAAAAGCTCCCCCCCCCCTTCAGATGCCCATACTCAATGCATGCTGGCCTCTGCAAAACTGAAAGCAAGGCAAAGTGTCCATTGTTTCACTCTCCAAAGCCAGGACATGCCTCACGTTGAACAAAATGCTCCAGGCATGCCACGATGAAATCCCACACCATTATTTTCCTAACCTTATCAAGAGCTAAGAGGACTGGGCTTTCACTTCCATGTCTTCTGTGTCAATATCCCACAAGATCTGGGAATCCTGGATCCTGTGATGCCTTGGGGGAAGGTGCTCTCAGAAGAAGTCCTTTAGCCATCATAAAAGCTCATGGAGCTGCACTGCAAAAAAGGAGACCCTAAGTTATCTTCCCCCACCCCAAAAATATCCCCACATACCATGAGACAGCTGGAAATCAGCTGAGTCTTTACAATAGCTTTCACACTCCTGTGAAATAGTAGGGGTGAGTAACCTTATTCAGTGCAAGTGACCAGGGTCAGCTCATCCATGAGTTGAGGTAAGGCAACTGGCTCAGGTGGCGGGGACCACTGGGGCAGCCGAGTCCAAAGTTGAATTTTCTTTCTCCCCCATTCGGGTTCCTGATGTAGATCTTCCCTGATCCCTTTCTTCCTTGGTGGGCAGGGGAGCCATTTTGAGGTCTGTCAAAGCAACCTCCAAGAGACTACATGATGGATGGGGCACAAATGCAAAAGTGGGTGGAACAACAACAACAAAAAGTATGTTAATGTACTCCCTTATACTTCTCTATCTTCCACTCAGGCAAGCAAGAACCATTATTTGAGTTTTAGGATTTACCATATTCCAGCCAAAAAGGGTTCAAAGTAGGGCTGGTGGGGTATGTGGCTGGTGGAGAAGAGGTGTCATGTAGGGGAGAGTCCTGGGGGCTAAAATAGAGAGGTTTGGAGAGTTGCACCCGATTCCAGGCCTGAGATTTCACATTTCTGTGTTAGAATAACAAGCAAACAACTATTTGCCCAGTCTGATTAAAAATAAATAAATAAATAAATACTTTGGGTTCATGTTTTAAGCTCACTTAAATCACAGCATCACAGGACTAAAATGCCTCCTGCTGCCCCGATGCGAAGCACATTTACTTGAGAATAAACACCATTTGGCCACAAGGAAAGGATAATAAAGTAAAGCCAATAAAAAGGAGCATCTGGAACAATGTAGCTGCCCATCTGGCTACCCCCTGACTATAGTTTGTGTTTGGAAAATAAGGAAGAAGAAAGGATGGTGCAATGACCTGTGCCTGCAGCAGTGGGCTCCGGGATGCCAGCTTTTGGTCAGGTACTGCTGATCCAGTTTCCTACTGCCCTCATCTTCTGCCCCTCTCTGAGTCATTATCTGGGGTCCCTGGACTTCAGACCTGCACCCCTGCCCACTACGAGCACCTTTCTGCCTCAGAAGCTCATCCTGGTGTTGAATTATAAACAGCTCTTTGACGTAAAGGTCCAGAAGAAAGTGGATTTGATGCTCTTCATTAAGCCTTTTATTGCTGGACTGAGAGAAGTAAAATAAAACGAAAACCATTCAAATGAGAACCATATACATTAAATAGTAGCATTATCCCGTGGCCTAACAAGCAAAACAAAACACTAACGTATTTGTTCAGCTAGAGATTGATCTCCAAGCCTATCGCCAAAGGAGATTATGCTTTTCGTAATAAACAAAGTAAACAGATATATGGAAGTGGTTGTAATGCAAAGCTGTATTTTATTCCGTGTAATCTTGCTCCTTGCCATCTCATTTGGAGAAAATGGTTCCATTTTCTGTGATCCCGAAAGGTAGGCTTCCAGGCAGCATGGATCCAGCTTAGTGCCCTCACCCTGTGGTGGGAAAAGACAGAGGAGAGAACAGGAGTAATACAAAAGCACACAATGAGGAAAGATGGAACTGGCTGTTTCGTTAAGCTGGTTGTTTCAGCTGTTCCGGAAAACAGGAACTTGGTCTGGCAGGCTGGGTCAAAAGGTGTTATTCTGGGATGATCATTTTTTGTTAAAAGAACACATCTGTTCTCAACAGGTCACAGCTCAGTGGTAGAGTACATGTTTCGCATTAAGAATGGCCAGGTTCAATCCTGGGCATCGCCAAGTTAAAAGGAACAGGTATTAGGTGAGACCTTGGAGAGATGCTGCCAGTCAGAATAGATAATGTTGCTCAAGATGTCTTGTTTATAAGGCAGCTTCCCCTGTTCAATGTAGTGTTTCTGAGTAGTACCTTGTGTGGAAATGCTGCAACGCTTTTGCCCAGACAACTAGAGAGATGTTTATGAGGGGTAGGAGTCGGTCTTGCTTAGCTGCTTGTGATGCATGCATTACAATAAGAAATATATTTTCGTAGAATAAGGTGTTGCTGTGATACACATAAGTTTGATTAGCATAGCTGTCAAGCGTCCCTTATTTGGCGGGACAGTCCCTTATCCCAGGGCCATGTCCCGCGGCTGTCCCTTATTGATGATGTCCCTTAAATAAGCTACTGAAGGTAATGGGGCCCTTTCTATGTCCAGCTGTCCTTTGTCAACAACAAATTGTTGCTGTTCTTTTGTGTTGAATATATGCTATATGGTAATTTATGGACCTAATAGGTATCTAAAGCCATTTGCACGCAACAAAATATGTATTTTATCAAAGTAATTGTTGATCCCTTATTTTGGCTGCTGATCCCTTATTTTCGAGGCTGCTGGTCCCTTATTTTCAAATCTGTAAGTTGACAGCTGTGTTGATTAGCTAAAGAAAGATACAGTAAAAAGAGGGCGCTGGAGCCTGATACTGCATTACCTGGAACAAGGCAAATGTTGCACCCATCACACACCTGCCCTAAAAACTATCCAGCAAAACCCTGTCTCTTATCCATGGGGATTTTGTCAACAATTACTTCACTTTTTTATCATTTTTTGAATGCAGTTTATTTTATCACCAATTGTTGGAGATTTGTGGGGTTGGGAGGAAGATTGGGGGAGGGGGTCGCACAGCAGAATATTTTTGGTGAGCATGTTGAACAATGCAAGTTCTAGGACATGGTTGTTGATTACTGATAGAGCATTCTGCACTTTAGACTGCAGATAACTCTGAAAGCTATGCTTCTTCATCATTTCAGACTTGATGACATCCAGGTGCCTGCAAAAAGACCTTCTTGAGCAATTGTATACAAAACTGAATTGCACATCAATGGAGGAAGCCTCCCAAACTTTGATAAAGTTTGGGAGATTGTAGGCAGCAAGTACAGTAAGTAGGGAATTTCAATTCTCCAGTTCTGAAAACTCACTTTTAACAAGCTAGTATTAATCAATCATTCTTGGGTATCCATAATTGTTTAAGCTGTTTTGTTTTGTTTTAAATGCTGTGGGTTTAAGAATTAAACCCAAATGCCATGTACATTTTTCTCATGGGAAAAAAAGCTTGGACGAGAGCAATGGATTTGCACTTTGTTTGTTTTAGATACTGGGAATCTTGAAGGACCAAAAGAAAGTTATGCATACAGTAAAGGTAAAGGTAAAGGGACCCCCGACCATTAGGTCCCAATTAGCCCACACCGTATGTAATTGTTCATGCATTTCTATGATGGTTATTTTGAAATTATTCCTGTGATGAGAGCTTTAGCCATTCTACAAATAACTCTATGGGTGCTGTGTTTCGGAAGCCAAAGTAAATCAGGCAGAGTAATTGCCCTTGCTAGGATTTTTGGACTGTGGGAACCCCGCCCCCCATCCATAAAAATGTACAATTCTTTTTTAAATGAAAAAGACAGAAAAAAATGAATGAAATAACCCTTTCAAGAAAATCCCCCCTCTCTTTTCTGAAATTCATTGTTTCTCGTTCAGTTTCTCATTATTGCAAAACACCTTTGAAGTCAATAGAGAGCTTCACACAATTGTCTTTGGAAGCATTGCTTTTTGGAATATTCAGCAGAGGGCAGTAAAAGACAACATTGCCCAGCTGTTTGAACAGGCCAGGTCATGCAGATGGCAGCTTGTGCAATGATGCAATGCTTATCTCTAAGGGTTGGAGGTTGATAATTTCCACTGCACTGCACCATCTACAGCTTGCAAGAAGAGCTACCCCAAGCCCTATTCTCTCTTTGCTACCTTGCTACCTTGTTCTACCAAGTAACACCCACCCCCATTTTGATCCATTCACTCACTGGGTACCTATGACTTGCAGGTCTGCCTCCAACTCCTTCCTGACCAACGAGGTTGCTTAATTCTGTGGTTTTTGCTTTTGTTTTCTGCTTCTGGAACCTCTCTCCTTCCTGCTGTCTTGGGACCCTGCCCCTGTTTCCTTTGCATTCCGAGTTCCTTCAGTCTATCTGCTCTAGCAATTGAACATGGCTACAAGATGCCAAACAATGCCTAGCAGGGCTAGGTGATGTCTGGTTTTCAACATCATATATCCAGCTAAACATTGTGATATACCAGTATATACCAGTATATCACAATGTCTGAAATAAGGATGGAGCTATGTAGAGGCGTTGGCTGGCTTCATGGTTTTCCCCCATTGTGGTTTTTGCATAGCAAACACACACAAATATTGCCAGGTCAAAGAATATGGACATCAAACTGGTTTTGGATGATATATCACCCAGCCTTAATGCTCAGTGAGCTTATTTTTAGGTATGCCTACAGTTCTACTTGTTTATTCAAAGCATCTCATATACATCAGCTCAGCAATTCTTATTAGCCAACCTTAAAGGGCTTTTGAGTTAATGTATCTGTAGATGCAGATTTGGAGTAGGAGGGATGAACTAAAGCATACTTTTTCCTGGGATATGTGTGTACCCCACCCCAAATTAAGGCTCGGCTTTAATTACTTTTATATCAAGGATGCTATAATTTCTTTGGCTATCTTATTCACATTGGGGATGGCCATGACGTAGTGCTAGAACATTTGTTTCACATGTAGGTTCAATTCCAGGCTCAATCTCAGCACTTCCAGGTAGGGCTGGGGCAGAACCTCACCTGAAACTGTGGAGAGCTGGTGTTGGCAATGTTTCCAACACTGAGCTAGATGGATCATTGGTCTGACATGACCTAAGGCAGCTGTGTGTGTGTGTGTGTGAGAGAGAGAGAGAGAGAGAGAGAGAGAGAGAGAGAGAGAGATCCATGCTGAAAATGTCCTAAGGCTGCAATCCCATAATTCTTTGTTGTTGTTGTTTAGTCGTTTAGTCGTGTCCAACTATTCGTGACCCCATGGACCAGAGCACGCCAGGCACTCCTGTCTTCCACTGCCTCCCACAGTTTGGTCAGACTCATGTTAGTAGCTTCGAGAACACTGTCCAACCATCTCGTCCTCTGTCGTCCCCTTCTTCTTGTGCCCTCCATCTTTCCCAGCATCAGGGTCTTTTCCAGGGAGTCTTCTCTTCTCATGAGGTAGCCAAAGTATTGGAGCCTCAGCTTCACGATCTGTCCTTCCAGTGAGCACTCAGGGCTGTTTTCCTTCAGAATGGAGAGGTTTGATCTTCTTGCAGTCCTTGGGACTCTCAAGAGTCTCCTCCAGCACCATAATTCTTTACACAGGAGTAAACCCTACTGAGTTCAGTGATATCTACTTCTGAGTAGACCTGCATAGGATTTGTGTTGTGAGAAGCTCAATGGTTTTTCTGCTTGGATTTTTATCACCATTGTTTCTAGTACTATGATCAGTCAACCATATAAGCAATTCTTCTCCTTCCTGACATCCTTTAAGACATTTGAAAACTATCTAATCTGAGCAGACTTCCAAAAGGAAGATCTCTTGTGTAAGTACTAGCATGTTCAACTTTATGAATATTTTACCATTTACTCTTGTTTAAACTGAACTTAGATGATGTACTTCTGACACTGACAGACTCAGAAATTCATTTGACTAACAAATGCCCACGGCGGCCAGGTACCATGGCACAGGGATACTTTTGAAATGGAAAACTTATTAGTGAATATATCTGCATCTATACAAGATTACTTTTAAAAAACATTGGGGGTGGGTTGAAATTTGACATGCACACCTCCCAAAAGTCTTTTGTCTAAGGTTTTTGAACTAATAAAAATAATATTTCTAACATCTCCTTTTGAAGTAGTAAATGATATTCCAAACATTTTCATTTGATACACTATATTGATACTGTGAGAGGATTGCAATGCGGTGCTATGGGAATACTTCCGCCAGAGCAAGCATTTTAAGTTGCAAGACAAAATTATGTCCCCTCTTCTTCCCTTGTGCACTTTCCTGGGGTTTTCCCCAATCTCCCCAAGAGCCAATTTAAAGGGGTAAAGGGACATGCGTGGGGGAAGGAGATACAGGGAAAGCCCCATTGCACTAACAGAAGTCCTTGAGTGGGCTTCCACTAGTTAGCTGAATCTGGCCTTATATCCTCTGCCTCCTCAAAGCGTAATTTGTGATTTTCAACAATTCCCCTTATCTGCTGCAACCTTTGTACCACAAAAAATGACATATTCCACCAGCTGCTCATCCCCAACATCTCATGCTCTGAGGTTTACAATCTCTAAATATGGAGCTTCCATTCTGAGCTTTTCTAACTACTGGCTAATGATAGACCTCTCATTCATGAAGAACATTTTTCTCAGTAGATCCAGAATCTAAGGCCTTTTGTGTTGAACTTACTCAGTTTTTACTAACCTGTTCCACTGAGCCGTGAGACTAACTGGGAAAGAAAACATCACAGTCCCCTACTACCTACTTCTGAAAGAAAAATTATCTAGCGTATTATTACAACTCAGCCATTCCTAACTTTCATTACTTTGGAAAATGTTATTTCTATGCCATTGTTCTTGAGGATAAAAAAAAGTGATGTCATGCTAAGCTGAAACCTGAACAGCATCTGATTCTTTGCCAAATACTTGGCGAGAGAATGCTGACTCTTAAGAATATCATTCATGAACACTTTGCTTGACAGTAGGGGAGAAGGGAAAACTAATGACCAGATGTATCTTTGTACGTAAAACTGGAGAAAACCATATCTTTTCTCCACTTTTGCTTTGCAATTTGTGTTTAACAAATGCCATTCTAACTTACTAACATTGGTAGGGAGGTGACTTTGTTAGAATTCAGCAAACAATAGTGCCATCCCCCCAAATGTTAAATCCATAAATAGATAAGCTTAAAATGTAGTGCAGGGAGGGAGGGAGGGAGGGAGGGAGAGAGAGAGAGAGAGAGAGAGAGAGAGAGAGAGAGAAGATAGATGCCTAGATAGATAGGAAAAGGCGCACACATTCATGCACACCCCAAGCACAGAGAAATAAACCACAGAAATGTAACAAAATACATTGCACTGAAATGACTAATTCCACAGTACAGACATGAAAGCATATTCTTTCCATCACATTAGAAGCTTATTCTGCCCTTGAAAACTCTTTTGAAACTTGGCCAAGGAAATAAAAAAGATGCTTTCTTCATAACCTTTGTCTTATTGTTCAGATTTTCTTTCTTCCTTATGTTGCAGTTACAGATCTAGAGGTGTTTTAAGTTTCCAAAGAACTATTTAGCAATTTTACTGTATGGCACACCAAGGGAATCATTAATTTAAAAGTTATTCATTCCAGGTTGCTTTTTTTATGAACATATCCTATAGGGTATTCCCAGTGTTCTGGGTGTGTAAAGGAGGTTTCTGATGTTCCTTTATGCCACTCTGCTCACATTATGAGGAGCAGCCAGAAAACAGACACAGGTGGACATCTTTGTAGCAAGAGAATTGAAACCTGCATTTTGTAATTGGCTTTCCCTACCACCTGACTCTGTGCTATTGAAAGGATATCTCTGAGCATGTTAAGTGCTGTACTAGGCATTTAATGGAGTGCTCCAATTACCACTTCATCAATCCACATCATTTCAGGGGGACAAAAAGAGTGCACATTGACTGAAAATTAGCCTAAGCTGCAAGAGTGAGCAGATGCACTTTTGTGTGGCGATTTGCATATTCGCACTTATTTATTTATTGCAAAGAACAGCACCATGACTAATGTCTAAGGATCAGTGTTGGGAACTAACTATAGCTGCTACACAGTAATCAAAGGGAAATGACCACAATTCAATGGTAGATTGTCTACTTAGTGTGTCCAGGGTAAATCTCCACTTGGGGCTGGGAATGGCCAACTGTCTGATAACCTAAACAGCCACTGTTAGTTAGTATAGACCAGTGTTTCCCAACCTTGGGTCTCCAGCTGTTTTTGGACAACAACTCCCATCATCCCATCATCATCTAGTTAGCAAGGTCAGGGATGATGGGAATTGTAGTCTGAAAACAGCTGGAGACCCAAGGTTGGGATATACTCTTGTAGACAATGCTAAGTTAGATGGACCTTATACTGTATCAATATGAGGCAGATTCTGTGTTTCTAATGTGAGAAGGGGGAACTCTTTCCTACTGGTAACCATCAGGAACTAGGAGTGGAGTCAGGGGACAGCTCAAGTCACTAGCATGTAAGTGCATTGCTATCAATTGGCTAGGAGCTCCTGACATGAGTGTAGAATGCTGATGTCATGGAGACTGCCAGCCAATGACCTACCACTTGCCTGGTACCTGCGTGATGCTGACTGAGCCATTTGCATCACTATATCCTTGTGGATGCTGGTGAGGACATGCTTTCTTCCTCTTCCTCAATCGCTCCATGTTAGTCGAGGTGATTTCAAACAGCAAAACAGTCACAAACGCATAGCCGGATTTGTTTAGGTTCGTAGTGCACCATATAGCAGGCATGCCTCTGCTATGTGAATGTCATTTTATTTATTCCCTAAGAAATTTAAAATCCATTGCAGCAGCTATAGCTCTGTCACTAGAGAGGAAATGTTTGCTTACTTCAGTACCCTGCCAGCATGACTTTTGCTGGTCCTTGAGCTTGATGGTAGAGCACATAAGTCTTCTGAAAGTGACTCTGATACATTGATTTATGAAAATGTTGCAGAAATAAAACAAGTAAGAAGAACAATGGGGTGACTAAAGGGATGATGCACAGCTGTGCAAACATAGGAAGGCAAGCCAAATATCTGCACCATGTGCAGAAGCTAACAATCTTTCAAGTTCTTTTTTTAAAAAAGAAAGAAATGAAAATATACAAAGCTTCATTGCCCAAGTTTCATTCAAGGCTGTTGAGCACCAAAGTAAGGACAAATGTGGCTGAATTCTTGAAAAGATAGAGATAGCCATTATCTTTTCACTGGGTTCAACTTAACTCTTAAAATCAAATTATTATGTAGTGGCACTTATGTAGCCATGATTTTATACAAAGAGCATGAAATGCCAACATTTTAAGACACACTTCGGTTTTGCTTTTTTTTTTAACAAAAAACATAGGGATGTTGGCATAAAATTTAGATGTAATTGACACCATCCAAAGAAAAGCCTATGACTGATTGAAATCAATGGAACTTAAAGCATAATTCTATGCATGTATACAGGGACACTAACTTCAATGGGAGTTGCTTCTACTTTGGTATGCACAGAAGTTTGGTCATTAATGCTACCATTGGTGTACACACCAAGCTTGATACGCAAACATCTCATTTTTTATTATAGTGATTGATTAATGCTCTGTTTGCGCTTTTTACACAGTATACCTTCAGTCAGCAACACAACAGCAAGCTCCACGTGAGAAGTGAAGCTCCCGGAGACCCTCCATAATCGTGATTTGCCAGTGGAACTTCAGGAAAATGTGCATCGGATTTCAGCCCAAATAATGAATGAAGTGAATATTCGTGTACATCAGTGCCATGAGAAGACCTGTCTTCTTGTTTCATGGTGATAATTCCTGTTTTATAAATGGAATGAGGATAATAAATGTTTGGGAAAGAAGAATTATTATCTTTTACCACTGACAACTTGCAAAACAGAAAGATTGCTGCCTATGTTTGACAACATTCACATAAAAACATTTCTTTAAAACCAAATTACTCAAACCTCCACTTCTAGGTCATGCTCAGAGGGCTCAGTGTTGGGTGCTGCTTCAAATTGTCCATCTTCCTTCATTGGTGAACTTCCAAAGTCTCAGACTGATCATGTGGGTTCGTCTGTCCACTACAAATAGTGTGTCAGCTGCGTTCCATTGCTGACAGAGGGGGCGAGTGTGGAGACAGGTGGAGGTAATTAGGCAGGAATGTGGAAGCGGGGAGGAGCAGCCAATTTGCAGTAGAGGCCTGGAGTGCCAAGAACAAGGAGAAGGGAGGGGGGAGTTCAAGGGAGAAGATGCAGACTGACATCTGTAGCTCATACTCAGAGGGAGAGCTACCGGGAATTGCCCATCCCCAGGTGCGTAGGCTCGCAAAGATTAATGAAAGGCGTGAACAGGAAAGGAAGCGTAAGTGGGGCTTTAAAAGTGGGAGGAGGAAGGGGAGTACCTCAGACTCGGCAACAGCAGACTGGGAAGCCGACACTGAGTGACTTGCTCAGTTGTCTTGCTTCTGTGGGAGAGACCCAACCATAACAGAGTGTGATGGGAACAGCTTTGTGTGTGTCCTGACGGGAGGTGAGGCATGGATCATGGGTGTGTGCCCTAGATGGAAGCATCCACTATGTCTGACCTAACATGTTGACACATGTTTTGCCAACAATGCCAGGGGGTGGAGCTTGGAAAGCTATTTAAGCCCACGTATTCCCAAACCAGACCTCGCACAATATGTGGCAGCTGGTTTCTTCAGAAAGGTTATCTTAAACATTTTTTTCAACTCATTATATATCATTTCCCAGTAGGCTTTTGCCTTCTTACAGGCCCATCACATAGGGAAAAGGGAACCTTCTTTCTCTTGGGGATAATGGGATTAGAGATATCTAAATAGCATAAAAGATGGAAAGAAGGCAACCTCATGACCAAAGCCGGGTGAACTCCGGTTCTCGGAACAGCATCAATCAGCGACTCGAGCCTCTGAAACATTCAGAAGCTGAGCACGCTCTTATCAGCAGAGTGAATAAATCTTCACAATGGAAGTGTCGGACAGAGACATGTGTAAGCATTATTTACAGGTGTTTATTCAGCATAGTTCAGGAACAAAGGAAAAACATGTCTGCTTCCCTTCGTTTCCAAGCAAAATGGCAAAAGCAATATACAAACGAAAGTTCCCAGCAAGCCTTTGCTGGAAGTAAACAGGCATGTGACACACAACAGTCATGCCTGTTCCTTTTAAGGTGGAACAGAACTATATCCTAACAGTTAGTACTGGAAGACCCATGTAGAAAAGGAGTTATATTTGTCCCTTTGGAGGTTGTGGACACTCCATCCTTGGAGGTTTCTAAGCAGAGGTTGGATGGCAATCAGTCATGGATGCGTTAGCTGAGATTCCTTCATTGAATTGGACTAGATGATCCTTATGGTCCCTTCCAACTCTACGTTTCTATGATTCTAGTCACAACTATGTGTCAAAAGATGATGAGCACTTGGAGGCATCTTGGAGGTGATTCTCACATACCTCTCCAGCTGTGAGACCTAGGGATAAGATATAGACTGCCTTTGGGGTTAACCTGAGCCCTGATTTTCACCTACCCAGAGCCATGGGGCTTAAAGTGGTAGCCACTGTCTTTCTCAACACCTGAAGATGTGCAACAACATGACAACCCTGCCTTTAAACCATATAGTCTCACCTTATTTTCAGGCAAGTTTAAGTCACCAGGCAGTTCTAGCATTTGGTAATAAAGCATGTTAGTGATGCAGATCTAAAAAGATAAGAATATCCTTTTGGAGAGCAGCCAAATACCCATCTAGGCTTTGTTGTTATTGTTGTTTAGTCGTGTCCGACTCTTCATGACCCCATGGACCAGAGCACGCCAGGCACTCCTGTCTTCCACTGCCTCCCGCAGTTTGGTCAAACTCATGCTGGTAGCTTTGAGAACACTGTCCAACCATCTTGTCCTCTGTCGTCCCCTTCTCCTTGTGCCCTCAATCTTTCCCAACAATAGGGTCTTTTCCAGGGAGTCTTCTCTTCTCATGTGGTGGCCAAAGTATTGGAGCCTCAGCTCCAGGATCTGTCCTTCCAGTGAGCACTCAGGGCTGATTTCCTTAAGAATGGATAGGTTTGATCTTCTTGCAGTCCATGGGACTCTCAAAAGTCTCCTCCAGCACCATCTAGGCTTGGCAGGTGCTTATAGGAAGCCCACAAGCAGGTCATAAGTGTTGCAGCACTGTGCCCAATTCAGATCCCGGCAACTGGTATTCAGAGTTGTTGGGAAACCCTTATGCCCCTCACGGAGCCACAGTTCCCAGAGCTCCCTGGGAAGAAGGACTGATAGTTAAACTACTCTGTGGGTGGTAGCTCTGTGAGGGGAATAGGGGTCTCCTCACAACTTTCAGCACCCTGGACAGCTCCCAGAATTTGAAGGAAGATGTGGCTGTTCAAATTGTTATCATAGCACTTTAAATGTACCTGTGTATGTGGCCATAGGCAGCACTAGTACAGTGGTATCACAAGGCATAATAGCTGTGCAAAGGGTCTCCTTTCTCCATCTGATTGCTTCTGTCTGCAGAGAAATGCCTGAAGAGGGCTAAATAAGTCACCCTATCCAGGAAAGAAAGGTTTGCCTGACCAGGAACACTATTCAAGAATGCTGCAAGTCATGTTGAGTAGTTGTTGTGATTGCTGGTAGTTATGAAGTGTTTCCAGTAAGTGAAAAGGCATATGAGACATTGTTGTTTCTTTATTTCCCAAGTACTACCCAGGAACCCCTTGAAAGTTGCAGCAAAGTGGTGAGCAGAGAATTGGTTAAACTGAACTTGCTGAGTGAGGGAACGAGGCTGCCACAGAAGCCTTTCCATCTCTTACGCAAGAGATGACTTATGATATATATCTTTCAGAGTGAGACCCTGTGATGGAATTCATGATTCAAAGCAAAACACTCAGCAGACAGTATGCACACTATTTACTGGAGGTAATGAGATTGAGCAGGAGTATATGTGAGCACAGTGTCAGTCTGTATAACACTGAAAAAAGGTTGTTCGGTGTTTTATTACTATCTAGGATGTGTGTAGGGTTTGGTTTTTTTTTTTTTTTTTTTTTTTTGAAAAGCAGAAATTGCAATCTCTGTAAAGAGCCCTTCTGGACAAAGAGTCATCCTTTATTTTTCCTGGAGAAGAAGTACCGTACTTTTCCTTCTATAGGACACCCCCATGTATAAGACAACTCCTATTTTGGGGGCCTCAAAATTTAGAAAATAGGTGGGATTGAATTTTGGGGGCGGATTATTGGGGGGGGGGATGAAGAAGAAGAGAAGAAGAAGAGTTTGGATTTGATATCCCGCCTTTCACTCCCCTTCAGGTGTCTCAAAGTGGCTAACATTCTCCTTTCCCTTCCTCCCCCACAACAAACACTCTGTGAGGTGAGTGGGGCTGAGAGACTTCAAAGAAGTGTGACTAGCCCAAGGTCACCCAGCAGCTGCATGTGGAGGAGTGGGGACGTGAACCCGGTTCCTCAGATTACGAGACTACCGCTCTTAACCACTACACCACACTGGCTCGAATGCCGAACATCGCTCACTTGCCAGAACACAGCACACAACTGCTCGCATCGCTTACAATTGCCACTTCCAGTCTCGGGCTTGTGCTTCATTCCAGCAGGTGAGTGATTTTCGGCATTTGCTGCTTGATTGGGGGGGGGGGGATGCCAAAAATTGCTCACCTGCCAGAACGCAGCACACAACTGCCCATGTCGCAGCTGCCCAAATCACCATCATTAGCCCTCTCAATTCCACTGCAGCAGCCAAGAGACAGCTGCCCTTGCCACAGCAAGCAGGAGCGTGATTGGCGACCGCTGGTGGTGATCGGGCAGCTGATAGGTGGTTTCCGTCTTATACATGGAAAAATATGGTAATTTAGTTTGGTGTAAAAAAAAAACAACTGTTGTGGGATGCCATGGACTTGAATTGATGTCTCGTGGTTTGTGGCTGGGACCTAATCTCAGTTCAATGAGGTTGTTATCACTTTCAAGGCCTACATAGACTGAGACAACAGACAGAAATTAGGGCAGAAATCATGGACCATCATAGTAATGTAACTGCAGAGTATCATTTAGTAAGCATTGTGGTGTTTGCCCTCCTAGGTGTGTGACATCATACTGGGTCATAAGGAAAGGGTTAACTAAGTGTAAAATGATAAACCAATAGGAACCCATGAGGAGGAGTTAGAGTTAGAGTTGTTAAGAAGTCAGTCTGGAGTTAGAGAAGAGAGAGGGAGGATAAATCTGTGGGTTGAGCTAGTCTTATGTGAGAGAGTGAGAGAATCTGTTAGGAGGAGTCAGTCAAGCAGTTGAGATAATCAGTCAGAAGGTATTAGGAAGGTATAGTCCAGTAAAGAAACTAAGGTTAAGAAGTCACTCTCGAGTTAGAGAAGAGAGAGGGAGGATAAATATGTGGGTTGGGCTAGTTAGATGTGAGAGAGTGAGAGAATCTGCTAAGAGGAGTCAGTTAAACAGTTGGGATAATCAGTCAGAAGGTATTAGGAAGGTATAGGCTGGTAAAGAAACTAAGGTTAAGAAACTGACAAGAAAAATTATCTGAAACCATAAACTTGTTAATGCTTATAAAATAAACTTGTTTATTTGGTTTAATGTTAACAACTGTCTGGACTCAGTATGTACCCGAGAGAAACGGGTTGGTGGCAGTGGGGAAGTGATCACAGTGGTGGCACAGGGATCAATAGACCGTCAAACGTCTGGGGACCCTGTGTGATCGCCACAAGCATATTGCTGGTTTCATTTGTAGGCTTGCAGTAAAAAGTTAAACAGCAAGTTACTTTTAACCTTTCTAATTTAAAGAAAGCAGTTAATCAATTCATTAATTGCTTCCCTTATCATTTCCTTTTTTTTAAAAAAGGCTACTTGAAAAGCTTACATTCTTCAGCTCCCTAATTGTCTCCTATGATGTTCTTTAGCAGTGCTTATTCATTTCCAACCTTAACTAAATATTGCCCCCATTATTTAAATATGAATAATAAATCACAACTATCATTTATTTAGAGTAAGTTAAAGTGGTCAACATGTCTTGGCTGAGTTTTATTGTGCATAAGTGTATTTACCAATGATCCAAGCTCTGTCAAACAGATTTCACTTCCCCATAAAAAGGAACACAAAAATAAATTATATGTGTTATTTCTCTCCCCCCCCCCTTACTGGCACTCTTAAATCTAATATTGACTTTTTAAAAGTGGTTTATCTAGCAGGTTGGGTGGTGGTAGTGTCTCACGCATCTAAGCTGGACAAGGACAGGGTTTAAGAGCAATTCCTCTTGTGTTATTGTTAAGCTTTTAAATTACAATCCCACAAAATAACCTATTCTCAAGAAAACACAAGAAGGGAACAGTGGGGTTGAACTGCTAGCATTAGCACTGCCCCCTTTCCCCCCCATCCCCATCACCCTCCAACTTGTGGAAGGTTTACCACATTGTAGAATAGGCATATGTACCAACTGCACAATTTAGTTTTGAACTCTGATTTAATACTTCAGAAAACAGTTTTATTGGGTCCTAAGTACTTTGGAGAATGTCTAATGCATACATACATAATTTTTATTTGCATGCTGTCTTTCCACAGTTTAAACCATGCTCAAGATGGCTTAACAACATGAAAAAATACATAACTGCAACATAACAAAAATAGTCTTAAACAATAAATAGAACATTAAAAAATACACAATCAAACCAAACCATTTCCACATACTCACAAGACCTAAAATAAAGATATAAAAAATCAGCAGTAACAAACCCTCCCAAAAACCCACCAGTCCAAAATTCTCTTCCAAGACTCACAGCCATGATGGTCTTTGGCTTCTTCAATGTCCTGCTCCCCTAGGTTCTTCTGGAAGGAAAGGTGGTACATAAATTGAATGAATGAATGAATGAATGAATGAATGAATGAATGAATGAATGAAATAGTGTCTGATACCAAATCCCAGTTCAGAGAAGCAAACTTAGTGCCTCTCCTATTGATGGGGAAATGGAAAGCAAAGCAAAAATGCAGTTGTGGCTATTTTTTCCCTTTATTGCAAAAGCACATGAAATTTGCAGGCTTGCTAACCCCTTCTGAGATGATAAGTCCTGCCCAATTTCAGAAGGATAGATGCAGTGATTTTCCTGCAAGGTAGGCTTTACACTTTGGGTGCGGTTGCAAAAAGGGACCGAGTTACTCTTCACTATTGTTTTGTGAGCAATTCATGTGAAAATATTATATATATGAGAGGAAACACTACATAAGAAACCTGCAAAATTTCAGAAGGATAAATGCAAAAGGTTTTTAAATGCTAGGTGCATTAGCTTATCTGTTGGAGAGAGAGAGAAAAAAAAAACTTTTGAAGAGGGGGAGAGAATTAAAATATATTTACTTCCATTCTTGGGATTTTGATTTCTGGGAACCATCATGAAGAGAAAAGGTTGCAGCAACAGTTACAAACTGTGTGACAATGGCAGTCCTGGGTCTAGTGGATGGGCAAGAGGGGGTACATGCTGTGGGTGGCAGGTTAGAGGGGCAACAAACAACGTTCCCCATCCAACACCACCAAAAAAATGTCTTCCTCTCGTTCATGTTCCCTAACACTGCAACAGTGGCGTAGCGTGGGGGGTGCAGGGGGGGCCGGCCGCACCGGGCACAACATCTGGGGTTAGGGTTAAGGGGCGCAAATCCACGGGTTAGGGGGTGCAAATTACTTGCCTTGCCACTGGTGCTGACAACCCACGCTACGCCACTGCACTGCAAAACGGAAGCCTCTGCAGCATTCCTTTTTTGAGAGGTGTGGAATAGATGAATCTCTAGGCTTCCTCCTCTTCCTCTTCCTCCTGGTGGTGGCTGTAGTAGTGGTGGTGGAATTAAGAGAAGACAGTCCTTACCTCCCCTTCACCATCTATTCACCACTGGTGGAGCTGCTACCTGGGCCATGGAGCCTTGCCACAGCACATAGCTCTGCCGGGCCAAATGGAGTTGGCTGGCTGGCTAAAACGGGATTTGCTGAAAGCACATTGAATTCACTGCAGAGGTGACCTGGAGGAGGGAAAAGAGAGAGGAGGTGCTTACGCGAACCAGAGAACCGCCTTCTTCTTTTACCTTGTCTGGTTGGTAGACTCTCCCACACAAGAAACAGTCTCATTCGTCACTTTTGGGTTCAGTTGCAGGATCTAGCCAAGGGCGTACAAAGGGGGGGTGCACCCTGGATGCCACCTGGGGGGGTGACAAAATGGCCCTCTGCCTCCCCCCCAGCTGTAGAGCAGCGGAGGGATCTAGCCTCTGTTTCCAGTGGAAGCAAGGCACTCTCCACCTCTTCTTCCTCCCCTTTCCTGCCATGCGCCTTTCAGCTAAACGGCTCAAACTTTGGGTTTTGGGAGACCCTTTTTCTATTAGCCCTTCCCCCTCCTCTTCTACATCCTGTTCTCTCTTACTTTCAGAATTGCCAGGCTGCATTCCTGAGCGAGGTAAGTTTACCTCACTTTCACTGTGTAAAGGAGTCAGATTCCTACTAATTTCTGGTTCTCCCGCCTCTCCTTTGGATTCCGCTCAGTCTGTCAGAAAGGGAACACCTCTGACATACGTGTGTGTGTGTGTGTGTATGTGTGGCAAGGGAGGGAGACTGACTAGTTGGTATGCTGGTCACGGGGTGCACAGCACCATCCCGACCTCCTCAGGGGGCACTGGGAAGGCAGGAGAGGAAAAGGAATTTTGTTATTATTCATTGAACTGGGGGGCAGCTAAGCCTTGAGTCTTGTGGGTGACTTCTTCACTCACAGTTGTTGTCTCCTTCCTTCTCTCTCTCTCCTTTGTTCCCTAGCACACCCACTAGAGAATGTAAGTCCCTCGAGGTGCAGCAGGGGATTTCTGTATATTTTTCTTAGTCCTACACAATGTACATCAATCAAGAAGGTGAGAAATATTTCCTTTCGTTTGCACACAATCCTGCACTGTCGGGGGGCACAAACATGCATCAGAGGGGGGCACTGGACGGTGGCTAAAGATGTGGCCCCTACAAAAAGCCCAGAATTAAATATAAAATTCTTACTGATGCAAAGGATAGAGGGGGGTTTGCCCTGCCAGACTTTAAACTATATTATGAGGCCACAGCTTTTTGCTGGCTGAAGGAATGCTTACTTCTTGAGAATACAGACATCCTTGATTTGGAAGGACATGATAATGTTTTTGGATGGCATACATATTTGTGGTATGGTAAGGACAAAGCTCATAAGGCGTTTAAAAACCATATTGTCAGGAAAGCATTGTTTAATGTCTGGGTCAGATATAAAGATTTCTTGGAGAATAAAACCCCAAGGTGGCTCTCACCAATGGAGGCTAAGGCCTTGAAAAAACTTAATATGAGATCAAACTGGCCAAAATATTGGGAAATTTTGGAACAGGATGGGGACGAACTGAAATTGCAGAGTTATGAGAAACTGAAAGATAAGGTGCAGGATTGGTTACATTATTTCCAAGTAAGAGAGGCCTATAATTCGGACAGGAAAAATGGCTTCCAGGTGGAAAAATCGAAGTTGGAAACAGAATTGTTAGAACCCAGTGCTAAGGTATTGTCGAGAATGTATAATCTGCTGTTGAAATGGAATACTGAAGATGAAACGGTTAAATCTGCTATGATAAAATGGGCACAAGATGTTGGTCATAACATTATGTTTGCTAACTGGGAACGGTTGTGGACCACCGGTATGAAATTCAAGGCATGTAATGCCTTAAGAGAAAATATTATGAAAATGATTTACAGGTGGTACATGACCCCAGTCAAGCTAGCAAAAATTTACCATTTGCCCGATAATAAATGTTGGAAATGCAAAGAAACGGAAGGAACATTCTTTCACCTTTGGTGGGCCTGCCCAAGGATCAAGGCTTTCTGGGAAATGATCTATAATGAACTGAAAAAAGTATTTAAGTATACTTTCTTAAAGAAACCAGAGGCCTTTGTCCTGGGCATGGTCGGCCAATTGGTGCCAAAGAAGGATAGAACCTTTTTTATGTATGCCACAGCAGCAGCAAGAATACTCATCGCAAAGCACTGGAAGACACAAGACCTACCCACCTTGGAAGAATGGCAGATGCAAGTTATAGACTATATGGAACTGGCAGAAATGACCGGCAGAATCCGAGATCAAGGAGAAGAGCAGGTGGAAGAGGACTGGAAGAAGTTCAAAGTTTATCTACAAAAACATTGTAAAATTTATGAATGTTAAGGGCATTGTAAATGAAACGAAGGGGTTCTAGTGATTAAGATAAATAAGAGTATAAAGGGAAGGATAAAGGATGAACTTGAATAACATGATAATTGCTGAACTAATTTTAAAGTGGAATACATTTATGGAAGGCGGGTGGAAGCAAGGAAAATAAGATTTGGAAGGGTATTAACTTGAAACAGAGGGTTTTTTTTTAATGCTGAATTTTCTTTTTTATGTTTTTATTTTCTTTTTATTCTGTCTTTTTGTTTGTATTTTTGATGTGTGTGTTTGTTGGTTTTTGGTGATTTTAGTTAATTTTTATTGTTGTTAACTTTTGTGAAACTTAATAAAATATTATTTTTAAAAAAAATAAAAATAAAGATGTGGCCCCTATAGTCTCTGTGTCGGAAGATCCGCTCGGCCAAGCTGATAAAGCTCATTAACGACCTCGAGCCTTTGATGAGGCTCCAAGGCACATTTTTATCCAGCAGAGTTCCCAGCACAGGGAAGAGACGAGAGGTCTGGGCTACATTGTAAAGAGTTTTATTTCTAAGCTATGCAGACAGAAAAGACATCCTCTCTCTATGAAAGCAGAGAGCAACCGGACAACGGAACAAAGGAACAAAGGAACAAAGGAAACAGGAAACCACTAATGTCACATCCCGTCTCCCGACTCCTGTGAGACTTCCAATAGTATGGAATCCCAGGAATGTAAACAGAGTCCCGTGACTCCAAGCAGCTGCACAGTGATAAGAACAGAAACTAACACTCTGCTTCTGTTGTCCCTTCATAGCTGTAACACCTGTAAAGGACTCCTGTCCCTTAGTCTTGATCTGGCAACAGGATGACTCCCATTTAGTTTCTTCTAGAACCATAAATTCTTAATCTGGATGGAGCCACCACTAGGCCAGCAACTCTATCTTGAGTTTGGGCTTCTAAAATTTGCTGAAGATCCTGAGAATGAAATGAAACGCCTGTGCAAGATTTCTTATTCGATGTAGGCTTTAAATGTTCCTAGGTTTCACACACTCGCTTCCCACCCAGCTCTTTTCAGCAGCTTCAGTTGTGGTGGGCAGAAAGATATGCCCTTTTTACCTTTACTCAGATGAGAGCACAAAGAATCAATTTATCCCAGAATCCTCCAGGCCTTTTGGAATCATTCCCAGCCTACCCTGGAATGAGATTACAGCAAGTCGTCTCTGGAGGTGTTGGAGCTAAAACTGTGGTTAGTCAGAGGAAACATGCTGTTCCAACTAGACTATTTTTGAAGAGGGAAAAAAAAATAGAAACCACAGTGAGAAACTGTTAAAACAAGAGCTGTGCTTTTTAAAAAAGGACTGTCAGGTTTATTTGTCACGCAAATATATATTAAATATAGACTCCAGACTATCATATAGTACATTGGAAATAAGGAAATTGATTCAAGCTGCTCTGTTTGTTCCCTGTGGTAGATACTGTTCAATATCCACTTACAAGTGTTAAATTTCACCCTGGGTGGGATGCCAGATGAATTTATAGTCTATATAAACCAAAACATACATTTAATAGAAAAGTCCAGGTCAACATATCGACATTTCAGAAACATTATGAAGATGCAGACTGCTTGCCGTTGTGTTTGCAAATGAAAAAAAAATCCTGAGATTAAGTACTGTTGTGAATATATCTCTCATTTAAATTTGATTAGGGAGACTGTTGTGGAAGGCTGTTTTTAAAATTACTGACCCTGGAATGACACTTACAGTTATTTGCTCAGTTTCAGATGTTAACCTGATGTTCAACTGAAGCTGACAGCTGTGTGCAGTCTTATTGATTTCCAGTTTGATCTTCCATTCCAGGCGGTCCACTGGCATGCTAAGGAAATGAGTGGGAACTACCAGCTAGAATAACTTTGTTCAGAGACATACCTATGAATTGTAAACAGGTTTGCAGGGGTTTGGGGTCTCTTCTTCAGCATGACAGGGATAAATGTGTACTAATTGTTATGTAATAATAGTACCATACTGCACAATAGCTATAACCAGGTCCCCCCCCCCCAAGCTGGAACTCCAGCACCTCTCAGGTGGGCTCCATTGCCATTATAAGACAACAAGGGAAATGATCTTGGTGAGTTTCAGACCTCTTTTTCTAGAAAAATAGCACTGGCTATAACACATATTTATTAACCCCCCACCACAACCCAATGCATGTTGTCAACTAAATCTATTCAGGCCTCAGGTGCAAAATGGTTTGAGAATTCTACTTCTGGATGACTACTCTCTATGTTATCCTAGAGGGAGGCCAAAAATAAAATAAAAAGGATATGCAGATCTCCCATTTTTCAGATATTGCAAAGATGGTTTGTCCTATTATCCCATTGATGCAGATAAATGTTATCCCATGAATGCAGATTGATGGGCCTTCAGGCCTATCTCAAAGCTGCCTGCCCAGCAATGGACCAAATTGTTGACAAGCTGCCTCAGATCCCTCAGGCAAATGAGAATCCAGATAAACAGCTAATAACTGATCTAAGCTGTTGGTTGAATGCTTAAATCCGCTAGACTGGGTAACTTCCTTTGATGATGTGATGTATGGGATAATTGTTTTGCCACCCATCCTGAGAAGGCAATAGTAGCATGAAGATTGACATCATTTACAACTTTGGAGAGGCAAGCCACACAACTGTCCCATTTTAAATGGAACATTCCGGATTGATAGAAGCTGCCCTGGTTTCTGATCTTAATCTCAGATGTCCCATTTTGGCTCCCATACTCTGGTTGTACCAAAAGACAGATGCCCTGCCCTGTGGTTTGAGTCAGTTGGCTCACACCAGAGTGCATCATCACAATTCTTCCTCCTTCCATCGCAGCTTCCAGAATATTCATTTATCTATTTATTTTGGGCACCAAAGGAGGTAGTAGAGGCTGAACAGGGTGGTACAGCTTCTCCTAAGGCTGAGGAGGAGGAGGAGGCCATGGGTGAATGTACAAGAGGGGCAGGGAGTGGGGAGATGAAAGTGGAAGTGAATAAGCAAGGGGGCGAGAGAGGGATATGGTAGTGGCAAGGGGGCAAGGGAGCAGGCAAACAATGGGGACAGTGGGATAGTGGGGGGTGCCTCAATTTGCCCTCCCAAAATGTTGGGGGATATGGAGATGAGGTGTTCATTAGGGACAAGTAGATGCAAGGTTAATAAGACTTTAAGCCACTAGTCAGGAGATGAAAGGATCCCAGCCATGTTACCTTATTACACGAACCATTCTTGCCTTTGCAAAAGCATTTCTGTTGAAGTTGTTTAACCTGTCAACCATTCAGAAATTCTTGTGGGACTGTGGCAGGCGATGTGGATGGATATCCTGTCAAGTAAACTTGTGTAACTGCCTGGGAAGAAACCTATTTATAGGAAGTCTTTTTCAGAAGTGAAACTGGGTTGCAGCAGTCCAGAAAAATACACCTGGGTGTCACACTGAACACAGCTTGTTGAATCCGTCCACAATATTTCACCTGGTCCAGCAGCAATGAGCAAGACGTCTTGGGAAACAGAAGAAGAGATGAATATATTCCCAAATCTGTTTGTTTATTAGATTATGATTGGGGGAACACCCTGAGGAATGTTGTAATTTGCATAAAAATTTCTGATGCCATTTTTTGCATGATCTCCTGCCCTCTCAAAGGGTTATCATGTAGATATTTCAGAAGCGAATGAGCATCTGGGGTTTGGTCAGAGATAATGGGCATAATCCTGACAGGCATATATGAATCCATTGATAATATTGAAACCTTTAGTTTTATCACCTCAGCTAAAATCAATGGAGATTGCAATGGGCTGACTGGCAAGGTAAAGTTGACAGGCCTCTTCAGCAATTTATACTTGTAAGATGAGCCAGTTGTTGTTGTTTTTAGTGGTGTTTTATCTCTTAAATCATTTTTGTTGTACATGGTTGCAGAACCAGGCATTGGGTTCCCATACCCCAACTCATGAAAATTAGAGACCAGTGAGGCTGGTTTTGGGGGTCAAAACAGGCCACAACTTTATTGAATACAGATGAAAGAGGTTTGGCTTGGGCATGGAGCAATCAAAATACTTCCGGCCCACCCACTGGAACTGATGTATGGTCAATCCAGACTGGGGTTCCTAAGACTTACATCCAATAGGGTGACCCCCGCAGGGAACACCATCTGGGAGAGTGCCTTCAGCTTTGGCCCTCGCTGGGCATGGACAAGGCCACTCCCCCCAGATCCCTTTAATGGGACACCCCAGCGCTTGGAGGGGCAGGAGGGGACCACTTCCTCCCCTCTATCCAAAACAATGGATTGCCCCAATGCCCAACTCCAGTTGTGATTATTGCTATGAGGTAGGCAAAACCACCGGGTCAGTGCCAATTAGCCCGGTGGGCAAATTCCTACATGGCCCCTTAAAGAATGGCGGCCACCGTAGCCCCAGCAAAGTCATTGACTATCAGCTTAAACTGAGGGTGGGTGGGCAAGGGAAAAACCCAGCGAAGGAACAAACAGGTAGTGCCCCAGGTGTGGGCTGCTTAAATGGGCAAGGGCCGGATCCTAGGGAAGCCTACTTGATCCATCCGCTCCACCCCCTGGCACAAGCCATGTCCCCAGCCTGCATCCCCATTAGCCAAAGCCGGGTGCAGGCTAGGATCCAGTTCCTGATAGGCGGAGGGGGCTTAAGCCCCCTCCCCACACACACATCAAGAAGTGCACCACTGTTCCAGTTCCCTCATCGGGGCCATAGGGAAGTCTCTGCCGTCCTGCAACGCTGCGACACCAAGAGGGGTGAGCAGACTTGTGGGACAGTATAAGTATTTTTAAAGGAGGAGAAGGAGAAGAATGTCATTGGCTAGGAAAACAATTCTCATGAACATCTGTCACTGGGAATTCAATTTCGCAATAACTAAAATATTTTCTCCATAAATTGAAAAGTCAAAAGTCAAACAAAGAAGCTTGAGAGATTTGTCTGCCACAGCAACCCCTAACATCAATCCACATAATGTTTTACACAGATGTCATTTAAAATTAAACTTCAGTAGGAAATTCCATTGTGTTATAAATGATATGAAACCTTGTCACTTTGTCCAGTCTTTTTGAGTTTGTATAGAATTTTGAACCCTTATCTACTGCTGCGCCCTGAGATAAATCATTTTTACTTACACTGAAATGAAAGAAGGGCCAGTCAAGAACTGATAGTCATCTAATTAGCCAGAGTTTCTTTCTGCTCCTTTCAACTTGGTTTAGCCTGTAATTAACACCTTCACCATATTAATAATAGGTTTGATCTGAACTTCCAGGTTTGAAGTTCAGATCAAAATGTGACATTTAAGTTAAAAAGAATGACTCCCCCCTGTTGTTGAAAAAGTCACCATATTTCAAAAATGTACCCTATCTCCAACTTTTTTATTCATTTTTAAAAATATAATTCTACTTTGTAGGCTCTATGTGCATTGGTTTCCTCCTTGATCTGGAACCCTGCATTATCAATGCTCTAAACCGCAGAGGGAGCCTATCTTCAAGGTCTCTCTTCTCCCTGTCAATATGTGGGGGGCAGGGGGTGGATCTGGCAGAGATGCCTCAGTGGGGTGAGAGCTAGAAGGTACAACCGTGCCCTTAGGTGGAGGTGAATGTTTTCAGGTGAGGGGGGGCAGAGAGAAACCTGCACACTTCTTGTCATTCTACTTCACTAAAACAAAAACAAAAAAAACCCTGACACAAACATGGGGGTATAGACACACTGTTGTTGTTTAGTCGTTTAGTTATGACTGACTTTTCGTGACCCCCATGGACCAGAGCACGCCAGGCACTCCTGTCTTCCACTGCCTCCCGCAGCTTTGTCAAACTCATGTTGGTAGCTTCAAGAACATGTCCAACCATCTCGTCCTCTGTCGTCCCCTTCTCCTTGTGCCCTCAATCTTTCCCAACATCAGGGTCTTTTCCAGGGAGTCTTCTCTTCTTATGAGGTGGCCAAAGTATTGGAGCCTCAGCTTCAGGATCTGTCCTTCTAGTGAGCACTCAGGGCTGATTTCCTTCAGAATGGATAGGTTTGATCTTCTTGCAGTCCATGGGACTCTCAAGAGTCTCCTCCAGCACCATAATTCAAAAGCATCAATTCATTGGCGATCAGCCTTCTTTATGGTCCAGCTCTCACTTCCATACATCACTACTGGGAAAACCATAGCTTTAACTATACGGACCTAATAATGTGCAAATAACTGTAAAGAGGAGCAGACCATATTGAGCCTAGTGGGGCTCCTCTGGGGATGAATTCTGCCCATTTGTGGGGTAATTTGTGACCCACTGTGCTGTATATGACAAATTATTATTATTATTATTATTATTATTATTATTATTATTATTATTATTAGTGTTCCAACATGGTGTTATTTCTTGTATCAGAAATCTACTTCAGATATTCTGGTCAAGCAACTTGTACCAGGTTAGAAACCTCAAGCAACATCACCCTTGCTTGTAGCTGATTAGGGAAATGCTACTATTCTAATCTCAGTTTATTTTTATTTCACTGCCCTACTTATAGGTAGTATTCAACGATAAATTATATTTTCCGCAGGGAGAGAGAGGTTTGGGAAAACTGAAATTAGAACTGCTGCATGTTTAAATAAGCTCTTTCTTCCTTTCTTGCCTTCACAAATAATTATTCCAACATAAATGTTTCCTGTCTCTCCAAGGATTCTCTCCCCTCCCCAATAGATTATGACCTGAGGTAGTTATCCTGAGTTTACTTTAGTCTCCTATTTGTTTCCTGAAATGGCTGAATTCAATGGCACTTGCCCTCCATTGTCCAGGAAAGGCATTAGGATCAGCAAACAGAACTTAGGACTCAGCTACATTAGTAAAGAAAAAGTATTTTATATGCGTTATAACACTGTGACACCAGATGGCGCTGTGGCGTTCCATCTTTCACCAGCGTGATTTCCCCCTTTGAGGTTTACAATGCATTTTCCTGAAGTGTTTTTTTGTGTGTGTTTTTTTAATGTGTGTAGATCCAGCCCTAGTTAGTCTTCCCATGGCCTAGTGACTACCAGCTTGTGGTGATATGAAAGTGGGTTGTTTCATTGATGGCCATAGTATTATGTGGGACTGTGGACAATTCCAGCTCCCCCCCCCCCCCGCCACCGCCGCCCTTATCTGCTCTGTGATGCCAGTTTGTGGCTCCTGCATAGCAACTGGCTCCCAAGGCTAGAGAACCGTTCCAAATTGTGTCTTTTGGGGTAGCTCAGGGACTAGAAACTTCTCTGGGGGCTTAAAACCAGAGGAGCCTTTTTTACCCCAAACTTTTCTCCTGAACCAGTGATTGGTGTGCCAAAGACTTGAGAGAAGGAGGAGCCAATCTCAATCAATAGTGAAACAAAAAACTAAACAGCTTTAGACTCTACAGAACACCAAAAAGGGAGCCAACATTTAGAAAGCAGAAGAATGGATATTCCTTCCAAGTCTGAAATCTATAGGTGACATTATGGTGAGCTAGCTTTTGAGCTTTCCAGAATTCTTATCTGGGTGTTTGGTATTGCAGGGCCTATATCGGGCTTCCTCAAGCTTGGCCCTCCAGATATTTTTGGCCTACAACTCCCATGATCCCTAGCTAGCAGGACCAGTGATCAGGGAAAATGGGAATTGTAGTCTCAAATCATCTGGAGGGCCAAGTTTGAGGAAGCCTGGTCTCTATTAATGGTCAGTCAGTTCAATTTCATCCGACTATTGCAGTGAGAAACCAGTGGGCAGAGAACAGTAAGTTTTATGGCTCATATTTAAAAAGTGGTTCAAAGGACTGGTTTGAAACTTGACAGTGTGTGTGAGTTAAGCTTGAGGATGGTACTTCTGGAATTGTAGTAATAGTAATAATAATCATCATCATCATCATCATAAATAGTATTATTTGTACCCTGCCTATCTGACTGGGTTGCCCCAGCTACTCTGGGCGGCTTCCAATACATATAAAAACATAATAAAACATCAAACATAAAAAGCTTCCCAATACAGGTCTGCCTTCAGATGTCTTCTAAAGGTTTTATAGTCATTTATCTCCTTGACACCTTATGGGAGGGTGTTTCACAGGGTAGGTGCCACTACTGGGAAGACCCTCTGCCTGTTTCCCTGTAACTTCACTTCTCACAGTGAGGGAACCACCAGAAAGCCCTCAGAGCTAGATCTTAGTGGCCAGACTGAATGCTGGGGATAGAGCTACTCCTTCAGATATATAGGACTGAGGCCATTTAAGTAGTTCCGGTTGCATGATAGCTAGCGGCTTATATACCCAAGGAGTCTATACCAGTGAACAAACAAATCTGGCATTTAGGTCTATTTCTCTGCCACTAACTGTCCTCCAGCTCCAACGTAGTGGTGAACCTGGAACTACTCACAGGGTAGGATATTGCCTAAAGAGTGTCATTATTAAGGTGGTAGCCCTTAATGGCTGCAATTTTGCAGCATGCTCAAGCTTGAATGAACATGGAAAGCCCTTAACATGACATGAGAAATATAAAGGTTTTTTTTAGTTAATTGAATATGTCTTAAGATAAGAGTGTGGGAAAAGGTCACCAATTTAATAGATTAGGCAGCTATAGAGGTTGGTTTGCTTTAGAGCTACAGGCCCTTTTCCCATCAGCATCCCATAGGGAGAAGCTTTATGCAGAGTGAGACTATTAGTTCTCTCTATATAACTCTCTCTATACAGCGTTAGACTATTAGTTCATGTAGCTCTGTATTGTCACCAAATGGTAAAAGGGATGTGGGTGGCACTCTGGTCTAAACCAGTGAGCCTCTTGGGCTTGCCGAAATCCTTGTGACACGGTGAGCTCCTTTTGTTCTGTCCCAGCTGCTGCCAACCTAGCAGTTTGAAAGCACATCACTGTAAGTAGATAAATAGGTACCGCTGTAGTGGAAAGGTAAACGGCATTTCTGTGTATTCTGGTTTCCATCACTTTGTTCCATTGCACCAGTAGTGGTTTAGTCCTGCTGGCCACATGACCCAGAAAGCTGTCTGTGGACAAACACCGGCTCCCTCAGCCTGAAAGTGAGATGAGCGCCACAACCCCAAGGTCGTCCTTCACCTTTTACCCTTTTACCTTTACACCAACTGGTAGCAGCTGTCCAGCGTGTTGTGAAAATTATTTTCCAGTTGTACCTGGTGATGCCACAGACTGAACCTGGGGTATTTTTGCATTCAACACATGTGCTCCTCCGATAAGCTATGGCTTCTCCCCATCCTTATCACAATATGGTGGAGTTGAGGAATCTGTGCTCCTCCAGATTGTGTAGGACTCCAACTCTAGCACTCTGGCCTCTGCTCAGGGATGATAGATTTATTCCAGCAACAGCAGGAGGAGCAAAGGTTTCCCACCCCTGCAATATGAGCTGACATAAGACTTTGCAATGTGGTAGCCAACAATTTTGATTCTCCACTTTGGGGGAGTCTGTTTTGCGCAGGAATGGGTGTGCCTCCCCATGCCCTCTTACCACTTGGTTGATGTCATATGTGAGTGGAAAGATCCCATGAACTGAGTGTAGTTGATGTGTTCGCTGCTTTGCGATCTGCTTTGGGCATGATTTGGAAAAGTGGCTTATAAATAAACTTGATGATAATACAGATAGGTAGCCATGTTGGTCAGCCGTAGTTGAAACATTTTTTTTAAAAAAAAAATCCTTCCAGTAGCACCTTAGAGACCAACTAAGTTTGTTATTGGTAAGAGCTTTTGTGTGCATGCACACTTCTTCAGGAGCACTCACATCACCTCTGAAATTACTTTAAGAGGAGATGCCCAGCTTGCTTTACTGGACAAAGCTAGGCCTCAGAACCAGGCGTTAAATCACGACTAACTCCTGGAAATCATGGATGAAATGTTTGGTGAGCAGTCCTGTCTTTAATAAGATATATAGGCTTCAAGAAAGAGAAAGACATTAAGCTCTGTTTTGCTGAAATGCAAAATATATTTCAAATGACCATGCAGAAATCCTTTCCCCTTTTAACATTCTGTAGATGAGTGACAGGTTATTTCGTCTTCTCTTCTTCTTTTCTGGTGATCACTCAGCCAAGTAAGATTGTCTTCCATGAACACGGTCTTAACAGTGACTCCGTAAGTGACTGTGGAGGCCAGGTGACAGGTTATTTAGACATTTGTAGGTGAGTAGCATAAGGCATAGGTTGCAAAGAGTATAGAATTATAGAATCTTAGAGTTGGAAGGGATCCCAAGGTCATCTAGTCCAACCCCCTGCAATGCCGGAATCTCATCTAAAGCATCCATGACACAAGGCCATCCAACCTCCGCTTAAAAACCTCCAAGGAAGGCGAGTCCACCACCTCTGGTGGGAGTCTGTTCCACTGCTGAACAACTCTTACTGTCAGAAAGTTTTCCCCCGAATGTTTAGTCGGGATCTCCTTTCCTCCAACTTGAAGCCATTGGTTTGAGTCCTACCCTACAGAGTAGGAGAAAACAAGCGTGTTCCCTCCTCCATCAGTTCTCCTGAACATATTCCCAAGACTCTTGGCAAACACACTCTTGCCAATTGCTGTGAGGTGCAGCCCATCTCTCTCCAGAAGTCCTACCTCAAGGAAGAGGAGACCATGATCCAAGAAGTCAAATCTTTCCTGATTACCCCAACCTGTGCAGTCAGTGATTTACCTCAAGTATTGTCTTCTCTCTTCTTGGGCCTTCAACAGGAAGGAGTGATGAAAAGACTACCTGTGCCCTAAGTCTCTTTAGCTCCCTGTCCAGTGTTTCACAGTCCCTTTCTATGTGTGGCAGCATTATTTGTAAATGTTTTTTTAGTGCTTGACCTGATGTTTTTTGCGGTTGCTATAGTGATGGCCCATCTGTTTATAATATTTGAAAAGTAGTGATTCACTGTTCTTAAGAGAGAGACTATAACTAACACACAAATAGAAAATTAATTTGCTTCCTCCTCAACCCCCATTCCTTGTTTTATAACTTGGATGGATTCGTATAATTTTTAAGAAGAAAAACATGTTTTTTCCCTCCTAATTAGAATGGCACACACACAAAAAATCCCTTCTCCCTTGACTTCTTCCATTCTTTTGTTTTCTCAGATGTTTTTACTAGCAAGTATTATTAGAAAAGAAAAATAGGAGAAAAACCTGTGAACTGTGTGCAGTGCAGTTATTAATAATGTGAAGGGATGGAATGATAGATGCCGTTGATTCATATGCACTAGCTCTTTTCTACCTGTTACATTGGGATGGAAAAACTGAATAGCTGCAGGCTTCATGGTTTCAGAACTGGGGATGGAATCCATTTCCAGCCCATGTTATTTCCCCCACCCCATGTAAATTCCCTTGTAACCCTGGGCTCTGGGACGCGGGTGGCACTGTGGGTTAAACCACAGAGCCTAGGACTTGCTGATCAGAAGGTCAGTGGTTCGAATCCCTGTGCCGGAGTGAGCTCCCGTTGCTTGGTCCCAGCTCCTGCCAACCTAGCAGTTCGAAAGCACGTCAAAGTGCAAGTAGATAAATAGGTACCGCTCTGGCGGGAAGGTAAACGGTGTTTCCGTGCGCTACTCTGGTTCTCCAGAAGTGGCTTAGTCATGCTGGCCACATGACCCAGAAGCTGTACGCCAGCTCCCTCAGCCAATAAAGCAAGATGAGCGCTGCAACCCCAGGGTCGGCCACGACTGGACCTAATGGTCAGGGGTCCCTTTACCTTTACCTTACCAATGACGCAGCTCCAATGTCAGCAGTGCAAAGACTGCAGAAGTTTCCACAGCAGTGGGAGGAGACATCTGATACTGGACTTCTCTCTGTCCAAATCTGGAGATCCGTAGCTTCCGCCAGCCTATAGGACACTTTCCCAGGGACCATAGGATTGCTGAAGGGCAAACAGGGTGCACCTCCTCCAAAAATCCTACAGAACTTTGAAAAGTGGCTGGCAAATGGTAGTGAAATGCTGAAAAACAGGAAGAGGGAAATGCTCAGGGGAGAGTCTTGACAACCTTTTAAAGGTAAAGGTAAAGGGACCACTGACCATTAGGTCCAGTCGTGACCGACTCGGGGGTTGCGGCGCTCATCTCCCTTTATTGGCCGAGGGAGCCGATGTTTGTCTGCAGACAGCTTCCGGGTCATGTGGCCAGCATGACTAAGCCGCTTCTGGCGAACCAGAGCAGCACACGGAAACGCCGTTTACCTTCCCACTGGAGTGGTACCTATTTATCTACTTGTACTTTGTGCTTTCAAACTGCTAGGTTGGCAGGAGCTGGGACCAAACAACGGGAGCTCACCCTGTTGCAGGAATTCGAACTGCCGACCTTCTGATCGACAAGTCCTAGGCTCTGTGGTTTAACCCACAGCACCACCTGTATCCCATTCACAACCTTTTATAAGCAACCTATTCCCCCAAGCCTATTGGGTAACCTCATCCATGTGAATTGAACCCTCACCACTACCCTTCGAATGAAATCACACAAGGCTTCCTACTTCATTCAACAATGCTCCAAGCTTATGGCTCAAAAGGATAATGTATCATATCAGTTAAAACTTGCCACTTGACAGGCTGCAGATTCAGGTGAGGTCCTAGGCAGTTCCCAGTAGGCCCTATTGGCTGAGTTATAAAAGATGTTGTCTCAAGCAAGGATGACCATCTGAAGGCTGAAGAAAGCTGCCAGGACCTCAGGTTCCAGCGGCTTTGCCCCCACTTGGTAGGTCTGCAGCCTTTAAAGGGTCCACAGCTGATTCAGCAGCTTCATACTCCTTCATGGCTGTGGAGCAGGAGAAGCTATGGTGAACCTAAGACTCAGGCTGGGGAATTGTTGAGGAACATAATGCTGCAGAGCCTGTTGGAGCAGGCCAATGGCCCATTCAGTCCAGCATCCTGTTCTCACAGTGGCAAGCCTGTGGGAAATCATCAAGCGGGACCCGAGGAAAACAGAACTATCCCCTTCTGTTGTTTCCAGCAACTGGTAGGGCAGATGCACATGCTGAAGGCTACCAATGGAGTGGTGCTGGTGGCATGTCACCTGAAACCTAGTTCTCCTCAGTCTGACACTGAGACCCTTGTCCTCATCCATGGGGCCAAAAGTGAGCCTTTGCAAGTAGTTTGCTGCAGGGATACCAGAGTGGCCAGTTCTAGTGCTTTACTATAAGAAAGGCCTACAAAGTCCCACTACCATTACAGACTCAGGGTGGACCAAACCAAAGCAGTGGGAGGTCTTCATGACTGGTCCACACACCCAAACAAACTTTGGCCGGAACCTCCCATCACTCTGCCTGGCTGATGAGGGCATAGGTGGCAAATACCCAAGTCTTATATATAGCTCCCTGCTCTGGGCCCAGAGCCCAGCACACACACACCCATAGATAAGCATAGCATCAAAGCAAGCCAATTAGCATGTATCGAAGCAAGTGTGAATAAACTTAGATGAGCTCATTGCCGCAACAACAACCAATTAATTTTGAGGTTATCATGGCTACTAAAATGGTGTTTGCAAGTCTTCTGGGACAGTCTCACCTTTGGCTCAACGCAGACCCTGCAGCAGGAGACATGGCAGAAGCCATGGCATCCAAGGCCCAAATAAACATGCCTAGGTTTGCCACCTTAAGAAAACAAAACATACCGCCTGAGATTTCTATCAAGCTGTTAAAAATATCCCACTTCCTTGTGAGAAGCGCAGAGATATCTCATGCTGTGAGATGGAAGGGTATATATTTTTACAAGTTCTACCCAATGCGGCAGGAGCGGGAAGAAGTCATCACATGAATTTGTTTTTCTGAGATGAATGTAAGCTGTAAACCAGCTCCCAGGCCGTTCCAAGGGTGGAAGCAGACATATCTGAGCAGCTTTCGATGGATACGGATCTGATTACTCCTTCAGCCTGAATGAGGCAGCCTGGGTAAGAGATTTCCTGACCAACCAAGTGCACATGGGTCAATGGATCGGAGCAATTGTGTCTTGCAAAGATTTCACTTTCATTACTGTAGCTTAGATTTCACAGGCAACATATTTCGAATAGAAAGCACACTTTTCAAATAGGAAACAGACATTTGGGCCCTTCAATTTCAGTGGGATAGTAATTTACCTCGGTACTACTTCCCAGGTAATTTGCTGCAAGCACTTTATTAAGCAGGGGCAAAGATCATTATCCCCATTTTTCTAGCATTAATCCCAAAGAGTGCATCATCTGTCACTAACTGTGCCATATAGAACTGCTCATTTTGTTTCCTTTCACTCACTCTGAAAGCAGAGCACAGAACACTCCCTTAGGCATGTTCATCAAAAACTGTGATCTGGCTGATTAAAATGCAGAGATACCAACATTTGTCTTTTATCTGGAGTCCATCATATCTGTATTGTTTGAATCTCATTAACACTGTGATTCCAGCCTTCCTTTAGTGTTGCTTTCCATTTTTCAGGCAGTGAATTCAATCACCACATCTTGTAATTTAGCATGTAGATTTCTCGTGTTAATTCCCAAGATAGCGTTAGAAACAGGTAGACAGGTTTTCAAACGTTATCTTCTTCTTGGGGGAGAAAAATATTGAGGGCATAGTGTGCAATAAAATGTCACTGAAAATGCATTGCCATTGCATGAGACTCATCACACCTTAACTATTTCTGAAACATACCTATGGCTCAACATCATCATCTTATTTTTATGCCACGTTCCCATAGTTAAAGCTACGCTCAAGGTGGCTTACAACATAAAAAGATTTGCATAATTACAACCATGGCAAAAGTAGTCACAAACAATAAACCCTGTCAAAAGTACACAACCGAAATGAATAATTTCCATATAAATCATAAGATCTAAAAATAAAGATTACAAAAAATAATATCAGCAACAGCGACAACCACCCCTAAACAATACATCAGGATCAGCTTTTGTAGCTAGAATCAGTCAGGTCCCTACCCTCTCAGGCCAAGTGAAAAAAACCTATGGTTGCTATTTGAACTTCTTTCCCAGGCTCTATTCCAACATCATTGTTTGGATCATTTTTCTTTTGCACCTGACATGTTTTGTTCTCTGAGTTTCCCTGCTTAATCCCTACCTCAACTTCACCACTTTTCAATTTTCATTCTGCTTTTAAATTTTAGGGATTTGCACCTGCCTTTGCTATGTTGATTCACAAAAATCCTCCCTACTTTAGTTCACTCCTTAGTTTTCCACTGGAATTTGTCATTCAAAAATAAATATTAACTTTTGTGAGTATTTCAGTCATATCATCATAACATCAATAAATATGTTCTAGCTCTGGGAGCTCTTAATAATTGATAAGATATTAATTAAGTAAATATCTTCAACTTGGATTTTCCTTAATTGCTCCCTCTGCAGACAATTCTCCTTGTTCCTAAAGAAGTAGAGTACCACTTTCATATTACCATGATAACCTTTCCCTATGTGGGTTCTTCTCTGATGTTGCCTCATTTGTCGGCTCAGAAACATACAGATAAGAAGTCCAATCACCCAACAATTTTTATTTTTATTTTAGCTTAGATCTAGATATTTTTTCTCATGGTAGATTTGCATAAGCATAACATGTACCCATAGTGAAAGGGGTTTTGTGCAAAACCAGCTAGGAAGCTTCTATTGTGGGACAGTGCATAAGAATTACAAATGTCTAGAAATAACAATGGAAGTTCTTAGGAAAATGTAACTTCTTCATTATAAATGGGCACCACCATGTTGGCCACATGACCCAGAAAAGCTGTCTGAAGGCAAACATCAGCTCCCTCAGCCTGAAAGTGAGATGAGCGCCACACCCCATAGTTGAATTTGACTAGACTTAACCATCCAGGGGTCCTTTACCGTACAATGTGATTCTACTTGAACACAACACTTAATATTAATGGATTAAAGCATTAAGTCCAACAAAAGTACAGTGTAAACCTTACCATGTCTACTCAGAAGCAAGTCTACTGTATTCAGTGGAGCTTACTCCCTGTTAAGTGGGGCTAGGATTGCAACATAAGTCATGATTAACTCCCCATCAAATAAGTAACTGACGTTCCATTTTCCTTTCTTCTTAAAATAATTTTATTAATGTCATATTATTACAATTCATTGCAAAGTACCATTTTCAACCAACTTACCTCTATTGGCATCCTCTGGATAGAGTAACTGATTTCAAACCTTCTGCTAGGCACTGTGACCATTCATTTACTGAGTTCCCATGGATCAGCCTGTGAACGCCAGACCACAATGAGTCATAATCAGGCATATTCTAAGGAAGAAGAAAAAGCTGTTTAGCTTTCAAGAAGCTCCAATTAACCGCAGCAAGCAAAAAAAGAAAGTCCAATGTTACAGAAAAAGGAAATCAAAACTTAGGGTTTGAACTTTGGCGTCTGGCTCCAGTTGCAGTGGTTCAATCAGCATCTACTTAACACTGAATGTGTTAAGTTGTGGCTTGTGTATCTGAATTTGGCAGCAGGCTTTCCCTAAGAATTCTTGAAAGCTCAGAAAGACCCTCAACTGACCATTTCCCTTTTTTGAAACTTAGTAAGTTGAGAATGGAATGCAGCTTCTGAACATAGCAGAAATTCCATTCTCCGTGTCTGGTGGGGCAGTATTCCACCGGGTTTACTTAAAGTAGACCTATTAAAATGTATGGACCTAACTTAAGCATGTAAGTTATTTCAATGGCTGAGATTCACCTAATGAACCTTGTCAGTGGAAGCCCTGCCCAAGGGCTCCTCCTTGCACAAAGGTGTGTCTTATTCCCTCACATCTGCTGAGATTGGGTCTGGAGGGGGTCCAGAGAACCCCCAGAGCAACATGTGGGAAACGGGAGGGGATTGTTCCATGTGACAATCTACAATGCTTGCAACAAGCAGAACAATCGGAAGACTGCAAGGTTGAATGCCATCCACAGCGTTTTACTAATTACAGCCACTTTGGGATGGATTTTTTTTTTTTGGGGGGGGGGGACAGAGCAGAGAACCCCAAGCCTGGATCCAGCTGCCTAAAATTTGGCATGGGTAATCTTCTGAGAACTAGGGATGCGGGTGGCACTGTGGGTTAAACCACAGAGCCTAGGACTTGCCGATCAGAAGGTTGGCGGTTCTAATCCCCGAGACGGGGTGAGCTCCGGTTATTCGATCCCTGCTCCTGCTAACCTAGCAGTTTGAAAGCACGTCAAAGTGCAAGTAGATAAATAGGTACCACTCCAGCGGGAAAGTAAGCGGCATTTCTGTGTGCTGCTCTGGTTTTCCAGAAGCGGCTTAGTCATGCTGGCCACATGACCCAGAAGCTGTATGCCAGCTCCCTCGGCCAATAAAGCGAGATGAACGCCGCAACCCCAAAGTCGGTCATGACTGGACCTAATGGTCAGGGGTCCCTTTACCTTTAATCCTCTGAGAAGTTGGGGAGGCCTGCGATGTCTGCAAAGCTTCATGCACCTATGGAATGAAACTAAAAACCCATGGGCATTTTATGATACAAATGTGTTTTGTGCGGAAAGCAAACTTCAAAGAAACCCCTCTGCTTACCTGTCTGGAATGTGGCAGTTTTGATCTCCATTTGGGGGGCTACTACACCAGCAGGTTTCATGCAGCTTTGTGGAAAAAACCAAAATTTACAGCTATTTTGGTTTCCCAATGCAATTCAGTGGAAGGACGAAATCTTCAGTTTTGCAATTATTGCTTTGGATTCAGGGTGTAAGGTGAGCCCTCCTGCAAGTGTTCCTGTGAATAAGGGCCCAATCCAAATCACTGGATCAGACCCTGAAACAAAGCTGGACGACCTCATACAGCCATAACTAGCAACCCTTTACTTCACACACGTCCTGATCTGAAAAGGCCCTATGGGAGACATTATTGCAATAAATCTTCCTCTGGACTTTGATTTCAAACCCTCCAACATTTTTCTGATGAAAATACTGACGTCCCTTTCCATAATGATAATTTTACGATTTATACTCCACATATCTTACGGGTTTGCCCCAGCCACTCTGAACAGCTTCCAGCATATATAGAAACATAATAAAACATTTTTTTTAAAAAAAACTTCCTTATACAGGATTGCCTTCAGATCACCCAGGGTTCATATAACTCCATACCCTCCAACATTTCTCTATGAAAATAGGGGCATCCTAAGGAAATTTGGGACATTCTGGGATCAAACCAGAAAGCAGGACAGCTTCTCTAAATCAAGGACACCACTGGAAAATAGGGAGACTTGGAGGGTCTGTGATTTGTACATGGGCACCGTGGGAGGATGCAGAGTAAATGTGCCTGATGAGACAGGTTGCCAAATTAAAGAAAGGCCATTCACAAACATGGGACGCAGGTGGCGCTGTGGGTTAAAGCCTCAGCGCCTAGGACTTGCCGATCGAAAGGTCGGCGGTTCGAATCCCTGCGGCGGGGTGCGCTCCCGCTGCTCGGTCCCAGCGCCTGCCAACCTAGCAGTTCGAAAGCACCTCCGGGTGCAAGTAGATAAATAGGGACCGATTACCAGCGGGAAGGTAAACGGCGTTTCCGTATGCGGCTCTGGCTCGCCAGAGCAGTGATGTCACGCTGGCCACGTGACCTGGAAGTGTCTCCGGACAGCGCTGGCCCCTGGCCTCTTGAGTGAGATGGGCGCACAACCCCAGAGTCTGTCAAGACTGGCCCGTACGGGCAGGGGTACCTTTACCTTTACCTTTACCTATTCACAGACACCCTCTCCTTGACCTCAAAAGTAAAGTTAGTGCAACATTTTTTTTTAAAAAAAAAACCCTTTGATAATTTTTTTATGCAATATCTTTTCTCCTCAATTGATGGTGAATAGTCAAGAGACATACACAGGAGAAACTCCCAGCCCAGCCTAAGAGAGAATTTTGAGTTCTGAACAATAAAGCTAATGTAAAGACGCTGGGGGACAAGGAGGGGAAATTAAAAAGGATCTGAAGTCATGATATGTATGCCTGTGTGTAAATAGACTTAGAAATTAATGTCTGAAATAAATGAAAAAATATTTTTAATGCAGGGAATTGGTCACGTGAACTGAGTTAGGCTTAAATTATGAGGGGAGGTGTGTGGGTCAATGAAATTTACAAGCTTCATCTCTAATCCCCAATTTTAGCTATATTGTGATTTGAAAAACAGTAGGGGGAGGCAGCAAAAAAATAAATAAAAAATAGGAATGCTTATGAGCTCCTTTCACAAAATGTTTAGCTCCTGAATTGCTTCTTTATGACATGATACCAGTTAATAATGCTCACAATGCTGTTCTATAAAATGATAGCAATATTTGAACCTAGTCAAATTCAATTTTTTTGCATGAAAGGACTGAGCTTCTATGTGAGAAAAAAAGCTAGTATGTTGTAGGTCTTGAATATGACAGAAAAATAACACAGAGTAGTGATAAATGAAGCAATTAAGTATCTTGTGCAAAGTGAAGGCAAAGATATAAAGAAAGAAATATCAGATCAAGAGCCTATCAAGAGGAGCAACAAATGTAAGATTTAGGAAACCATCTCATATCATCTGCATTCAGCAAAAATTAGGAGGAGGATGTCCTGGAACACAAAAAGGAAATGGTAGCATATATAGAATGGCAGAAGGGAGGAATTACAGTAAAACAGTAAAAATTACATGATGGCAAATGGTTTTAGTCACCCATCTAGTCCACCAAGAAATACCCCCCCCCCCCGTTCATATATTTGAAGCCTTATGTATTGTACTAGATAAAAACTTCTGATTAATGTATTACCACCCATAATTCTGTGGTAGAACACTGGCCTACCACAGAACGACCCAGCTTGAAGCCCTGGTATCTACAAGCTGAGCTGGGGATGTCCCCTCTTGGAAACCCTGGAGAATTGCTACTAGTCAGTGTAGACTATATAATACACAATACAGTCGTATCTTGGAAGTCATACGGAATCCATTCTGGAAGCCTGTTCGACTTCCAAAATGTTTGAAAACCAAACCCCTGGCTTCTGGTTGGCTGCAGGAAACTTCTGTGGCCAATCAGAAGCCATGGAAGCTTCCGTTGGGTGTCCGGGTTCCAAAAGAACGTTTGCAAACCTTAACAATCACTTCTGGGTTTGCGGCGTTCGGGAGCCAAAACATCCGAGTTCCAATGCGTTCGACCAACCAAAGTACGACTGTACAATAGATGGACCATTGGTCTGACTCGGTATAAGGTAGCTTCCTATGTTCTGATATCTTTCTAGATTGCTCACTTTTGCGGTTTTTAATTGGGGATTTAGACATGAATTAAAACAGGAGAGATGAATCTGTGGTTATTCAAATGTTGTGGGACTCCACCTTGGAACAATAACCTCCCTTGCCCTTACTTTGCTGGCAGGTGGGCACAACAGAGTACTGGCCAGAGAGGTGGGGCACATGGGGCATTGGGGTTTCCCTGGTTTCCAACACACTGGGGCACTGAGAGGGGGGAGGTGGAGGCTCAGGGAGCTTGGCCTGGTGTGCTGTGTGATGGTGGGAGCATCATGTTGTCTCTGCTGCCATGCACCACACACCAAGCCCCTCTCCTGTCCCTCTCAGTAAGTTATGTAGAGGGATAGGCCTTTATTCTTGAAGCTTTGGGTCACACACCAAACCCAAGCCTCCAGTACAAGCATGTTGATTTTTGTTAGCAAGAAGGCGAAGGCTTGTTCATCTGAAAGTTACAAGACTACATCATTTTCTTCCCCATAAAATTAACTTATAAAAGACATTTGATTATGTAAAAAAGGTTAAGCTTTTAATGCAAATTTAAGACTGTCTAATCTCCATTCAAATCTCTCTGTAAGATTTGCTTGTTCCTTGCTGTCAAAAGAGCCAATAGTTCTGAAAAGATGCTTGAAAGTTGCTGTGTCTGGAATGAGAGCTAAAAAGGCAGAGATAACTGCAGTAGATAAAGGAAGTAAATTATTAAGTAACTTCTTAAAGCTCAGAAGAACCGGGTTTTTAAAGAGAGAGAGAGAGAAAGGGAGAGAGACAAAATCAGGAACTAATCAATCGCAGAGACATAATGGATCCATATTTCTCTGCTCATTTATGTGAACTTTCAGCTTTGATTCAGAAGTACAGTGTGCAGCCAAGAATTCTCAAAGGTAGCAACAGGGAAATGAAAATGACAGATCATTAAGATTTTTGCACAAGTCTAAGCCCCGCACAAAAACCTGAAGTATCACAGAGAACATGCTTAAGTACTGTGCGTAACCAGATCATTTACGCAGAAAGTATATCATTGCTACTATGATTTCCTCCTTTGTAGCTTGACCAATGCTTTCCCTTCTCTTGTTTTTATTTTAAACAATTATACCCTACCTACTTTTCCAAGGAAAGGGAAGGCTGCTTAAAAAACAGGCAACAATCCTCTAATGAAACCCAATCGCACAATCAATGCATTGATACAAAACTAAAAACAAATTAAGCAGTTCCATATCAGCCACCAAATAAAGACAAATTATGTCAGTGAAGAAATTGCCTAGTGAACCAACGGCATTTTTAAAAAGCTGTTGTCATCAGTCGCCTTAAGCAGTATAATGATGTAGACTGACATGCACTTCGTTGGAATTGTAATGGGCTAGTAATAGAGCTGAACCATTGAGTTCACAATTATGAATCCCCTTCCTCTGTGAACTTTGCCATCCAAACTCTGGCAGTATTACTAGTGTGGACTTCACAACAGTAGCACAGAGCTTTGTTTTGAATGCAAGATTGAACCAGGTGAAAAGTAATGAAGCCAAAGTAACACTGGGTTATAAAATTGCTATTCTAAGCTTTGAAGGCTTGGGTGCTTTCTTGCAATGTTGCACATCACTTTATCAATGGTCTCGAAATATACCGTAGTGGCCCCAATATAAGCTGCACCCGAATTTAAGCCACACCTTTAAAACTGGGGGGGGGGGGATATCTGAATATAAGCTGCTCCATTCCTCGCTGTTCCTTGCTTCATACTGGGGAGGGGGGAGAGGTAGAGCTCCACTGCTTTGCCAGTGGCCTTTCCCCTTCCTTGTTCTCTCCCTTCCTGGCTTTGGGGGAGAGGACGGGGACAGGGGAACTACACATGAGGCAGGCACTGCTTTGCCGTGCTTCTGGCTCTGTTTGCCCAGTGCTCCTGGCTGCATACTGTAAGGTCAATATAAGCAGCACTTTAACTTTTCACAGTCAGAATTTGGGGGGAAAGAGGGAAGCTTATATTCAGGCCAATACGGTAAGTGCTGGAAAAAGCATAGGCTGATCAAGTGATGAAGGCAGGATGTACCACAGGAAGTAATGTTTTCTGATGGGACAGTTGTTCCTGCTGCTGTCAGCAGCCTATGCCCTGGTGACTGTCTTATCTGTCTCCTCCCCTGGCATTTCCCAACACTTAACAGGGGGAGGGGGCAGGAATTCCATTTCCCCCTATTGGTTACGTAACAGCTGCAACCCAACTCACCAGTGGTCTTTGGCTGTAAATAATAAAAGTATCAGTCCATAACTGTAGAAGCCAATTCATGTACTTTGAGGGTCACTACACTCACAAGCCATCGCTCTTGTTGTGTACATGATACTTCAATTACTGGTTGCATCATTGTTGCAATTCTTTGACAGTGTGCAATAGAAACAGTTAAAAAATATATTAAGTGAGAATTCAGGCATCTCCCCCCCCCCCCCAATTATCCATCACCTCCTGTTCATTTTAACATCACACATAAGCAGAGGGATCCACAAATGCAACATGATTTCAAACACAATTATGATAACAGAGAGCTCTAAATTTGTTGGGTGGTGGTATTCCATATCCGCCCCCCCCCCAAAAAAACACCCCTGCTTGTATAATTGTCTCTCTCAATCCTTTCCATCAAAGCTCATCCCCACCTTTTCGAATGGAAACCAAATATAACAAAAGCAGATCCAAATTAAAGAGGATTTGTCAGGTTCTGGTGAGAACATGATTAATGGTTTGCTTATCCTGACCCTAAGGCTTGATGAGAGGGTTAGAATGTGGAATAGAAATAAGGATTACACTAACACTGCCATAATGATAAACTAGGGGGTGATGGGCAAAAACAATAGGGGCTGATAAAGTATTTTATGCACACACTTCTGAGGAGAAAAGGATTGAGATCCCTGCGTACTTGAAAAATTGCTCCTCGGCGCCTTATTAAATATCAGCAGATAGCTTGAGCTAATTTGCCTACATAATATGATAAAGGCATAAAGGGGTGGGGTGAGATTGTCTGGAGTAGAAGAGTCTAAATCTGAAGAGGGGTTGCCTGGCTATGGCAAGGGTGCATGCACTGATACCGTAAGTACCTTGTAATCCCCAAATCATAGCAGGCAAAAGCAATTCAGGGGGAGAGGCAGCAGGAAGCACGGTGGGAGGTGGGGGAAAACCTTAGACTGCCCTAGCAGCCAAAATAAGGCAGTATGGATAAGGCCCACTCAGACCGAGCCTTGGAGTAATGGATATAAATGGCTAAGCAGCTAGCAGCACTTCTTCCCGTCGGTTTGAGTGTAAGGGAAACATATAATTTATTACATCTGAAACCTGGAGCAAAGAACAATTAGTAAAAGAGCTATGCAGAGCTGTGTCATGTGGTGCACAAATTGGTATGCATGGCAGAAAGAGAGAAAAAGAGACAGAGATCTATGCACGTCTTCTTCTTTTCATATCAAGGAGACAGACAGGTCGGGATTCTGCAGACGTCAGAAACAAACTGGCTGGCTCAATGGGAAGCCGTAATCACAGGACCCATCTCACTCAAAATGTAGAGGAAGGGAGAGGGACGGAGGGAAGGAGAGAGACCATGATCCCAGGAAGCCTCCTTCACAGGTTTTGCAATCAGATCCACCATCCCTGTCAAAATAGAGCAATATTACGTACTTCAATTGGATTGGGAGTGGCTTCCAGCAGGCAGCCATGCACAAAAGGGAGCCTTTACTCTGATAGCACCAAGTACCGTATGTGTCACATCCAGAAGGTAGTAGAGAAGGAAAAATGAATTTAACACCACCAGCATTATGTGTCTACAGGCAGGCAGCCACTCTGCTGGGGGGGGGGGGCTACTTAGACATAAGTGGAATGGCTCTGAAGGGAGATCATTCATGCATCAGGAAGAATTCAAGAAGCACTGCAAATGTGCTTATTTTATCTTGTTCTACAGACGCGGGTGGCGCTGTGGTCTAAACCACTGAGCCTCTTGGGCTTGCTGATTGGAAGGTTGGCAGTTCGAATCCCCGCAACAGGGTGAGCTCCCATTGCTCTGTCCCAGCTCCTGCCAACCTTGCAGTTCTAAAGCATGTCAGTGCAAGTAGATAAATAGGTACCACTGCAGCGGGAAGGTAAAAGGGATTTCCGTGTGCTCTGTTTCTGTCACAGTCCTCCATGCGCCAGTAGCGATTTTGCCATGCTGGCCACATGACCCGGAAAACTGTGGACAAATGCCGGCTTCCTCAGCCTGAAAGCGAGATGAGCGCCGCAACCCAATAGTCGCCTTTGACTGGACTTAACCATCCAGGGGTCCTTTACCTTTTACCACTCAGATGCCTGTGGGTTTCTGAGCACGCTCCCCTCCTGCGGTCTGCAGCAACTGCTTTGTGGGAAAACAAAGGGAAATGACATGAAAATAAGCTGGGAAGTGTGGGATAATACAATGGTACCTCAGGTTACATACGCTTCAGGTTACATACGCTTCAGGTTACAGACTCCGCTAACCCAGAAATAGTGCTTCAGGTTAAGAACTTTGCTTCAGGTTGAGAACAGAAATCGTGCTCCAGCAGCGCGGCGGCAGCAGGAGGACCCATAAGCTAAAGTGGTGCTTCAGGTTAAGAACAGTTTCAGGTTAAGTACAGACCTCTGGAACGAATTAAGTACCTAACCCGAGGTACCACTGTATAATACTTGCTTGACACAACCTTATTCTAAGCTCCTGACAAACAAATGATTAAGCAGGACATCTGGAAGTGACCTAAACCATTATTGTCTGGCTTTGGCCTGGAAAGCTAACTGGGGTGTTGGGAAGATAGGGTACTTGTGCCCAAATAATAGCAGCAAGAAGAAGTGGCTCTTCCAATAGAATTTATTGATTAAGCACTGCAGGAAGATGGGTTTGTGTTCAAAGAAGTATGCATTAACCGGGATCTTTTAATATATTAAAGCCATTTTGCATTTACTTTAACGAGTGCTGCCTGTAACATGGTTTCACACTGCATACAACAGAGGTTGAAGCTTTTCATTTACCACCCACGGTCTTCAGAAAGGGGGGGTGGAGAGAGAATTGCACACAGAACACAAGACCTAATCTGTTTCTGATGCAGCGTTATAAAAAAAAAAAAAAAAAAGGCAGGCAAGAACTGGAAACTTTTCCCAGGAAACAGCTGCTCCGGTTGGCAAATAAATAAATGGCTTTGTTAACTGCTGCGCTGCAGAGCTAGCCCATAAATATCCTTCCATAGCAATTATCGCCAGGATTAGTAGATAAATCTTTGACATGCTTCACATTTAGTCGTTATAGTGAAGCTATTTTCAAGTGGGTCACAACTAGAGAGCCAGCACAGCATCTCAATTCTCTGTGGAGCTGGCAGATGCATTCCTGTCATACGCTGTTATTTGATTGCAGGCCCTTTGCTGGAAATGGAAGTATAGAGTTATTGGATCTGGATGCACCATGCTTGAGGTTACATTGCAGAGAAGATGGTGGGGGGATCCCTAATGAGAATCCGCTTAAGTGACCTATAGCAGTTCAGCTGCCACACTGAGAGGCTTTGGACAATGATCTAGGAGGTAATAGCTCTGAAGAAGTGACATAATTTCAGGATGTACTAGACGGAAACTCATCTGGTTCACTGCTGCCTGAGAAAGCAAACTTACAGGGACAGAAAATCCTGTTCCAACATTTATATTCCAACTTCTACCCTAAATAATTCCCGCCAGTCCAGTGAACTACAAGGGTACAGGAGAGCTTCACCTTCCTGACAATTTATGCATGTTCTTGACATTCTGTGTATTGATATAGTTCCCATGAAATACAGCACAGTCTTTCTAAATATACTGGGTCCAAATGGTGCTCTAAGGCAGCCTCCTAATAGAAACATGCACCAAGAAGGAGTTAGCATACAACTTTGCTCAGCAGTTCAGTTGCTCAAAGGAAAGAGTACCGGTATTACTTTAATGAGAATTTACTACCACCAGGCCTTGCAAAGAGCAAGGGAATGAGTATGTTTTTCACTGGCAAAATATCAATACATGAAGAAAATTATGATTCTGAACTACTGTGTCAAGGAGGCTGTATGACCCACAAAGCCCTGTCCTCCAGCACTTCTCCACCACTCAGCAGCATCGTCCCCTGACTGCCTACTGGCAGGCTGGTTCTATGAGGCATTGATGCGCAGACACTGGCTTTCATGTACTGTGTGATTTCCCCCACACACTTGCAAGCCATTTTTTAGGAGAAGCTTTCTATTGGGGTAGGAAGAACCCATCCGTACTTTGTGATGAGCCACTGCACACAAACAGCTCACCATGGAGACAGCTGTCAAGTGGACCGATTTAACATGCCTTCTGTGAAGCAATTGTAACATGTAAACCAGGTCCTAGATGCATCCGTTCATATTTCCTGATTCTATCATCCTATTTTTGGTGTGCTTTGCGCCCTGTCCAACACCACAAGTGCTAATAACTGGAGACAGGCCGTTACCATGAAGCGTTTTCAAGAACGCACCACAGACACCTTGGTTCTGTCATGATAATTATCTAAACCTAATTGTAGAGTCTTAATATGGAGCAGGTGAAACCCAGTAAATGAGCAACTGGCAGACTTACCCGGCTCTGCAAATGTCTGAGCAGCGCTTTAAAATAATTTCCCAAAGACATAAGTTCCTCCATTGCCAGTCAGCGCTGCTTTCATAAGCCTGTCTCCGTTGTAAACAGAGCAGACGGGCAAGCACAGAAATAGAACGCCTCAAAGGGAGGGTGTGATTCTCGTGTCTTGCTTTAATAACAGTATCATGCCTGGTTTTGAAGTGGCTCTGACTTCCAAGCAGACGTCCTGAAGGTGCCGTCAGGCGGCTGAATAACAGCTAGTGTGTTTGAAAGCACGCCAGTTTGATGGCCGTTAATTGAGGAACTGCAAGAGTCCACCATGGTGCGGAGGCAAATTGCACAAAGGGGTGAGCCGCTCTCGCCAGCGCCTTACAACGAGGAACAGCAGAGGGAGCTGTCAATCTTTGCAGAAACAAAGCTACCCAGCAGCATGTCAAATGCTGGCATTCCTCATCATCCGGTGGTTAGCCAGTGGTTTATATAGGCTGGGAGCAAGTCTTAGGCATCTCTTTGTTTCTCTGGTTTTTCATGAGTGTTTCTCCTTCTCTTATTCCTTTTTCCTGGGCATCTGAAACTGACTGTTTGTTCATCTGGTACTCAAAGAACCTTATGCCAGCAGTGGCAACTAAGGGAGCTGTTCATGTTCTTGTTGCCCTTGGGTCAACAGGGGGCTGTCTTATTCTACTCATAAACTGTGCATGACACATAAACTGTGCATGATTGTTTCTGGCTCTTAAATGCAAGTGCTCCTTCCACCTTTTCTCTCTGATGCAGCCCCAGGAAAGCAACCTTGGGAGAGTATTGCCTGATCTGTGATGCAATTGAATGGAGCCATTGTGAAGGCAGGATGGGGTGGGATGGGAGTTTTTAAGCACTGCAAAGTGAATCATTTTAATGCCACACACAGATTTATTCCTTGTCAGTTCGATGCTGTGTGAGACATGGTACAGATCATTCCTCTCTTCACTTGAGTGCTAATTTGCCCAAGGCAAATTCTTTAAAATTGAGCTCAGTATTAAATGACATGATAGTGCAAAGAATGTAGGCACTAAATCAGGGGTGGGCCCACCAAAAGAAAAAGAAAGAAAAAAGATTTTAGAATAATTAGGAAATTACACATTTGAAATTATACCCCAACGTCTATGTTTTTTGCAGGGCGGTGGCAGTTCGTACACCCCACCCCCAAGAAACAGCATTTGAAGTTTATGGTAATCAACAGGCACTGAAACCAGCAAACCTCAGGGGCAAATATGTGAATTTGCTAATGGCAAAACCCTAGATGAAAAGAAAGGAGAAAACCACTTAGTGTTGTTAAACCAGGCAGATAATTGTAGCAGATGCTTTCTCTAATATAGCCTTTTATTCTGTTATATTGAATTCTTTGTATGGGTAGAGTTTTTTCTTCTTCTTCAGTGACTGATAAATGTGCTTGTGGGTGGAGAGACAGATGAATACATTGCAAACATAAGCATATCACTCAAATAAATTTATGCACTCAGTCGGTCATCTCTACAGCAAAAAAAAAAAAAAAAAAAAAAAAAAAAACCCAAAACCCCACAACCTTAAGAAATGTAGTGGGTTTTTTCTCTTCCATTTTCAATAGCCCTATTCCAGCTTTATGCTGCTTCTCTGCTCACCTGAATCTAAAAGGCCACATAAAAATAACAAGGATAAGGAATAGGTTGTGGGGTGTGTGGATGTCACTAATGTGCCAGGGAAAAGCATTGGCCTGAGAAAGTTTGTGGGTGCTAGACTCCCTTGTGCAGTGTTCCCTCAGCTTCGTCTCCTCTCCCCTCTCCTTGCAAGTCCCCTGGGCAGCTACTAATGCTGACTCTGGTCTCTGAGCTGCCCCCTACCACCCCAAAGAGAGGTGCGTCCCAGAGGCACCATTTGCCTGTGGAGCGTATAGCTAGGCCTGCTACAATAAACAACTATGCAAGCCTTTGTGAGGCAGAGATGCAAGAGGGCACCAGAGGATGGAGGGAAGGAAAGAAAGACAGAGGCCAGTGTTGCCTGTGGCAACCCAGACCATCATTCAAGGCACTCCAGGGTGCCACAGCCACACTGGTTGGAAACCACTGCAGTAAGCTATAGAGACTCAGAGCCATGGCTGGGGTCTATTTGGGTCCAAAGCTACAGCTATGGGAGAATCAAGGCTCTCTTGGAGTGTTATGCTGGGAGCTCACCATTCGCAGGCTCAGGCTGTGTTTTTATGTCTGTGTGTAAATAAACCATATATCATAAATACACCACAGTCTCTGCTGTCCCTCATTTTCAAGGGAAACATGAACCAAGCAAGGGTCAAGAACAGTAGCCTTACAGAAGTCAAAAGCAAAAGGGACACTGCAGGAAAAGAGAGAAATGCCAGAGACGAATTTATTAGTTATGTATCTCAGCACAGTGTCTGTAATTCAGAATAATTGATTTATCAGCATCACTATTACCCATGTCTTTTCAACATGCTTAACCTGGGAAGAAAGCAAGGCGAATGGATTACACACAGTTTTATAGGAAATGCTATAAATCATGTTTTGAACATATCCTCAAAACCACCTGCTGCCTGCTACATATGTGCAAAGGCACCATAGAATGTTCCTGTACAGGAGAGTGAATGATAGAGTTTCCCATGAATACATGTGTATATTGTATCCTATGAATACATGAATACATGTGTAATTCCACCTGTGTTGAACAAATTATCTCTAAGAATCCAACCCTCTACAAAGAATCAAGCTACACATAAAAATGAACATTAGACTAACACGTATGGCTTCGCCCTACTGACACATGCCCCCATGTTAAGCACACTGCTTTTTATGCTCGCAGCACCGCTGTGAGTTGGCTTAGGCCAAGATCTTGTGCAATGTCCCAAGTCATCCAGTACGTTTCACAGTCTCATTTTGTTAAACCGATTTGTCTCCTGAATATGCACAACTTTTCACCCACTACACCTGGTTTGTAGGGGAAAGTGTTGTAGCTCAGTAGTAGTGCATGCCATGTGTGCAAAAGGTCCCTCACATCTCCAGGTAATGTTTGAAATGACTTCTTTCTGAAACCCGAGAAAGCCAAGCCATTGCCAGTCAGTGTAGTAGAACTTATTGAGCTAGATGGACTGGTGATCTGACTTGGTACAAGACAGCTTCCTATAGATCAGGGCTGTGGAACCTTTGGCTTTCCAGATGTTATTGGACTACAACTCCCATCAGCCTTGACTCTCGGCCATTCCATCTTGAGTTGATGGAATATGTAGTTCAGCATCATCTGGAGTCCCAAAGCTTCATCACCCCTGCTCCAGTGAAATGCCCATTTCATCCTCTCTACAAGGGCAGAGTGAGGAGCCATCATATGATTAGATATCTACATGGAACACCCACATCATATAAATGTTATCTGCATGGTGGAGCAGAGAGGTTGGTAGCTTCCTATATTTCACATCTGCACATCCAGGCTCAATAAACCTCCTGGGTTTTTTGCCTGGAACAGCAAAAACAGAAGATTGCACGTTTCCAAAATAAATCTCGTCTTAATTATACGGTATGACAAATTGATTTCACAATGCAATAATGGGCCAGTCCTGATGCACGCAAAAGAGTTGGCAGGATCGATCTGCATTTTATCTGAGGTGATAGGATTATGCGCTGCCGAGTTGTTTGAATATGTTCATTGTACTTATAAACTGTGAAGCGCTACAATATTTTCTGCCAATATTATCAGTGCACAGTCGTTTTATAAGCTGCGATTGTTTGAAACCTGTATTTAAAAATTATGCCGAAAACACTGTTGGTGCCCCTAAATAAACAGACCCTGACTTGTTTCCAGGAATAGATTCCTAGATTCAGAAGAAGAAAAAATCACTAGTTTTACCAAAGTCACGAATTTACAAAGAAGCTATTTCTGCTTTTTAAATGTTTGTGCTGCTTGGTACCATCATTCAGTGCTAAACTGCTAGGTAACAATGTTTAAGCACGCTTAGTAAGGTCGGAGCTAATTGGAAGGGTTTTCCATCAGAAATACCAAGTATCATTCAAAGTCCTGAAGTCTATTTCAGGATCAACAGTCCTTGATGCATAACCATATTTCAAGTGCAGAGAAATATATTGCAGAACAACCCAGTAGTGTCATAGCCATGGTTCAGTGGTAGAACATCTGCTGTACATGCAGAATATCCCATAGTGGGGTATGAGAGCTGGGGGGAGGAATCAAATCTGACAACCAATGTACCCCTTTGGTTTCAGATAGTACATGAGTAAAGGTAAAGGACTCCTGACCGTTAGGTCCAGTCGTAGAAAACTGTGGGGTTGCTGTGCTCATCTCGCTTTACTCGCCGAGGGAGCCTGCGTACAGCTTCCAGGTTACGTGGCCAGCATGACTAAGTCACTTCCGGTGAACCAGAGCAACACACAGAAACCCCGTTTACCTTCCCACCGGAGCGGTACCTACTTATCCACTTGCACTTTGAGTACACGGGTAGATGACTCTAAAAAGCCAGGACCTCCGTTTGCAAATCTGGTGGTTGGTTCTTAATGCATTATCTTGGTTGACTGCTGAGGTATCAGACTCTTTAAAGTGCAATACAGTGGTATCTCGGGTTACAGACGCTTCAGGTTACAGACTCCACTAACTCAGAAATAGTACCTCGGGTTAAGAACTTTGCTTCAGGATGCGAACAGAAATTGTGTGCTGGTGGCGCGGCAGCAGTGGGAGGCCCCATTAGCTAAAGTGGTACCTCAGGTTAAGAACAGTTTCAGGTTAAGAACAGACCTCTGGAATGAATTAAGTTCTTAGCCCAAGGTACACTGTACTACAATTTAGATTGCAATACCAGCTCAGTGCCCTCACCTATTATTATTATTATTATTATTATTATTATTATTATTATTATTATTATTTAAAATGAGTCCAAGAAAGAAGCAAAACACAATCGAGCAATCATGCTTCCAAATACTAGCTACAATGTCTCTTTTTAAAAAAAATAATAATATTTATTAACAGTTTAGAGGCTACAAAAGAAAGAAAAAGAATTAAACAAAACAATACAATACAATACAAAAACAAAAACACTACATAACACTCACACTAAAACATTGAATTAACAAGACAAAACAAAAACAATTTAAAATACATCCAATAATTTCAATATCTTATTTTTCATTCACTTGTTTCAGCGACCTCCTCACACCTCCCTTTTTGTGTTCCACTTCAATTAACTGTTTCAGCAATTCCTTTCCATCTTCCACTGTTTTCTGTCTTGTAATTTGTGGTTTGAGGGTCCGACCCCCGCAAAGTGAAATGAAGACACAAGGACACGTGATATAAGGTTAATGGGATAGAAAAGGCCACAACTTTATTGGTTACAGCAATGAAAAGGTATTGGCTTAGGCATTGGATCGAAACAAGTGGGTTTATTCACCAGGGGTTCATCACCTGTTGATGCTAATCCAACTATAGGCTCACCCCTGCTGTCACCGAGGGTCGTGCCATGGCCTCCCGCCAAGCAGGCATCGGACAGAATACACGACCGCCAGATTCCTTTAACGGAATACCCCTAAAAATTGAAGGCATAGGCGATGGCCACACCTAGCACTTCGACACACCACAACACATTATTCCAATGCTTAACCTACCCACCAATACCACAAAAGTTGTGACGATTGCTACGAGGTAGGCGACAAAACCAAAAAGCCTATTGCCAAATGGAAAAACTCCTACCAGGCCCCCCGGGCAACCAGGGCGACCAACCTAAGGTCCATAGCAAGGCCAATGACCTAAGCCCTAACTAAAAGGGAGTGGAGGGTGGGTGACTCGTGACGGGACGACGACGAGGAATGAGGCCAGGGAAAGGCTGGCGCTGCAGCAAAAAGGCTGCTGAACACGTCCCCACCACGGCACCTGGTTGGGTGGCCACCGGGGGGGGGCGTGAGCGCCAGCCAGGTGAGCTGGAGGCAGGGGGCAATGCCCCCTGCTGGGCGGTGCTCGGGCTCCCGCCCACAACCACTCCCCTCTCTTTCAGGAAGGAGAGTCTTTATCTTAAGATGTTCTAACCTTATTTTTTCCCTTTAATACATTAATAATCTATTTATACTTAGTTCCTTATAACATTTCTACTAAAGCCATATAACTTCCTTCCAACATTTTTCTAACATTCATTGATTTTACAGTATTTCCAGTCTTCTTCCACCAATTCTTCTCCCTGGTCTCGGATTCTGCCAGTCATTTCCGCCAGTTCCATATAGTCCATCAACTTCATCTGCCATTTTTCCTGGGTGGGTAAATCTTGTGTCTTCCAATACTTCGCGATAAGTATTCTTGCTGCTGTAGTTGCATACATAAAAAAAGTTCTGTCCTTTGGCACCAATTGGCCGACCATACCCAGGAGAAAGGCCTCTGGTTTCTTCAGGAAGGTATATTTAAATACCTTTTTCATTTCATTATAGATCATCTCTCAGAATGTCTTAATCCTTGGGCATGTCCACCAAAGGTGAAAGAATGTGCCTTCAGTCTCATTACATTTCCAACATTTATTGTCAGGTAAATTATAATTTTTTGCAAGCTTGACTGGTCTCATGTACCACCTGTAAATCATTTTCATTAAGTTCTCTCTTAAGGCATTACATGCCATAAATTTCATACCTGTGGTCCATAACTGTTCCCAGTCAGCCATCATAATGTTATGTCCAATGTCTTGTGCCCATTTAATCATAGCAGATTTCACCGTTTCATCCTGAGTGTTCCATTTCAACAGCAAGTTATACATTCTTGACAAATTCTTAATTTTGGAGTCTAACAATTCTGTTTCCAATTTTGATTTTTCCACCTGGAAACCAACTTTTTTGTCCAAATTGTAAGCCTCCATTGTTTGGTAATAATGGAGCCAATCTCACACTTTATTTTTCAATTTTTCAAAGCTCTGCAGTTTTATTCTGTCTCCATCTTGTTTCAGAATTTCCCAATATTTCGGCCATTTGGCCTCCATATTGAGCTTTTTCTGTGCTTTCGCTTCCATTGGTGACAACCATCTTGGGGTCTAGCTACGATGTCTCAATGCTCATGAAAGATATCCAGATTAAAGTTAGTGTGCATATTCAAGACAACTGTCTGCATTTCATATACATGCAAAGGTTTGACCGTCACTTCCCTTTCAAAGGGAATAAAGGGGTAAAACACAATGGAATCACAATATCTCCTGTGAGAAAGTATATCCAAGGCCAGGTCCAGCATGACAAACAGCAGGGCAATGCTTGCACAATGAACCATCTTAAGAATAATGTGCCTTACTTGTATCCATTGCAGGGTGTTGGACCAGATGACCTCTGGGGTCCCCTGCAACTCTCCAGTTCTATGATTCTACGAAAATTATTTAACTCAAACGACAAAGGAGAAAATAGTGTGACTGGAGAGTATATGAGTTAAAGCAAGGAATGAGTCAACCTATTTCAGTTCATTTCCAGTTGTGCAGAGCATGGGTGCATAAGGTGTGTGTGTGTGTGTGTAGCCACATTCTCTTTTGCATGCACCAGACTGGCTCCATCTCATCCCATTCATGTGGAAAATCCAAAGAAATCGTTTTTTTTTTAAAGCATGAAGAAGAAAAAATATTTATGAGGTGGTCAGAGGGCTGCCTTTCTCTTTCCTTAATATTTTACAGCTGCTTATAGCAACTAATAACTCCTCTGTGGCTGTGTAGTAAAAAGGCTACTTTAAAATGCTTCTGGGAAGCAACTGTATGCAATAATGTGCAGTCCCCCCCCCCCCGTGCCCGGGGGGATTGTGCAGAGAAAAAGATGTGTCAGCCATTCAGATATCTCTGGTAGCCTTACGAGGACACTGTATGGAAAAAAGGTGGCTGTCTTCATAGCTACCTCTTCCCCTCCCCTCCGCCCTGTTCAAAATCTCTGGGGTAGCCTTATAAGGACACTGCATGGAACATGGGGGGAAATAGGGTTGCTTCTATAGGCATATGGGAGCAGCCATTTTTTCCCTTTTGTGCAATTTCTCCAGGAAGAGACTGCACATTACAATTCAGACCCTTAAGTGGACCAGTTCACAATTACGCAGCTTCGATCGCAGATCTATGTCCTAATCTGTACATTAGGTCGACAGGGGTAAAGGGGGTGGGTTTGCTTCAAAATTTGTAGTGAACAAGAGTCCTCTGCATCCCAACTTAATGCGCGACACTAACAACTGGGAGCAGAATTCCATACTCTATTCTGCCCATTTTCAATATCCAGCATTTGGTAATAACTCCTGAAATTAATGAAATCATCCTCTCTCTTTTTGGTTTCTCTTCCTTTAAAGCTGCAGTGAGTTATTAATTTGTGAGTGTGCTTTGAGCATATGCGTGTTTGCTTGCTTCAACCCAGCTGTTACACGCTATCTATCCTATAGGCTCAGGACAGCTTACAGCTTTAAAAAATAATAATGCTAAATGCTTTAAATGAAATATGCTAAAAATATAAATATAAGCAGAAAGCTAAAATAAGATTTTGTTGGCTGTGTGGCATGAGTGAACTGTAAGGAAAACTAGGTCATGCAGGAGCTCAGAGTATTTACACAACACACATACCGAGTTCCCTTGAAATATAAAATAGAATACATTAACTTTGTGACTATATGACTATTTATCTATCTATGGTTACCATGAACCAGTTTTGGGAATATATGTTAAAAAACACCCACATGTATATGAAATAGTCATGTAAATAGACTGTATACACATCACCATATAGTTACCGGTATATTTTGATTCTCATTCCTATTTTAACAGCCTTCAATTGAATCCACTGCCCATGTAAGCCAAGAACTGGCCCAGGGGCTCAATTCCATCTTGAACATCCCCCTGAGACTACATGTCAGCAGTGGGCATGGCCAAGATAAATATCACATAACCCCACGCATGGGCACAAACTATCTTCTTTCAAACCTGCTGCAAACACATGCACACTCACTTGCCCACAGTCTGTAGTTTGGTTTGGGAATGTGTTTTTAGTCATCCTCCTAATTGCCAGAGAGGGTTGATTGCCCTGCCCTCCCCTGCCCTGAGGAATCACACACCTCTTCCCAGAGCTAACAAGCCCCACCTGGCCAGTTAGTGAACTGGGCTGTGGGCCGTTGCCTCAGCCTCCTAGAGAGCACCTCCCACTGCTCCTTACGCCTCAGAGCTCTCTGTGTTCAGGGAGAAAGGGGCCCCTCTGGCTCTAGTGATGGGTCTTGTTGCTCTTGTTCCTGTGCACTGACCCCTATCCCATTGCCATCCTCCGTACTTTCTGCACCATCTTCTCCTTCTCCATCCCCAGCTTGCCCCGGTGAGTCCCAGTCATGGCCAGTGTCATGGGCCAAGAGTCAACTTCGCCTGCTGAACAGTAACCTGAAGAGGGAGAAGGCAGAGTGACTCTACCTACAGCTGATCAGCCTTCAAGGACACAGAGGAGAAGGCACTGATGAGAACCAGCTAGCTTCAGCCTTCTTAAGCAGAGCTTCCGGCAGTAGTCAGATGCTGGAAACAAAGTCTGTAGTTCCTGGCCTGGCCTTGCTGCTTCCTGCTCGTCTTGACCCTTCATCATCAGATTCCTGACACCTGGACTGTCTGACCACATGGATTGCTGTTTGCCCAACCCTAGGACTGGACCTGACTTTGAATGCTGACTCTGCCTCCAGACAAGTACACCTCAGAGACTCTTCGGGTTGGTTGGTTGGTCTGCCACTCCACTGTGTGTTGCTGCTTTGCTCTGACACCTACAGCTTTTGCCAGGATTCTTTTCCTCCTTCCCGTTGTCCTATCACTTCATGACAACCACCTTTTTGGCCAGCTTAATTTACACTGGGTTCATAGGTTACATGACTGAGCGGAGAAGGTTACAGTCCAGCCTATGTCCCCCTGCTCTGGTCCTGCCCTCTGCTGTGCCCCCAAGAATGTCTCCTTTTCACAGCTTATGCTAGTTTAAGATCCACCAGTCTTGGGTCACCTGGCTGGTCCCAGCTCATCTGAGATATGGAGGATATGTCAGAGTATATCTGGCCGAGTCAAGGATGGGGAATTATACCAGCAGAGCTTGGCTGCCCTGGGAACCTAGGGACCAGCTGGATCCTAACTGTGCTCATCCTGGCAGACCTGGCAGACCTGGCTATAAGGTAGCAAGCACCCTTTGTCAGTTAAACATGGCAGAGGACATCTACTTTGTAAGATTTGTGTGCAGGAGGAAGGGACAATGTTCAGACTTGTAAGAAAAAAGCATGAAGAGTACGAGCACATGTTTCAATCTTTCATTACTATGCTTCGGAGATGTATGGGGTGTTAGGGAAAGTGGGGAACACATTGCACTCTTTCTGTGATAGCTTGTCCACCTATGGTTCCCACCCTGCACTCCGCTCTCACCTGTGGCTCCCAGAAACTGTAAGCATGAGACAGTGGCCACACACAGGGTACAGCTTCAAACAGCTGGCTGAGGATAGCCAATAGGTCTCTAACCCTTGATAAGTTAAGGACTTTCCCTGCATCTTAAGACAGGCTGAGGTGGATTGAGCAAACAACACCAATAGTGGGCCCAACAATAGAGAAGGCAGTTTCTGCACGCTGCAGAGGAAAGTGAGGGGCAGATGGGGCTTGTCCACCTGGGAAAGGAGCCCATCTTGAAGAAGAAAAACTCTGATCCTAAGCCACCCCCGCTTTGTGGGATATCTTCAGGATTAGAAAACCCTACACAAATCTGGATGAAGTCCCAAATATGGTTGGATGGAGCCTTGTACACGTCCTTCTAGCAACTCCTGCAGCCAAGCTGGTGCCAAATGTATCGCTCTCCTTTCCTTTGGACCACATCAGCAAGACTGGGGGGGGGGGGGTCTTGTCATCTGGGCAACCGAGGACCTCCATATACATTGCCCAGGTTTCCTCCCCAAAGAGGTCACTTTGGTCCTGCTAATGCAACAGTTTGGCTTCACCCCTGGAGGTGTATTCCATTGTCTCTCAAGGCAGGTGGATGCAAACAACTGTGCTTGAGTTTGCAGCATTCTTTATCAGTATCTCCTAGATTTCCAAGTTCCTAAGGTCTAGCAACTCTATTAATAGATCTCTCTTTTAATTTATTCTGCAGAGGAGCTTGCCAAATTATGAAGGAAACAAATGGATTGAAGCAAAGGCTGATGTTTGAACTGTTATATCAGGTTTTCAACAAGAGAGTGTCTGCTTTGGCAGGGAAAAATTACATTTTATGGAAAGGTCTTCCATTTACATTAGATATTCATAAATCCGGGAGGGGAGGGGGAGTTCTGAAAAATGGGCAGTTCAGATTATAACTCTCAATGTTATCCACATGTGAATTACTGTAAAATGAGGAATAAATATGAGTGAAGCACTGCTGTAGCAGCTGAATAAATCATCGACTCTGTCTTAATGCTTAATGGTTTATGGGTTTATCAAAGGGAAAGGGAAGCAAGTCTTCAACATAGCGTAAGAAACTCTGCAAGGACAGCTGCTGTGTGTCTCTCCTTTGTCTTTCCAGATATGTATTCCTGTCCTGTGCACACTTATATCTGTAGGGTGAAGTTGATCTGACCTTAATGTAGAACAGGGGAGAAATCCTTTGTGTCTGCCGACATGGAAGGAAACTACGGAACCATGAAATAAACTGTAGCACTGTGGCAGGAAACTTCATTTATTTGACATTTTTAACTGGCGAAAAAGGAGCAATCAATGGCGTACATTAGAATGCTGTCGATCTGCACACACACACACACAAAAATGCACAGCTACATCTTGTTCTGCCTTTCTACCACTCTCATGTGATTTGGATGTCTGCTCCATGCAAAGGACATTAGCTTGATCCATTTAAGTTATCCTATCATGTAAACCATGCAGAACGTAACATTAAAGTAACATTAACATATGTTACTATTGTTGTTTTATAGCTCTCGTCTCCAGTTTCCTTCAAACAGCAAGCATATGTATAAGTGAAAACATTGTGTGCCTAACTGCTGAGTGGTAAAATGAATGGACACAACAACTATCTGGGATTTAAATGACCACAACTTTTAGATGTAGGAAGCTTTGGCATAGGAATTGGGCGTGTATCCCTCTCAGCTTCCCCTGCTGGGGAAACTGAGGCATGACAGGGTCTATTTGGGTGTGGGTCCATCACAAAATGCAGCTTTAGGCAGATGGCCCCCAAATGCTGAGGGAAGCTCTGTGGCCCGCTAGCCCTACACACTTGGCTCTTTGGACAGAGACTTCCCTCCAGACCCCTCTAACGGGGTACCCTGTTAACATCAATGAAGGGGACAGTCACCACTTCACCACACCCCAGTTGGATGAAAGACTATAGGATTCCACCCAGGGCCTAAACCACCAAAGCTGTGACTAGCTCTATGGAGAAGGTGAAACTTGCAGAGCAGGGAAAAATTCTTCCTGGCTCCAAGTATGGCAACTGTCAAAAAACCACAGCAAATCCTGGCTAGCTGAAAAGAAAGGGTTAAAGCAGTAATCAACTATTAATGCAGGGAGGGGAAGGGTGGAGGACGCTCCAGGCCAACTGGATGCTGAGTGGTCGGCCAGGCTAAGAAGATGGCCATGCCCCACCCCTAGGGCCACTGCAGATTGGTGCATTTGAAGGATGGGATTGGCGGGAATGCGTGAGCTTCCATGGTAGCCAGAGGAGATGGGGAAACATTCTAAAATGGTGCTGCATGTCTGGGCAAAAGAGGAGGTCCCATGATGGGCTATCGGCAAGACGGTAAGTGGCCATTATAGAGTGGATGTCTGAAGAGATGGATGGCACAGAAAGCTATGGAGAGGATCTATGGCAATAGGCAGCAGAATATCTGCACACCTGGGACTGTGGGTGGATGGCCATTGCCGCATGGTGCAACAGGCAGGTCACCATCTTCTGGCATCTTCTGGCATGGCTGAAGAAGGTGAGGGTGACCTGGTGCCGCCCATCTCCAGCCATGTCAGGCTCCCAGTGCCTGTTTAGCCAATCAGAAGCAGGGGCTTGGGGGCTGCAACCAGCCTGCCCGTAGCCTATTTAAGGGGGCAGCCAGATGCAGACTGCACCCTTGGCTGATCACCACTTGCCAGGGCTAGCTCAAGTGGCAGATAAGGCACTGGGCTGGATCCTTAGTCACAGGGGTACCCAGTTAGAGGGGTCCAGTAGGGGTTACTCTGTGCAGGAGTCCACTGGAGGACTGATGGGCCAAGACACCTGTCCCAATGGTGGCCTGTGTGGGATTGTGGCATCCAGTCCATGTCAGGGGCAGCTCCCCAGCAGAAGTTCAACCTCAACAGTTCCTATCATGTAACAGGCAGGCTGCCTGATGCTGGATACATTCCTGATGTAATCAATAAGGTTTTGGCCCAATTCAGCCCAATGCCAGTCTCCTGTGTTCATTCTTGTGGCCCTTACTTCATCTGCCACTGCCATTATCCTACTGTACCGGCAGTGGTTGATGCTACCGGCAAAGCACAAAGGGAGAGAAGGATGGGCCCAGCACCATTCTTCCAACACACAGGTGGCTCTGGTGCAAATGAAGTCCTCTGTGTAAAATTTGACCACAGTGATTTTTCTCATTCTATTCTGCAAAACCAGGAAAAATCCCGAGACAATCTGAAGAGTGCCTTGGAGGTCTGGCCTGAAGTCTATACTACGCCATAAGTCATTCGTCAGAAAGCAGAAGTGAAGAATAGGAGTTCAGCATTAAATACTTCAGGAATCTGGACTTTAGGAGAACTGGTGTTTGCTTCAAGTTATGTATTCTGTGCTTGCTCCAGATTCGGAATCCAATTAACTTTCAAGCTATTGCTTGTTCCACAGGTTCTGTGTAGTGCTCTTTCTTCACTCCAGTTCCCAATTATCCCAGGTACGTTAAGCTCAGTGCCACTGCACTCGGTGTAACAGCACTGAGCATTCAGACTCTGAGAACAGGAGCCCTCTGCATAATCAAGGGCCCAGATTATACTGGGCTCCTGATCATAGGAATGATTCTGCTTGCATTCATGTGAATATGAGAAAAATCCCTCTTTGCTCTTGCAGCCCTTATGAACACTGAAGCTCCAGGATAGAGCTGAAGAGGGTGTTGAAGTAGGCCTGGTGCAAACAGCCCAATGCCCCTTCTTCACTTTCTTCTCCCATGTGCATTTGGGCACCTGAACAGAGCTAATATCTTAAGAGCTTTCTACTTCTCTATTTAACTGCTCTGCAGCCTCCCCAGATGCCCATGCTTCAGCTGGAGTTGAGGAGAAGGCATCATGTGATAAGTCCTCCCATAGGGTCTTTTTATATCATGAAGACTTCACAATTAAGGAGCTTGCAGAAGACATGAGAAATGTTTACTGGAAACAGGGCTTTTTTTTCCCAGCCAGAACTCATCAGAACTGAGTTCCAGCACATCTCAGGGGGTGCCATTGACATTATAAGAGAACAAGCAAGGTGTTCATGGTGAGATCCGGCACCTCTTTCCCCAGAAAAATAGTGCTATTTTGGGCCACCTCACAATGAGAATGAAAGTTCAAAATTCCATACCCACCAAAATTCTAAATTGCCCTGAGAATGAAGCAAAAACCAACAACCTGCAGACTCTTTCACAGAGGATCAAAACTTGCAATGGAGGATAGATTTTGGCACAGCACACACTTCTTGCACTAACACAGAACAGGACATGGGGAGATGCTGTTCCTCTAGTGGGCATCCCTTAGCTGTAATTATTCACAGAGTTAAGTGTGCATAAGTCCATTACTCTCAGCAGGTGGAACCTCAAAAGACCCAGCAGGGAATTGATAAACCTCCTGCTCTGGTTCCCTGCCTAAACTCCAAGGGGTCATGTGTTTGACAAGCTACAGTGCTTCTCCGGCAGCTGACATTTGGCTTTGTGGCTCACAGAGTTGTGCTGGCCCTCAACAGAGCAATCAGATGACGGATAGAGTGTGCAGCAGCTACAATACAAATTTATCTCCCCACACAGTCAGTGTTAATTTTTTGCTCATGTGACTCAGCACCATTAAAAGTGTTCTAGGCTGACTACTTAAATAGCCAAGCTAATAAAGCTGATAGATTTTCATGCCAATATTTTTGGAAGGCATCTTCCTCAGATCCAATGCTTTCGTGCAAGCTGATATTTCTTTTCCTGATATTAAACGGCTAGGTAGCAGTCAGGGATAAATGATTAGTGGGTTTTGCCCAGTTTCAGCAGCCACCTGTAGTCACAAAGTACAGAAAAAGCTGCAGAGTATTCTGTGCATAATTTACAATAATGAGGTTCAGTAGCAAATTAGCAATTGACCCATTAAAAAAGCTCCCCCCCCCAGCATTCCTGAATACGCACTGCCCCCATCCCCACCCCACCGCTCCCAAACAAAATTTGTAGAAAGCAATACTTAGTGGAAGGTAATGGTGTTTGGCCATGTGAATTGCCCTCTGGAGTTTTTAGCATGGTTAAGAGACCAGTTATTCACTTACTAATGGCCATAGAAGTGAAAATGCTTACTTGATTATACTGTATTTTAATTACAACAGAGTCTAGTGAGCTTCTAAAGACTGCTTATCTCAGCCATGTTAAGAGCACAGAAATACAGAAATAGAAATCTTAACCAATTATTTGCCAGTTCTGAGAATAGAGACAGGGTCTTATTTCCATCTTAAAATATCTATAGAAGTGCAAGGCAAGGAGTGACAGACCTTTCTATGTGATTATACCCTATGCAGCATAGAGTTAAGCATGTTTAAGTTCATACTGGAAGGAAATACATAGCGCTTATCTCATTACCTTAAAATAAGTTGATACATAGAAAGTCTGCTACTTATTTGCAGAAAAAAGTATAAAACAGGATATATATATTTTTGTTGCTTTTGGCAGGGTACCTGATGTCGTGGGTAGAGTAATGCATGCACTTTTTACATTTCCTGAATGCATCTTTGAAATCCATACACATTAATTAAAATGCAATCTGTGTCATGAAGTACACACACACACACACACACACACACACATATTAATATGAATGCTAGAAATTTGATTGTGACACAGAAATAGAGACAACTTTCACACTGTAAAAAAAGGAGTGGGCAGAAAATAGATTGCAATCTGTTGGCATATATACAAGTAATTTGCAGTAGATCAGCAAGGATTCTGAATCTTAGCATTTTAACAATAACAAGAAAGTCCCCTCCCCTTCTAGGTTAGAATGATGAGATAAACTTTGGAAAGAGGGGACCAGGAATAGTGTTGTTGTTATTGTTGCTGTTGTGCATGACAGGAGAGCAGCCTACAGGTCTGGTACTAAAAACAAATTCCTGGGCTGATCATGTACTCAGAGTAGGGATGTAAGATGCCATTGCTTTTTGCCTTGTGTTCATTGTACTCAACAGTGTTTCTGTTCTGCTGCAGTTCACCTTCTGCCAAAAAATTACTTCATTCACTTCACTGTGGCAAAATTATTTTACTTGCATATTTTATATAATAAATTACATAAATCATGTGAATTATCATGATGTTATTCCACCCCATTAATTCTGGCGCAAGGCAAATGGAGGTAAAATGAAATCAATTATGTGTTGTTTGCAGACTAAAAGCCACAACAGCAAGAAACGCCAGTCGTAATCACTGGATCAATTTTCATTCCACACATGGAACCAGAAAGTGCACATTGTCAATTCCTGCTTCAGTTTCTGTTTTTGTCAGAATTCTCTGACATTCTCAGAGGCACTGTGTTCCTTAATTCTATGGGTATGTTCCAGTCCCTGGTCATGGTTTTGCCCTTGACTGGTAGAGCTTCCTGTTTGGGGTTAGGAAGCAAATTCTGAAAACCTGATGTTTGCTCTGCTGTAAAGTAAATAGCCTTTTGATTCAACCAGTGTGTTGATATAGCAAATATATTTTGGGGAAACTAGCCTGTTAAGATATATAAAAGTCTGGCATGTTGTTTTTATGAGCAGTTAATAGATGTCCTCCAGCAAATAGTTACCTATATAACCAGCTCAATCATAAATTGAGAAAATGATATGGGCAGAGATGAAAGAAGATGTCAGTCAGAAAGGCCAGCTGGACTGTCAAAAATGCACTTGCACATAAACACCCAGATGCTGCTTCTGCTGGGAGATTTCAAGATGTGGCATATGGGCGCCGAGTGCCACAGTTGTCAATATTGTTGCTGCAAAAAGTTAGAGAATGGCAGGAGTTAGGCCAGCCAGGCAGGGAAATTACATTGCAATCGGGTTTACAATTGTACATGCCACCCAACTGCTCCATTTAAAAATAAAATAGGCTTGATGTGGGCACAAAGATAAAGGGTGACAGTATTAAGTGTTGGGGAATTCAGGTATCCAAGTTCTATCACCTAGTTATTCATTTAGACTGGCCACTAATTATGCCAGCGCAAGTTCAAACTGTGCAATCAAATAAATAAAACTTAGGTTACTACTATGTAAAAAAATATTGGGTTGCATCCAACATTAGCTCTCCTAGCAGAATGCTGTTCTGGGGGGGGGGGGCAAGGAGAAAACACACCACTCATATGACTGGGGACAAGCACATGTTTGTTTAAATCGCAACATTTCTCCAGCAATGGTGAGAAAAGTGTCTGTATGAATGAAGAGAGTCTTAGTTTAGTACTGCAGCCTAGTAGGTAGGTTGTGTGAATCTCTCTCTCTCTCCCCCCCTCTCCCCCCCCTCCGTTTCATCTTTCCTCTTTCTGTTCATCCAGTTAATAATTACAGAATTACAGCAAGGGAGAGTAGAACTCAATGCATTTTTACACCAGGATATTTTAAAATCCTGTTGCCAGCTGTTCTAGCAGTGTGATGCATGATACCTGATTGTGTTACCATTTCATATCACAGAATCCAAAGTGACATGCTGACATTAACAAGATCTGACACAGCATTTGGATGAGTCAAACCAAGGAAATTTTAAAAAAGGTGTAATTTGTTTAAAAACTCAGTAGAATGCCATCAGCATGGCATCAAGTCCTCCTCCTTGTTTCTCACTTTGGAAAATGTTATGCATTTCTGGAGGTGCTTTGTGATCCCTCCATCACAACCTAGAACGGGCAGTCAACTTTTGGAATACAGATCACTACAGGGATCAAGAAGAATGAGGTGGTTGGTTTCAGCTGAAGTAATTGTATTCAGACTTAATTCAGGTAGTAGCCATGTTGGTCTGACACAGTCAAAAAATAAAATAAAATAAAATAAAATAAAATTGTCCAGTAGCACCTTAGAGAGCAACTACGGTAAGTTTGTTCTGGGCATAAGCTTTCATGTGCATGCACACTTCTTCAGAAGTGGTATCCCTGAGTGCTCACTGGAAGGACAGATCCTGAAGCTGAGGCTCCAGTACTTTGGCCACCTCAAGAGAAGAGAAGACTCCCCTGGAAAAGACCCTGGTGTTGGGAAAGATTGAGGGCACAAGGAGAAGGGACGACAAAGGACGAGATGGTTGGATAGTGTTCTCGAAGCTACTAACATGATTTTGACCAAACTGTGGAATCAGTGGCGTAGCGTGGGGGGTGCAGGGGGGTCCGGGCGCAACATCTGGGGGTTAGGGTTAGGGGGCGCAAATCCACGGGTTAGGGGGCACAAATTACTTGCCTTGCCCCGGGTGCTGACAACCCACGCTACGCCACTGAGTGGAATACAGGAGTGCCTGGCATGCTCTGGTCCATGGGGTCATGAAGAGTCGGACACAACTAAATGACTAAACAACAACAGCAAAGGTGCTACTGGACATTTATTTATTTATTTATTTATTTATTTATTTAGACTTAACTTTGTCTAGGCATCACCAGGTCTTAATTTGTTACACATATGTCTACCAGGAGCCCTTGTGTGTAAACCCACTTGTTCATTTAAACATGCCTTCTAGAGAGGAGGGGGGATCTGCTAGAGAGAAACTAAGCACTGTTTTTGAATATGTCTGAATGTGTGTGTGTGTGTGTGTGTGTGTGTGACCCAAGAAGGACATCTCCTGTATGTGAAGATGAATGAATGAATGAATTAATTTATTACGGTCATAGACCAGAAAAAACAACGATAGTTTACAAGGGGAGTAATGGTGTCAATTAAAAATTGTAAAATTATACATAAAAGCAATACACATATGCACACACACACACACACACACACACGCACACACGCACTACAATATATGTATAGACTTAAAAAATGAGGGGGCTTGTCCAGGGGTCAAGTCTTTTACTTTTTTACAGCTAAAGCCCTCCGCTTGATCGCAGCCGCAGAAAATTTGGCCACTTTCAGTGTTACTTCTGGGTTTTTATCTCCTAGTAGGATTTTCAGCCGCTGAGATTCAGATCGACCTGGAAATTTCTGAACGATAGGGGAAATAAACAGTGACCTGATATCCCCGTAGAGGTCGCAGTGTAGCAACACATGTGAAACCGTTTCCACCTCTTTCAGACCACATGGGCAGACTCGTTCAGCATAGGGTTTGCCCACGTATCTGCCCTTTAGTAAGGCAGATGGCAGTACATCAAATCTGGTAAGGGTAAACGCCCGCCTGTATTTTGCGATTTGTAAATCCAGCAAATATGGTGTTAGATTGAACCCTTTTCCATAATCTTGGATGGCTGGATATTTATCTATCTTGCTCATATGGTCCTGAAGCTCTACATCTCCTATTCGCTGGCTCACCATCCTTTTAGCCTTTTCAAAACCTGAGGCTATAAGTTCTTGTGGGGAAAGCCCCAGGCCCTTCAATTTTTCATAGAGCAACAATCTCCATTTAGACTGGAACGGGTCTAATAGAGTCAATGGAGCCACTCCCACTGGGAAAAATATGAGTTTTAGCCAGAAGTGAATCTTCAGGATCCATATCCTGGCATTGATAGAGAGTTGACCTACCTCCAGCCTAATGGCTGTGTTGGAAACACAGGTAGGTAACCCTAGTAGGGAGCGGTAAAATTTAGTTTGTACAGATTCCAGGGACTTGAGTTTTTGACAGTTAAATATCTGGGTGCCATACATCAGTTGTGGAAGTATTTTTGCGACAAAGACCTGGGAGGCAGCAGGAACATATTGACCTCCTTTTCTATAGAAGAATCTTATGATAGCTCTGGAGGATCTTTGCGCATTTGCCATGGAATTCTTAATCTGATGGCACCAGGATCCCTTCTCATCAAAGATTATTCCAAGATATCTAAAGGATGTTACTTGCTCAATAGGTTGGTTATTAATTTTCCATTTATGTCGGAGTTTTCTCTTGGAGAACACCATAATTTTTGATTTAGTGTAATTTATTATTAGGTGTTCAGCTTCGCAATACTCTGTAAGAGCTCGTAAAAGTTTTCTTAGACCCACACAAGAGAAGGAAATAAGTGCCGCATCATCTGCGTACAAAAGGACTGGGATTGGTATATTATTTAGGTTTGGGGGATGAGTACTTGCATCCTCCATCTTTCTGACTAAGGAGTTTATGTAGAAATTAAATAGAATAGGGGCAAGAACACAGCCTTGCTTGACACCATGGAAACTTTGGATTTCCTTTGATAGGTTCCCATAACGGTCACATCTAACACGGATCCGAGTGTTTTCATGTAGTCTACGGATAAGAAGCAAAAGACGTCTGTCGATGTTTGTGGCACTTAATTTTTCCCAAAGTCTGTGCCGGGGTATCAAATCGAAAGCTGATTTGAAATCTATAAAGGCTACATAGAGGGAGCCTCCTTTCTTTGAGGTGTATTTCTCCACTAGATGTTGCAATACCAGTCCTTGGTCTAAAGTTGATCTATGTGCCCTGAAACCAGCCTGGGCTTCCTTAAGGATGTGCTCCCATTCCAGCCAGTCCGCAAACTTTTCACGTAAGTGAGTTGCGTAAAGTTTGCTAATAATGCTTAAGAGACTGATTGGTCTGTAATTGGCTGGATCAAGTTTACAGCCTTTCTTGAATATGGGAACGATGATTGCCAATCCCCAGTCCTCTGGTATTATTGCTGTTTGATCTATGCTGGTGAATAGGGTGGCAAGGACTGGGGCCCACCAGTCAATATTGGCTTTGAGAAGCTCAGGGGAGATATTATCTGCTCCCGCGGCTTTTCTGTATTTGAGTGCCTGAATAAGCCTCCTGACCTCCGCAACCGACACCGGAGGCCACGCATCACCTGCCGCACACTGTGTTAGTGGCTGTGTCAAAGGCAGAGCTGAATATAATGATTGGAAAAATGCCTCCCAAGTCCCTGCAGGTATAGTATACTCCGCTTCTGAGGAGGTAGATCGCACTCCATTCGCTACCATTCTCCAGAAGGTGGCCGAGTCTCTCTCTCTGGATGCATCTATTAGGCATTTCCATTCTCTTTTCTGTGCCAGGAGTTTTTTGTTTTTAATCAGGATTTTATAATTTCGTTTATCTTCAAACCAGACCGTGGGGAGTTGGGGTAAATTGGCAGATCTATAATTCTTGTATTTTTTCAGTAAGTTTAGCTGCATGTCCTGGCATTCTTGATCAAACCAGGGTTTGGAGTTTTTATATACTGAGGATTGCCTATTTGACCTGTTCCTTTTTTCCTTCAGGGAATCTTGAAGGAGTGAAATTAACTCCTGAAATAAATTTATTTTTAATTCATGGCTTGAGGATGTGAAGATGGACTCCGGAGGATTGAGCAGATGAGACCAACAGTGGGTCAAATGGTCAAGAAGTGAGGAATTCCCTTTGGTCTGCAATAGTACCACTGACCATGGCCTCATAGTGCTTGCTTTCTCTGTGTCTCTCAGCCACCTCCAGTTATGCTCCCATTATGTGCTCTGGAAGTGAGAGCTGGACCATAAAGAAGGATGATAGCTGAAGAATTGATGCTTTGGAATTATGGTGCTGGGGGAGACTCTTGAGAAGTCCCATGGACTGCAAGAAGATCAAACCTCTCCATTCTGAAGGAAAACAGCCCTGAGTGCTCACTGGAAGGACAGATCTTGAAGCTTAGTCTCCAGTACTTTGGCCACCTCATGAGAAGAGAAGACTCCCTGGAAAAGATCTTGATGTTGGGAAAGATTGAGGGCACAAGGAGAAGGGGATGACAGAGGATGAGATGATTGAACAGTGTTCTCGAAGCTACCAGCATGAGTTTGACCAAACTACGGGAGGCAGTGGAAGACAGGAGTGCCTGGTGTGCTCTAGTCCATGGGGTCACAAAGAGTTGGACATGACTAAGTGACTAAACAACAACATGTGCTCGGATCAACGATCAGTTCTACGAGGAGCTAGGCCAGGCCATCACGAGGGCCCCAAACTGTGAGCATCTCTTCCTGCTGGGAGACTTCATCTCAGAGATGGAGACGATCATCACACATGGGAAAACTGCATTGGCCACTTAGGTGTTGGCAGCATGAACAAGGATGGACAAAGGCTGCTTTAGCTGTGTTCATACCAACCACAACCTCTGCATCATGAACATGTTCTTCTCTACCAAGGCAAAATGGCGAGTGTCCTGGAGATATCCAAGGTTACGCCATTGGCAGCAGCAGGACTTGATTGTCTCCAGGCGATCAGCACTGAAGTGTCATGTAACACAGAGCTACCACAGTGCCAACTGCAACATGGATCATTCCCTGGTGGCGAGCAAGTTCTCCGGTCAAAGAGGGCCCATAGCACAAAGCAGAAAGCACAATGCATTCCCCAAGGTTATTAGAGATAGAGACTATTCCTCAGGGTTTACTCATGAAGCCTTTCTCAAGACTGGGTATAGCTGCGAGGCAGCAGAGGCTTGAGGTCAGAAGCCTGGGCTACCTTCCCAGGTTCACGAGACCCATTTGCCCCTCAAGCATGTGCAGAAACCACCTTTTTGACTGTTGGACCCACTACAGGTCTCATCTGCTCAATCTGCCAGAGTCTGTCTTTGCATGCAGGGTCTAAACAAGTCCCTAAGATACTGAGGTTTTAAGACACATCGGCTACCCTTGCTTGGTTTAACAGGCCAGTTGAAGCCATTTCCCTGTGTTTGGCCACATTCTGACAGCTTATTGGAGCCACAGGCGAGATCTGAGTGCAGAGTGAGGATCCAAGGAAGACAAACTACCCCAGAAGGAGCACGATGTGTCATCACCTTCCCAGAGGTATTGCCTCTCCCCTAACACCTATTTGTATCTTTGAACTAAAGATTCCTACGGCTATAAGAAATAACAGGTGTCATCAGTTACCTCTTCTAGGCCTAAGGGTGTGAGCAGTGGAATATTGCTATATTGGTGAAGGAGCTCAGGCTAAAAATCAGATATGGAATACCGGTGCCACCAGGTTATTGCACTGATGCTACAGAAATTCCCTTCAGGCCTGTGGTCCAAATTGAACATTGCATCTTTGGGTGCATAGGCACTTTCTGCCCCAGTCTTCCCTGGCAGAAGTCTGTGCTCTAGTGCGCCATGTCCAAATGGGATTTCTCTCTCTCTCCTTTTTTTTTTTTTTGCCTCAAGCTTTTCTCATGAAAACCCACTCTTTGAACTGGCTGTTTTTAGCATGCCACTCAGGCCAAAACCCTTTATGTTGTTATATACTTTTTAATCTGGAAGCATTATGAGTACTAAGAGACTTTTAAGTCTTCAGATTGTTTAGGTGCTACATATGCCTGCTAATGACAGTTTACTAAGCAGAGAGCAAATTGCTATGCCAAACGCTTTCCGCAACATTTTAAATATGCAAGGACTTTATGTTTCTGATTAATTGCGGTGTATTAATTATACTATACCAAACTCGTTTCATGCACAGAAACAATGAGAAAGAAGCTTTATTTATTTATTTTTGAAAGAAAGAAAGAAAACCCAAACCCATGCACGAATTTAACGATGCAATGCAGCAATGTTGATGTTATGAATTGCATCATTTTGCTTTTTAGCTCACAACCAAACAGCATCCTTGGAGCAACTCTTTCAGCTGGAGCTCTTTTATGATTTCTATGGTAGCTTTGAATTCTCAGGAACTAATCAATCACAGGCAATTGCTGCTGGTTCAGGCTTCCTTGCAGCAGGGCCATGAGACCAGCACACAACATAAGTGGGCATCTCAAGTTAATTGAAACTTGAAAGCGGGATGCTGACCTGAATGCTGCCGCCTGCAATCTAGAACACTTTGGCAAGGGCTTGTAAAAGAGTCTCTTCATCTTATCTACCTGCAATTTGAATCTGAAATGCAAAATGCTGATCAAATATATTCATTATCTTTGCTCTTGCAGATTGAAAAGCTGGAAGTCAGAGAGGAAATTAAGAAAGAAGGGGATGTGTTTTGACAGGCTTTCCCCTATCTAAATAAAGAAAATGGTTTATCAACTTTCACCCCGCTCCTTCCGCTATTCATGTGGTTTGTAGCCTTCTTCATTTCTAGGGTTCAGGAAAAGTTGTAGTTCAAAAACCCCACCTAGAATCTCTAATCTAATCCAGGAAAATCATACACTAAAGCAACCTGCTCTTTAAGAGCTTAATTCACAGTTACCATAAACTCATTGGGAAAGGATTTACAATCTCTTTGTGTCCTGCACCTCCTGAAAAATACATAACAGAAGAAGCACCCTGCCAGAGCAGAGGGAAAACATGACTTTTCTTGTGTTCTCACACTGGCCAGCCACATAGATGCCTACAGGAAACCCACAAGCTAAAATTATTTTAACACCTTATTAATAACCACATTCTTCAGACCATCCAAGTGTCCCTATTTTCCAGGGACAGTCCTGGATTTACAGAAGCCGTCCTGGTTTCTGATTTGATAATGGAATGTCCTGCTTTTCCCTTGGATGTCCTTATTTAGTGGAGAAATGTTGGAGGGTATGGTAGGACAAACCCTATTTTCATCAGAGAAATGTTGGAGGGTATGGAGTTATACAACCCCAGAGCCAAGGAGATAAGTACTATATAACCTTTAGAAGACATCTGAAGACAGTCCTGTATTGGGAAGTTTCTTACTGTTTAATGTTTTATTATGTTTTTATATATGTTAGAAGCCACCCAGAGTGGCTGGGGCAACCCAGCCAGATGGGTGGGATATAAATTATAAAATCATTACTGTTATTAGTATGGAAAAGGATGTGCCTATTTTCACTGGAGAAATGTTGGAAGATGTGCATTTTGCCTAAAAGAGAATTCTGGGTAAATCTGCACAGTCTGCTTGGGCAGGTTAGCCAGGCATTAGTGTAAACAGCCTTGGCATTACTTTCTGGAGTGTCTGTTTTTTTAACCTGCCAAAGTATAATATTCAAACTGTTCTGGTCATGCAGTACTTAAGCCTTTTGGTGCCAGTGCAAGGAAATGTATAAGACTGGATAGGGTTCAGGATATTGGGCACAGGAGACTACAATATTCATGATTTGTGACTTAAATACATGGTTGAATCAAAGCCTTCTATTAGTTACACAAGCTTTGGCTGGTTTTATCTTGTACCACTAGAAAGAAATAGCAAGGTCTATTATTGTCATATAATGGATAATGTAATTATTATAATATAATATAATTACAGTATAGTGGTTAATGTAATATGCGATAATGGCTATGGGCTTTTCGTACTGGGGCAGTTATGCAAAGCTGTAATCGTACAAACAGCTAAGTGGGTTGAGGTCAGACAGGAGATAAACCGTAATTATCACGTACAGAGCATATGTAAATAATTATTGTTCCATTTGCATTCAGATATACTATCAAACATGCCTGAAACATCTGCTCCCTAAAGGAACCCTCCTCAATGACCAGATGCATTTTGGAGGGTAGCAGGCTTTCAATGGGCTTCCCATATCACATTAAGTACTGCTGAAAGACTGCCTTTTAGATCTCTCTGAGATAATGTTATATGCATTCACCACACACTGCATTGAGGACCAAGAATAAACAGATCCTCCAAGTGTCCCTATTTTCCAGAGACAGTCCCAGATTTATAGAAGCCTACCTGGTTTCTGATTTGATCCAGGAATGTCCCACTTTTCCTTAGGACATCCCTATTTAACTTCCTTCTGCAGGGCCTGTAAGACAGAGCTATTCTGCCTGGCTTTCAATTTGACCTTAGCCTTATCTTTTATTCCCCTTACTTCCCTCCCCCTCCTCTTTTTATGATCCCACAGCTAATTCTCCCCTGGTCTCCTCGCTGGCCCAAATAGGACTAATTTAGCCAGTTAGCCCTGGTGATCTTCTAATGTTTATTGGATGGATTTCCCCCCTAAATTGATTTTTGAATTCTGAATTTATTGTTATTCACATTTTATACTGTATTTTATGCTGTTTTTTGTTGTTCTAAATTTGTTGCTAGCTGCCCTAAGCCCAGTTTTCTGAACCAGGAAGGGTAGGGTATAAATAAAAATTTATTATTATATTATTATTTATTATTTTCATCAGAGAAATGTCAGAGCGTAGGGAGTTATGTCACCCCCCAAGCCAAGGAGATAAATGACCATACAACCTTCAGAAGAAATTCAAAGACAGCCCTGCAAAGAGGTTTTTTTTTAAAATGTTTAATGTTTTATTATGTTTTTATATTTGTTGGCTGAAGCATCCCAGTCAGATGGGCAGGGTATAAATGTTGTTGGTGTTGTTGAATAGGAGATCCCTATTTTCATCAGAGAAATGTTGGAGGGTATGCAATATATTTGTATCAGTGACAACTATGTACCACCCCAGTTCTGCTACTTTTTTGCCTCAATCGCAGTCATTGGAATACAAATTGGGCCACACTCATGACCTTCCTATGGCTGACATAGGATTGATTAGTTACTTACATCTCACGTTTCAGTTGGCCGATGCTGAAATAATGATAGCACTCTAAACCTAGAAGTCATGGAAGTAGACTAAAATGGATAAGTCATTCTGTATGACCATCAACAACATTAGAGCTCCTAAGAAAAATAAGGATTTTCTTGGTGGATTAAATCCACTTGTTTGGTCACAGTCAAAAAGAGGGTTCTGTCTTTAATGGTTATTCCATAAGATTTCCATAAGATTTCCACACCTCCCCTCCCCCATCATAAGGTCAACCAATGCCTAACCACCAAACCTTACAAAGTTGTGACAATTGCTACGAGGTAGGCAAAAACCAAATGCACCATGTCAATTTTGCCAAGTGGGAAAATTCCTACCAAGCCACTCAACGGCAACCAACCAAGGTGCATAGCAAGGCCAATGAAAAGGAAAACCTGAAAATTAGGGAGGGAGGGAGGGAGTTAGAAGAAGTGAGCCAAGAGGAAGCCCTTCAGCTCATGCCTGAGTTTAAATGGTCCCGGCCACGACCCCACCAGCCGCTGGATTGGCTGGCTGAATGATGATGTGGCCAGGATCCCCCAGGCAACGTGGGACTTCGTCCCCACCCCCAGAGGAAAGTGGGTGGCCATGCGGTCCACTGCAAGTCCTCCCCACAGAGAAGTGGAGCGGACTTGTAGAATGCTGCATGGAGGACAAGCTATCCAAGGCTGCTATGGAGGCAGCAATGTTTTTGAGTACCACTTGCTGGAAGCCACAGGAGGAGAGAGAGGGGATGTTCTTGTGCTTGAATCCTGACTGCAGGTTTACCACAATGGGCATCTGGCTGGCCACTGTGAGAGCAACATACTAGACTACAGGGCTATTGACCTGATCCCAGCAAGTTCCTCTTATGTTCTTGCTACTGCTGGCGCCACAGCACCCCCAGTGGCTGCCTTTGTAAGCAGCAGGCAAATACTGCTGCTTTGCTGTAAAAGAACTCCCTGCTGTGCCAATGTAGCAAGCAGCACAGTGGGGATCTATCGGTTGCGATAAAAAGCAGAAACATTGGATTAAGCTTGTTTTACAAGGGAAATCTTGTGTTCCTGAATGCAACTTTGTAGGGTATGACTTGAAAATATTTTATTCTTGTAGAACTTTGGAATCGATGCATTATTGGAAACCCCTTTGCCTGCCATAAGACCCTAAGCTTGCAGTCCCACAGGCTGCTGATCACCAGGGGAAGCTCCCAGGAAGTTTCCTTGTTGAACAATGGTCCTTTGATGGTGATGATTTACCAGGGGCATTGCCCTGTTTACTCAGACTGACTGATGAATACAACTCACCAGTCCTGTTGATTACCCTTGCTGTTATAGGAATGTATCCTGCAAAAGCTACTCAGAATGTCAGTGCTTTCTGTGAACTTTGTCTGGAAAATGTGCAAATCCTACGATTCACAAGGACTTGATTGACATATTGTAATACTGACTTTCCTGACTTACTGTAAAGGTAAAGGTAAATGGACCCCTCTGGGCCAACTCTGGGGTTGCGGCGCTCATCTCGCTTTACTGGCTGAGGGAGTCGGCGTACAGCTTCCAGGTCATGTGGCCAGCATGACTAAGCCACTTCTGGTGAACCAGAGCAGCACACGGAAATGCCGTTTACCTTTCCGCCAGAGCGGTACCTATTTATCTACTTGCACTTTGATGTGCTTTCGAACTGCTAGGTTGGCAGGAGCAGGGACCGAGCAATGGGAGCTCACCCCGTTGCAGGGATTCGAACCACCAACCTTCTGATCGGCAAGTCCTAGGCTCTGTGGTTTAACCCACAGCGCCACCTGCATCCCACTGACTTACTGTAACCCCTCCTAAAATGTTATGTATTTTTGATGTGTCTCTGAGGACTGTGGGATGGTGTTGTTGTTTTTTGCCATTTATGCACCAGATTTAAAACTTTAGAAGGTAGAGCACCTTTTGTCTTGGGGTTATCCTTATATTGTATAGTTAGGGTCAATCTATGTCTTCATATTGCTCAGAGTTTCAGCCACCCATCCATGTTCTCTTCTAGTAAACCCTGCTTTCAGTTTTCTGTCCCTGGCCATCTTCCAAGAGGCAGCAAGTATCCTGTGCCATCTGAGCATGCTCAGTCCTCACTGGCTTAATTTGGGTTTCCTTTTTTTCACTTGGTGTTTCTCCAAACCTGCCAATGCACCCGTCATTCATGTGGATGGTACTGTTTGAGCTACACATGACCTGGCACTAAAAGAACAGAGTTTTCTATGAGTATAGGTGAAGACAATGGAAGACAGGAGGGCCTGGCGTGCTCTGGTCCATGGGGTTACGAAGAGTCGGACACGACTAAACAACTAAACAACAACAACATATGTGATTGTTGTTCCATTTTCTCTGTTGTGGAATGGCAAACATAATATATTTGAAGTGGATGAATGTGCCACAATCACTTGTTTTGCTTTGCATGAAAAATGTCTGATGCAAAACACTTATGTAAGAAAAAGCCAAGATAACAAAGAGAAGGTCAGTCATGCTGAATAAAGCTATCTACGAAGTGAGCCACGTTAGAAAATTGCTTAGCTATTTAAGTGAACAAATAAAAAAAATAAAAAGAACACAGCATTAGTTTGGCCTCCTAGAGCTCACAGACTAATGCATTTGATTTAAAATAAACACTAATTGAAGCTTGCTTTACAAATAGTATACAAAGGACCATAGCATTTCCTTTGTCTTTGCAAAGAATAACCAGGAAGCACGAGGGGTGGGGTGGGGGGAATGGAAGAAGGAAAAGGCATGCAAGAGTCTTCACTTTCATGTACTGTCCATAGAATTATGCAGACGGAAGATCATTCCTGCCAACAGGTATTTTCCCTCCTCTGTACCAGAGCCTTGGGTGCCTCCTGAACAGCCTCTCCTGAAGCACAGAGGACCATGAGAAAAGGACAAATGCTAGCTCATCTTCCTCCCCAAGGTCAGCGGTACAGTTTTACCTTGGTTCTCAAATGCCTTGGTTCTCAAATGCTTTGGTTCTCAGACTCTGAAAACCCAGAAGTAAGTATTCCGATTTTTGGATGTTTTTCGGAAGCCGAACATCCAATGTGGCTGTTGGCTATTCTTTCCAGGGCACTTGCACCAGTCAGAAGCTGTGCCTTGGTTTTTGAACATTTCAGAAGTCAAATGGGCTTCTGGAACGGATTCAGTTTGGCGCTTTCGTTTTTTGCTATTTATTTTGTGTGTTTGTTTTTTAAGGCTTTTTCAGTTAATTTGTTTTTGTGATTGTGTGGAACCCAGTTCAGCTACTGATTGATTGATTGATTGATTGATTGAGTGACTGTGGAAATGGATAAAAGCCCCCCATCCAAACAATGCATCAGTGCACGTAAGGGGGAAAAATAATTTAATTTTTTATCATCTACAATACTGTCTTATTTTTTTATAGTACAGTACATTGATTATTGCTTTCATTTTGTGGATCAATGGTCTCATTAGATAGTAAAATTCATGTTAAATTGCTGTTTTAGGGGTTGTTTTTAAAAGTCTGGAACGGATTAATCTGTTTTGCATTACTTTCTATGGGAAAGCGTGCCTTGGTTTTGGAACGCTTTGGTTTTGGAATGGACTTCCAGCACGGATTAAGTTTGAGAACCAAGGTACCACGGTAGTGGCATTGGAATGGAAAATTTGGGCATCCCGAGATCAAATCAGAAGCTAGGATGGCTTTCATAATTCTGGAACTGTCCCTGGAAAACAGGGACACTTGAAGGGTATGCAATACTTTCATGAATCAGAAATGCACAATAGAAAGGATGCCTGGGAGGTCTGGTTTGTGCTCTTTGCTAGATCTGCTAGTGGCGCTTGCTTAGAAAATGGCAGACTTCCATGACTTTCTGCCTCTATGCCACAGCCTCACATATTTACTCCTGTCACATCGACTTTGCATTGAGTTTCTGTGACTTTTGGTGCCAATTGAGCAGAACACAAGCCTGTAATAACAGTTTCCCTTCATCATAACTACCCAGACCCTGCATCCATCAGGTTATTTTTATTATGGTTACTTCTATGATATGTAGTATTTTCATAACAAAATAAAATGGTTGTCCACAATAGCAAATAGTTATCCCTCCCAAAATCAAATTCTACAGTGCCTAGCACAATAATCGTTAGCTTCTTTGTCCATAGTTTGACAGGTGCTTTTAATTATCTGTAGGTACATCTTTCATGTCTGAAATTTTCAGAGCAAATACCCACAGAAAATAAGTGGAGATTAAAAGATTCCCTTCTTTACCACTCCAAAAGTAATGGATGTCATTCCAGGAAAGCCCCTGTATCTATAAATCTGAAATTTGGCAGGAATCAATCCCCCCAATTAGGCGATGATGCCTGCAAATTGCATCCAATTCTGCAAAAATTAAAAAAACCTAGAGGTGGTCCCTGTTCTAATAAATCAAAGATTTCCACCACAAAGAACCTAGGCCTATTTGCCTGTAGTTTGGCAAGGCTTGTACACTACAAAGGGGCACTAATGCCTGCAAATTCCATCCACTTCTGCCAAAAGGAAAAGGTTATAGCCTTTTTAAATTTTCTAATAGTGAATGGAACAGACCTCCAAATCAGGCAGCCTCTGAAATGCTCACGACTGAGGTGGGAAGTTTTCCAAAGTACCAAATCGGGGTCTGAACTGAATATGCTGGTTAGTTCCTGCCCCTTATAAAAATATAACAAATTATTTACAGTAATTTGCCAAAGGTTTTCCTGCCTCTCCCAAATGTATACCCAACCCCTTCAATTATAAGTACTGAAAGCACAAGGTGAAAACATTCTAGATGGGGGTCACTTGAAGTTTTTGGTCCTTTGAAACTTACAAATGACACAGAGCTGTCATCCAACTGATGGAATAAAGCTATATTCCACTACAGAGGAAAAACTTCCAAAGGTCTTGGCTCTCAATTCTGCTTTCAGAAATGCCCGCAATGTTATAATTCAGGTCTGTGTTGTCTGCATGTTTATAAGAACAAAAAATAAAAATAAAACAGAAAAACAAAATTTGTAACTTTGCATTTCTCATCAGATCTGACTGCTTAGAAATAGAGATGGCTGTGCCCAGATGAAAATAAAAAAGGCATATGGGTCATTTTAATAGAGCTTTGGCAGTACAGCACCTATAGTTTCCTTCTTTGCAGTTTGCAAACCTCCAAATATCAATATTACTATACACCCCATAGAAATGAGTAGAATATCAAATCTAAGAGAGGCAAGCTCTGATCTCATTGGGAGAAGCTTGTTGCTCACTGATAGAACAGGGGCTTTGCATGCATGGAAAAGTCAATTGTGCTATCCCTGGCATTGTGAGGTAAGACTAGGGAAGGGCTGGCCTAGATAGCTCATTTGGTTAGAGTATGGTGCTGAGAACACCCAGGTTGCAGGTTCCATCCCCGTATAGGACAGCTGCATATTCCTGTAGCTCTAATTCTATAGTTCTATGATTCTATTGTCCTTGTCATTTTGATTAATTTTAAATTAATTTTATATACTGTCCTTTATCAGAAGATCCCAAGGCGGTGAAAAACATTAAAAACAGTTTAAATAATATCAATAATAAAAACATAAAAATTGTCCTGACAGACATCCCTAATAGTAAAATAATCATCATAATAGCAGTCCACTCCCCCACACTTTCACAGATTATTGAATAGCCTTAGGCCTGGGTAAAGAGAATGTTTTTTGCCTGATGCCTAAAGAGATGTAATGATGGCACCAGGCGAGTCTCTCTGGGGAGAGCATTCCATAATCAGGGAGCCATCACAGAAAAGACCCATTCTCTTGTTCCCACCCTCCAAACCTCTCTGGGACAGGGGACATAGAGAAGGGCCTCAGGGTTTGGGTTGGTTCATACGGGAAACCCTGGAGAGCTGTTGTCAGTCAGTGTAAATAATTGTGGCCTTTGTGAGCCAATGGTCAGACTTCCTAACACCATAAGGATTTCCTGTGCAACCTTCCAACACATATGTTTAAAAACAAATATGAGATACATGTAACTATAAAATGGAATGTGTGTTTCACCTCTGCTCTTTGGGCCATATACTCATTTAAGAAAATGTCTTCTTTGGCAATCACTCGTAGCTGAGTATGATTGTCTTCCATAAATACGGTTTTAACTGTGAGTCAGTAAGTGACAGTGGAGGCCAATTCTGGATCCACACATCCTTCCACAGTGGGGACACAGGTGGGAGTTGATCATGGTCAGGGTTTGCCAAGCATGCCTTCCACTTAGCACATTTTCCCCTTTCATTCTGAGTTTGAGTATCTTCAAAGTCCATGACACCTTTGGTAAAGGCTGTTCTCCAATTGGAGTACTCGCAGCCCAGTGTTTCCCAGTTGTCAATGTTTATACTACATTTTTAAAAAATTGCCTTGAAAGTGTCTGTAAACCTCTTTTGTTGTCCACCAACATTGCACTTTCCATTATTAAGTTGGGAGTAAAGTAGTTGCCTTGGAGGACGATAATCGAACATCTGAACAACATGACCAGTCCAACGAAGTTGATGTTAAAGAATCATCGCTTCGACACTGGTGATCTTTGCTTCTTCCAATACATTTGCCTGTCTTCCCAACTGATATGTTTTTTTTTTTTTCCGGAGACACCATTGATGGAATCTTTCAAGGAGTTGGAGATGGCGTTTATAAGTGGTCCATTTTCCACAAGCATACAGTAAACAAGCATTTTGGTTTCCCTGCATATGTCCTGGTCCTCAAATACTCTGCACTTCAATCGGAAGAAAGCTGCACTCGCAGAACTTAGGCAATGCTGGATTTCAGCATCCATAACGGCCCTTGTGGAAAGATAACTGCCCAGGTAGGAGAAGTGATCAATATAAGAAAATGTGCAACCCCAATGGGAAGCTAGTGCAGTATCACGTGCAGTAAAGGGGTCTGTGAGTGTGGGTGACAGAGCAAGAGAGAGAGCACAATTGCAGAAAAATCTAACTTTTAATATTTGGTTATGCAATGAATTGAATGTCTTTTGTTTCTATTGTCTTTAAATCCTCCGTCCTTGTATAGCTCAAGAGCTAGGGAAGGTGTACAGCACACTTCTTACCAGCCACCAAGAGTATAGCTTAATGATTTTAAATTCACGCATTGCAGTCCAACTGTCCCCAAGAGTCTTGGATTGCCTTACTTTGCTTTTGTAATGAGAATATAGTGACACATTTTCATTATTAGATCAAAGGAGCAGGGCATTACATGAAACTACTCGCAAATGAAAATATCAAAATTGGCTGGGGTATACGCTTTCATTCTAATCAAATATCATTCTCTCTCTCCCTTTTTTTTTCTTTCAGAAATCAATAAAGGAAACCAAAGAAAGGAGACAGAGTGTCTGAAATTAATCCAGCTAGTGAAATCAGACTTAAAGTAGGTTCATTTAGGCACGGTTGGCTGGAATAACTGAAACATGGATTTTTATAATTAGAATGCCTTTTGGAAATATATGCCTAATTGATAAAACACTTTTTTTAAAAAAAAAGAAATATTGAACTTAGCTTGTCTCATGGTAGAGTAAATCTATGTACTTAACTCTGCTTCATGCTGAATGTATTAGTAGTTGAGGTTTAGTCTCTTGAGATTGATGGAAGTATCCCTCAGTATCTTTAGATGGCTGCCTTTGAGGTAGTATGATACAAAGTCAATTGGGGGCATATAATTAGATTAGTACTTATTACCATAATCATAGGCTGTGACACATCACATGAACTCCTCATTAGCGAGTAGCAAGGAGCAAATTGGTGAGATCACCAGTGTCGATAAAAGTTAATCAGTCTTCATGTATTCACACACCAATGCCTCTTCCCCTCTTTTTCATGTACTCAAAAGTAAAATACTTACCCCAAAGATAAAAGCTGGATGTTGTAGGCAGTTGCTTTCATTTACCAATGTGCAACAAAGTTTAAATGGGAACTCTTTGTTATCACTTGATTCTGTAAATAAATCTACTATGTATGTATGTAGGTATGCATGCATGCATGCATGTATGTAGATGGTGACAGCAGTCATGAAATTAAAAGACGCCTGCTTCTTGGGAGAAAAGTGATGACAAACCTAGACAGCATCTTAAAAAGCAGAGACATCACCTTGCTGACAAAGGTCTGTATAGTTAAAGCTATGGTTTTCCCAGTAGTGAATAGAACAGGGTTTCCCAAACTTGGGTCTCTAGCTGTTTATGGACCACAACTCCCACCTTCCTTGGTAGTAGGACCAGTGACCAGGGATGATGGGAACTGTAGTGCAAAAACAGACTGGGAAACCCTGGAACAGAACAACAGATTTGGACCAAGCCTGGCTTCAAATTTCAACCCACTCATGGCAATACTGGTTGAAAACAGATCACAGCTACTGCTCCATTTAACTATATCTGACACCATCAGTGATTTATATCTCAGGTTGTGGTTCGAGGGCCCGACCCCCGCGAAGTGAAATGAAGACACAAGGACACGTGATATAAGGTTAATGGGCTAGAAAAGGCCACAACTTTATTGATTACAGCAATGAAAAGGTATTGGCTTAGGCATTGGATCGAAACAAGTGGGTTTATTCACCAGGGGTTCATCACCTGTTGATGCTAATCCAACTATAGGCTCACCCCTGCTGTCACTGCGGGTCGTGCCATGGCCTCCCGCCAAGCAGGCATCGGACAGAATACACGACCGCCAGATTCCTTTAACGGAATACCCCTAAAAATTGAAGGCATAGGCGATGGCCACACCTAGCACTTCGACACACCACAACACATTATTCCAATGCCTAACCGCCACCCGGCAGATTTGGACCAAGCCTGGCTTCAAATTTCAACCCACTCATGGCAATACTGGTTGAAAACAGATCACAGCTACTGCTCCATTTAACTATATCTGACACCATCAGTGATTTATATCTCAGGTTGTGGCAAGGGTGAGCAGCAGGAAATCGTCAGATCCTTTGCATACTAAGCTCACTTTCAGATAACCAGTTTTGGGGGCATTCCTTCTGATTTGTTTGTGGGGACATTAAATGCCACTGTGTCAAGCAAATGTCACCCTACACTTCCCAATGCATTGTCCCATTGCTTTCCTTATCACAAAATTAAACATAAAATGAAATAAAATTTTGGAGGGAAGTGGGACTTGGACAGGAGCTGCAAGTCCACTTTAATTGTGCAACCTGAACTTGCCATTATGTGACTGGATCTGACCTGAAAATAGTATCAGTCTGGAAGCACCCTAAAAACATTAGAAGGAGCATCCGTTTGCTGTTGAAATATTTTTGCCCAGTGCACATTTTTTGGGCACTATTCAAAGGCAAACAGGCAAAGTGAGATAAAGCTCAAGGAGGCGTTGCTAGTTGCTAGTTAAAACAAAAGCCAAAACTATCACCATTGCACAACAAGCATCTCAGACATTTAATAAATTAAAAGTCCCCCCATGGGTGGCTGCAGTGAGCTGCCAAGCCCAAGTCCTGCTGCTTTACTCAGCTAGTCTCTTATTGTTCAAGTCAATGAAAATCATTTATAACAATAAAAGCCCCACAACAGCATTGCAAAAACGCTGGGCTGAAACATAATATAAGAGAACATTTACCCTGTGGGGGATCACTAAAAACTGAAGAAGATAATAACTGCTCAGCGACTCTGAAATAATTTACTCATACAAGGATCTTCATTAAAATAACATTAAGGGGTATTTTCAATGTGGTGCGCTGGGATTTAGCTGCTTGATTCCTTGTAATATTAACAGTGAGGTGTAAAAGCAAACAAATTCACAGTTCAGGCATCACTTTGTTCTGCCCAGTTACTTCTGCTAATATGTGTGATCAATGCGTAAAAATCAAGGGGGCACGTGAAGAGTCCTTCAGTTCTTAACTACATGTTCTTAACTAAATATTCAGCGTGACCCAGTTAGGGCTCATCTAGACTTCCTTCAGTTTTTGCCTTTTGCAAGCACAGGTTTAAGCAGAGGTTGGATGGTCTTCTGTCATGGGTGCCTTAACTGAGATTCCTGCATTACAGAGGGTTGGACTAGATGACCCTTGGTGTACCATCAAACTCTACGATTCTATGATTTTAAGTCTGGGCTTTAAAGCTCTGTGCTCCAACCGTTTTATTTTGTTTTATTTTGTCCCAGAGCTTTCCCTGGGAAAACCCGCATTTTACCACGGAATTAGAGCAAATGGAAATTCATGGGAAATTTGATTGCCATTTGCTCCTATTCAGCAGTAAAACGCTTATCCCAGGGAAAGTTCCAGGGCAAAATAAACCCCAATCTGCTCAGACATGGCGCTTTAAAGCTCAGACCTGTGCCTAGAAACATGGCACAAAAGGAAGTCTGGATGAGCCCTTTGTCTCTGAGTCTACCTATCTTAGTCTACTTATCATAGCCTTTCACAGCTCCTGCCAGTGTAACCATGGCTATTGTAGTTCAAGACATCCAAAGGGCACTTGGCTGGGAAAGGCTGACTTATCACGTCCAGTGCAAAGGACAGTGGAGTGTGAGTGGATCATAGCATCACCCTTGGTTTTGCTTTTTTTCATTTCTTCTCATGTTGAATTGTTGATGGGTTTGCATGATCTCTTGAGTCCACGGTTACTCACTTCTTTCAATGGCTGAAAGGGTGAATCTATTTTCACAGCCAGTTACCTAAGAAAATGCACCCTAGGCTCACTTTAACCTCTGGTATTACTATATATTCAAAGGTAAGATTAAGGACAGTTGAAAAATAGTCAACAAGATGATGGTACAACCCAGTGCCTTCATTTCTTTGATACTATTGTTTAACCAACAGCAATACTGTGATATCCAATTTGACAGAGAAATAAAGCAATCTCTGAATGAACCAAGGATAGTAGTGGTTGTAATTATGTTCAGGCCAGAGGCAGCCTTATCAAGGCCAGGGCAAATCCTCTGATAAGATAAGAATGATCAAGAGCACAATCCATTGAGACTTTTCCTGGGGAAGTCTGTGTGAAATGAACAAGAGTTGTGCAAAAGCCTTAGCATGAGCCACAGGAGTGTGTGAACCAGGAATGCTAGCTTGACCCTGCAACTGTGGATGCCTTGGGCCTGGGGCCACCAAAATTTGTGGGTACCCCACCTGTTCATGGGGAATTTTGTGGGTGCTCAAGCACCCAATGCCCCAGGGAGTTGGCACCTATGGGTGAACCAAATTTGTATTTGTGTGAAAGAAGGTTGGGGAGGGAATAAAGATGTAACAATTATTTGAAGTGTGAAGAAGCTCTGCATTTAGTGGTTATATTTTTTCCTTGCTGTCTGTGAATGCAGGAACCTCTGACCTAGATTGAGAGCCAGTGGGTTTGGAAACAATTCACAAAAGGTTATTTTTATGGTGTTTCTTAGGGGGCCAAATGAAAAACCTTCTCAAGAGTAAGGGTGAGGAAGGTCTGCTGAGAACCTTGGCTGTTAATGAGGATTTCCACGTTGCGCTTAGATGTCCCTAGAGTCTCTCTCAAAGCGCAGGAGACCTAAAGTCAGCTAGCCTTGCTTTCATTCTTCCCCAATGGTTTTTTACCCAGGCAAGCACAAAGGGACTTTAATTGGTTAAGACATAAAAATTGGAAGGAAATCAAAAAGAGAGAGTATGTAGAGAAACAAAAGAAAGTGGAGGGCATGAGATGAGAAGTATTAGAAGCACCATGTATCTGAGAAATGCCTAAATTATCAGATAAAAATCCTGTGAGCAGTACCTCTTGAACAAAGAATTTAGTGCTGAACAATAAAGACTGTCTTGGAAAAAGTAATCTTTGAATTCTTTCACTGTTGTTTTGGCTTTTAAATGAAAGCTGCTGGGCATTCCCACTTCTGGAAATCATCCAAAACAGCTGCTCCCTTTCATTCTGATGGTGAGCAACTTATTCATTTGATTGCGGGTTCCACCTGAAAAGAGGGTTGCCATTTTCTGTTATATTTATTAATTGATATATTTCTATAGCACCCTTCAAAAACACAAGAAATGCTCATTTAGTATTTACAAGGAAATAAGGCTATGCAAAACACGATTCATAATAAATGAGAACAGTAGCAAGTTTCATGGCTGGATCAAATTCCCAAACCATGCATTACGGAATAGAGATGCTTCAGGAGTTTGTTCCCCCCTCCCTTCAAATTCCACTATGAACTGTTAGGATCCACACTTCCTGGATAAATCTGTGGGCCTGAAACCTAGTGAACCTATCACTTTTACACTTCTGACACAGTTCTCAGCTCTTATATATTCAAAATACATTTAGAATTTTACATTTTGAAGGGAAATCTGCTTAGAAATGTGTATTTTTTGAAGAAATATATTTAAATCCAAATTTACTCCAGCTCTTTTAAAAATGGCATAATGCAGAAATGGGATGGAATAAATTTATGGGTGAACAATTATGAATAAGACACGGTTCAGAAATAGACTGATTCACCCATCCATTATGGAATGTCAGAAATTGCCCTATACTTAGTAGCCTACCTCATACTGTGTAGGTTTGAAGAGTCCATTCTTCCTAATAAATGGAGATTGGGAGATCAGTTCATCATTAGACACTCTTTCCAGAATTAGCACGTGCATCCTAACTTCTTCCCTTTGCGATGCGCACTACCTGGTCTGCTACTTTATCATAGGTGCCAACATTCTGGGGCCCTGGGTGCCTGAGCACCCACAAATTTGCAGGGTCAAGCCTGCACTCCTGTACTTTATGATTGCCAGGCTTGCCAGTGGGCCGTTTAACCCAGAGAAAGCCTCTTACTGGCGTCTGTCATGCTCCAAAAACATGTTGTAGCAGAGGTAGGTATAATGCATTCCCCTGACTCTCCAGTCGCTCCTTCCTTCCCTGGTTGTATTGTGAGCAAGGGAGGTGAAAAGGCCCAGGGAAGGCTGCAGCCACATGAAATCATTTCTCTGCTGTTTGCAGGAAGGCAGACTGGGCATGTTGGTGCATAGAGGCCAATGCTAGCACATTGCACATCTCTTAGTGCACTTCCTTCTTTACTTCCCATCCTAAATGCAAGCCACATCTCTCAATATATGCTTTAGATCTTAAAATTGCACGTGTGCCCTCAGCCCCCCAGGAAAAGGTGAAAGGTAGGAGCAGTTCTTTTTTTTAACTCATTGCTCACAAGTTTCTATTTATATGTGCCATACATAAGTTTCAGTGAACTTTCTTTTTATTATTTAAGTCGTCTGTTAAAAAAATATATTAAAAAATATCCTGGGAATCATACAAGAAGCACTGGTGCCTTAACCTGCTATTGAAGTCAATGGGATTTGAAAGCATGAAATGAAAATACCGACAGCCAAACCTCTATTGTATTCCCACTCACAGTCACACCTACGATAACAGGAGACAGAAATGAGAAAAGGAAGATCTGAGTATAAAGCATTTATTGTACTTTCTTTCACATTTAAAAGCAGTGTAAAAGATGGTACTCTACCACTGCTACCTGACTGACACAATAAGTGTTTCATTTTAATTGGCACTTCTGCGATTTATCACTGTATCATGTTGCGAACACCCCACTAGGCCATTTGTAAGTGAATAGCAGGCTATTGCAGAATTGACAATACTTGAGGACTTGTAATGATAGCTTTGCATAGGAGAGAGATACCTGCTAGGAGAGTTCGTATCACCATATGATCCAATTAATGAATTAGGCTAAATTGTGTCATTCCCCTCCAAGAAGGAATGCAGACATGGTGTTTCGAAATGGTCCCGGGTGCCATTATGCTGTCATACTTCCTTGTTCTAAGATGGTATGAACAATAGCATATTAGGGACTAAACTGAGAAGAGAGTGAGACAGTCTTGTCCCATCAAAAATAATTGCCTTGACCATTTCAGCTCATTCCTTTCACTATAACCAGAGAAGAACATGCAGTCTATGCCACTGTAATCATACCTTAGGCAAACAATGAACCATTTCACATCTTGCTTGTAGATTAAGCAAGTCGTCTCTTGATACTGAAGACTTTAAAAAATCTATAGCGAAGTTATTTCACTGTCACATGCAGTTCCCTCAATAAAAACCAGATTGCATTTCGACTGAAAATTGTTTCAGCCCAAACCCAGAGGTGGAAACTAACTGATAATGTATTGAAACGATTGTGTGTTCTCACATGTCTTAATTTTTATTTCACTTTAAATGGGCAACATGTCAAAATACTCCCTTAGCATAGATGAACATATCCACGTTGATAAGTGATTTTAAGATTCTGGTGAGGGGGGAGGGGAAACACTTCTGATAAAAAGGCTGTGTATGTGTTGCTAGAATGAAACACAAAAAATAGCATTTTTTCTTCCAGCTTCATGATCCATACATTTTGATCTTGGCATTTTGATCTGGCCCAGACACATTCTTTTCAACTCCTACACTTCATATTGCATGTTTTACTTTAGCAGCTTTAAGTCTCCATGCCGTCTGTCTTTATCAACACCTAGTTGCATAGATATGTGGTTGAGGCAAAAAAAAAAAAAAGAATGTTTAACCTTTAATCTAACTTTTTATCCTTATAAAAATGCCTTGTATTATGTGAACAAAATGATGTCTACATTTATTTTACTATGTCACCCCCACTCTAAGTTTTCTTGACAGTTATGCCATTTTCAGAGAGTAGGATAGAAATAATGATCTCACTAGATGTTCCACATTATTCAATATATACATGGTTAAAAAGTGTACGATTTTTATATAAAATTATTCGGCACCTGCAAGGAAATCTGAAGCCACTTAAAATACTGCTGACAATATTGTTATAAGCGGAGGGCATTTCAAGGTTGCCTCTTCTGTGGACATATTTTTGTTTTGTTTATTTCTACTAGTAAGCTATTCTGTCAAGAATCAGAGATTTAATGAAAAATAAACCTTCAAAATGGAGTCTTGCCAGAGAAGCAGATATAAAAATCTCCTAGAATGAAGAGAAGAGCAGCAACTGCTTTCGCCAAATACACCTTCATCATTTCCCTCTCCTGAAATTATGTAAGCAGTATATGCTCATACATGCTAAGCTACTAGGATATTAAATCCGTTAGAATCTATCAAGGGTTTCTTAGAACTACGGCATAGCCTTAATATATTCTGAAACAAGGCTTGTTACACATTCACAACATAAAAAGCATTTATAGTGTGGGTGGCGGGAGAATTTGAGCTGCATCATATGGTGGCAAAATGACAAAATGTCAGAGAGTGAGAACTTTCACACTAGTCCTTTTCTCTGCTCGTCACTTTTCACAGAGCAACCACATAGCATCACTGTTTATTGAGCAAGCTTGCCATGTTTTCTCCACCCCCCCAAGACTTACTGAAATATACTCAGAGTTGAGTGTGGATTTCTGTGGGAAGCTCTTGAGCATGAGCCCAGCATATGAACAACCTCCCCTCCTGTTGTTTCCAGTAAGTGGTATTTAGGAACATTATTGCCTCAAACCATAGAGGGAGAGGGGGAGCAGAGCCATCATGGCTGGTAGCCATCAACAACCTTACTCCCAGAAAATATGTCTAATTCTCTTTTAAAGCCATCCAAAATGGTGGCCATCACTGCGTCTTGTGGGATCGAGTTCCACAGTATAACTATGTGCTGCACAAAGAAGTACTTTTTATCTGTCCTGAATCTTCAGACATAGCCCACCAATCATAGATTCCAGGTTGAAGCAGAAATGAGTGATTTTAACAACAACAACAACAACAACAACAACAACAACAACAACAACAACAACAGGTAAAAGCAGTCATGATACGCTGGGCTCAAGACATTGGCCACAATATACTCATGAGTGAATGGGAAAGGCTATGGAAAAAGGACATTAAATTCACCCCCTGCTACTACCTTAGAGAAAACATTTTAAAGATGCAATATAGATGGTACCTAACCCTGGCCAAGTTGGCCAAAATGTGTAAGAACAGCACAGATGTATGTTGGAGGTGCAAGGAGGGGGTAGGTACCTTCGTACATATGTGGTGGGAGTGCAAGAAGTTAAGAGAATTTTGGGATGTTATCTATAATGAAATGGAAAAAAAAATGTTTAAATTTTCCTTTACAAAAAAACCCCGGAAGCCTTCCTGCTCAGTATCATGTCAACAAAAATTAGAAAATTAGCGAAATTAACTGGAAAAAATGAAAGATAATTCAAAACAAGTATTTATTGCAAAATGGGAACCTTTCGAAATACCGGTATATCTTAAGAACAACTGTGGTGGTTTGAACTTGGTTTCTGCCTTTGAATAACCTCTGTAGCTGTATTAAGTAAGAAATAAGGACATAGGAGAAATGATACTTTATTGTAAAATGATCAGACAGGTTTATGCAACAAGTTAGTAAATAAGAAATGAAGTATGGAGACGATGGGAAGTTAGATGTACCCTAAGATTTATTGTCAAACATATTAACTTATTTTCTTTTCGTTAACTTTGTAATTTGTAAAAAATGACGTAAATGTATGATTTTTTTTGGGTGTTATGTTGGTGCGTAAGCAGAATAAAGCATTTTAAAAAAGAAAAGAAGAAAAGAACAAAATTAAGAAAACCAGTAGACCCTTATTTATGTATTCCACTGCAGCAGCAAGAATCCTGATAACCAAAATTGGAAAAGTAATAATAACCCCACTAAATCGGACTGGTTAGCAAAATATTTTCATCTTGCAAAATTAACAGGCATAATGTCAGGGAACTGACATCGGAGCTGAGTGGAGTGGTAAGGCTCCCTAATGATGCTGGAGAGGGAACCAGCAAGGAGAGAGGGAGAGCTTCCGCTGGGGAAGGAAACCGAGGTGACACCAGGAAGAAAGGAGAGACTGGGAGTACGTCAGAGGGGAGGCTCCGAGACTCTTCCAGTGAAGTCAGTGAGGAGAGTGCAGGACCACCCCTTGGCACACCCACTCTGCGCAGAAGGCTTCCGCGCAGGGAAGGGAGGAGGAGATTGGCTGTTAAGGAATTCTTATGTTGGAGGAAGTTTAGGAAACGCCCACTGACGGATTCTGCCAGTGATTGAGACAGTCGCGTTTTAGGGCTGTCAAACCGGGACAAGGTCCAGCTACGCAGCCAGCTTGGAGCAGTTTGGAATTTACGCACAAGCAACCCCAATTCCCATTACAGATAATAAGAGGAAATACTATTCAAAAAGTTAATAAAGATCAGGCAACTTTCATAATATATCTTAAAAACTATATGGACAACACAAGTCTCCTGGCAGATACAGATTAAATCTTGAAAATAGAGGAAAGGTATAGTAAAATCTGATTAGATAAAGATAAGTAAAAGTAAAATAATTAATATGAAATGTGTATAATGTTAAGATTTTAAATAAAGCATAAAGAGAAGAGTTGGAAGCCTAATATCTGTGGTGTTCATGCAGGATATGTAGGTATGTTGGGTAGGTATTATATGTTTTGTATGTAATGTAATGTAGTGTTTTGTATTTGTTCTTTGTAAACTGAGGAATAATAAATATTTAATAATAATAATGACAACGACAACAGCAATTTATTACTTATACCCCACCCATCTGGCCGGGCCTTCTCAGCCAATCTGGGTGGCTCCCAACAGAATATTAAGAACACGATAAAACATCAAACATTAAAAACTTCCCTAAACAGGGCTGCCTTCAGATGTTTTCCTTGACAACTGATGGTAGGGTGTTCCACAGGACAGGTGCCACTACTCAGAAGGCCCTCTGCTTGCTTCCCTGTAACCTCACTTCTCACAGTGAGGGAACCGCCAGAAGGCCCTCAGCGCTGGACCTCAGTCTCCAGCCTGAACGATAGGGGTGCCTAGCAAAGATGTCATAGCATGTCTTCAAAGGCTCCTTCATATTCCTACATGGATCAGATTGCATTGGACCACAAACCACTAAAAAAAATCTACTTTGCAGATGCAATGTTGTTGGACAAGAATTTTCTTTCTGCCACCATTACTGTTGCAGAATAGGCAAATATTCTAGCACAGCTGATCTAATTCACTCCTTCTCTGCTTCTTAGGCCTCCAGTATACCAAATAGCTGTTTTGGTTCCACAAGAAAGGAGAGGGCACTTGAAAGCAAGTTATCTTCATTTTTTACATAGCAACTAGGATATCAAGAGAAGCATCAGCTATGTCGAATGGAAACTCATCAAGGGTCTTTTGGAATCCTTTGTGTTCTATAAACTTTCAGGAGCAGTCCATCCCAATGGGTCCCCCATAGCAGAGAGCCCCTGTCAACCTAAACTCAACAGGAAATGTGATCTAACCATCACAAAGGAGTCGAAGAAACATTTTCCACCACTGGCCCAATATCTTCCTGACCAGCTCAGAAAAGCAGATGATCTAGGATATGCCATGCTGTGTGCATTTGACCGCACACACCTAGGTATGTGCAACATCACCCCTAGCATGGGTATAATGTACCTATTTTTCCATGTATAAGACTAGGTTTTTTCCCTTTAAAATAATGTCAAATATTAGGGGGTGTCTTATACATGGATACATCTCCCCCCATTTTCTTAAACCTGAATCCCCCAAAATAGGAGGCATCTTATACATGGAGGTGTCTTATAGACGGAAAAATATGGTAATTATTGTTTGAAGAAACAATAAAGTGCCCAAGTATACTAATTCTATGTGCTGTTATGCAGAGTACACTTTATAATACAGTATGAATGTTGCAAGAAAAACATAGGTTAAGAAAATAAGCACTGAGCACTGTGTATATATCCATCCCCCCCCCCTCCTTATGGGTGTTTTTTCCTATCTCCCTATGGTTTCTTCTAATTATATATGTGCATTTTGACAATATGTGCACTTCTGTGATATTTCTAATTTTTGAACCATCTGTAATCTCATGCATTTGAATGCCTTCGTGGTAAACTGCATTTTCATGAGCAGAACACAGAGTAACAAGCCAAACCAACTCTGTTATCTGAATATATATATTTTATTTGGGATCTGCATTTTCTGCAAATATATCCTGATTCCTAAACTGAACCACTTCAGAAGCATTTGGGAAGTGGGAAGAGCTGAAGCTCAAGTGGTAGAGCATCTACATTTCACACAGAAGGTCCCAGGTTCAGTCCATTGACAGATAGGGCTGAGAGAGACCCCAATTTTTCAATCAGTGTAGACAATACTGAACTAGATGAATCAATGGTTCTGGCTCAGTATATGGCAGCTTCCTATGTCCCCATGACTTTCTATGTTCCTGTCTGTCTAAGCCAAATCTGACTCCTTCCAAAGCAATGTGGAGAGACGCAAAAGTGACTCTCCATTTGCACACGTGCAACTGCCAACACACACACACACACACACACACACACACACACACACACATTTTTGGCCCTGGAAGGGGGCAGAATGGGATAGAGTGGAGACAGAATGGGGCAGGGGTGGACTAGGGCAGGGTGCGCTTATGGGTGCCACGCTGATCTGCACTTTGCCTCCAAACAGAACCCCCACACAAATAATGAGAGTTGCATGTAGGGTGTCTGCACAAATTGGTACATTTTCCTTCAAGCTCTCCATATAATGAAAACACCAGGGTAGGAGGAATGTGGGGAGAGAGCGGGGGGGGGGGGGAGAGATTGGGTACTGTTTTGTGGGTGACAGCTCTAGTTTCCAACCAGGGATTAACTTCACCAGTACTTTTTACTTCCAACCGCACTGCTTTTTGCAGGAATGAAAATGGAACTTATCAGAGGCTGTTCCTGTACTTTCATTGCTCCAGCTTCAGGGATCCATCCATTGCCGTTCTTTGAAGGGTTTGTGACAAACGGAAGAGGCATAGGCACAATTAATCTTCTGCTGAAGTTTTCTCTTGGCTATTAAATAAAATCTTTAACCTTCGCCGAATCAGTGGGTTGATTGTCTCCATATCTTCTTAAGAAAGAGCCATTGACCTTTGGCGAGACACACAGAGGGCGGAACAGCCCTTCTTACGAAGGGTGATGTCTGTCAGCAACAAATAATAGGCCACTAGATCCAGACAGAGAGAGACAGGTCCAGAGGACATAGCTGATGGAGGGAAAGAGAACTGGTCTTCTTAGTTTTGCTCTTAATATAAAGCCCCATTTTATATTACAGAGAGAGATGCTCTTAGGTCAAGTATGATTTTATGGCTGCACCATAAAGCACTACTCTGTGTCTGTATTACAGTCAAAGAATGGTGAACACAATGACTTGACCACAAGAGGATGGGAAATACCTTTACTGCCTCCCCATGCGCTATACCAGGGTGGTGAATCTGCAGCACATGGACCAGATTATACCCACCAAGCAATTTGAAGTGGCCTGTCAAGCCCTCAGCAAAACTGAACACTTAAAAAGGCACCTCTGCTGTATCTTGCAGACCCACTTCTTCATATTAGTGTGCACTGCCATTTTTGGAGATTGGACTGTTCTGGAAAAACGATGGAGAGCTCCTTCCTGTTCATGAATACCTCCAACCTGCTAGCTGTGGTAGCACAAGAGGATGAAAAGGTGGCTTTGCAAAGTATCTTCCTCCTCATTGGTGTACTAGGCTAGGAAGATAGGGCCATTCTTGTTAATATGTACCACTATATGGACTCTTCCTCTATCTGCATTGATCACTTGGGAAAAATCTGTTGCTCTGACCTGTTCTGTTATTCAACATAGCACTCATTACATTGCATTTTTCTGCTTCTTCTCCATTACAATCTGACGGATACGGATTGCAGATGGTGAATACCTTCCATCATCATAAGAACATAAGAACTTGCTGAATCAGGCCAATGGCCCATCTTGTCCAGCATCCTGTTCTGACAGTGATGAACCAGAAACCTATGAGATTTCTTCAAGCAGGACCTGAGCACAAGAGTGATCTCCCCTTCTGCATTTTCTTGGAGTGAGGTGGTTGGTTGGGGGGGGGGGGACTGAATCATGCATTTTCAGTTATAGAGATGCTCAGAACTGATTCTGTTGGGATTGCTTCCTTTGGTAAACAGTTACTAAACTTTGGATATGTCATCAATTTGCTCTCTCTCCTTTCCATTTGGCTTCTCCTGGCTAAATTCAAACACACTTGGAGGATCTGCTTTGAAACTTGCCAGCCCCAGTCATTCCAAGTGAATCCAGTATGTGGCAAAGGTAAAATGTTTCCTGCTTAAAATCTAGAGCTAGACATAATGCATCAGGTGCACCTTAGAAGTAATTGCAACATGGTGTTGCGTGGAAAGCCTTATCCTGCACTGAAGCCTGCTGTTGCCATCAGTTGACCTTCTCCCATAGTATGCCAGATACACCTGCTGTTTCAGCTGCCATGTTCCAAGCAGAAGTGATTGAACGAACACTTTCTGATACATATTAGCTGCTTTTCAACTTGAGAGGTCAAAGATCAAACATTTTGCTTCTTCATGCCAAAAAAGAAATAAAAAGGTCTTCTGCCCAGATTTGTGCAGAGAAAAGTATTTATAAGAATAGAGAAAGGATACCTGCCTACAACTGAATTCCTACTTTTAGGATTTGAAGGAGGTATCAGTTTGGGATCTTTCATGAAGCTTTTCATATAGTGGCTTAAAACGTTTTGCACACTGAGAAAAAAGAGGAAGGAATACAGGGCTAGACATTTCGCTCCCATTAGAAACTTTGTAGTAAGTAATCATTCTAAGATTAGTATCCAAAGTATTTAATTATTTAAAGTAAAATGTTACATGGGTGGTCTCTATTTCAACATATTTCTGGTTTATCAGAGTCTAGAGGGCTGGCCATGTTAAGTCTTTTGCTTCAAAAACAATGAAGAGTCCCTGAATAACTAAGAGCTTTTTTTCTTTCATTGACTGCAATCAACTTCATCAAGTACATGAAGCAGTATGCTAAACTACAGGTGCCTATATCAGGGCGGGTGTTGTAAACTGTGAGGTCAGTAGAAAATGAAACATACAAAGGTTAACAATTACCTTATAGTAACAGTGGCCACTGACATACAAAGTGTAGCTGATAACACAGATACTGTGTCACTAGTACAGTGGTACCTTGGTTTAAGAACAGTCCGGTTTAAGAACAATTCGGTTTACAAACTCTGCAAAACCAGAAATAGTGTCCCGGTTTGAGAACTTTACCTCAGTCTAAGAATGGAATCCAAACGATGAAAGGGCACCAGCAGTGGGAGGCCTCATTAGGGGAAAAGTGTACCGGTTTAAGAACGAACTTCTGGAACAGATTAAGTTCGTAAACGGAGGTACCAATGTATTCAGTTTACAAACTCCGCAAAACTGGAAGTAGTGTCCTGGTTTGCGAACTTTACCTTGGTCTAAGTACGGAAGCCGAGCTGTGGAAGGGGACTGGCAGCAGGAGGCCTCATTAGGGAAAGCGCACCTCGGTTTAAGAACAGACTTCTGGAACGGATTAAGTTAGTAAACCGAGGTACCACTGTAAATTGATTAAGATATGCTGTGTGGTTTAAAAAGGACAACCAAGGTGCATTAAAAAGGCATTATGGTCACCTTAAGGTAAGCTGCAGTTGCAGGATACTCTCAGGATAGCACAGGTGATTAAGTGGATGGTTGTACATTAAAGCTAGTCTTTAGAGTGCCAGAATATTTTTTTTATTGTTTTCCATTTATCATATGTGATTGATATTTATGCTTTCAAGGCAAAAATCCTGATGCCATGAAATCATTTGACTAGGCAAAAGAAAATCATGTTGTTGATTAAAGGCACATAAAAATGTAGCTGTTAGCATAGCCAAAAGCTTCCTTAAATATTGAATGAATCATGATTGTAATAAAATTCCTCATGTTTCAAGCCTGCTCCTAGAAACATTTATCCCCAAATATCACCAAATGCAGTGTAGAGGCAGCTTATAAAATGGTAAATAATTGGATACACAAATGAGTGTGGCTGAAATTGATGTTTATTCCAAGATGGGACTTTTTAAATGCTTTCCAGGTACTACAGGACTAGCTCAGTTGTGTAACCGCACAAAAGTATTGGGTACGTAGCCCAGCATGGAAGACATGCTTACTGGCCAAACATGTAATTATTTGTATTTTAACAAATTTATTTCTTCTAACCTGGTGACTCTCCCCTTGATAAGTAAACTATCTTCACTGAAAATTAAAAGAAATGTATAAATTTATGTGTGGCATGAAGAAAATTGACATGACAATGTTTTTCTTCCTCTCTTATAAAGCTAGAATACAGGGACATACAATGGAGTTGAATGTTAGAAGATTCAGGACAGATAAGAGAGCGTACTTTTCACAAGGTGCATAAACAAAGGGACTCACTCTTCTTGGTGGCAGTGATAGCCACCAACGTGGGTGGTTTTTTTTAAAAAAACTTGACAAATTCAAGCTTATCAATTGCTGCTAACCCTAATGCTTATGTTCTATCTCCACTCTCAGAGGCAGTTGCTAGAAACCACAGGAAGAGAGAATATTTTCATCCTTGAACAACAATGGTAACCCAAATCACAAAGGCTCAGGTTACAGCCTTGAGACTCAGCCTCAAGTAGTAGTGAGGTAAAGGTAAAGGTAAAGGGACCCCTGACCATTAGGTCCAGTCATGACCGACTCTGGGGTTGTGACGCTCATCTCGCTTTATTGGCCAAGGGAGCTGGCGTACAGCTTCCGGTTCATGTGGCCAGCATGACTAAGCCACTTCTGGCGAACCAGAGCAGCGCATGGAAATGCCGTTTACCTTCCCACTGGAGCGGTACCTATTTATCTACTTGCACTTTGATGTGCTTTCGAACTGCTAGGTTGGCAGGAGCAGGGACTGAGCAATGGGAGCTCACCCCGTCCCAGGGATTCAAACCGCCGACCTTCTGATCAGCAAGTCCTAGGCTCTGTGGTTTAACCCACAGCGCCACCTGTGTCCGTTCTGACCAAATGTGCCATCCTGCTGAACCTTACATTATACTGAGGGCAGCACTAGTTCCAGCTTGTCAACGTCTGGCCCTCAGTGTTGGAAATTCTCAGAGGGTCTGGAGTTCACCTTGGGTCAGATTCCACCTAACCTGGTGGGCCTGGAAAACAAGCAACCTTCTTGTCGAGAGAAAGGACATACTAATGGGCCCAGCCTATTTCATTAAATTTGAAGGCCTTGTCGCATTTGCTTTGTGAAGGTGGACCACTATAAATGGAAAACAATCCAACTGTGTATAAACCAACCTTTGAAGAGACCATCAAAATGAAAGAAAGGATATAATTTTTGCAGCTTGCTCACCTTTGCATTTATATTTGTATTACGGGCAGAACAAAACATAACTGGGGGCTAAAAATTCAATAAATACATCTCTCCTAGCTACCGTTCCTCTTTTCCACTTTTGCCAATTTTTTATTTCCAGTTCTGTATTCTGATTATATTTTCTTCCTTATCATTCTCTTCTACCCCACCCCCCATGTTGTCTTCTTTTTCTTTTTTACTGTCATAATCTTTGTCTGGTGTTTGTGTCTATGTGTTCCACTATACATTTTTCCCCTTTTCCTTCCAGCCCCACCTAGTTTTCTCCTTGACAGTTTACCACTGACAAGGCATTTCCTTCAAACATAAGCAGGCCTTTCTCCTTCTACTAGATGTTTAAAGCACTCCATCAATGTATGCACAATTTTCAGATAAAGCATAAGAGACAATTGTTAAAACACTGATGATGGAACTCATATGCTGAGACCGGCTTGTTTTAACATTTCTCCGAACTCTGAAGCATCTTCAAACCGAGAAAGTACCATTTTTGCTTTAATTCCAGCTATTACTTATAGACCGTTTGCATGGCCTGGAGGGGAAAAAGACATCCCACTTACTATACTTTGATTGTTTGTGGTTCCACCACAAACTGTTGTCTGAAAAGGCTATAATAACTAACGATAGACAGATCACTCTGTTCCTAATCTTCATTGCCTTCACAAATGTTTGTTCATAAATTCAATCTCTCCTGTTTCCAAATTAATCTGTGGGTTTTGAGAAATCTGCATGAAAATTCAAATTGAAATATTATTTAAATATGTATTTTGCATGTGTTTTTCTCAAATTTCTAGCTATATTTTAAAGAAACCATTTCTCACATTTGCCTTGTGGGACCAATGTATTTTATCTCAGAATACACTCTTTAAAATGCATTTTGATGTTTCTTTACAATTGCCATACCAATTCTGAAGAAGTGCAAAATCCAAAGGATGTTCTGATCTGCACATTGGTAAGGGAGGTATGAACAAAGTCTGTTCAGATTGGGATTTTCAAAACTATCATTTCTCAAGCCTCTCTATCCATATCTTCCAAGAATTAAGCAAATGGAGCTTTTTTAAAAGAATAAAACAGGCATGTAGAATTCACTCAAAATATGATGCTTGTTCAACTTTACACAAATTTATCTTCAGCAGGTGATAAAAACAAAATTGCCAGATAAATCTTAAACTGATTCTTTGCATTTCTTACAAACTATTTCAGTTAGACCCGGTTGCATTATAAAAGTTGTTATTGCTGGACAGGTTAATTGTCTCTTTTCATTCTGATGGATAACAGGTGATTTTATTTTTAATGTATGGTCAAAACTTGTAGCTTTTTATGCAAGACAAGGGAAGACCACACAATGGTGTGGACTTGGTAATGATTTTACACTGTCTTTCAAAAGCCAAAGGCTAGAACACTTAGATCTTGGAACAAGTTTTAAGGTGTTAGCATTTAAATTCAAATACATGAAATATTGTGTTTACAAAGACTACACTTTGGGGTAAACCTGAACATCTTGGTAGTCAGGTTTATGTTTTTCATGAGTTTCATTTGCCTTGGGGAACCAATTATATGGCCAAAAAAACCAACAACATTTGAACTTAATTTGGGATTCCCACTATTTAGTAGCTAAAGTGCATTGCGGAGGCCACAGCACACATTATTTGGTCTCTTAAATAGTTCCCTGAGGCACTGAAAAATGACCATGACAACACAAATACAGATAAATAAACACCAGCACATATAGCAAGCACTTTACACATTTCATCCTTGCATTCATATTTACAGTGGAACCTCGGGTTGCAGACATAATCCGTGACGGAGGCACGTCTGCAACCCGCAGCGTTCACATCCTGAAGTGCTGTGTCTACGCAGGCATCGGTGCGATTTAGCGCTTCTGCACATGCGTGAGCGGCAAAACCCAGAAGTAACCTGTTCAGGTACTTCTGAGTTTCCCACAACCCGAAAACACGTAACTTGAAACGTCCATAACATGTGGTATGACTGTATTCAAAAATGCTACTAAACTATTATTGATTACAAGCTCTGCTTGATTTTACTTTCCTCAGAAACAGTACTTGATTATATTAGGCCTTTTCTGATGCTGTGGCTAGGTTATACACATACACATGACAACTTTGAATACTTCTAGCTTATTTCCAAGGACCTTGGGGAATAACAGCCCTAGTGTGGTGGCAGGGATCTCCAAGGAACTCACAATACTCCCAGACTCATGAAAATACACTTTCCTGTTCTTCTCCCAGGAATTTATCTAAACTGAACTAGTGGGACCAACCTAAGTTGTGATCCAATACTTACTTGGGAGTGAGCTCCATTTAACTCAGGGGGAATTACTTCCTAGTAGATGTGCACAGAGTTGCACTGTCATTTTAAGTATGTTGTTTAGCAGCATATCAGTGGCATAGCAGCATCACCCCGTCCTCCTCAGCTGCAGTCAGCTGCTTCATCTGCAGAAGACGTCATCAGCGGCCTTCCCTTCTTCTAGCTGGGCTGTCTGCTTCCCACCACCAACCCCAGCTGCCCTGGTGGCATGACTGGTGATATGCTGGTATTGGCTATTGCAGGCATAGGCAAACTACGGCTCTCCAGATGTTTGGGACTACAGTTCCCATCATCCCTAGCTAACAGAACCAGTGGTCAAGGATGATGGGAATGAATTATAGTCCCAAACATCTGGAGGGCTGGAGTTTGCCTATGCCTGGCCTACTGTGTCCACGCCCCTCAATATGTGCATGGATGTTATCTGTGCAAGCCACAATGAAAGGATTTGCATCAAGCTTCCTCAACCTCGGCCCTCTAGATGTTTTGAGACTACGATTCCCATCATCCCTGACCACTGGTCCTGCTAGCTAGGGATCATGGGAGTTGTAGGCCAAAAAAACATCTGGAGGGCCGAGGTTGAGGAAGCCTGAATTGCATCCTGAAAAACAAGGAGATGGTCATGATGACGACAACAATGCAGTGGGCATAGCATGGGTTGCCAATGTCCGGGGCCGCATGGAGTGGGTGAGAGGGAGGGAAACGGATGGAGTATGCATGCCATTTTCAACGGAGCCCAATGACGGAAGCACACAGCTGTACTGAGGCAGCACTGGGTGTGGGAATTTTGTGCCTCTAACAATTTTGCACCCGGGGCAACCACCCCTGTGGCCTTCCCACACTACGCCATGGCGACAATGATACAATAATAACTGGAAACCCTGTTTGGAATGTAAGCGTAGGCCTTCATCCAGCTTAATTTACTCAGCACCAAATGTCTTTGAGATGAGAAGCTCCTCCTCAGTGTGAAACACCGAACCCCAAAGTGCTGACACTTCTGAAACATTGTGCTTCAGTTAAGCAAGTGGCATTTGGTTTGTAGGTTCCAGTAGAAAATTAAAACAATATCCAAAAAGAATTGGAAGCTTCTGAAATTGTTCCTGATTTGAGAAACACCTTCAAGACTGTCTGTCTCAGATACATATCATGTAAGACTGCTTTTCTCTGCTTATCAATGACTACCAGGACCGAGGCAGGCAGATAATATTTATACACAGTGCTTTTTTTCTTTAAAAAATGTTTAGGGGTACTCTCATTTTAACTCAAGAAAATCACCATTTTATAGTTCAAGTTGGGAAAAATAAATACAGTAAATGGACAAAAGTACAAAGATTCACAAAATGTTTAGGGGTATGTGTACCCCTGCATCCCCCAGAAAAGCACCTTATTGGCTCCAAAATGACCTCTGCTGAAACAATCATTCTGCTTCTAGATTTCTGCATCTTCCTTGGCTTTAATTTAACCTGTTTTCAATTCTGTCTCTGTTTTCTGCCTTAGATTTATGGCGTTCTATTTATTTTAATTTAGAAAGCAAAATGAGTTTTTTAAAAAAATAATTATAAATATATTGCACCCTGTTCTTTGACTGAATTAATTAATTACTTAAAATCGAATGCAGACTTGACTCCGTATGGTCTCAATTTGTATCATTTATTAACAATAGTAAAGTAATCTCCCTTCTGTCTCAGTCACAGCAGCAACTGTGGAGAAATTATCTTAATGCTCTAGATTTAAGTATACCCTGTGGATGTGAACTTAATCTGTAACGCAGAATATTTTCCAAGTCTGTTTTGAGGCTGTGTGGATGACTGCATAAAAGTTTTAATATATGTACATGTATTGTTCTGGACGACAACACTTTATGCCTGGCAATTGTTTTAAAAATGTTCAATAAAGTTTGTACTTTTTTTAAAAAAAAGTAATTAAAATGTAATAAACTTTGTTAATTTTTGGGTGCACCATTGTTCTGATCTGAAGCCACAGGGTGGCTTCACACAGGAAATAATGGAATAAAAAAGCAGAATGAAAGAAAACTGATTTTAAGTTGTTTATTTAAAATTTCCAGTTATGGGATCACTTGCATTTGCTATAGGGGCCCAAAGCTTGATATGGTGTGATATTTCATCTGAAAACTGTATAATAGCAAATATCAACGTACACTAGCCAATGCAAAATGATTTTATGTGTGGGCCAGCAGAAGAATGAGTGTGTCATAGCTGGCACCTAGATTGTTTACCACTTCATGATGAAATACTAATTACAGCTTTCCCTTTCACTAAGAGTCCTGTGTTGCTGTACACATCTTTGTGATGTGACAAAGTGTTAAATAGATGCATATTTGCACCGTTCAGACACCAGCATCCCAGACAAGGGACAATCTAGACACAACACTAAGCTTATCTTTATCCTTTCTGAAAGTTTGGTGAGCTGGACAGAAAATCAGAACAGGAAGCACGATGCCTGATAGCTATTTATAAACATTCAGATAACATCATTTGGCATAAGACGGCTGTATTTCTTGCCAGCATCCCAGATGATACATCACTGAAATAAATGATTGGATTATTAATTGCTGCAGGCTTAAAGTGTTGCATTAATCTTTTAAGTGCAAGAAATTACATGTATGCAGCATATAAGGTAGATTGTCATGTGGTGGTCCTATATGTATTATTTATTTTCATATGTGCATCCATTTGGAAGCTACAAAAGATCACAGCTTCCTGTTACATGTGCATGCAAAAAGCAGCTCAATGCAGCCATCACATTAATTGTATAATACACAGGACCTCTCTCAAAAGATCTCTAAGATGACATGCAGCTTTCCAACCAACCACACAACCCATCAAAATAATGGAATGCAACAAAATCCAGTATCTGTGACAAAAATCTACTTGCATATATACAAGTATATCTATGTGAGAAATGATAACGTTGAAGCAGTTCTAAATAACCTCTGTGCTAAAATAGCACATAATTTAATTCTCAGATCACCAACGTTGCCAGCACCAAGTTTGTTCTCACCAGTTTCCTCACTAAAGGCGAAGGATAAGAGAACTAACCTGCAAGAATGCCCCGGAATGCAGAGACTAAGATGATATACACAGAGATGGAAAACCGCAGCAGGTAAAAAGACAAAATAGTGGAATCGTGTTGGTTTGATTGTTAGTTGTTCCCGAGGCAGCATGATGCATAAGTAGCATGTTGACTCCACAAAGTAGCCCAAGGTAAACATGGAATCTAAGCACTTAAGTAACAAAAAAATAAAATAACCGTGATGACTGTAGCTGACTGTTTACATAAGAACTGCCAGTGTTTCGTATGTGAACACTTCAGGCTATTCTGTCTCAAGGTAAATGCACACAAAACCAGGATGAATGCAACCTTTAATATCAGCACTTCCTTAGTGGGTTGAGAAGAATTGCATGCACCAATATCTACCTAAATCACGGAATTCTTCATTTTTAACTGTGTAATGGTTATATTTTCTAGGTAAATATTATGAGAAAGGAATGAGACAGATTCGCCACCTTCTCCAGAGGATTCAGGGGGACGGACACAACGTCCTGACATCGCGCTCGCAATGTCAGCTGGTGTCCTGGCATGGTTTACTCCTTAGCCTTTTCTTCTCCCAAGGAAGAGGAAGTGAAGGATCAGAGTTTTCCTTCTCCTAGTTGGGCTGCCTTTCCAGGTTGATGAACCCCGTCTGCCTAATTTGTGGCACTCCACTTGTTGTTGGATTGTTGTTTACTTGTATAGTCATGTCCAACTCTTTGTGACCCCATGGATCAGAGCACACCAGGCACTCCTGTCTTTCACTGCCTCCTGCAGTTTGGTCAAACTCATGCTGATAGCTTCGAGAACACTGTCCAACCATCTCGTCCTCTGCCATCCCCTTCTCCTTGTGCCCTCCATCTTTCCCAACATCAGGGTCTTTTCCAGGGAGTCTTCTCTTCTCATGAGGTGGCCATAGTATTGGAGCCTCAGCTTCAGGATCTGTCCTTCCAGTGAGTACTCAGGCCTGATTTCCTTAAGAATGGATAGGTTTGATCTTCTTGCAGTCCATGGGACTCTCAAGAGTCTCCTCCAGCACCATAATTCAAAAGCATCAATTCTTCAGCAATCAGCCTTCTCTATGGTGCAGCCAAAGCTGTCAACTTTTCCCTTTTCTTGCAAGGAATCCTATTCTGAATAAGGGAATTTCCCTTTAAAAAAGGGAAACGTTGACAGCTATGGGTCCAGCTCTCACTTCCATTCATCACTACTGGGAAAACCATAGCTTTAACTATATGGCTCTTTGTTGGCAATGTGATGTTAGATGGATTACAACTTCCATTATGGCGGACTACTGGCCATGTGATAGTGATTTTGGGGGATGAGAGTTGGAAACCAACAACTGGAGGGTCGCAAATTCCCTATTCCTAGTTTGAAGATGCAGGAAACAGGATGAACAAAACAAAAAGCCCATATGTACAATGTGACTTAGCACCAAGGGGTAACCCACAATTCTACCAAGAGTGGTAAGATTCTCTTACTAGGTTTGCCATCATTCATTGGCAGGGCACATTCTCTCCATGCAAAAGACCCCCAAGTCCCAGACTTTACATCTCCAGGTAGAACTGGATGCCATGTGAAATCCTGCAGCCATTGACCACTGCTCTGAGGCAACCTCCTAGGTTCTTAGGGATGCTCTTGGTGTAAAAAAGGGATGACTAACCTCTGGCTTTCCAGATGTTATTGGACTCCTGGCCCCATGCCAGTCACCATGGCCAATGGGACTCATAGCCTAACAACTTCTGGAGAGCCTGAGGTTACCAACCCTTGGCTTAGAACACCCTGTATCCTAATGGTAACAAAGAAGAGAGGATGAAAAAGTCCACCATGCTCTTGACACTGTATGACCCCAAAGTTCTATAAAATGACTGGGACTCCTTCTTACCAAACCTGAAACAAATCACATCTTCAGTACAATAAGTAGCATGACCTTCAACTCCCCAAAAGTCAAGAAAACATTCAGCACCTAAAAAAAAGAAAATACACCATTCTTCAAGGCACTATGGAAATGTAATCCATTTCAGACACCATGAAAAAGCCCTCTCGTGCTGGTGATGACTGGAAAGCACAACTTTAACTGCAATGATAACACTGGCAAGGTAGTGATAAGGTTCTTTTAAAAAAATGAAATAGCATGAGCGAATTATATCATCACAAGCAGTATATAGTGGCTGACTCCAAGTTGAGAAGTGTGAGAGTTAACTTCTATTTTTTTTTGCAAAATAAATAGGGAGGGGGAAGACAGAAATGGAATTTAAACAGAAATTAATCTCATCTTCAGATAATTTGAATTAAAGCAAAGGCTAATTTTGTCTTTGGCTTCCATATCTCCTCCTAATATGATTATTCACCAAGTGTTGCTGGCAATGGGTGAGCAATACATTTTAATAAGCAAACAACAATGGTTAAAAAAAAACAGTTAAGCTCTGATTCCTATGACTTGCCTGCCATTCCACCAAATGTTTCACCGTTTGTGAAAAGCACGATGCTGAAGGATTTCTTTCATAGCAACATGAAAGTCATATGTGTCACCCCAAATTAGGGACAGGCTGGCCAGCTCAGGGTGGCTTCTGCTTTTGCAGCAATTTCTGAGAAGATCGATAGATATAGACTTGCTCATAACACTAAGCCATTCATCTGGCTAAAGTGCAGAGGCATGTGTACCTTTGACCTTAATAGATAAAGAGTCATCTCCCTTGGATGGCTGTGAATTTCCTACAGAAACAATGATTTCCAATTACCTGTACGCTGATGCAACGTGGCAAGTGGCAGCTGGGAAAAACAACTTGTATCATCCCCTGTTTGCTTAAAACGTGTCGCATCTGGATTTGTGTAGATAAATCCACACATCGGTGCCACGTTGGCAATCTTATAGAGCTTATAATTGAAATTTGCTAGTGTGAAGCAAGTCCCTGCCTGCATGAAAAATTGCATTTCTTCAAATATAATTCCTCCTCCTCTTCAACATTATATATATATATATATATATATATATATATATATATATATATATCAGGGTGACTATCAACATTCCTGAAAGACATACTTGAAGTCATGGATCACTGACTCCTTATCCCCGCAGTAAAGCAGGACTTTGTCACTGCCTTAAATGTAGATGGGGCCAATGTTCTACATACAGTAGTACCTCGGTTTATGGACTTAATCCGTTCCGGAACTCCGTTCTTAAACCGAAAACGTTCTTAAACTGAGGTGCTCTTTCCCTAATGAGGTTTCCCGCTGCCGGTGCCCTTCCACCATTCGGATTGCATTCTTAGACTGAGGTAAAGTTCGCAAACCGGGACACTACTTCCAGTTTTGCAGAGTTTGTAAACCGAATACAGTTGTACCTTGGGTTACATGTGCTTCAGGTTACATACGCTTCAGGTTATACATTCCGCTAACCCAGAAATAGTGTTTCAGGTTAAGAACTTTGCTTCAGGATAAGAACAGAAATCGTGCTCCAGCAGCGTGGCGGCAGCGGGAGGCCCCATTAGCTAAAGTGGTGCTTCAGGTTAAGAACAGTTTCAGGTTAAGAACAGACCTCTGAAACGAATTAAGTACTTAACCTGAGGTACTACTGTAGTTCGTAAACAGGGCTGTTCTCAAACTGAGGTACCACTGTATTAGGGTTCCCCTGATCATAGTTTCATTCTAGACTTATAGCTTCTATAGAACTAATATGGATGCGTGAATCATGAAGTTTGGAGTCTGGATTTGTCAGCTGACAAGGCTACTTAGGCTGCTGCAATCCTGTACCCACTGCGGGTTGCCATGTGTCCTCTTTTTCCAAGACACACCCTGTTTTTCAGGGGTAATTTTTTTTGTCCCGGTGGATTTTTTAAAAATTGCCAAAATTTCTCTGGCTGTACTATCTGGATGAGACATAGACATAACTGGTGGTTGAAGACTTGCTTTCCTCTTCTCTTCTCCTGCCCCCCTCAACTATATATCACAGTTTCAATAGCCTGCATATAGTAGGGGTATCTAAAATGAGACTTGTCAAAGTGCCCTCTTTTTTTGTTCTTCAAAATATGGCAACCCCACTTACTTGAGACTAAGCCCCATTGAACTCAGTTTATGTATACACATTTATGTGATTTTAAACAATAATCTCTAACGTTAGAAGTCAATGTAGAGGTCAAAACTGGGGAAATTACTAGCTCACATCGCTGCAAATACTTCCCTGGCTCTATCCTCAAATACTTCCATTTTCAGACACAGTCAGCCAAAGGGATGTTATGGAGGTGTGTGTGTGTGTGTGTGTGTGTGTGTGTGTGTGTGATCTCACTCCTGATCAGTCACTACCAGTTCAGATCCTATAAGCTTATTATTTTTGTTCTTGTTGTTATTATTATTTGTAATTCCTGCTTGTTCATCTAAACATAAAATCATTCTTTCATCCATACACAAATGCATTGATTATTAAACCCAGATTATTAACTGAGTAAGGCTAGAATCCTAGTTATAAAATTTCCTAGCAGCAAGCACCATTGAACACAGTGGACTTCTCTCCAACTAAATATGCAAAGGATCAGGCTGCATGGTTTCTTTAATCTGTTGACAGCCTTCGTTGCACTCCATCACTTTATCACATTACCGTTAACACGTGCTAAAAGGAAATCACAAAAACTCTTTCTTGACTCTTTTTAGTCCTAGAACACAACACACTAACACAAGTCTTGTGACTCATTTGTACTAAGATTATCTTCAACACCCACACAGTCCTCCAAACTTAACACATCTAAAAGAAATCAATAGCTATCGAAAGGAAGCCAGCACTTTCCTTCACATTCTTAGCCATATGTCTCCTGAATCAACTACAAAAGTCAATGTTGTTACGAATCTTCAGTAGATTTATTAACATTTGCTCTGTATGTGTACAAAACCTCAGTACTAATATGTTATTATGAACTTCAGTTAGATATACGCACCACTCTTTGAATAGATAGATAGATAGATAGATAGATAGATAGATGATAGATAGATAGATGAGATAGATAGATGATAGATAGATGATAGATAGATAGATAGATAGATATAGATAGATAGATAGATGATAGATAGATGATGATAGATAGATAGATATAGATAGATAGATAGATAGATAGATAGATGATAGATAGGTAGATAGGTAGATAGATAGATAGATAGATAGATAGATGATAGATAGATAGATAGATAGATGATAGATAGATAGATAATTGATTGATAGATAGACATATAGATATAGATAGATAGATAGATGATAGATAGATAGATAGATAGATAGATAGATAGATAGATAGATGATAGATAGATAGATAGATAGATAGATAGATAGATAGATGATAGATGATAGATGATAGATGATAGATGATAGATGATAGATAGATAGATAGATAGATAGATAGATAGATAGATAGATAGATGATAGATAGATAGATGATAGATGATAGACAGATAGATAGATTATAGATAGATAGATGTGCATTTTGGGGATGTGCCTTGGTTTTACATGCATCATGAATTATGAGATGAATTAGGGTCATTTGAGGATGGCTCTCTTATTTCTGAGGCATTAAAATGTCTCAACTCGAGACAGATCAGGGACTTCCTGTATGGCTGTATGGTCTCAAACATATAGACTGCAACACTGCTTGTTTCCCCCCCCCCCTCCCTGAGAAATGAAACCAAGCTGACTAGGAAAATGTCCAGAGCTTGAGAGGGTGTATTTGGAGGTGGGGAAAAAATCTTTTGTTTAGCCACAGAGATCTAGCTTTTAATCAAAGTGAATTATTTCCCCAGGGCATTCCAACCACGGTGGTTGGGAAAGAATTTACAACTGCCTTTTTATTTTTTTTATTTTTTTTAATGATATTTATTGGAGTTTCAAATAATACATAAAAAAGTAAAAAAAAAGAAGAAGAAAAGAAGAATTCAACGTTTACAATCCATATTTTCAGTACCTTATTTCTGCAACTTCCCCTCGCCTCCTCTTCTTGTATTCCATATCCAGAAGTTTGTTCAGCAAGTTCTTATCCCTAAATTTTAACCTTAATTTGTTGTTATGTTAAATTCAATTTATATATCAACTTTTAGCTTATATACATCAATCATTATACTTAAAGACTTTTTCTAAAGTCGTCCCAGTTTCCCTTCCACGAATTCCCTATTTTACTACTAGTGGCAACACATACAACTGCCTTTTTAAGTGAACGCCTGCCCCTCCCTATGCAAGTTAATAGAAATATATTCACTGTATCCTTCCAAATTTCAGGGTTCTTCCACGGTGCTTCATGGTAGGTAATGTATCCTTCTTCCAAGTCTTTCCTGGTGAGTTATGACATTTTTCAACTACCTTCTTCCCTCATGAAAATCGGTATAACCCCACAAATCTGTGGTGGGACCCTTAGCCAGCCTCCTGCAAGCCCTTGGAAAAACATGGTCCTTGTTGGGGGGTGACAGTTCCCCCATGCCAGTCTTTCTTGGAGTTCCAATCTACTTTCCCCCCTCCACCATCCTTATTGTAGGGTTACTTGATCTGTTTCCACTCCCTGCTTCCATGTTAACAAACACAGTGGCATTAATTGTCAAATAGGGAAACAGTGCATGGACTGAGTTCTGCACCACATGATTAAGTCTAATGTCTGATATGCAACATTTCTTAACAAGCTGGTGCCAGCCTATCCAAACCCTGCGTAGCTCTTCTTTCTACCAAGGTGAGGTTTAGGAACTGCTGTTGCCACATTCACCTTGAATGGCAACCATACCTCTCAGCTCCAAGCATCACAGCATATTATGTTGGGGTGTCAGGATTTACAATGTCCCTCTCGCACCAAGACACAGCAAGCTGGCAGGTTTATTATGCTTAGATTTCTTTTACTACTGTATTTACTACTGTATTTACACAGTAGTTCAATCTGAGCTCACAGCTCAGTCATCTTCCGATGACAATGATGTTGGACTCACTAAAGGGCGGGCTCTTCGCCAAAAGGATATCCTCCACCGGCCACCCTTCCTCCTGTTTGACTGACGTTGTACCTGGACTCTACTCCTTCGCCTTGACAGTGGGAACTAGGGAGCAGTCTGCCCCTCCTCCTCTTGGGCCATGTCTAAAAACTGCAGTTCCTCTGAAGCAGCCTCTGTCTGCTCTACGCTGGCATTACAGGATGAGAGGGACACTCTCAATATGGGAAGGAATCAAGCCTCTACTTTTTCCACCCTGCCCCCTTCCTCTCCGGAGACTTCCAGAGAGCCACTGTGGTGTAGTGGTTAAGAGTGGTAGACTCGTAATCTGGTGAACCAGGTTCATGTCTCTCCTCCTCCACATGCAGCTGCTGGGTGACCTTCGGCCAGTCACACTTCTTTGAAGTCTCTCAGCTCCACTCACCTCACAGAGTGTTTGTTGTGGGGGCGGAAGGGGAAGGAGAATGTTAGCCGCTTTGATTCTCCTTCAGGTAGTGATAAAGTGGGATATCAAATCCAAACTCTTCTTCTTCGCTGCTGCTCTGGGAAGGGACGTCCCTGACATGGGGAAACCCAGTCAGATGGGCAGCGTATAAATATTATTATTATTATTATTATTATTATTATTATTATTATTATTATTACTACTACTACTACTACTATTAGTAGTAGTAGTAGTAGTAGTAGTAGTATTTGCTTTTCACTGCTAAATCAGTTGAAACAAATGTAAGGGGAGGCACTAATGTGTCCTATTTGCATGGAGAAAGCCTCACATCAAATGAAACTAAACCACAAGGGTGAACCAGTACATAGTAGACAATGGTGGTCAACAGAAGAAGTCCAAAGACTCTCTCAAGGCAAATCTTTTAAAAAATGTAGTATAAACACCGACAATTGGGAAACACTGGCCTGCAAACACTCCAGTTGGAGAACAGCCTTTACCAAAGGTGTAATGGGCTTTGAAGACGCTCAAACTCGGGACGGAAGGGAGAAACGTCCTAAGAGGAAGGCACATTTGGGGATCCCTTACCATGATCAATTCCCACCCGGAAACCTATGTCCCCACTGTGGAAGGACGTGCGGATCCAGAATTGGCTTCCACAGTCACTTATGGACTCACTGTTAAAACCTTGTTTATGGAAGACAATTTTACTCAGCTACGAGCGATCACCCAAGAAGAAGAAGAAAAGTAGACAAACAAGCATCTTTCTTCTTATCAGTGAGGAATGGGACCTAACTATTTGTATTCAGGCCCATGCTAGATATCTGGGTGGGCGGGCAAAGTGTTGCTGTCCTTGGGGAAGTGTAGCCTGCTGTAAATATGCTTAGCCATGCCAACGATTAGCCAAGTTACCGGATGCAAAGTGGCAAACTAGTATCCTGTTATATCCCTTCTAAGGGGTAGAGGCAACACACACAGAGAGATGATGAACTGTGTGTGGCTGTGTTCAGATAACACCTTAAGAACCTTCTTGTGTGGCTAATCTCAGAACTTGCTCCTCTTTGTATGCCTAGAATTCTTTAATGCCCTTAGCGCCAACCTAAATAGCCATTAGCATTTGTTAAAGGCTTATTTATTTAATGTATCAATGCCAGTCCTTGGAAAGCTGCCAAAACAATGCTGGCAATCCTTTCCATTTTTAACTCACTGAATATTTGTATCTCGGGAGAATCGTTTTTCTGTTATCCTTAAATTCTGTTTTGACCTGACCTTGAAAAGTACCTGAAACTAATGTGGATTATCAAGATTTTCTGAAGAGGACACAAGCTTAAATTCAAGCAGGTTTTTTTTTCCTCTTTCAAACATCATGAGCACTTCATCAAAATAAAATAAAATGCCAATGTTATGAAATGAGAGGGGGGATCTAGAGTAAAGAGCACTGTAGGCTGATAGCACTTATGCAAATCAAACGGTTTTTCAACACGCTGTATTTAGGCCAGGATGAAACAAACATCTGAACGTATCTGTTCCCTCAGAAGAGATGCAGCTGGGATTTTGATGAGAAATCTCTTTATCTGTTTCCCCCCTCCTTTTCCCTTTTTGTGCTGAACTAACAGCAGAAAAGTTTATCATAATGTGTGGATTTGCAAGGAACAAAAAAGCTAATTCTGAAGCTGCTCAAGTGAAGTCAGGAGAAGTGAGGCTGGGAATATGGTAGCAGCAAAGCTGGCAAAGTCTGTGAATAAATGTGTTATAAAGGTGGAGAGGTAGTGCTGTGTAGCAGTTAGGGCACTGGACTAGGACCTAGAAGAACAGAGTTAAAACCCCATGAAGATCACTTTGGGGAGGGGGGTCAGCCACTTTTCCTCAGCCTAACCTACCCCACAGGGTTGTTGTGAGGATAAAATGAAGAAAGCGATAACCATGTGCAGCACCTTGAATTCGTTTTAATAAAGATGGGATATAAATGCAACAACAACAACAACAACAGATCTGATCCTTCCATTTTCAGGAAGATGAACCTAGCAGTAATGTTTTGGGTTCCTTGGGAGAGGAAGGTTTCAGGATGGGATAAGGGGAAATGAAATAATAATTAACAACAACAACAACAATTATTATTATTTTTAATACCCCCAGCCATCCTGGGCTGCTCCCAACAGAATATCAAAAACACAATAAATCCTCAAACATTAAAAACTTCCCTAAACAGGACTGCCTAAAAGTCAGATAGTTGTTTATTTCCTTGACATCTGATGGGAGGGCATTCCACTGGGCAGGCGCCACTACCGAGAAGGCCCTCTGCCTGGTTCCCTGTAACCTCACTTTCCGCAGACATCTCCTTATTCTTTACACACACACTGTGCTGTATAGATCTCAAGTTAAAGATTATTTTTTTCTGTAAAAATATTCGCTTGTTTCTCTGTTACTTATATCCATACGTATGGGCCGCTTTTTTCCACTCAAAGAACTTCAAAGCAGCATACATGATTTTTTAAAACCCTACAGTGAAAGTTCATAAACACTGAGATACCCATTTTCTTTACCAGACAATGACTCTTATGCAAAAGAAAAGAGGGGAAAATCAATCCTATTCCCACAACCTAGAAATACTGGCACCTGTAAACCAAAGCTCTGAACTGATGCAAGGAAAACAGGGAGGGCAGAGATCAAAGCATGGAGTTGTTATAGCAACTGGCATTCAGAGAATAAGTCTGAATTTCATAAAATACATATGGCATCTCAAGATATACAAAAAGAATAAACTGAGTAACTCGTTTAAAAAATACTACAAGCTCTGTAGAGGATTCAGCCTGCTGGGTGAGCCAGCTTCATAGACAAGTTTGCAGGAGGAATTTTAATATATCTCTTTATGTTGCTGGAGGGTGAGCTGTCTGAAGTGCCTCATAGCGCTTCTGCCTTGTCTTCAGGGGCTGGAGTTAGGATCACACTGAGCTAAAGCAGTCTAGGACAAAAGCGGGGCTCTTAGTTGGGATGTTTGGGTGTGTTCCTATTCCGTATATTTGGTTGGGACTGCTGTGAAGAGTAGTTCAACTTTGTTAATCTCTTTCTCTTTGCTAGCTTGACTTATTATTTGAAAGTTTTATATACTTCAAATGTGTTATTAATTGACAATCAGTAAGGCTATATTACAAATGGAAAAAATTATCAGAGAGAGGGACATATACAGAGTATGTAAAAGAACAATGTCAAAATATTAATCCGTTGGCAGATTTTGATTGAACTTCTGGGTGCAGATAGGATAATTTTATAAAATTTAAAGTAAGTTAAGCATCATGGAGAAAATAAAGTTAAGTGCGTATTTAAGGAATTTAATCTGGGAACATAACGGGAAGATCAGAGGTCATGTCAAATTCAATTACAAAATTATGTACAAAGCAAGTATCAGTTAAGGAATGAATGACTGTTTTATTTCTATGGTCATCTTTATTTTGTCTTTAACATTCACTGACTATTTTTGTTATATAATTTTCAACCAATAAAGCATTAAAAAAATGTGTTATTAATTGTTGAGTGATCCTAATATAGAACAGAGTGTCCCTCTTTTCATCTGAGAAATTTTGGAGGGTATGATAACCATACATTTCTCTTGCAGTCTGCAGCATCCCTGTCTGCCTGTGATTCTCGATCTGCAAAAATCTACATGAGACGAGTTACATCTGTCCTGTCCTGAGCTTTAATTGAAGTGTTGACTACCTGAGATTAGCATAGTAGTAGCTGCTTACTTTTTATTTTTTTAAAAAAAAGGGTGCATGTGGCAAATCTGCTACAAAAAAAGGAGAGAATTCCATTATGTTCCACAGCTTTGGAGCCAGCTGTTGCGTGTGACCTCAGGGGGCGGGCATTTCTTTATATCCTAACACCTGCGATTTGTGACCTTTTGGTCAATTGTCTGTCTGCCTGCCATAGTGTATAATGCAAATATGCCCAGCTGAATTCTCCATCATGATCATATCAAAGCCTTAAAACATCATAGGAGGAAAGGTGCATTGTAGTGCAAACTATCAATTGATTTTTTTAAAAATCACATCAGTATCAATATAGACCAGCAGTCACAGCCACAAAATGTTTATACACCATGGACCCAAACCTGCCCAAACCTGTTTTTCAACACATCTCTCAATACTATAAAACCTTCCACTGAATAAAATGAAACGCTTAGCTGAAACTGCAAGTTTTAATTTGATCCTATTAGAAGATGTTGTGGTGGAAGCAAAGAATGATTATATTCTTTATATCCCATTTGTCCCACCTGAAAGTGAGGGCTTAGGCTGACATATTGTTGAAACACCTAACACTCCAGCCTTATTCTGTAGTAGTTTCCTCCAGTGCTGATATTTGAACTGTAAACTCATCAGGTTACGGATGTGTGATGACCTTAGTCTATGATGTACAATTTACATTGATTGTGCTATATTGCATCTTTATAATTTGTGAGCATCCACATCATATACTTCAGGCAATCTTCTCTTATGCCACTTAATCAGGCATGGCTTCCCTCAAAGAATTCTAGAAACTAAAATTTCATACTCTCCAACATTTCTCCAATGAAAATAGGGACATCCTATTGAATAATAATAATAATCCAACATATATAAAAACTTAATAGAACATTAAACATTAAAAAGAAATTCCCTATACAGGGCTGCCTTCAGATGTTTCCTAAAGGTTGTATGGTTATTTATCTCCTTGGCTCAGGATTGAATAACTCCATACTCTCCAACATTTTTCTGATGAAAATGGGGACGTCCTATTCCACCATTATCATCATCATCACCATTATCATTAAATACTAATAATAACCAGCCCATTTGATGGGGTTGCCCCAGCCACTCTGGGCAGCTTCCAACATTTATTAAAAAACATAAAGGTAAAGGTAAAGGGACCCCTGACCATTACATCAAGTCGTGACCGATTCTGGGGTTGCAGCACTCATCTCGCTTTATTGGCCAAGGGAGCAGGCGTACAGCTTCCAGGTCATGTGGTCAGCATGACTAAGCCACTTCTGGTGAACCAGAGCAGCACACGGAAATGCTGTTTACCTTCCCGCCAGAGCGGTACCTATTTATCTACTTGCACTTTGATGTGCTTTCGAACTGCTAGGTTGGCAGGAGCAGGGACCGAGCAATGGAAGCTCACCCCGTTGTGGGGATTCGAACCGCCGACCTTCTGATTGGCAAGTCCTAGGCTCTGTGGTTTAACCCACAGCACCACCCGTGTCCCATTTAAAAACATAGTAAAACATTAAAAATTTGAGGGGGGAAATACTGCCTTCAGATGTCTTCTAATGGTTGTATAGCTTCTTATCTCCTAGGCTCAGGAATTGCCTAACTCCATACCCTCCAACATTTCTTCCGTGAAAATAGGGACATCCTAAAGAAAAGCAGGGCATTCCAGGATCAAATCAGAAATTGGGACGGCTTCTGTAAATCTGGGACTGTCCCTGGAAAATAGGGACACTTGGAGGGTCTGAAATTTGTTGGGAATTGTAACTCTGTCGGAGGTCCCTGCAATCTTTAACAAACTACCTTTCCCAGGATTCTTTGGAGGAAACTATGATTCTTAAAGTGGTAGAAGAGTGCTTTAAATAGATAATGTGGCTGTGACCCAAGCTGAAAGAAGCTATGAATCATGTGTTGTGATCTAACAGGGACTCTCTAAATCCCCTCTCTTCCTGTTAGTGTAGAAGGTGGCGATCATCAAACACTGTGCAGGGACACAGTGCATGGCTGACAATATGAATTCATCTCGATGGTTCACAAATTGCAAAGGCTTCCAGAAATAAGACAACCATCACCTCACCTTCATAATGCTCTGTCTTCATCTATTTGTGTAACACACTTTGCATACTTTGCACAATGCAGCATCTGTCGGTAGCATCTGCTTCCAGCGTGGCATCAGCAAATCACACATGAAGCTCCGTGTCTCCTTGTGATGATAGCATTATGCACAAGAGGTTTATAATATTATGCCATCATAGGTTCTTCCCTATGTCAGGTAGCATCTCCCAGATGCAAATGTGTCCCAACAGCTTTTGACCAAATTAAAATCTAAGCATATCTACGGGTTGCCTGTGGTTAATGTTTTCAGTATTTTTTCACCTTATTGAACTCAGTCTTACCTCAAAGTAGATTCTTAAATACATGCAAACATTTGGTTTGTCTTTATGCAGTGTTTTTTTCTGGGGGGTACATACAGGGCAATCTTAACCATAGGCGCCAGGGGTGCAGGGCAGCTGGGCACCAGCCTCTCAGGGGCGCCAAGCTAAGAGTCCGGGGCCCAAGAGTTGAAGTCCGGGGAAGAGCCCGCCCGTTGGTTGGAGTGCCACTGTTGGCCCTTCTGCTGTGGGCGGCTCTGCGCCACGAGATCGGGGGCGAGCGAGCCAGTGAGGTGCTGAGGCGGGTGGGTAGCTCTGCCCTCTTGCGCACCTGGGATTGGTGTAGGGCTGTGGAGAGGCCCTCCCAGAGCACACTGCTTGCATCATGAGGCGCCCGACACTGATGTCTCGGACTGGTTTGTTGTGATGGGCTCCTTATGTTTCCTGTTTTCTGTTCCTAAGCAGAGAGCAGAGATAAGTGTGGTGTCAGAGCTCCCTTATAAAAAGGTCAACAACTCCAGGGAACCTTTCCTTAAAAAAGGTCAACAACTTTGGGGTTCCCTCCACATCTCTGTGCAACAAGGGGGGGATGGATTTTGCACCCCAGCACCACATATGCTTAAGATGGCCCTGGGTACACGAGGGTATGCAGGACCGGCAACACACACACACCCCGTGTTAAAAGTGTGTCACTTACTGTAACATTTACTGTAAGACAGAGTTGTTCCACCTGGCCTTTGGCTTGGAATCAACTTGATCCCCTCCCCCTTTCCTTTTTCCTTTCTCCTTCTGTGATGAAACTCCTATTTGGGGACTTCCCTGGCTTTTTTCTGGCCCACGTAGGACCAGTCTGGATAGTTGGCCTTGGTGAAGACTTGACATTTTCGATTTCCCAAAAAGTTTTTTATTTGAGTTCCTACTGAAACGAGGCTGCATTTTAATGTTGTATTTTAATCTTGTTTTTAAGTTGTATTTCAATCAATTGTTTTTATACCTGGTGTTAGCTGCTCTGAACCCGTTCTTGGCTGGGGAGGGAGGGGTATAAATAATAAAAAAAAATTATTATTATTATAACAACATGATGAGTACTGGCACTTTTTTCTCTTGAAAGGAATGGGGGGAAAACATGTGACATCACATTCACTATGTGCAGGTGTATGGATGTGACGTCACACATCTGCATTGTGGCTCTTCTTCTTCCTCCTCTTCGCAACCAGCAAGGCACCTTATTCTGTGGGGAGGAGAGAGACTCTGCCTCCATGTCCCTGTAAAAGCCCACCCCCCTGTAAAAGGTTGCCTCGCTTGCTGGCTGCAGAGGGCAGAACTGAACTGCTTGTCTCTCAGAAGGCAGAGCCGCTGCTGCCTTTTCTCATTTACTTTGTGGGTGCCTATATTATATTATTGTGGGTGCCCAATCACCCATGGCCACCTGGAGCTAGCTCCTATGATAATGTCCCTTCATGTTCATATTGCTACTATTTTACAGATTATGTTAAGGTGACACTTGTAATCAGGCAAGCTAAATAGTGTACCAGAAACTTTATCCAAAATTTCTAGAGCATGGTCAAGACATTCCACAAAACTCACCCCCAAATTCAAAGTGGGATATGTTTTATAGGTCCTGCTTCTTTCCGGGTCTTTATTAACTGATGGGTCTAAATAAGTGGCACTAAATAAGTGACATACTGCACTCCACCCTGTTCTGTGCTTCTGGCGAATCTTATTCTGGGTGATCTAATCAATTTGAGATTGTTAGGTACAGTGTTCTTTCTTGATATACAGGACAGACTAGTTTCTTCCAGAGATACGACGTCCATGTAATTTTCTGAATACATTAGGCCAGAGGAACAGGTTGCAATTGGGGGAAAAGAACATTATTTCCCACAGCTTCAAATGTGGATTGTTAAATTCTTTAAGTATCCTGAAGCTCTGCCATTGATTCATTTTTCTTTTTTTGTTCCTAAGTATTCTTTATAACAGGTACAAAATGCAGAGCAGTAATAAGCCCTAAGCTTATTACTTAAAACATGGTAATGTGCTTTAATTTTACACTGTTAAGGAGATTTTCATGCATTATCAGATCATTGTCAGGCATACAAGCACATCTGCCCTGAATGGAGTCATCTGAACAATTTTCAAAGAATCCTGCAAGGTAAAAACGAAATCAAAGGAAGCTGTCTTCTATTCTTCACATCACTGGTTGACTGTGCCTGGATTTTTATATACCACAGGGAAGATTTTTTTTCCAGCAGCCGCTTGCACCATATGTGGATCATTCCATTATAGAGGGAACATTTTATTGCTATTATGGATTATGTTCAAAAGGCTGAAACTAAAGTTGTGCCTGAGAGCATTATTGTGTATGTTCCACTGGAAGAATTAGGAAGTGTTTTGATAAATGAAGAGCACAGAACTGCCCTAATTCAACAGGGGCATATTTTTGGTGTTTAAATGCTTTGAAACTGTGAACATAACTGTTATTATAATATATATATATATATATATATATATATATATATATATATATATATGCAGGTTTTGGTGTCCTCGGGTGTCTTCCCGTGTAAAAGTTGGGGTGTCTAGGCGACGTTTCGACGAGGTCTCACTCGTCATCTTCAGGCTGGTGCTTTCGGCTTCTTGTTACTGGAACAGAGCGGGATCTCAATGTTTGAGTTCCTATAAATACTGTAGAGGGGGTGTGGTGTCTAGCCTCCAATGTTCTGGGCAGAGAGGAAGTTCCCAGGCTAGTGTGCCTTTTCTTCTTTTGTTCCTTAATTACTTGAGAGATACCTTGAGTGATTTCTTGAGTGATATCCTGAGTACCACTTAGGTGGGTCATTAGGTGTGGATTAGTTGCTAAAGTCTTTGTGTCTTGACCTCTTGAACTTTGTGAAGAGTTTTCCTGAGAAGATGGCTGTATTGCACTTAGTTGTGCTTTGGCTTGGCTTCGTGTATAGGGGCGAGCTGTGGTTTTGTGGCTTGTGTCAGCCAGATCTGTGTAGGGATTGCAGGGGGGTGCAGCATCCGGAGGTGCCACCATGGACTGGCTACTGGATGGTGTCAGTAATTCATCTGTGGAGAGGGTCTGGGTTTGGGTCTGGTGTGGTTGATTGGTGTTGGCGTTCTGTGTGCCTCTGGATCTGGTGTCAGTTTTTGTGGGGAGGGCTAATTTCCAGATGTCTGGCAAGCGGGATGTGTCGTCACGCTTGTTCATGTTGTGAGGGTGTTTCTCTATCTCGATGGCTTCCATGATTATTCTCTTGTGGTGATGTTCCGTGTTAAAGAGCAATTTGGAATCTGCAAAATTAATTTCGTGTCCTGTTTCTTTCATGTGTTGGAAAAGAGAGGAAGTTTTTTCTTCTTTTTTGACGGCATTCTTGTGTTCTGCGATACGTGCATTTATTCGTCTGTTTGTTTGTCCAATGTACGTGGCTGGGCAGACTTTGCAGGGTATTTCATAGATCCCTTGGTTTTCCAACTGGATTTTATCCTTGGGGTTTCTGAGGATATTGGCTATTTTTTGGTTGGTGCAAAAGGCTGTTTTGATATTGTGTTTATGGAGGATTTTGCTAATTTTATCTGTAGTGCCCTTGATATAAGGAAGGAGGGCCATGCCATTGTTTTCTTCTGTGTCTTGGTTTTTGCTTCGTAATCCTGTTTTGCTGGTATCCATTGGCAATTAACACATTTGAGAGATTCTGTAACTCTGAAGGAAAAACTGGATAGCTTCCTCACACATCTCAACAACTTACACCCCAAAATACAATTCACTATGGAAATAGAAGCCAACAACCAACTTCCCTTCCTTGACGTCCTAATCTACAAAAAACCTGATGGCTCCCTAGGACACACTATCTACCAGAAAAAAACACACACCAACCGCTACTTACATGCACAATCACACCACCACCCTGCACAAATAAACTCCGTAGCCAAGACTCTCATCTCCAGAACCAAACGCCTGGCTGACAAAGACCACTTGACAACTGAGTTACAGAATCTCTCAAATGTGTTAATTGCCAATGGATACCAGCAAAACAGGATTACGAAGCTAATCCAAAAGGAAACACCCCCCAAAAACCAAGACACAGAAGAAAACAATGGCATGGCCCTCCTTCCTTATATCAAGGGCACTACAGATAAAATTAGCAAAATCCTCCATAAACACAATATCAAAACAGCCTTTTGCACCAACCAAAAAATAGCCAATATCCTCAGAAACCCCAAGGATAAAATCCAGTTGGAAAACCAAGGGATCTATGAAATACCCTGCAAAGTCTGCCCAGCCACGTACATTGGACAAACAAACAGACGAATAAATGCACGTATCGCAGAACACAAGAATGCCGTCAAAAAAGAAGAAAAAACTTCCTCTCTTTTCCAACACATGAAAGAAACAGGACACGAAATTAATTTTGCAGATTCCAAATTGCTCTTTAACACGGAACATCACCACAAGAGAATAATCATGGAAGCCATCGAGATAGAGAAACACCCTCACAACATGAACAAGCGTGACGACACATCCCGCTTGCCAGACATCTGGAAATTAGCCCTCCCCACAAAAACTGACACCAGATCCAGAGGCACACAGAACGCCAACACCAATCAACCACACCAGACCCAAACCCAGACCCTCTCCACAGATGAATTACTGACACCATCCAGTAGCCAGTCCATGGTGGCACCTCCGGATGCTGCACCCCCCTGCAATCCCTACACAGATCTGGCTGACACAAGCCACAAAACCACAGCTCGCCCCTATACACGAAGCCAAGCCAAAGCACAACTAAGTGCAATACAGCCATCTTCTCAGGAAAACTCTTCACAAAGTTCAAGAGGTCAAGACACAAAGACTTTAGCAACTAATCCACACCTAATGACCCACCTAAGTGGTACTCAGGATATCACTCAAGAAATCACTCAAGGTATCTCTCAAGTAATTAAGGAACAAAAGAAGAAAAGGCACACTAGCCTGGGAACTTCCTCTCTGCCCAGAACATTGGAGGCTAGACACCACACCCCCTCTACAGTATTTATAGGAACTCAAACATTGAGATCCCGCTCTGTTCCAGTAACAAGAAGCCGAAAGCACCAGCCTGAAGATGACGAGTGAGACCTCGTCGAAACGTCACCTAGACACCCCAACTTTTACACGGGAAGACACCCGAGGACACCAAAACCTGCATTCCTGTACCCGTGAAAATCTACGAAAGCATATATATATATATATATATATATATATATATATATATATATATATATATAATTTGGATAGAAAGCACTAATGAAATGAAATGACTATGTAACAGCTTATGGGGAAAAGCTCAGTGGTGCAATACTGGCTACTCACCCCTTCTCAGGGGTTGTAGGCCTTGCCTCTGTCCACCACAGACCCTCCAAGTGTCCCTATTTTCCAAGGACAGTCCCAGTTTTACAGAAGCCATCCCAGTTTCTGATTTGATCCTGGAATGTCCCACTTTTCCTTAGAATGTCCCTATTTCCATTGGAGAAATGTTGGAGGGTATGGAGTTATCTGACCCTCGAGCCATCTGAAGGCAGCCCTGTATAGGGAAGTTGTTGGTTGTTGTTGGTTTTTTTATTTAAAAAAAGTTAAATGTTTTGTTATGCTTTTATATATGTTGGAAGCCACCCAGAGTGGCTGGGACAACCGAGTCAGATCGGTGGAGTATAAATAGTAAAATTATTGTTGTTAATATGATTATGGAATAGGGTGTCCCTATTTTCATCGGAACAACGTTGGAGGGTATGTGATTTGTACATAAGGATTTTAGATAAATGACACAAAACAATAAACCAGAGCACCATCCTCCCAAAGTCCTGTCTTTCTGGTTGTCATTAGAGAACCTCTCTGCTTGGTCACTTGGCCTCTGTTGTGTTGCTGAGGTAAATGAACAATCTTCTCAAAATGGCAGTCAGTTCCATTTAGGAGAATCAAAGTAAATGTAATTATAACTTAAAGTAGGATAAACGAAAACAAAAACAAGGAACCTGGAGTTTTGAGGAACTCTCTACTGACTTGACTTAATGGACTTAATGAGAAGAGGAGGTAGATAGGCACCTTCCTAGCAGCTCTGAGGTACTATTGGCTAAGTGTCCATAATATTGGGTGTCTCCAACTCCAACTATCTTACTGAGCATGTGCAGTAAGATCCGTACTCCAGGATTCTTCAAGAACCATATCCCCTGAGCATTGCATTAAGAGGCGGAGCTATCTGCTCTGGCAACCCCTCTGGGATGATGCCCCACCTCACCCCCTTTCTCCGCCACTGATTGCATTGGTAACTTCCTATGCTCCTGTTGTGAGCTGTGTTAATCCCTAGCCGAACTCTTGCTAGGAGTTCTTTTGTTTTTGTTTTTATTCCCCCCCCAAAAAAAATAATTATTTATTTTATAACACAACTAAACAACACAAACTAAAAAAAACCCCAAACAATACAAACAAATTCTTGTCTTATCCTTATTTTTTCTAAACCTTGTTAGGTGGGCTTCCCAAGCCCCCCTATCTGATTTTCATTTTACCTCATCTTTAGCAGTTTACATATATCATAATTTTTAACCTTTTGTTTTTTAATCACACTTACTTTTACCCTAAAAATATTCACATTTTAGGCAAGCTGCTCTTTTTCTCAGCATTCCCCTTTCCATAAGCAATAAAATACCAGCCTAGCTTTCAGGTTTGTCATATGGGTTACATACACGGCACAGATTATTGCAAGGAGCATGCAAAAAAATCCCGTAGGGATGCTAAAGCAGCAAAGAATATTGTTGCAACTAGTTAGGAAACCAACACATGCATTGTGGGATAAGCTTTTATAGAGCTCACTTCATCGGATACATGAAAAGATATAAATGCTCATCATGAGCCTTACTGTTATAGTCCAGTAAAGGCAAGATTTATTTCAGGAAGTAAACAATAAGATGTGCTCAGGATTTTACTTTGGTCTACATAGCTTAAACTGTATACCTGTCCACAAAACTCCTGCTGCTCCAATGTAGGAATGAAATTCAATATTCTCCATGGTTGCTTTCAAAGTTCAGGAAATCCACAAACTGGGCCCTCCCTGTGATTAAAATGAATGATGCATTCCACATATATGTCAAATTCACTGCACAGTCATCTGAGCTGCTAGGCAGGTGTGCTGATCACCATAAACCAGGCATGGCCAAACTTGGCCCTCCAGCTGTTTTGGGACTACAACTCCCATCATCCCTAGCTAACAGGACCAGTGGTCAGGGATAATGGGAACTGTAGTCCCAAAACAGCTAGAGGGCCAAGTTTGGCCATGCCTGCCATAGACCAAAAATTTTGTTTTGTCTATTTTGCAGGAATGACATACAAATCAGCATTATTGTATATAATAAGTTGATGGGATTGGGGGGGGGGGGTTTATATTGTGCACACATATATACATTTTATACTTGTAAACTGTATAGAAGCCCCTTTGGCAATTTAGTGGTACATAAATATTATTTAATTAATGCATCAGCTGACTTGGAGTTGGGGCTTCTGCTATTACCAGAAAACCTATTCCTAAAAAAGATTTGTTTATACCAGAAATAAGAGTTGGAACATCTTCCAGATTTGTCACAGTTACATTGAATCCTACATATTCAAGAATATATAAAACTATTGCACAGTTAAATAAAGGACAATATGCAAACTCGCTCTGACAAACAGGCTATGTTAGGGCTATCATATTCACCTGGGTGGAAATGTCCAGGAAAATCCATGCTGGAAGTGTATATTTTGGTAAAATAGGGTTCAAAAGAGCTCAACAATATGGCGACCCTACTACATAATACTAGATATCCAGCATAGGCCTGCAAGACACTACTTCAATTTATTTTTTTAAAAAAGCTGCCAACAACATGGAACTGCAGATAAAAATTCTTGAAGGAAAAATACTTTTCATTTCAGCAAATTATTTGCTGCCTTTTTGCAAACAACTGAAAGCTCGTTTTTTTAAAAAAAAATTATTTACCCATTCATTTTAAGATTTAAACTATTTCCCTCTTTAAACAGGGAGGCCAAAGTGGCTTGCATAGAAAGATAAAGATATAAAAAGGACATCAAAGAAACATTACACAGCCTAAGCATAATAGCATCAGATATAATATAAAACCAGAAAACTGCATAAAAACCAAGTACAATAAAAATTGGACCATATTTCAGTAAAAGGAAAGCCTGTGAATGCCTTTCTAAGTAAAATTGCAAGCAGCCCAACCAGTAGATGCTGGGCCAACAGGGTCAGCCTGCAGGGCAGAGATCCATATGGAACAAAAAAAAAAAAGAGTATAATATGGGGAGGGGGGGCCATTATGGCAAGGGCACAACAGGTTCCCTTTCCCCTAAGATCCATAAATTGGTCTGCAGGCAACAAGCATTCCCCTGGAAGAATACTTCCACTTTCCTTCAGGTGCAAAAGGGGTGTCTGTTTTTCTGCCTCATTCTCAGAAGGCTTTAGAATTTCCATAGAGTCTTGGTGGTGGGGTAGAGTTGAGCTTGCATGAGAACCTAAGAAGAGCCCATAGCCCAGTATCTTCACAGTGGCCAACCAGAGGACTACTGGAAGCCAGCAAGCAGTACCTAAGTGCTATAACAGCAGCAGCAGCAGCAGCAGCAGCAGCAGCAACAGCAACAGCAACAGCAACAACAACTTATTTATACCCCGCCCATCTGGCTGGGTTTCCCCAGCCACTCTGGGTGACTCCCAACAGAATAACGTGGTACCCCGGTTCTCAAACCTAATCCGTTCGACTTCCGAAATGCTGGGAAACCGAGGCGCAAAAGGGCTGGCTGCAAGTTCAGTTGGAAAAACTGGAAAACATGAAGCAGAAGGTGCGTTCGAAAATGGAAGCAATTACTTCCAGGTTTTCGGCTTGCGAAAATGGGAATGTTTGGTTTCCCAGACGCTCGAAAATCAAGGTACCACTGTATTAAAAACACGATGAAATATCAAACATTAAAAACTTCCCTAAACAATGTTCTCGCTGTGTGTGATTCCCAGAGGCTTACTGCCTACCCTTGTTGTGGCTTAGAGTGGTGTGAGCAATGTGTTCTTCTTCTTTCCATTAACCAGTTTTCTAGCAGTCTGCAGCCTTCTTGGCTGTCCAGGCCTCCTGATCTGAAAAAAAAAAACTGCATGGGAAGAGTGACCTCATGATGTCTTCTCCTGGGCCTCAAGTAAAGAACAGGAAGCTGGGGAGGCTGCCCATCTTTGCAAAGCTGTATCCAGCTCCAAATTCAAAGCTTAAGGGGAGGCTTTGAAACAATGCTGTCTCATCACAACTTTTCAAAACAAGACAACTTTTGAAACTGAAGTTCTTGCCTTTGATAAATCTCTGCAAGAGTAGGCTAACTCCCACAGAAGCCAAAGCTAACACCACTCCCAACTGCAGTAAATGTTCACTAAATTCAGAAGGGAATAGCACTATTAATATTCATTATTTATAGCTGCAGAATTCACAGTTAGGCAAAAGTCATTGATTTCTTGTGTTGATAATATATTAGATTTGACTGATGGTTTCCCACCCATCTGAAGTATCACTTGTGCTGTGTACATAATTAACTGATTATAGATATGCTTCTTACAAGATAATGTGGCATTCTTTAAATAAACTTGGAAGAAATGAAAATGCTAAGGAGTAAACTTATTGTTCCTACTGAAATGTGCTGGACTGGATAGAGGAGGAATGGTGGAGACCGCATCCTTCGCCTGGACCTTCCAGAGAAGAGGAAGACAGCATAGATTTACAACAGTGGTTTGTGGGGGGTCATAGCTCAGAGGGAGAGCAACATCATGGGAGGGGTGTTTCTAGGACTAAGGTGAAACTGTGATGCTCCCTTTTTATTTTTGCTTTATATTCATAGCATTCGGGGGTGGGGGTGTTAAGGGAGGGGTAGTACCTCTGGTGGGGGGAACACCATGCTCCTTCTGGGGTAGTTTGTTCTGGGGTAGTTTGTTTAGCTCTGAACTTACATTTAGCTCTCACCTGTGGCTCCTAGAATCTGTTGGCATGCAACAGTGGCAACACACCGGGGACAGCTTTGACTGGCCAGCAAAACTAAGTAAGGTTAACTGATGGGTCTCAAACCCTCGGTGAGTTGGGGACTTCCCCTGCACGTGAAGACAGGCTCCAGCAGATTGAGTGGACAAAATCAATAGTGGGTCCAATGGTCAAGAAGACAGTTTCTGCACGTGCTGTAGAGGGAAGAAAGGGGCATATGGGGTTCATTCACCTGGGAAGAAAGCCCATCTAGAAGAAGGAAAACACTGATCTTAAATCTCCACTGCCTTGTGGGATATCTTCAAGAAAAGAAAAGACTAAGAAGTAAACTCTACACCAGGCACATCCAACTCTGTAGAGACTGTGATCTACTCCCAGTATAATAAAGCTGGCAGTGATCTACCCATTGTCATTGCCCATAGTTGTTGAGCTTTTTTAAGGGGGAGCAACCAGAGTCGCAGCAACTTTTGGGAAGGATTGCATAAAATCGCTCACCAAACAGTCCGCAACCCTTCCTCCTTCTCCCACTCTGCCAAAGACAAAGGGAATTAGAGCTTTAATAGCACCGCCAGTGGTGCTGATAGAACATAGCGCTGGGAGTGGGGTGCATCACGATCGCTCAGGATTGACCTGGAGAAGCCTGGTGATCTACCTGTTGATCGTGGTCTACCAGTTGGACATTGCTGCTCTACACAACTCCAGAGTGGAGTCCCTAGGACAGTTGGACCTTGTACACCTCATTCCAGAAACTGCTGTAGCCAAGCTGATGGCAAATGTATCGCTCTGCTTTCCTTTCAACCACATCAGTGAGGCTAAGAGGGGAATCTTTTCATGTGGGCAGCCCAGGACCTCAATACACAATGCCCAGGCTTGCGCCCCGAGGTGGTCACTTCAGTGCTGCTAATGCAGCATTTTGACTTCACCCCTGGAGGTGCAGTCCTTTGTCATTTGAGACAGATGGATGCCAATGACCATAGTATTGAAATGTGGGGGGTTTGTATGAAATTGTTACTACGTTATTGTTTTGCTATGCTGCTATGGAAAATTGTTTTCTTTTGAAATTCATTTTTTATTAGATTTTACAAAAAGAAAAAAAGTTTAAAACAGTACTAAATACATAACCATATAAAAAGATTTAGCTGAATCTCACAAAAACCGGAGTGCATTTTTCATTAGATTTTACAAGAAGGAAAAAGTTTAAAACAGTTCTAAATACATATCCATATAAAGAGATTTATCTGGATCTCACGAAAACCAGAGTGCACGGAAACACTGTTTACCTTCCCACCGCAGCGATACCAATTTATCTACTTGCGCTGGCGTGCTTTCGAACTGCTAGGTTGGCAGGAGCTGGGACAGCGCAACTGGAGCTCACTCTGTTGTGCGGATTCAAACCGCCAACCTTCCGATCAGCAAGCCAAGAGGCTCAGTGGTTCAGACCACAGCGCCACCCACACCCCACTTTATTTATTGTAAGTCCCTTTGAACACAATTGTGTGTGTGTGTGTGTAAATGTGGCATACAAATAAAAGAAATGAATGAATGAATAACCTCTGGATAGGGGTACATCTGATGCCTTCTCTAGGGCATCATTGAATGGTTTTTTATCCAGCAGGGTTTAGGTTGTCTCTGTTGTGTCTTTTTGTTTCACTGCCTTATATTGCTTTTTTATTATTGTAATCATAATATGTTATAAGTTTTTAGCATTATTTTGTTTATTTGTAATATATTTTATTGATGTAAGACCCTATAAATCAAATTAATATTGATAACAGTACTACTACTGCCAATAGTTTAGCACAATACCTGATTAACGTATTGAATTTATGTTCTTATGAGAATAATACACAGGACTACAATTCCCCCTGCTCTTCAGAGTCTAAAATGAAACTAAAATATCTAAAATTAAGAACCTTTCCACAGTCTGAAAATGTGCCTGCTAACTTTTTCTACCAAATTGAAAACTTCACCGCTACTGAATCATAAATGTTCATCTTCATTTATATATATATATATATATATATATATATTTGCTTTCGTAGATTTTCACGGGTACAGGAATGCAGGTTTTGGTGTCCTCGGGTGTCTTCCCGTGTAAAAGTTGGGGTGTCTAGGCGACGTTTCGACGAGGTCTCACTCGAGTGAGTGAGTGATGACGAGTGAGACCTCGTCGAAACGTCGCCTAGACACCCCAACTTTTACACGGGAAGACACCCGAGGACACCAAAACCTGCATTCCTGTACCCGTGAAAATCTACGAAAGCAAATATCTTACCTCTACGGGGAGGAAACCTTCCAGCTGACAAGAACCTACGAGAAACTAGAAGTGATGACGAGTGAGACCTCGTCGAAACGTCGCCTAGACACCCCAACTTTTACACGGGAAGACACCCGAGGACACCAAAACCTGCATATATATATATATATATATATATATATATATATATATATATGCTTTCGTAGATTTTCACGGGTACAGGAATGCAGGTTTTGGTGTCCTCGGGTGTCTTCCCGTGTAAAAGTTGGGGTGTCTAGGCGACGTTTCGACGAGGTCTCACTCGTCATCTTCAGGCTGGTGCTTTCGGCTTCTTGTTACTGGAACAGAGCGGGATCTCAATGTTTGAGTTCCTATAAATACTGTAGAGGGGGTGTGGTGTCTAGCCTCCAATGTTCTGGGCAGAGAGGAAGTTCCCAGGCTAGTGTGCCTTTTCTTCTTTTGTTCCTTAATTACTTGAGAGATACCTTGAGTGATTTCTTGAGTGATATCCTGAGTACCACTTAGGTGGGTCATTAGGTGTGGATTAGTTGCTAAAGTCTTTGTGTCTTGACCTCTTGAACTTTGTGAAGAGTTTTCCTGAGAAGATGGCTGTATTGCACTTAGTTGTGCTTTGGCTTGGCTTCGTGTATAGGGGCGAGCTGTGGTTTTGTGGCTTGTGTCAGCCAGATCTGTGTAGGGATTGCAGGGGGGTGCAGCATCCGGAGGTGCCACCATGGATTGGCTACTGGATGGTGTCAGTAATTCATCTGTGGAGAGGGTCTGGGTTTGGGTCTGGTGTGGTTGATTTTTTGTTGGCGTTCTGTGTGCCTCTGGATCTGGTGTCAGTTTTTGTGGAGAGGGCTAATTTCCAGATGTCTGGCAAGCGGGATGTGTCGTCACGCTTGTTCATGTTGTGAGGGTGTTTCTCTATCTCGATGGCTTCCATGATTATTCTCTTGTGGTGATGTTCCATGTTAAAGAGCAATTTGGAATCTGCAAAATTAATTTCGTGTCCTGTTTCTTTCATGTGTTGGAAAAGAGAGGAAGTTTTTTCTTCTTTTTTGACGGCATTCTTGTGTTCTGCGATACGTGCATTTATTCGTCTGTTTGTTTGTCCAATGTACGTGGCTGGGCAGACTTTGCAGGGTATTTCATAGATCCCTTGGTTTTCCAACTGGATTTTATCCTTGGGGTTTCTGAGGATATTGGCTATTTTTTGGTTGGTGCAAAAGGCTGTTTTGATATTGTGTTTATGGAGGATTTTGCTAATTTTATCTGTAGTGCCCTTGATATAAGGAAGGAGGGCCATGCCATTGTTTTCTTCTGTGTCTTGGTTTTTGGGGGGTGTTTCCTTTTGGATTAGCTTCGTAATCCTGTTTTGCTGGTATCCATTGGCAATTAACACATTTGAGAGATTCTGTAACTCAGTTGTCAAGTGGTCTTTGTCAGCCAGGCGTTTGGTTCTGGAGATGAGAGTCTTGGCTACGGAGTTTATTTGTGCAGGGTGGTGGTGTGATTGTGCATGTAAGTAGCGGTTGGTGTGTGTTTTTTTCTGGTAGATAGTGTGTCCTAGGGAGCCATCAGGTTTTTTGTAGATTAGGACGTCAAGGAAGGGAAGTTGGTTGTTGGCTTCTATTTCCATAGTGAATTGTATTTTGGGGTGTAGGTTGTTGAGATGTGTGAGGAAGCTATCCAGTTTTTCCTTCCCGTGTGGCCAAATTACAAAGGTGTCGTCAACATATCTGAGCCAAAGTTTGGGTTTGTGTTCTGACTTGTCTAAAGCATTGGTTTCAAAGTGTTCCATGTACAGGTTTGCGATGACCGGTGAGAGGGGTGATCCCATAGGTGCTCCTTCTATCTGTTTGTATCTTTGTCCATTGTGGATGAAGTACGTGTTGGTTAGGCAGTGGTTGGTCAGGTCCAAGATGTATTCGGGGGGATTGTATTTGTTTTGAATAGCTGTCAAGGCTTCATTAATGGGCACTTGTGTGAAGAGAGATACAACATCGAAGCTCACAAGTAGGTCATTAGGATGTAGGTTTTGCTTCTTTATTGTTTCTATGAACTGGAAGGAGTTTGGTACGTGTGAAGAGATGGATTCTGCATAGGGCTGAAGTTGCTTGGCGAGAAATTTAGCGAGATTTTGTAGAGGTGAGCCTATGGAGCTGACTATTGGTCTGAGTGGTGTTCCTTCTTTGTGTATCTTGGGGAGGCCGTAGAGTTTGGGGCATCTGGATGATTTTTCTCTGGGGATGATTCTTAGCTGGATTTCTTCACTGATAGGAGAGGCTTTTATTTTGGATTTGGTGGTTTTTTCCAGATAGGTGGTGGGATCTGTTTTTATAGGTTTGTAGGCAGGATCTTGGAGTAGCTTTGATAGTTTTGCTTGGTAGTCCGATGTGTTCATCACCACTGTGGCATTACCTTTGTCTGCTGGGAGAATGATTATGTTGTTGTCTTTCCTCAGGTTGGTGAGTGCTTTCTGTTCTTCTTTGTGTAAATTGCTTCTGGGTGGTTTGCTGGAGCAGAGGATGTTGGTGACTTCAAGTCTGATTTTATTGGCTTCATCTGGGTTGAATTTGGTTAGGCTAGCTTCGACTCCGCATATGATGTTTTCCGTGGGGATGCGTCTCGGGGCGACTGCAAAGTTGAAACCTTTGGAGAGTACTTTGGTTTCAGTTGTGGTGAGGATCCTGTCTGATATGTTATGTACTGTTTGTTTCATGGGTTGCTGTGGAGGGTGGCCGGGCTTCTGGCGTTTCTCTAGTTTGTGGAGTTTGTTGGTGTGTGTGTCTGTCTTATGTGAGGTCTCCGTTTCAGCTCTCCATCCTCTAAGTATTCATTTGAATTATTCTCTTTCATTAATTAAATCTTTTTCAAATATAATTAATGCTTTACAAATACACCTTTGGAAAACTAGTTTCCCTAAAAGAGTTAGTGTTTTATTATCTTTGCCAACTTGTCTTATTTGCAGGCTAACAATATCCCATTTTTCTAGAAGCTGGTAATGAAAACACATGAGATTGTTAGGGATTTATATAGATGGATTTGGCAGCCATTTAATATTTACTTAGATTGTAAGATATAATTAGAATTTAGAGGTCAGTTTCTCAGAGAATAAGTCAATCTTAACAGAATAAATGTTTGTTCACTAATTCAGTCGTGGATAAATTTTGATGTGAGACTAGAAATTGATGTGATTTGTTTATTCTGAATCTTCCAAGTGATTTTCAGCTCATCCCCATTATTTGTTTTATAGTCTTATGAACTGCAACACCAGCCAATAAGCACAGAGGATCACACTGAAAGATTGTTGCACCAGCACAGTGTGGGTCATTGGACCAGAAATAGTTAATCCCAGAAACAGGAAAATGACACTATCATATGCACTGGCAAGAGAGATAACATGGGAGGACATGATTTGCTATACAGCGGTACCTCAGGTTAAGAACTTAATTTGTTCTGGAGGTCTGTTCTTAACCTGAAACTGTTCTTAACCTGAAGCATTACTTTAGCTAACGGGGTCTCCCACTGCCGCTGCGCTGCTGCTGCACGATTTCTGTTCTCATCCTGAAGCAAAGTTCTTAACCCTTGGTACTATTTCTGGGTTAGTGGAGTCTGTAACCTGAAGCATCTGTAACCTGAAGCGTCTGTAACCTGAGGTACCACTGTACTCACCATGCCCTCTATAGAATCACCTACACAGCCATCTAACACCATTGCAACCCTATTTATACAATACTCAGTCCAAAAACAAACATGTTTACTGAATGGAAATTCAGTAGGGCATACCTCCTAGTGAACATGCTCATGATTGCTGGCAGCAGGGCCTTCTATTTCCCAGCCAGAGCTCACCAGAGCTCAGGTGGGCGCCATTGCCATTCTAAGAGAACAAGGGAGAAGCTCATGGTGAGCTCCAGCACTTCTTTTTCTAGAAAAATAGCACTGGATGGCACTATATAATAAGAAGCTGTGGCAAGACAAGAACAATGGAATTCCCCATACTTCCATCACATAATGTGTCATCAAATGACTGCGTACTCCAGCAGAGATAAGCAATTATTGCTTTGCCTGTTATGTATACTCTTGTTCCTCAGGGAACATTGTTCAGAACTGTATAAACCATTTTTGATTGGTTCAAAAAGTTTTGTTACATTTGCATCCAATGTTAGCTCCAAGCAGCACAGAAGAGTTCCCAAATGGATTGCTTGGAACTACCTCAGTCATCTATATAACTTTGTATAAAGTATTTCACTATTCACACCTCACTTTTCATTATAGCAAATTTTAAAAGTAGGCTATGAAATGACCACATGCCAAATGTCAGCCAAACCAAGATCTGAACCTGCGTGCCCTAAATCAGACTTTCTATCTTCTAGATATTGATCTCACCACCACCCTAGTACTTGGGTAGATAGATATAAAACAGTGGGGTGGGGACAGATATAGATCTTCAAATGGGAGAGAACATCCTGCTTTTATACCAATACGTTTCTGAATGTGGTGATGGATATTTGGGTTTTGTGTGTGCCGGGGGCAGGACTATGATAAAGCATCTTAGAGAGTTTTGGGTTTTGGAACATGGGAGGCTTTCTTCTGGAGACCTACTTAGAGATGCTAAGAACTGAAGCTGATACCTTTTGCATGTAAAACAGTCCTTCAGAATTGGTGAAGGGTCATCACACCCACAGACCCACCAAGAAAGGGTAAGCAAACAGCAGCACTAGGATTACATTGTGGGTCATAGAATCGTAAAATTGTAGAGTTGGAAGGGACTCCAAGGCCCATCTAGTTCAACCCCCTGCAATGCAGGAATCTCAACCAAAGCATCCATGACAGATGGCCATCCAACCTCTGCTTAGAAACCTCCAAGAAAGGAGACTCCATAACCTCTTGAGGGAGAGCATTCCACTGTCGAACAGCTCTTACTGTCAGAAAGTTCTTCCTGATGTTTAGTCAGAATTTCCTTTCTTGTGACTGGAAGCTATTGGTTTGAGTCCTTCCCCTCCAGAGCAGGAGAAAACAAACTTGCTCCATCTTCCATTTAACAGCCCTTCAGATACTTGAAGATGGCTATCCTATCTCCTCTCAGTCTCTTCTTTTCTAGGTCTAACATACCCAGCTCCTTCAAGCATTCCTCATAAGGCTTGGTTTCCAGACCCTTGATCATCTTGGTTGCCCTCCCCTCCAGCTTATCAACATCATTTAAAAACTGTGGTGCCCGGAACTGGGCACAAAGCTCCAGGTGTGGTCTGACCAAGGCAGAATAGAATGGTACTTCCCTTGATCTGGACTTTTGTTGATCCAGCCTAGAATAGCACCAGCTTTTGTTGTTGCTGCATCACATGGTTGACTCATTGTGGTCCACCACAATGAAGTTTGTGGCCGACCAAGCCCCCTAGATCCTTTTCACATGTACTGCTAGTAAGCCAGGCAGTGTGGCAAGGGGCAGGGGCAGAGGAAATAACAGGCTGATCAATAAATGTGAAAGTTGCCTTTGGTTCTTCAAACTCACTCTTACATATCTATCCTCCTTCCAAGCCAATGAAAAGCATTGTCAGGGTTCAAGGACACATTCCAACCAGTCCAAAAAGCATTCAATGAGGGTGTTCATCAGAGCTCATGAGGAGTGTGGCATGGGAAGATGTGGAGTCTGGGGAGACTTCAAAGGATCAGCTAGATTCAGGCCTGAGGTTCTCCGTCTCTAGAGTAGAGCTGCAAAACCTTTGACAAATAAAAGGAACAGTTGAATTCCACCCCAGTACTCCCAACAAGCATATGTATAATCCCAGTATGGTCATATGGCTGAGACCTCCATTCACTTTACCCATATTTTGTGAGAGATAAATTAGTCCTAGAATACCATTTGATTATCCATCTGTAAATAAGATACTTTAATATGCAGCTATATATGAGACATTAAAATTAAATGAAGATATTTAACCAAAATTTCTTCAAGGGAAAAAGAAAATGAGCACAGACATCTCACATGTAATCATTAAAGCTCTTAAGAAGGTAGGACTTTTTGATATGGTGATAAAAAGTAATGAAGCTAGAAATGTCACCGATATGACAAGGGAGAAGGACAGAGATATATTTCATGGCATTAACAAGGGTCTCTGCCCAGTGATACATTGTCCAGGTTTCTAATTGCCACCATTGTTCATTACCATCATTCACTGAGTAAATCTACCCACCTCTGACATGTCAATCTATATTATCTTGCAATGACAGCTACAGGGCAGTTAAATCAAATTCAGAGGGAGAATACTTATCCCTTGTTGCAAACTACCATTTTAATGCATATTAATGCTTCATTGGAGGGGGGAATACCATCTGTCTTGAAGGAGGCAGTGGTGCATCCTCTCCTTAAGATAACTGTCACCGAGTGGCGAATAACCAATTTGGGGACAAGGTGCTTGAGAAGGTGGGATGCTTTGGCTTGAGGTATGATTACATGGATCCATTCCAGTCCGGCTTCCGGCTTGGCCACAGCACTGAAACTGACAAGGTAACTCTGGCTAATGACATTTGTTGGAAGAAAAATAGGGAGACTGCCACCCAGCTCATTCTCAGCAGCTATCAACCACAAAGCCAGAGTTGGGGGTCACTGTTCTGCTCCTATGACTAGGACCATTTCCAGAAAGTAGTTATGGGAGGCTACTGTTCGGTACCATGGGCCTCCTGTGGCCTCCTGCAGGTTTCAGTCTTGTTCCTCCATACTATTGGACATCTATCTGAAGCTGCTAGGAGCTATCAGCAGGAGATATGAAATGAAGTGTTGTCAATATGCAGATGACATCCAGCTCTTACTGTTTGTTCCATCTAAATCAGGACAGGCAGGTGAGGTGTCAGACTGGTGCCTGGAGGCTGTGATAGGCTGGATGTGAGCCAGTAAATTGAAGCTGAATCCTGAAAAGACATAGGTGTTGTGTGTCACAGGGGCAGCCTGCTGTGGATAGAGTAGCAGTCTTGGGGGCACCTTGGTGGCTAGGAATGCCTTTTTCCAACTCTGTCTAGTTCACCAGCTGTGGCCTCATTTGGACAGAAATGACTTGGCAACTGTAATCCATGCTCTTGTAATTTACAAATTAGGTTATTATAATGTATTCTGCATGGGGCTACCCTTGAAGATGACTCAGTACTTAGTAAGTTTGAGCAACATAAATAATAAATTGTCTGTCTCAGGCAGAAGTTTTTATTTTATAGTGATTGTAATTTTATTCCAAAATGTAAGAATACTCAAAGAATGTAAATGTAGATGAATTAAATTTCAAAGGTTTCCAAGACAAAGGGTATAAAGGGACATGTTTCTTTAAGCCTACAAATCCCACAAGGTATCATGGTGGCCACCAGCTTTGAGGGCTTTTAGAAGAGGATTAGTTGAATTTCATGGAATATAAGGCTTATACCTCCTACCAATCAGGGTGGTTGTGTTCTACCTAAACTGTGAGAGGTAGGATGTCGCTGAACGCCAGTCACTGGGAATCACATTGCTTTGCTCAGGTACTGCTTGAAGGTTTTCATAGATATCTAGTTAGCCACTGTGAAAGCAAGATGCTGAATAAGATGGGTCTTTGGTCTTCTCCAGCAGGGTTCTTCTTATGTTCTTACATGACCCATGAGACCTTTAGTTTAATACATTTGTCCTAATAAGCAACTATAACAAGTAAATGCATCACTTATTACTCTGACCTCTTTCACCTTGGCGGGATCTACATAAATCTTAAAAAAAAAACTAAGAAAAAAAATTATATAGCTCTCAATGCAAATTTCCATTTGCAGCAGCACCTGGTGTCACATTATATAATGCATTTTAACGCTGTAATTGACCTGTGTAGCTGTTCCTCGCTCTGCCCCTAGCCCAAGGTAAACCTGGCTAGTAGTTGTTGTTGTTTAGTTGTTTAGTCGTGTCCGACTCTTCGTGACCCCATGGACCAGAGCACGCCAGGCACTTCTGTCTTCCACTGCCTCCCGCAGTTTGGTCAGACTCATGTTCGTAGATTCAAGAACGCTGTCCAACCATCTCGTCCTCTGCCGTCCCCTTCTTTTTGTGCCCTCCATCTTTCCCCTCCTCATGAGGTGGCCAAACTATTGGAGCCTCAGCTTCACGATCTGTCCTTCCAGTGAGCACTCAGGCCTGATTTCCTTAAGAATGGATAGGTTTGATCATCTTGCAGTCCATGGGACTCTCAAGAGTCTCCTCCAGCACCAGAATTCAAAAGCATCAATTCTTCGGCGATCAGCCTTCTTTATGGTCCAGCTCTCACTTCCATACATCACTACTGGGAAAACCATAGCTTTTACTATATGGCTAGTAGGTAATGAATTATAATTGAAGTCATAATGAGAAGGAATTGTTTAATTTTAGAACAAAATGGTGCAGTGGCATAGCGTGGGTTGCCAGTGCCCGGGACCGGATGGAGTGGTGGAGAGGGAAATGGATGGAGTACATATGTGCATTCAACTGCCTAACTGCTTCTGCATCAACCAGGATATTGCAGCTACAGAGATAAGAAAATAATAGTCATTCCATTGTCTGGAGAGGTCACTTCCTAGTTTACATGGAGAAGCTGTTTTCAGTGTTGCTCAGCAAGTGTACAGCAGCAAGTGTACAGCAGCACTGAGGCTGCACCAGGTGTTGAAATTTTGTGCCCCCAACAATTTTGCGCCCCTGTGCCCCCTCATGCTACACCACTGAAATGGTGTTTGCTCCATTCCAGATAATTAATAAGGATATAATTAGCCACAACATCATGATTTTCTGAAGTTTCAAAAAGAAGCAGGGTAACTTATGTGTAGCTTTTCTCCATAGCCTCACTATCAAAGTCTGTACAAATGTGGCATGTACATTTAACAATAAGAGCTGACCATTTTTCTACCTATGTACTCCACAGATATAAATTAACCCAGATGAATAATTAATTATATCTTATTACCTCATTAACTTAATTACAACATTAATATTCATTAAGTTCAATTTTTTTGGAGCAGTATTAACATTTTGGTAATGCTCCAATAGTCTCATTATCAGTTCTTACCCATCACTTATTCTGAAAGCATTAACAAAATAGTAATTTTACATTTTCTTATGCAGAACTTTTTTAGTTATCCTCAATGAGAGAACCAACACTTCATGTAGCTATTATTCTTTTCTGATATCTAGGTTGCAATCCTATACTCATGTACTCGGAAGCTGACCCTGCTGAAATCAGCTGAATTTACTTTTGAGTAGAAATGCATAGGACTGTGCTATAAGTTCACCTGCCTAAAGTCAATGGGATTTAATTCCAAATTATGTATATGATTGATCAACATTGATGCAATCATATGCAGTCTTAGCTGCTTCATTACACTTGTGTGTAATGACCTCCTGTAAGGGTGCCTAGAGGATGTAAGCTGACAGAGCTGAGGCCAGGTCACTAAGAGAGGTACACATAAATGAATAGTTGCATTTAGCATGCCTGGTTTTTAATCTTCTAATTAACAGCCATAGTTGCTCAGACCCTGTATTGCATGGAAAGTGGGATTTAACCATCTCCCTCCTATGCTTCTGATGAAAACAGCTGCCTAAAGGTGCTACTAGCCCCAGGGGAAATAGCAGCGTGGGGGGGGGGATTATCTGAGAGAGAGACAAAAACAACTGAAGTTGCAAGGGGGAAATGGTTCTGCAAGTGCACATATGCAGAGGGGCGATTCCATGCCCTGCACCAGGTTTAGACCACTGCCAGAGGCTAATCAATGGTTCATGGAGAAAAAAAAATGCTGGAACCATGTTTCTTATATTTTGATCCCACTGTCCAGATAAAAGCCATGTCCCAAAGTCGCTCACAATGATTGCAATTCAAAACACATGTGTCACTAACAGAAAGTGTATGCAAATGAAACTAATCAGGCTTACAAACTAAAAGGCAGTGGGATAATAGATGGAAAGGTAGGAGATCAATTTGAAAAGGCCAGAAATGTTTTTAGAGATAGCTGAATTTATTTTATTGGTTTTAGAGCATTTACTTCATATAAAACTTCAATGGCTTTATACTGTGAAGCAGTCTATAAATTTGAATAAGAATACCACAACATACCCTCCAAGATTTCTCTGATGAAAACAGGGATGTCCTATTCCATAATAATAATAAAATATTTATTATTTATACTCCATCCAACAAAGGCCAGAGTGACCTTTTGCAGTTTACTCCACCGAGCAGAGTTTGTTGGATCAAGAAGCTAGAAAGCAGGTATCACTCCTATACATTTCTGTTCATGGAATTCAGTAGGACTTTGCTTAAGTGTGTACAGAATTTCAGCCTCTGAAGAACACTTCTCTACTTATTTCTAAACATGCTATTTACCTAGTTGGAGGATGGAGCAAGCTTGTTTTCTCCTGCTCCGTAGGCTAGAACCTGAATCAATGGATTCAAGTTACAAGAAAGGAGTTTCTGTCTAAACACCAGGAAAAACTTTGTAACAGTAAGAGGTGTTTGACAGGGGAACAGACTCCCACAAGAGGTGTTGGACTCTCTTAAATAGGGGATGGATGATCATCTGTCATGGATGCTTTAGCTGAGATTCCTGAATTGCTGGGTGTTGAACTAGGTGACCCTAAGTGTACTCCACAATTCTAGGTTTCTGCTTAGGTATTTGCCTGGGGTCTCATTGCAACTATGAACTCAGTCGCAAAACTCTCAAAAGACATGCTTTGTATTTAACTCCCCATTGCTTCTACTTTCCTCTTTAATGCACTGAATTATGCCAAGTGATACATTTGAACCAAAATGAGCCTCTCTGTAGAAGAGGTCAAGTTCTGTTTACTGGGAGACCCAAGAGATGTAAAACAGCAGCAGCAACACAAGGCATGCATGTTGCTCAAGTGCCACTTTCTGTATTGTGTTCATTTTCACTCTCTTTGACTGAGCTGGGCAATAGCAGGCTCCATATATCTCGATACTTGACTCCTGGTGTTGCTTAAGGTTCAGCAGCAGCAAGTATTGTAACAGCACAGCTGAAATTACTTTCCTGTTTATTACCACAGTTTACTTTTTGATTCCTTAATGAAAGAGGCGCATTTAGTATTCTCTTGGGAGACAAGTGTTACACCAAAACCCTTTGCTTAAATTGCTCTGGCTCACGCAGCAAGTAGCCAAGCAGAAAATAAAATGTCACTTTTGACAAGACTACTTAGTTTGTTGCGGGGAGTGGGGGGGGGGAGAGAAGTGTTATTAAATAATTCAAGCAAAAACAAATGTAGCATTAATTAATGGGGCAGAGGAAATGGATTTAATGTTGCAATATTTCTGAAAGGCTATTAGAAGGAGCCTGAAGATCTACTCAGCTTTATCCTTGGTAAAAGTTATGTATTGTGTAATGTAGCATAAATATCTTTGTGACTAGAAACTATTATGGATTGGTGATTTGAATGTTAAATATAAGAGTTATTAAGTCTTGCTGAAAGCCACAGAGCGAAATTGAAAGGGAAACCTAATTCATTTCCTGTTTAACATCAACCCTTCTAGCAATGCCATGAAATGGCTCTGAACTTGAAATTTAACGAATATCATGCAAGGTAATTGAAAAGGCAATGCTTGTTTTCTTGTTGCGAGCCTATTTTCACTTACTGTGAATAGGTCTGGGTACTGAGAATTTGGTCATCACTCTTTCGGGGTGGAATGGAGTTAGCTGAGTTAGTTTAGATCTACTGATCTAAACCTTGAACTGGTTTTAGCCTTTCTACAACACAGAACTATGAATTCAGGCTACATAAATTGGAATTTTTCATAGTAAATGCCACTATGAACACATTGTTCCTTGAGGGCAGAGTGAAGAAGGGATATGCTCCTGTGTTGAATCCTTGATAGCTCAAATTAATGGATTTTGGGTAGCGGGGCAAGAAAACCCCTCTACCTGAGACTGGAGGACCACAGTCAATCACAATTGATGGTAGTAGACTAGATGGACCAATAGTCTGATTCACTAAAGGGCCATGTGATGATACTTTCCATGGAGGCAAAGCTTTTAGGACATTCTCCCACTTCTTTGTTTAAAAAGTGGCTATACAGGCTGGGCTGAAGTTTATGTATAATGTATAAACATATAGATATGTGTTGGAGGGATACAATTGTGTTATTATGTTGTCATATGAAGACACTTAATGCAAAATATTTAAATACCAGAATTGGTCTACTAACAGGAAAATTCTAATAAAGTTTATATTCCATAATATAACATGACCAATGCATTATAGCATTTAAGCCCAATTCTGCACACCAGAAATACAGTGGTACCTTGGGTTACAGATGCTTCAGGTTACAGATGCTTCTGGTTACAGACTCTGCTAACCCAGAAATAGTACCTCGGGTTAAGAACTTTGCTTCAGGATAAGAACAGAAATCGTGCTTCAGTGGTGCAGTGGCAGCGGGAGGCCCCATTAGCTAAAGTGGTACCTCGGGTTAAGAACAGTTTCAGGTTAAGAATGGACCTCCAGAACAAATTAAGTTCTTAACCCGAGGTACCACTGAAGCATATGGTTGATCCTGTAGACTTCTGATATTTTTTGTTTGTTTTGCTTTCACTAAAAACTTCATTCATTTCATTCTTCATTCATTAAAATTGCATTTGTTTTGTTCTTTATTTGCAATTATTTCATCTATGTTTTATTTTCTGTTGCTTTTAGTGGAAGACCTAGCTGCTTTCCTGTTACCCAGAGTGAGTAAATAATGAATATATCACCATTCTGAACTCATTATTCACTCCAGTATTCATTTTGTAATGAAAAACAAAGAAAATGAATGGCTCCATTCATTTTGATTTTTCATCCATTACAAAATGAATAGACACCACAACTAGTGATCAGTTGGGAGCTATTATCATGTGGCAACAAGTCCTAGGTCTCTCCCACTCATCATGACTATGTGCTGTCACAGGCTTCCACGACAATCCTATATAGTCTTTAGCATAAATGAAATAGATGAACGAGGGGGGGGGGCTTCGGGGGTGTTCTGTAGCACTGTCTTAACTGCATGTTCTTAGCAACCCAATCTTCTCTAGTGTTTTGAATGATGTGTTTTGAAAGATGCATTTCATGTGTTTCATCAACAAAGGTGTGTTGACAGGACTTGTTCTCTGATTTAAAAAGCAGATAGCTAATCAGAGCAAAAGTAAATATCATGGTATCCTTGCAGTTCCTCAAGATACTGTGAGCACTAATTACCTTTTGGAAAGCATTTTTTTTTGCTGTATTGGCAGTATGTCTGGAACACTGGTTCAGTTTTTAATTAGCTCTGTTAATGTAGATTTTATGTATGTAAAAAACAAATGCCATCACCTAAATAAACAGAAAGTAATTTCAAAAGTCTTGGGTTAACAAAAATTTATACTTTTGCAACATTGTATTTGTTAGGCAATTTGTTATCAATTGCAAGAAACTTCCTTTGTGCTTTAATAAGAGCATATTTTTTTTTTCCTGATGGCATTCGCAAAGCAATTTAAGAATTGTGAATAGAAGAATATTTCAGTTATTTATATCTGGATAGTGATTCCTTCGCTATTTCTTCCTGCATCTGCAGTGGGATGATCATATTTTCACTTGCAGCATCAGTTAAACAAGCAGATTTAAGTGACGGTTGCACAGCAAGTCCCTCTAAAACGGTTAGTGGGAAGAACTTGGTGACCACATCATAATGCCCTTCCATCATGCAGAGCAAAAGAGAAAGGCAAGGACTAGGCAACATCCCAAAGTCAGGCCATCTGCACCTAGCTGACAAGTGTTCAATTTCAAGCAACAAGATGAAACCCTTCCTGTATTTAGAGCTACAGTTAGACCTATCTGAAAAATCAATCCACATTGTAGAATGGATCCTGAGCTTGTCATCTGAGGCCCTTCTCTGTGTTGGAGGCCCATCCCATAGAGGTTTGGAGGGTGGCAACAAGAGAACAGGCCTTTTCTGTTAGCTCCCCAATTGTGGAATGCTCTCCCCAGAGAGGCTCACCTGGCACCATCACTACCTGTCTTTAGGTGCCAGGCAAAAACATTCCTCTTTACTCAGGCCTATGGCTATTACATAATCTATGGTCTGCGAAAATGTGGGGGAGTGGACTGTTATTATGATACTGAGTTTATTATTAGGCTGCTTTTTATTATGTTTTGATCATTGATGTTCTGTGTTTTTTAATGTGGTACACCACCCTGGGATCTTCTGATAAAGGACAGTACAGTGGTACCTCGGGTTACGAACTTAATTCGCTCTGGAGTCCGTTCTTAACCTGAAACTGTTCTTAACCTGAGGTGCGCTTTTGCTAATGGGGCCTCCCGCTGCCACTGCACTGCCAGCGTGCAATTTCTGTTCTCATCCTGAGGCAAAGTTCTCAACCCGAGGTACTACTTTCGGGTTAGCGGAGTTTGTAACCTGAAGTGTTTGTAACCCGAAGCATTTGTAACCCGAGGTTCCACTGTATATAAATTGAAATAATAATAAGAAGAACAATAATTTGATGGACCAAATACACAGATTTAATATTCACCAGTTGGTTTTGCAACTGCTGTTGCAGATTTTTGCACTTATTACTTTGTGAATGGATTGTATACAGGCTACATATACAATCTACATAAACAGGCTACATATGTTTCAGAGTGCCCAATTGAACATAGAAATGCATCCTTGCTTGCCACACTCTGCCATACCCAGCCATGAATAACTTATACCTAGCACATGTAAGATCAGGATACTAATCTTGTTATGCAGCATGGGCAGTCATTGAAAATACCAGCACAGGCTGGCTGGACAACAGTAGCGTGTCTTCTCTGCTCTCGGCTGTAGGGGAGACCTCAGTGATATGATATTTATTTATCATGTAACCCAACCTGACTGGCTATGTGGTTCCGTCATATCATCACATTTAGTACATAATCAGTGACGGTCTAGGATTGTGCAAAACAATGATGTCATTTCTGGCAGGAGTGGGTGGTGGAGCAATGGTATCAGAAAACCAGCAGATCAGGTGAACGAAAGCTGTTAACAGGTGTAAAACCTCAGGCATTTGATGGGGGGAGACACATTTTAATGTATATTTTAACAATGCTAATAAAATGCAAGATTTTCAAACCACAATTTTCCAGGTAAAGATCAAACCCTTTAAGTGCAGTGCCAACTTAAAGAGAATGCAAAATTTGGATGACTAGATTGCTACAACATGCAGAGTCTTGTGTCATCTGTCTTGCAAGGTGTTCACAGTTATGCGGTGGGCAAATTTGTGACGCAATACCAAATTTCATGACGATATGCATCCGCTGTTATCAGCTAATGAATAAACATAATACGATATTGTCTCTGCAGTGATCTGAAATACCATCTTTGTATAAGCTTACTTGGCAGAAGCTGAAGTTTTTTCTTAACATTTATGTCGGCATTCTTAGGAGAGAAATCTCTACATCCATCTCCAATTTCTCCTGTCCAGGCACATGCAATCTTTTCTTTACAGTATGTTGTTTCTCCCACCACCAGGAAAGAAAATAGGAAACTAATGTAGCCATCAATACTTCCTGAAGCAAGAAGCACACTTTCTAAAGGGCAGATAAAAACTGGTCCACAGTAATAATCATAGCACTTAAGGTCCGCTCAATTTTTTTATTTTTATTGCTTTATCTTGCACCTGCTGTGTTCCTACGGTGGTAGCCTAGAGAACATATTAGTCCAAGCACTAATGCAGCCCACAGTTCAGTTAGCAACACATTTCAGTCACCAGGAGTGATTGCTGGCATTCAGCAGACAGAGTTAACAAACTGTAACCACCAAAGAAGGCTTGCTGATGAAAACACACAGTGGATTTGGCTCTCAGATAACTTCTCATTTGAGCAAGCCGTCAACCTAAATTCTTGGTAGCCCATCAGAAGCTGACACACTCTTCTGGAGTATCTTCCACACAATCATCGTTATCTTGCTCACTATTACTATCAATGTCTAAGATACAAACCTGGGGCGGATCTACATATGGGGGGGGGGGGCATGCTATAAAAAAGTCAGACATTTAATTGTGATAACAAAAATTTTAAAAGCGCTATGGAAAATCACAAAGAATTTTTTTGGGGGCTTCTGGTGTTGCAGGTTTATAATGCATTCAATACACTGTTTTTGACTAATATAGCTGAGTCCCTAATCTAGAACATGCCATTTTCCTAATTCCCAGGCCTGAGAACCCCACACCCTCTATCTTATTCAGATTACTAAATTTCAGTTAATTGGCCCATCACCACATCAAGTCAAGGGTCCAGCTCTGCAAAGCCTCACCTGGTTAGAAATAGAGCTGAGTGCCATCTGCATCCTGTATCCCAAATATCCTGATAACATATTTCAGAGGCTTCATAGAAATATACAGGGAGATACAGTAAAATTCATGGAACTTATTTTTTATTTTTTGCCTCATAAAATACCTTGTAATTGATTGAAGCCATCATTTCCATTTCTCATAGGAAATACAAATTGAGTCTGCAGTGAAGTAGTGTGTGGGAAAGAGGCCAGTTCAGGCAGAAAACTAGCTTTATCTTTTTATGGTAGTCTACATGGAAATGATAGGGATGCGGGTGGCGTTGTGGGTTAAACCACAGAGCCTAGGACTTGCTGATCAGAAGGTTGGTGGTTCGAATCCCTGCAACGGGGTGAGCTTCCGTTGCTCGGTCCCTGCTCCTGCCAACCTAGCAGTTCGAAAGCACGTCAAAGTGCAAGTAGATAAATAGGTACCACTCTGGCGGGAAGGTAAATGGCATTTCCGTGTGCTGCTCTGGTTCTCCAGAAGTGGCTTAGTCATGCTGGCCCCATGACCCGGAAGCTGTATGCCGGCTCCCTCGGCCAATAAAGCGAGATGAGCGCCACAACCCCAGAGTCAGCCACAACTGGACCTAATGGTCAGGGGTCCCTTTACCTTTACCTTTACATGGAAATGTGACACGAAGGCTGGAAACACCAACCTCGCTGTGTGGGAATCAATTGCAGACAACTGCAGTGCCTGGAGACAGTCAGTCAGGTGACATGCAGCCACAGAAGTGACCAGAGAAGGAATGACTTCTGGGAGGACCACAGAGAGAAAAAACTCCATAGTGCAGCAGCAGCAAAAACAGACGACTTCATCTGCTTCAGCTGCAACAAAACATGTCTCTCCTGTATTGGTCTCTACAGCCACAGCAGGTGCTGCAACCTTCCAACAGTTTGACCTCCACTGTCTTGCCAGACAGACGGGTGCCAACAACCACATAGAGTACAATTAACTCATAGGGAACTTGTAAGCAAACTACCCATGTGAAACTTGAGCCTGGTCAAGGGATATACATGTTTGCATGTGTGTGTATACAGGCACTAATGCTATATTCTGCATAAAATGACCCCAAATATGAAGATATGGCAGATGAGATTGTCCTGAATGTAATATGAATTATACATCCCATCTTTACTACATAGCAATAAAGTAAACAAGCATGAATGTCCCCTATTCAGATAATAAATGCCTGTGTACCTTGGAAAAAACCTAAAATATATATCATGCCATTTTCTGTTCAGTTAAAAGAAAATAAAGAGGATTATTACTTAAATGCCAACAAGCAGTGCTCATTCTGTTGTTGTGATTGTTGGAATGTATATCTACCAGTGGTGAAAGCATTAATGTGTGTTGCAGTCACTTTCGATATTGAGAGCAACAAATCAAAAGGGAATGTTTTGCCCTATAAGTTCTAAACAAGAGATTTCTTAATGAGGACAGAGAAGGTGAGCAGGCTTTAGGCAGTGGTACATTAATGACAATAAAAAATGGGATAATCATTGGTGTGGTTATAACCAGCAAAGTGATTATGTGTAATGGAAATTTCTTAACAGATTTCTGATTGAAATGTAGGATCTTGTTTTTGTTTTTTCTTCTCCAACGCTGATTAGCACAGCAGAACAAGTTGTTCTTCTGGAGCAGGTTATGTTCTGGTCACATACTTGCCCCTGGAGTAATCTCACCAAAATCAATGATTTGGGATTAAGTGCTTTGAGGAATCTTGCTAAACTGTAAGAGTTTTGCTTACAGATTATGGGTTGATGCTATAAGTTGTTGAAACCATTTTCTTTTCTTTTCTTTCTTTCTTTCTTTCTTTCTTTCTTTCTTTCTTTCTTTCTTTCTTTCTTAAACAAACAAATACATCTATGGTACTTTCATAAATGGCATTTCCCTCTACACTCTCTTTATAGTTCAAAGTTGCTCTTTTTTTTCAGAACATAAAGTGACTCCAATTTCTAACTCAAGGGAATATTCCGAGCAAAAGCTGAAAAAAAGCTTATACATGCGGCAAGCGGAAGAACAATATAAGAACGGCAAGTCATTATTGTCTCTCTGTTCACTTTGCACAGGTCAAGCATCTTCTGTTTCGCTCCTTACCCATTATTTGCCAAAGGAATTACAAAACATCCACTTGGCGAGCACCATTAGTTATTTTTGAAAATATGTGTTGCTTTGAGATCCTTAAGTCACAATGGCGGGAAGAGAAAAGAAAAAGAAAATATGTGAACAGCCTAACACATCCATTTACCTTGTAGGCTGCAAAATCCAGGTGCAAAAGACAAACAAAACCATTGCTCTGATATTCTATATCATATTCACAGTCAGCATTCTGGACCCAGAAATGCCCAATAATCTGTAGAGAACCTCATGATGTTATGAGTGGCCATAACAAATTTGTCAAGGGTCAAAAACAAAAGAGTGCAGAAACCTGCCACCACCACATGTGGGAGTCATAAAGCCATGGCAGAGGTTTGTAAATACTGCAGAGTACCTCCGGACCTCGTGACCAGCACTCTGAGCTTTACAAGGTATTGGAATGTAATGACCTTATATGGCATGGGTGCAATAAAAGCTTGACCGGATGAGGTAACGTGAGACATTGGAATGCAGCCATGCAGCTGGGCAGAACAAAGGAGAATAAATCGGAGAAGGGCAGACAGAGGGGCTGCTCTCTCTTATCATGGAAATATTACTGGCTTTCTGCATCTTTATTTTACCCTAAAGAAGTGCCACTTGTGATGGCTGGCTCCAACAACCACAACCACTAGTATATAGCTAAGGTAAATCTACCACATTCCATGTGCAATATTGTCCCTTCAGACTGCAGTAATGTGTTATCTTTGGGGAAGAATAAGTTCACCTCTATTATTGCATCAAGAACATCTTGCAGAATACACTCACAATAAAACACCAGTCTGGAAACGGCCCAAACAGGTATTTTAAAAACACCCTTAGAAACATTCTCCTTAAAGGGGGATCTGACCTTTCACAAAGCTGGCCCTGGAACTTCCTACATCTTGGAGACGTAGAAGCTGAAAAAAATAAAATTAAAAAAACCTAACAGCAATTTTAATTGCAGTCAAGGAGTACTAGAGAATCATTTAAAAAGTGTAATCATTCTCTTCAACATATGGTACTCATTCTTTATTAGGTTTATATTCCTTGACTTTTGCACTCTTTTATTGTAGCTAAATTGTTAGCTAATGCTGGTCTTGGGCAGGAAATATTTCCCTAACTAGCACGGTAATGAAGCCATTTTGCATATGCTGCTTTACTGTTCCAATATAATTAACAATCTTGTTTGTTAATCCAGAGCATTTTTTGTAGCCCTTATGGTATTGGGCTTGCATTGTTTATCACACACTCTCTGCAATTTTTTCAATAAAAAAATCCAGTTATTTATTTCAGCCAGATTCCTCTCAGTCTACCATTGTGTGCCATCATTTTATTTGCTTTTTCAAGTGACAGATACTTCTCCATTTTTAAAGTGTCCAAATAAAAGCACTGGCCCAGTTTTTATTCATTTGCTGTACCCCAATTACTACATGTGCCACTAGGGCAAGATTTCAAACACTTTCTCTTCAGGGTCTTGATTAAAAGGCGCTTGCACTAATTCCCCCCATAAATATTGGCAATTCATTCAACGGGATATCTAAGGTGTGTTCAGGTTCAAAGTGTGGATATGGAATGCAAGCTTCACCCCCAACATCTTCAGGACCGCTGACCTTTTCTCCTGACCTGTACACCATGTTGCATGAGGAAGATTTGCAGGGAGCTTCTACTCACATTTGCTTGAATGCAAGTAGGTACCTCTCCTCAAGTGGAGATCCTGCTTTGTCAGATTCTGTCCTGGCCCATTCAAGCTTGTGCAAACACAATGCAGCCACCCTTCATTCATACTCAGCAGGGCTGGCTTAGAATTTCATCGTTGCCATGACAGCTATGAGGCTGCCCCAGCCTGACCCAGGAAGCAGGGCAGACCCTGGATCTATCCCTTCGCCCAATAGGTGATCGTTTCTGTGGGTGGAATTGTCATCACCCTGTTGTCATGGACCAACCATTTCCTCATTGAGTGTAATCTGATAGTAGTCATTTTCCTTCCCTTGCATGGTTGGGGATCCAATTAAGATGGCCCTGAATGCTCTGTGGGATTTCCAGGCTAAGAGTGTCCCTGTCATGGAACAGTGAGATCAAGCACACTGATATGATCACTCCTGGGTGCCCTCTCCAACCCTTTTCCAGAAACAAGCCTTTAGAAATGTTATTTCATTCATTATTATCATTCATTTCATTATTATTTCTTAAATTTGTATGCCACCCTATACCTGTAGATCTCAGGGTGGTTCACAAGATAAAATCACAATATAAAGAACAGAAAATATGTAAGAATTTAATGACACAACCTGCATCATACTGAAGCTAGAAGCTCTCAAAGAACAATGCTTACATAAAATTTATCAGTAATGGAACTTTAATTACTGGGGTCCAAGAAGCAGCAGTCATACGTAAGTATACCTTAAGACAAACTTATTGTGCCTTGGGCCAGTGTCTTCAGCGCCGATCGTACATCGGGCCAGAGGCGGGGGAGCGGATATCCATACGCATGCACACACACTATTTCTGGCACACTTCTGGGTCAGAGGAATACAGGAAATACCTTTGTGCATGTGCATGGGTCTCCTATGACACGGATGTGCACCAGAAATAACGCTTGCACATGCACAAATAATGCTTGTGCATGCGCACAAGCTATTTCTGGTGCTCCTCTGACCCATAAGTGGGCAGCCATGCAGCGCTGGTAAGAGCGGGCAGTGACAGCGGGTGGCGGGGGTCAGATAAACGAGTCCCTTGGGCCTTATCCAGCCCGTGGGCCTTAGTGGAGAATCCTGCCTTAAGATGATGTTACAATTAATGATATCCAACTACTGTCCCCACTGTGTTGGAGACCCTCTGGAGCAGAATTTTGGGTGCAGTTACAATTAATGAGTGATATCCAAGTACTGTCCCCACTGTGTTGGAGACCCTCTGGAGCAGAATTTTGGGTGCAGTGCAGGCACATAGGGCTAGCGAAGGAGGGGAAATTGCCCCCCTCCAAAAATCCCCCTCCCTTCCTGTTCTGATGATGAATGTCTTCTATCAGTAGAGGGACACCTTAGCATGTTCTCCTAGTTCCCAGTTGCTGTCACCTACATAAAACAATGTATGTTCAAATTCCATAGTGGGAGTTAAGAGAACCACAACCAGAACAAAGCATGCAAATTAAATAGATTTTGGCACACTGCTCAGTTAGATCCTCATTGCAGAATTTGAGATCTCTTGTTATATAGACTTTGGAATTTCTTGTCATATAATTCCCATTCCTACCTCTCATCATCTTGTTAAAGACTTAGCAGATCATTTTTTTAAATTATTTTTTAGTCCTTGAAAGCTGGAGTCTTTTGAAACAGACCATTATTGTTAAATTTAATTTTTTTTAAAAAGGCGGAGTCTACTTAGCACAGGAACGGTTGCATCTGAACCAAACACGACAAATTCATGAAGGATGAAGCTATCAATAGCTATTACACTCTTCTTCCATGGCCAGAGACAATGTCCTTCTGATTACCAGCTGCTGGAAACCACAGGAGGTGAGAGTGCTGGTGGGCTCATATCCAGCTCACCTGCTTTTCTTCTGGCTGGCCACTGCGAGAACAGGATGCTGACTAGATTGGCCACTGGCCTGATCCATCAGGGGTATTCTTATATTATATTGTTCTTATTTTTCTGTTATTGTTCTGAAGTCTAAAGGCTCCCATCATGCTGCAGCTAAGCAGGACTGGCTCTAGCCAGTGCCTGGATGGGCAACAGACTTGGAACCACATAGACTTCTTCTTGGGTTCCATGACAGAAAACTATTGGGATGAAAGAATTGTTCCCAAACGTTTATACCGAAGTATTTTATTTCCACTGATCTAATGCTATGTTCCCTAGCAGGAATCCCTAGCTGGAATTAAGGTTGCCGGAAGAAATATCAACAACCTCAGATATGCAGATGACACAACCTTGATGGCAAAAGTGAGGAGGAATTAAAGAACCTTTTACTGAGGGTGAAAGAGAAGAGCGCAAAATATGGTCTGAAACTCAACATCAAAAAAACGAAGATCATGGCCACTGGTCCCATCACCTCCTGGCAAATAGAAGGGGAAGAAATGAAGACAGTGAGAGATTTTACTTTCTTGTGCTCTATGATCACTGCAGATGGTGACAGCACCCACGAAATTAAAAGATGCCTGCTTCTTGGGAGAAAGGCGATGGCAAACCTAGACAGCATCTTAAAAAGCAGAGACATCACCTTACCAACAAAGGTCCATATAGTAAAAGCTATGGTTTCCCCAGTAGTGATATATGAAGTGAAAGCTGGACCATAAAGAAGGCTGATTGCCAAAGAATTGATGCTTTTGAATTATGGTGCTGGAGGAGACTCTTGAGAGTCCCATGGACTGCAAGAAGATCAAACCTATCCATTCTTAAGGAAATCAGCCCTGAGTGCTCACTGGAAGGACAGATCGTGAAGCTGAGGCTCCAATACTTTGGCCACCGCATGAGAAGAGAAGACTCCCTGGTTGCAGGCAGGTCCCCAGGCTGGTTCCTCCTCCCCTGGCGTGGGTGGAGTAATGCCATCATGCCAGGGTGGCACCACAATCACCCCGGCTTCCTGGCCAATCACTTTTGTGTGGGGTGATTGTGGAGGGGATATAAAAGTGGCAGCGTGACGCTTGCCAGGCCCCTGCTTCACACTGCCAAACACCCGCCCACCTGCCCTTTATTTTAGATGTCCTCTGGCCTTGCTTTGGACTTTGATTGGTCACCTGTCATGGGATGGGAGCCAGGTAGGAATTTTTCCATTTGACAGATTGGCACAGGCCACTTGGTTTTTGCCTACCTCTTAGCAATCGTCACAACTTTGTAAGCTTTGGCAGTTAGGCATTGGCTCATTGATTTGGGGGGGGGAGGGGAGGTTGGCCATCGCCTGCCCCTCCATTGACCAAGGGTATTCCGTTAAAGGAATCGAGGGCCTGGTTCCTGTCCAAAGTCTGCTTGAGAGGCTACTGCCATGCCAGGCCTCTGGGGACACCCGCTACAGGCAGGTTCCCACAATGTGGCTTCCTCTTTGGGTAGTTTACCCTTACTGACTTCCTGCAAAGGGGGCAGGAGTCCGATACGGTGGTACCTCAGGTTAAGTACTTAATTCATTCTGGAGGTCCATACTTAACCTGAAATTGTTCTTAACCTGAAGCACCACTTTAGCTTATGGGGCCTCCTGCTGTTGCTGCGCCGTTGGAGCCCGATTTCTGTTCTCATCCTGAAGCAAAGTTCTTAACCTGAAGCACTATTTCTAGGTTAGCGGAGTCTATATCCTGAAGCGTATGTAACCTGAGGTACCACTGTTTAGTCCTTTGCCAATGCCTAATCCAATACCGTTCACATTTCTGTAATCAATAAAGTTGTGGCCTAAAATTTTGTCCAATAACCTTAAACCAAAATTCTGTGTCAGTGTGAATTTTATTCTAACGAGGGGCTGGTTTGGGGGCCTTGCCACGCAACAACCCAAAGAGTGAACTGTAAAGAGATATATGTAGGAATTGTTGTGGGACACAGAATGCCTGCGTTTTAAGTTAGTCCTTTGCCTCTGAAAACTCAACAGAACCAAGAAGTTTTTCCAAAATACAAGGCACTTGTGGGAGATAAAAGCTCTCTTTGAAATGTTTGAATGCAACTTTAAATTCATTAATCACCAATTGAGTTGAAGTGTAATTTATGCATATTCCTTTACAATATGAAATGTGCCACCGTAATTTCCATTGTAGTTGTAAACAATATCGTTTCAAGGCTGAAATCAAGGAAATAAAGGACTAGATAATAACTTTTAATGTTTCCCTAGAAAGTATGGCAAACATTGCAAAAAAAAAAAAAATGCAAATGTTTGGGTGTTCACATATTCATCACTGAAAAAGATGATTTGCATCATCAAAAGACAATACTATTCTGCACAAGATTTGCGCACGGATATATTTATGCAAATTTAGAATAAATATTCATATTAAAATCAAAATACATGGAAATTACCAGAATGGGGAGGTGTGGCCAAGGGACCTCTGTGCCTGCTGTGCAGGTGCTAAATGCTGATGAACAATTTCCACTATCACTTCTTATGGTTCTTTATCTTAAAATTAACTTCAAATAACCTTCAGTCTGTCTCCCATTGTTCCTTCTGGGCTTTACCAACCCTTCTTCCAACTGTTAGCATCAGATTTTTCTGGGCTGTTCAGGAACCTACACCAAGGAACTTTCTGAATTCTGGCAAGCCTGAATTCTTCCTGCAACGGTTGGCTACTCATGTATACAGTGGCACCTCGGGTTAAGTACTTAATTCGTTCCGGAGGTCGGTACTTAACCTGAAACTGTTCTTAACCTGAAGCACCACTTTAGCTAATGGGGCCTCCTGCTGCTGCCACGCTGCCGGAGCACAATTTCTGTTCTCATCCTGAAGCAAAGTTCTTAACCTGAAGTACTATTTCTGGGTTAGCGGAGTCTGTAACCTGAAGCATATGTAACCTGAAGAGTATGTAACCTGAGGTACCACTGTATTCTCCTTCATGATTTCCCCTTTCTTCAATTTCTTATACATGCCCTTCGTAAATCTCAGCTCATCTGAAAGCTCCTTATACAGCCATACCTGTTTCTTTAGATGCTTCCCACTTTTCTTTCTTGTTGGAATTGTCGGCATTGTCACCTGTAAGGAACTTGTAGCCATCTTAGACTCCCTTCTCTCTGAGTTCCATGGGTTCCATGTTTAATATTAAATTTGCTGCATCTTTTACCATTATCCATCTGTTATATAACCATAATTATCATGAATAATTCCACATTACAAGGGTCATTACATCCCTGCCAAAAAACTTAACTGTTTAGAGCAGGGGTCAGCAAACTTCTTAAGCAGGGGGCTGGTCCACTGTCCCTCAGACTTTGTGGGGGGCCGGACTATATTTTGAAAAAAATATATATGAACAAATTGCTATGCCCCACAAATAACCCAGAGATGCATTTTAAATAAAAGGACACATTCTACTCATGTAAAAACACGCTGATTCCCAGAACATCCATGGACCGGATTTAGAAGTCGATTGGGTTGGATCCAGTCCATGGGTAGTTTGCCTACCCATGGTTTTTAAAGTAGATTTCGAATTTACTCCAGTCTTTAGAAAATACTTGATCTTCCTGGTTTGGGATCTTCCCCGTCAGTTTCTCCATCTCCACAAACTCCATCAGTTTCATCTGCCATTCTTCTTATTTGGTACTTCTCCTTCCTTCCATCTCTGGGCTAGTGGCATTCTCACTGCCATAGTTGTATACCTAAAATGTATTTTGCCTTCTCTTGGTAACTCTTCACCTATTATATCTAGTAAAAAGGCTTCTGGTTTTTTAACAAATGTATTTTTAAACATTTTCTTTGGTTCATTATATATCATTTCCCAGAAAGCCTTTACCAATGTACTTGTCCACCACATATGGTAAAAAGTACCCTCTTTCTCTTTACATTTCCAATGCAATTTTGAACTTGTTTAGTACATTTTAGCAATTTCACTCACTGTTAGATGCCAACAATACATCATTGGTCTTAAAACGGTGTTTAACCACGACCAGAATAAAGAACAGGAGCAAAGGAGATTTTAGCAGGACCTTTGCCCTATAGACTACGCTATGTTCATGAGTGATGGTTGCTTCCATTTATTTCAGTAGGAACAATACACACAAGCTACATTGACAAAAACAAAGCAAAACACTGAATTCTGAAGAAGACATTGCAAGGATTAATTCCCTCATCATAGAAGAATGACTCATTTTCCCCTTATCAGTTTTTTTTCCCCCTGACTGGATGACGTTAGTAGAGACCTCATGGGTTACATGTGTCAGACCGCTATTACAAATTTGAAATTTCCATTTAGCAGAATAATAAACCATGCTGAGCTCTGCGCTGAAGCACTAAAGCTTAGTAAAGTACATTTAGACCCCCCAAAGTTCACCCACGCTGCCTGTTCAATACATGAGCTTTAGGGAAAGGCAGCTGAATTAGAATTTTCAGCTGTTTTAATGATTTTGAGCAGTGCACTATCTGAACTTTAAGGCCTTTTCTTTTTCCAACTCGTCTAGTTGTAATGAACGTTAAAACTTTTTAATTAAGGGTTTATGTAATTTTCCTATGATTATTGCAACTCTTAAGCTTTAATCATGACTCGTAATAGCATTTAAATTAAAAAAAGACTTTTTGCTTTTTTTAAAAAAATAAATCATTATTTGTCTAGCAAGAAATCATTGCACATTTATTTTACAGAAATTTGTAATTAAGGTTTCTAATTTTAAACTTTGAAGAAGTGCTTTGATTCGAGTAAAATGGCATTAGTAATGACTTACAATTGTAAAACAAAATGCAGCTTTAAGTTCCCCTCCTTTGTGTTGTTTTTTAAAAAATGGTTGAGATTATCCTCCCCCACCCAAAAAATGTAGCTAGATATTTAAAAAGAGCAAATCATATCTGAAACAGAACATTACATTGTGTTTCAACATGTTTGCAACATTTTCTTTTCTTTCTCTCCCACCACCACTACAAAACAGCTTAGAAGAGCAAACATAGAAATACAAACATAGTTGTGGACAAATGCAAAGTATTGCCCAGTGCATTGACCTGAAGACAACCTATCTGCACTTGGATCAATAAACCATCTTCCAGAGTGTTTAGATACAGGCATCTTCTTCTCCCACTGAAACTATACTGCATTTAAGGGGACTGGGCACGCTATTCTCTTAATTCTAAGGTAATGAATTATTTCCAAAAGTCAATCTGAGGTTTTATGCAGCGGCGCTTTCTAAATGGCGGGTCACGGGAGACTTAAGGACTGCCAGAAAGTGGATCTTGAAGTGCTACAAAGAAATAAACAGCTTCCAGATTGGTGGCAGAAGGGAATGTGCTGGTTTCAAATATATGGTAGGTAGAGTTTCTGCTGGCTAGCTCGCTAGAGAATTCATTGGGGAGCAGCTTCTGTTTGGCATACCAGGCATTAGAAAAAGTTCATAAAGTAACAATGAGCGAAAAACAGAAACAGCATTTCTTTCTCCCCAAGCTGCACAATCTGTTTGAGGTATAAAATGATTCTTTTGAAATGGACTGTGGTTTGCAGGCACCAGATGTTGACCTGCATTTCAGAAAAAATGCATATAAACAAGAAACAAAATGAGCTAATCATTATTTGGCCTTTCCATGGGCAAAACAATAAAGGATTAAATAAATGTTTTATATAATATTTATTTTATTTTATTTTTAAAATTTCTATACAGCTTTATATTTCTTCAGAATAATCTCAAAGCAGTTTACAGCATATTAAATCAATGAAACATAAATAAAACAATCTGAAGAAAGTCAAATATAGAGTACACAGTCAAAGTAACATAACTGAAAAATTTAAATATTATCTTAAAAGATAAAGGGACCCCTGACCATTAGGTCCAGTCGTGGCCGACTCTGGGGTTGCGGCACTCATTTCGCTTTATTGGCTGAGGGAGCCGGCCTACAGCTTCCGGGTTATGTAGCCAGCATGACTAAGCCGCTTCTGGCAAACCAGAGCAGCACACGGAAATGCCGTTTACCTTCCTGCTGGAGCGGTACCTATTTATCTACTTGCATTTTCACGTGCTTTCGAACTGCTAGGTGGGCAGGAGCAGGGACCGAGCAATGGGAGCTCACCCCGTCGCGGGGATTCAAACCACCGACCTTCTGATTGGCAAGTCCTAGGCTCAGTGGTTTAACCCACAGCGCCACCCGTGTCCCTAAAATATTATCTTAAAGATTTCAAAATAAAACATTACAAAGGAGGTCAACTACAGAATACATATTTAACATAATATCCATGCAGATAGTAGAATAAGGTTAAGATCTAGAACTGGTGGCACATTACATGCAAATACTCTGACACAATATTTTTAAAGATAAATAAAATGAACTTTGTGGAGGGAGATCTTAGGGCTTCGCCATGCTTCCTGTTGTCCTGCTGCTTTTCACTGGGGACAGTGGGGTAGCTGTGGCCCGGGGCACATTTTCTTGAGGGGGTATGACTAGGCTCCCCCACATTGAGGCTGAAGCCACTGGGAGGGAAGCTGTGCCCAGGCCGGGCTTCCGGAGCCTGGCTCCAGCGCACAAGGGAGCTGTAGCGGCAGCTTCCTCATGCGATGGCCCAACACCACCAGCCAACCAGCCACGACTCCACTCCTGGGTCAGGCTTGAGCCAGGTGCAGAGAGGTGGAGAGGCAGCAGCAACATGGCCGCCCTTCTTCTCCTCTGGGTTCCAGCGCATGAGAGCGGCAGGAGGAGGAGAAGACACAGCCATGGAAGCCACACTGCTACAACACTGCTGCCATGCTTGGCCTTCTCAGAGGGAGCCGGGGTGGAGTGTAGTGGCAGTGCAGCAACAGCGCTTCTTCAATAGCTGCAGCTTCTCTTCCTTTTGCCGCTGCCACCACCACCACCCTGGGGCTGCTTTCAGCCTCCTTCCCCTCCATGGCAGGAAAAGTCAGAGTTGCGTGTCAAGAACCCAGAGCCACCCCCTCATTGATGCATAAGACACAAGGACACGGATATTAGGTTAATGGTTATTGGGCAAATTTAGGCCACAACTTTATTGGATGTGAGAAGCATTGGCTTAGGCACTGGAATTGACCCAACTATATCTGACTCCTGCCCATCACGCAGGGACTCCCGTAAGGGTCAACCACCAGTAGGGGGAGCCCCGTCGATGCAAACCAACTTGAGCTCCCCCTGGGTTCCCAATGGTGTTGTGGACATGGCCCTAGCCCCTTCCCAGGCTTCAGACAAGATCCACACCCCCGTATTCCTTTAACGGAATACCCTTAAGCTTGGACGGGCAGGTGATGGCGACACCTCACCTCCCCATCATACGATCAACCAATGCCTATCCATCAAACCTTACAAAAGTTGTGATGATTGCTACGAGGTAGGAGAAAACCAAAGGACCCTTCCAATTCCTACCAGGCCCCTCAACAGTGACCAACCGAGGTCCATAGCAATGCCAATATCAAAACCTGAAAATAGGGAGGGTGGAAGATCAAGTAAGCGAGCCAGAAGGAATCTCTCTGGTTTGCACCATGGTTTAAATTGGGCCACGCCTCCCCACCAGACAGTGGATTGGCTGGTTGGAACAATGATGTGGCCGGGGACTTCTGGGAGACGTGGGACTCTGCCCCTCTTGCCCCCAGAGATGAGTGAATGGCCATGTGGTCCACCGGAACTCCTCCCCACTGGGAAGTGGAGCGGATTAATTGGAGCTGCAGCCATTGAGGCCGTGTCATGCCCTACTACCCACCCCCACCCCCCGCTTCTATGACATCCTCACCCAGTGTCAGGCGGCAGAGAAAACAACCCCCACAGCAGGTTGCCAGGAATGGACAAGACAAGGAAAAGTCCTTACCATCTACTTTTTATTCAACGTTTACAGAGAGAGTCTTGGGAATGCAGCCTCTTAGAATAATGGTATTGTCCCAAGTGAGTCTCCACCCCCTCTGTCTCTCCCACTCCCTCGTGCATCATCACTATGGGTGCAGAGATGTGCCCTCTCCCTTTGAGCTCTTTGCTCTCCTACTTTCAATGCTCCCTGGGTTCTGGGAGAAGGAGGGTCTGGAATGCTTTCTAAAGACACTGTGTCCGTCAGCTGTTGGGCCCCTGGTGCTTCTTCTTCCTTCTCCTCTTCTCCCATTATTTCCCAGCTTTCCCCCTCATCTGCCTCTGAGCTGTGGTCTCCCTCAAACCTCTGTTGTAATTCTGAACTGTCCTCTTCTTCTCTGGAAGAGTCAGGCTGGGGAAGCGGTCTCCAACATTCCTCCTCTGCCCAGTCCTTGACATATGTCCCTATTAATGATAATCTCCAACTATGTACAAGTCGTGCTGAAGCTCAAATCCATGCGGCATTCTTATACACCACCACTATCTGTGTTTATTGTAGCTAACTGTCTGGTTCTCACCATATAAACAGCAGCCATCATCCAAATGTCCCAATTTTCCAGGGACAGTCGCAGAATTACAAAAGCCATCCCAGCTTCTGATTTGATCCCAGAATGTCCTTGTCAGGATGCTGTCAGTAGCTCCTGGTTGATTGCACAGTAAAGTATAAAGAAAAGGAAAAGTTTCTTATTGCCTTTTTTAAATTTCAGTCTTTACAGAGAGAGACTATAGAACCCAGCCTCTTGGATAATGGTGTTGTCCCCAGTGAATCTCCACACTCCGTCTCTCCCATTTCCTCATTCGGCCCCCCTCCATTCTTATTTGGAATCTGGTGTGTGTGTTCTGAACAGAACAGAGGTGCAAAGAGTTTCTCTCTGTTGTATACAAGTGTGCTGGTCCCAAGGGGGGGGGGTTACCGTGGGGCGTGGTCAGAGTCCAGTCCTGGGCCGAGGGTCTGGAGACTATCCACCAAGGGCGAAGCGGGGTCCAAAGCAAGAAGCCGGGCGTGGTCGGGAACTCCGGAAAAACAGGTCTGGGTGCTGGCAGAAACAGGTTTCCAACGTCGTTGCTCCCGCAACCTGGGACTGGGCTGACTGGCCTTTATCTCCTCTGAGGCCAGGGGCGGTCCCGGCCCACAGGTGACCCTCCTCTCCTGGCCTTAAGGCGAGCACTCCTCCTGGGAGAACTTAGTTCCCTCCGCCTCTCTGCCCTGAGCCTCTGCAGCTCAGGAGAGGCTGGAGGGTTACTGGACCCAGGGGGAGACTCACCTTCCCCTGACAGGGCTGGGAGAGGCGCACCTGCAGGCAATGGGTCCTCAACCACCTCCGGAGCCAGAGTGGATACATCTGGTGTCTGCTCCTGAGGATCCGGCACAGGTGCAGACCCTTCAGATTCAAGCCGCTGCCCCGGCTTAACCGGCCCTGGAGGCGGGGACTCCTGTACAGGCTGGGACTCCTCAGGTTCAGCTTCTGAATCAGATTCTCAGGCCATCACAGCAAGTGCAACAATGGCTAATGTAGATGCTTTGTTTCCTATGGATGAGATGACTGATGGTGCTGCATGTTCACACCACTTTGTGCATGTCTCTTATTTCGCTCTGCTATGATGTGGTGGCCGTTTTGTGTCATGCAACACACATGTTGTGATATGTCACACACACACCCTGGGCGACCATTTTGTTTTCATATATGCTGTAAACCACCCAGAGTGGCTAGGCCAACCCAGTCAGATGGGTGGGCTACAAATTATTATTATTATTATTATTATTATTATTATTATTATTATTATTAGTTTGTTATTTGTATGAGCTTTCGTGTGCATGCACACTTCTTCAGCTACTGGAAGGAATTTTGTTACTTTGTGTCGACTACGGCAGACCAACACATCTACCTACCTGTAACTAGAATTATTGTTATTGTTATTGTTAGTGATGGATGCTCTCAGATTTTGTGGCTGAGCAGTCCCTTAGAATTTCAAATGTGCCCACTAATCCCGAAACACTGGCAATTGTACATATATTAAATTATATATTTTGAGTTGTGCCCCTTGCTTCACCTTTTCCCCCACCCTTGTGAAAAAATATCATAATTGTGGTTTTCTTTGACCATATTCTATCCCGTTACGTACTCTTCCCTACAGACATTTGTTTCATGTGCTCTTCAGCAGCTCTGACATTGATTCCCCTCCATCCATCCCATTTTGCACCTAGGTCCCCTTTCCACCCTAAGGGGTTGCTGTAAGGAAAGTGAATATATGTGCAGTCAATAGTACCCCCTACTTTTGTTACAATGTAAAGACATACATTTATTTAAATACTCTGGTGTCTTCTATTATACAGTAAGGTATTTTCCCACCCCCATGTAGGAGGCTTGAAAAAGCCCCTGTCAAAGAGAACTGAAAAACCACAAACATCAGAAGATGAACATGTTTATGATGGCACGGGTCACGTTAAACGGCAGATAATTTGCAATTCCTATAAATAGCCTTGTCCCCAAACTATACCACTAATCCTGATATAATTCAAAACACTGGATTAGCCAACATCTCTATTAATATTGTTACATGGAAAATAAACAGTTCCCTGACACTTTTAAATTAGCTCCCTGTGTGGTTTCTAGCCTCATATGTTTTACCGCGCTGTACAATTCAGATGAAACTCAATAACTTGAAAATAATCTTACTTTGACAAACATGCAGCCTGCTCCTTTGAATATTTACTCATAAGTAAGTCCTTCTGAGTGCAATTTAATTTGCTCTCAGATAAATGGATTTCAGCTTTCTCCACAGAACCCTTTCCATACACGGATTGACAAGTTGCAGGACATTCAGTGCAAGAGCTCTGAATCAGGTTTGTCTTGGATATCAATCTAAACATAAACTTATTTTCCCATAATCAAATGTTAAACTGTTCTTGGACTATACTACTTTAGACTGCAAAGAGGAGTGTGATGTAATATGTTTGAATAATTTTCCATAGCGGGGAGCAATCCATGCAGCAACGGAGGAAGCTACTTGGGCGCCTGCTCCCACTCAGCTGCCCTACAGCCGGGGGAGAGTCAGTGGGTGGACCGTTTGAGCAGCGCAGAGCCTGCATGCGCCCAAGCCGCTGTGGTCTCTCCCAGGAGAGACGAGTGGCTCGGGCGCACTGCAGGCCCCGCAGTGAGTGCCACCGGAATTTTGTCACAACCCTTCAGTGGTGACACCCGAGGCGGATCCCACCCACCGCACACCCCTTCCTCCACCCCTGAATCCACACACAGAGAACATTAGTATCTCAAGCAGAGGTTTACACTACAAACTTTCTACGTGGCTTGTCTCGCTAAGCAATGTTACGTTTATCTGGTGCTATTATTTGGCTCCTGCTTGTGGGTCCAGAACACAATCATATTAATAATCAAGTTTTGCAGTCAGGTAAAAGAAGAATCAAAGAAGGCATTAGTGCCATCAGGACAGGATTCTGGCAAAGTTTTCCAAGTTCCCACTCAGCAGAATGAGCTGACTTTTCCCTTTTTGAAGTAAGTGAAGTAATCATGTTACTATCTAATGGGGAGAGGCCTGTAGGATCAGTGGGTGGTATCGAACTAATTCATTCCATCCATGGAAGAATTTTCTGCTTCCACAAAGTACTGAATGAGTTAGCTGGATACTGAATACCCTCCAACATTTCTCCAATGAAAATAGGGACATCCTAAGGAAAAGTGGGACATTGTGGGATCAAATCAGAAACCAGGATGACTTGTCTAAATCAGGGACACACTTGGAGGGTTTGAAACTGTCCAGAGTCTAAAATTATCTAACTTCACAATAGACTAGCTTCACTATTTGCAAAGAAAGGAAATACGCTGTTACCATTTCTTGTAAGAAATATATACTGACGTATTCTACAATTCTATGACAAAAGAGGCCTTATCTGGGCCTGGACCTCACCAAGTTTTTTGAGCCTTCGAGCTTCAAAGAGGAGTCCTTTACCATAAATAAGAGCCTTTCCCATCTGTCCTTGCTGGTTCATGAACTTTCACACCTAGAAGCCAAGGCCATCATTACTTCAAAATGGTAAGTTTTGCAAAGGAAGTATTGCTTGAACAGCTGATGAGTAGCTCCCACAAGTGTGCCAAGTTTACGAACTGTCAGGTTGGGGCGTGGGAAGTACCTGTGGCTTCCCCCCCCCCATGGAACTTCTGAAAAGTTGAACAAACTTCTGTGCATCTGGCAACTTGTGATTATATTATACTGATATGTAGTCCTCTGTGTGGAAGATTCTGTGCAGTTTTATTTTAGCTGGAACTCACCAGAACTCCACTCCTTCATCTCTCAGGTGGGTGCCATTGCCATTGCCATTACAAGAGAACAAGGGAGGTGTTCATGGTGAGTTCCATAACCTCTTTTTCTAGAAAAAATAGCACTGGTTATGTGTTTATTATGAAGAAGCAATTGGACACTTCTGCAGCTGAAGCCTGTAATGCTACAGCCTAGGGACTGTTCCAACACACAAGCTACTCACCATGTTGACTCATTTTTAGCTTGTCTACATTGACGTAGCAAACTTTTGGCACAGGGCTCAAGAAAAGTGAGAATTCCTGTTGACTGCAGTGATCTTCTCTGGAAGGCTGCATAGAAATAAATAAATAGGTATGTATCTGTCTTGAACTGAAGCCAAATAATAAGCAGTAGCTCTCTTGGAATCAGAACATCTTGGATCCTTGAATGCAATTTGCAGCTGGGTAAATGAGAGCCCTGTTTTAATTCAGCCTCCTTTTGCTCTGTTCAAAGATGTAAATCAAGTGAGAAGATCAGTGCCATTGTGTTATTATTCTGCTGGGATTTGGCTGCTGCTTGCTGTCTCGCCTGACCCGAGTTGTAACTGGAGGGTAAAGGAAGAAAATGTCGCTGCTGCTCCCTCTGTGCTAAGGTTATTGTACTCTGTGAAGAGGAAACGAGAAAAGGCATAATGTCTGACTCTGTTATTTAGGTGTAAATGTGACCAGAGGGCATAGAACTGCAAATGCCATCCCTGTTGGTAACAGAAAAAAGAAGCTCGCAGCTTTGACACTGCAAACTCCCCAAGGGTTTGTTAAAAGCTGCTGCAACATGCTGGGCTGTGTGTGTGTGTGTGTCTGCCTGCACACATCCACAGTTTACCACTTTCAAGCAAATTACCTCTGAGCAGAATGGTCTGCGACGCCTGCCATACCGCCATCATCTGCAAACGAAACCAGGCCTCCAAAATGAGTTTTAAATCCTTCCACCATTTCCCCCCTCGCTCCCCAGCCCAATTCAAAGATGAAAATGCTTTTATTACTGGTTGGATTCCAGTTCTCAGTGTGCCAGTGTAGCTGCTTTCCAGAGCTGTTTGCCTTGCGAAAGCGAGCAGGTTGAGGAATTGGAAAAAAATAAGGGGTGGAAGCAGGGAGGGAAAAGCAGCCGAGATGCAATTATGAGTGACCTTGCAATACTAAACTGGCACACTCTGCAGGATCAATAGCCAGACAAGTTTCTGTGGCAGATCCAATAAACGGAGAGTGATGGAGCTGGCATGGGGCGGATGGAAGAAAAAGCCAAGCATGTATATTGAAGTGAAGTGGTAATAATATTACTGTTCCTGCTACTTTACCTATGATTTCTGTGCATGCATTTTCGAAGCATATATTTTGATTAAGGCAAAAATGGCAGCTGTTGCCTCTTTGACCAATTAAGGGGACCAAAGATGTAGTAATTATATGCTCTGCTTGCTACAAAAATGGGTACTTGAGCACCAGGCTGCTAGTCAGAAATGATCTGTTAACATGCAGTTTATTGCTGGGAAACAGGCTGTCTTCCCCATAAAGGCACTATTAATAAATAAGCAAAATTCAGCTGCTGCTTCTGGAGAAACGTGCATGATAAAAAGGATTTTCTAAAGTAAAAAAAACCTTCAAAACTTCAAATTGGAGAACCTATTAAACTGCCTGCCAGGTCTGTGAAAGGCATATGGTTTTTCTCCATGTGCTTGAAGTATGAAATTATTATTGATCTTTGGTAGGATTTATGTTGTTGATGATGATGATTTATAAATTGCTTTCTAAACAAGCAACTCGAGGCGATTGACAATTAAAAACAGTTTAAAACACAAAAGCAGCAGATACTTTTTGAAACAAGACTAGAACCCTAACAAAGTAGATGTTGGGGATCCAGCTGGGAAACTCTAACAAAAATAACTTGCATTGTTTCCAGAAAGTTTAGATAGTGAGCACCTGTTATACATATCTTGGCAAGAATGCTATTCCATAGAACAAGGGCAGCCATACTAAAAGACCTGCTCCAAGATACTGTGGAGAAGGCTTCTGAGATCTTTGGAACCTGCGGTAAATCTTGACTGCAGATATCTACTGGATGAATAAGGGATAATGTGGTCCCTTAAGCAGTGTCAGATTTAGGGTAGTGTGGGTGGCTGAGGGAGCACAAAACAAACAACAACAACAACAACAGACACTCCAAGTGTCCCTATTTTCCAGGGACAGTCCCGGATTTACAGAAATTGTCCTGGTTTCTGATTTGATTCTAGAATGTCCCACTTTTCCTTAGGACGTCCCTATTTTCATCGGATAAATGTTGGAGGGTAAGGAGTTATGGGACCCTTGAGCCAAGGATAGAAGTAACTACAGTGGTACCTCGGTTTAAGAACTATTCTGTATACGAACTCCACAAAACTGGAAGTAGTGTCCCAGTTAGCAAACTTTACCTAGGTCTACAAATGGAAGCCAAGCAGTGGAAGGGCACCTGTAGCAGGAGGCCTCATTAGGAAAAGCGTGCCTCAGTTTAAGAAGGGCTTTGGTTTAAGAATGGACTTTCAGAACGGATTAAGTTTGTAAACCAAGGTACCACTATATTCAACCTTTAGATGACATTGGAAGGCAGCCCTGTATGGGAAAGGTGGTTTTTTAAAAAAATATTTAATGGTTGAATATATTTTTATATATGTTGAAAGCTGCATAGAGTGGTTGGGACAACCCAGTCAGCTGGGCAGTGTATAAATAATAAAATTATTTTTGCTGTTATTGTTATTATGGAATAGGACATCCCTATTTTCATCGGACAAATGTTGGTGGGGCCTTATATGTATTGGGCCTTATATGTTAATACCAACATCTTGAACTTCACCTGGTTGCAGATAGGCAGCCAGCACAGATGCTGCAAGCACGGTGTTTTATGCTGTTGGATCAATCCCAAACGTAGCCTCACATAGTCCAACCACGAGTTTACCAATGCATGGACAACTGTGATCAAGCTATCCCAAAACTTGTACTTGGAGCCACCTTGCCCACAATGCTTCTGCCTAAGGAACGGTGAACCAACATAGAAGCTGGCAGTAGCACTGCTTGCCACTTCGTTTTGGCAACCAGTTTTACTCCTAGAGTTCTGGACCACCCTACAGATGGGGCATGAACAGGAGAGAAAATGGGCTGGATGGGAGCAGAAGGATTGGAGGTACCAAACTGCTATCCTCCAGATCTTTCACTCTTCCTCATCTTCTGGCTAAGACAAGGGGCTCACTTTGTCTATTAGGAGTCTCAGCTCCATCAGTGATGCTATGTGCCAAAAGTTTTGAAAGCAGCCCTAAATATTTCCACAGTTACTGCACTAGTGATAACACAAATGTAAAATGTTTGGAGATATATGATTTGGGAAGGAGGATATTCCAGTGAGATGACTTAACCTGCTCCTAAAGATTGGACCACAGTTATCTTGGAAATAGAGAAGTATGTCTGTAATGTTCTGCACAGATTACTTTTTGTCATTATTATTTTTCCTTGCAGACACATATGCAGTCTCTCAGAAAGGTGTTCAGCAGTGGAACATACTCCCACAAGAGGTGGTAGACTCTCCTTCCTTGGAGCAGATAGCCATCTGTCATGGATGCTTTAGCCGAGCTTCCTGCATTATGGGGGGGTTGGACTAAATTACCTTTGGGTCCCTTCCAGCTCTACGATTCTATTATTCTATGTGTCATGCCAGGATTGATGATGCTAAGCCATTAAGAATTTAAGGGGCAATGACTTGCCAAAAAAGTACAGAAAACTATTCATGTATGCTACAACAAAAAAGGAAGGATGACAAGATACCAACTAAAGAAGAATGGCAAGAAAAAATGATGGAGTATGCTGAAATGGCGAAGCTTACTGGAAAACTTAGAGACAAAGTCAATAGAGACGTCAAAAAAGGTTGGGAACCATTTATGTCGTATTTGCAGAAATATTGCAAAGAAGTGGACTCACCAGCAGGGTTTGAGTAAACACTTACAATCAATAAAATAGAGAGGTTAAGAGATCATAATAGGAAAACAATAAAATGTAAGAGGTAATTTGAAAACAACTATGGTATAAAAATGAGGAGAATATGATAAAATTTAACTAAAAGATTGTAATATTAAGGTACAACAAAACTAGCAGGAGAAATTAACGTGTAAAGAACCAGAGAAAGAAGTTGAGGGAAGTCGGGGGGGGGGGGGAGTGTGGGAACAGTATTTTTCTTTTTCTTTGAAATAATGCTATGCTATTGTGATGAACATAAAATTGTAAAACTTAATAAAAATTATTTTTTAAAAAACCACAATTTCAGGGGCAATGAGATGAAGGTAGAATCTGATATTTTGGTGTGTTTCTGGAAGCAATGCAGATCTGTCTGTTTGCTTAAAAGTGCATCATTAAAATGAACAAGGAACTGAAGCAGTTAGAGGGAGGAGAGGTTTCGTTAGTGGATCACAAGGAAAAAAGAAATGAAACCAAGCCATGTCCCCCCCTCCCCCGCCGCCCCATTGTTTGGTTGTCAATCCTAGTTTGAGACAGGTTGCTGGTGTCTGTAAGTCTGAGGAGTCTATTTTCTGCACAATACTAGGGTAATTATCGGTGCAGTAATAAAGAAATAACATTAGCATTTCGTTGCAACATCATTTTATTAAGTGAAATGCCATGGATTTTCAAGGTATTCTCTGGAGATGTTTTCTGTAAGCCTAATGGAATTGTGTGCAGAAAAATTACCACTAAGCTTTATAGAAGCACATGCTTTTGATCTGAAAAATCCTTCATGTTCTAAAATGACCCCCTTTTAAAAACAACAACAACAACAGCAAAAGAGGACTGTCTCTATACATGTGCCGATATATAATCTAGAGATTTTTAATGCTGTTCTAAAAAATAAATAAAATGGAATACAAATCAAAAGTAATCAACTTTTAATCGTGATAAATGTAGACCCTTCAGAGGAAACAAATGGAGCAATCAGTGTAATCAGTTCTATAAATATATTGCAGGCGAAATTAAAGTTTGTATGGGTGGCTTTTTAAATTTAAAATCAGGGATCTAGAGATTAACATGAGCCTTGTTCAAGCATTCAATTTGAGATGAGAATGTACAATATGAGGCCCAGCCAATGAGCCTGAAAGAGGCTGCCTTCCTTAAGCGTAAGTTTTCAGCACAGAACATGGAAATCCTGATTAATTGATTCAGAGTGGATGCCTGAAGAGAACTCATGCTAATCTTTAGATCCCTGATCTAGATTCCCTGCTTGCTGAGAGGGCGGGACTTGTCCTGCCTATTCTTGTTTGACCCTTCACCCATTGAAACAGAACTGCTGTGGTTGTTAAGCAAAGCAGGGAGGACTCATTTATTTGTTTATAAGAATACAGTGGTACCATAGTTTACAACCATAATCCGTTCCGGATTTCCGTTCATAAACCAAAACAGGTTGTAACCCAAGGCGCACTTTTGCCAATGGGGCCTCCAAATTTTTTTTTGTCTGTAATCTAAAATAAAAATAAAAATGTAATCCCAAAAAAGTTCACAAACCGGGACACGCACTTCCGGGTTTGATGTGTTTGTAATCCAAAATGTAGCTGTTTTAAAACAGGGGTTGCATGAGTTGCGTGTTCAGACCCAGAGACCTCCCCCTTAAATAAACACACATTTGACCTAAATTTTATTTTTGGCAGAATTTAGGCCACAACTTTATTGATTACAGAAACTGAGTGGTTGTATAGGCTCTGGTACGACTAGCTCCCTGCACCCTTGCAGGTAGTGCTGACCCAGAGCTCTGTCATAGGTCAGCCAAGGGTGAACACTGGAGGTAGGTAGAAAGCCCGAGAACAGACTATGTCCACTCCCCCAGATGCTCCCCTGGACTCAGGCATGGACACAACCCCCTCTCGGGGATTGACCAAACCAAGTTGAGTCCCTGGATTCCTTTAATGGAATACCCTTCACATAGGGATGGCAAGACCGTTCTCCCACCCCTATCACCTGAACCAGTGCCTATCCACAACCTTCCAAGTTGTGAAAATTTGCTACGCAGCAAATGACAACAGCCAATCAGCTAAGTGGGGAAAATTCCTGCTATGCCCCTGTCCCAACAACAGATGACAGACTATGGCATAGCAAGGTCAATCACAAAAGGCCCTAAATATAGGGAGAGGTGGGCAGGTGTTCCGATGAACGAGCTGAAAGAGGAAGCTCTGGGTCATGTGTATAGGTATATATAGGTCCCTCGGCCCATTTAGACAGCTCCCCATTGGCCAGATTAAATCCAGCAATGAGGGACCTACCAATCGGGTGTGGGGGCTGTCCAATATACCCACCCACAACCAAGAGGTCAGTCTCCAGGTCTCACCACAACACGTACCCTCTTTTAGAGAGGACACGCTTTCTAAAAGTATCTGGTTGCTGAATCTTGAAGCAGTTGAAATTTTTGAGTTTTCCTTAAGGGCAACATTACATACAGAGCATTGCAATAATCCAGCGTGGAAGTTAGCAGAGCACCGAGTACAGTGGCCAAGTCATCTCTGTCCAAAATGTGCCATACCTGGTGAGCCAGCCAGAGTTGTGCTTCTAACCACAGAAAGGCCACCTGGACTTCAAGTGACATTGTTGGATCCAGGAGTGTCCCCAAACTATGAACCTGCTCCTTCCAGGGGAGCACAATGCTGTCTTCCCACCTCCAGGGAACAAGCTGTCTTCCCACCTCCTAGACTTCAGAACTTGGAACACAATAATACCTCTGTCTCTTCAAGGTTCTCATTGGGTGGAGTGGAAAGGCCAGGCTAGCTTCCTAGCAAGTGGGCCTCTATCTGCTAAGAGGGAGAGGGAGAGGTTGGGGGTGAGGTGGGAGGGGCATCAGGGTAGTGCAAACACACAGGCAGGAATGCCAGATTGTCCCCATAAGTGTGCTTGCACTGCACCAACCTCCCTGCAGCCTTGTGCCCCCACTCCTTTAGGGTATGCAAAAGCAGCCCACTAACAGCGAAGCTCACATAGTGGCTTTGCCCCACCCTGCAAACTGGAGTACCATGAAATATTTAAAAGAAGGAGAAGAATAAGAGAGAGTGGCCCTGTGGCTTTGATAGGATTCACAAACGCCTCCTCCTGCATTTCAAGGAAAATAAATAAATAAAAGGAGTTTGCAACACAAGCAGAATTTGTCTCGGAATTCTCAAACTTCACAAGCTCAGGCCCTTGGACAATATGTTCCAAAGAACTGCAAATAAGTTCTGAACTCGCCCCTTTTTTAAGTAAGTTCTGCAGCTGTTAGAAGGAGGTGTTTTCCCAATACATCACTGAAGAAACAGTAAAACTCAAATAGGGGGGGGGGAGCAGTAAGAGAGAGGTTGTGAAGATTAAATTTCTGCACCTGCAGTTACACACAACTTAGGTGATTAAAATATATCTGTAATGAAACTTTCTTTAAAAATTCCTAGTCATTACCTTTTCTATCAGGCAATGCCATGTTATATTAGCAAAGTCCTGTTTTATCCTGTCATTTTATCTTGGTATATAACAGCAAAGGCATCTGCAAGGCCACCAGCTTTCCAGTCTTTTCTCTTTAGCATATTCCATAATGTGTCTTGTCTTGGTCATTGCCAAATCGCCCTGTTTCCAGATTTACATTTGGCAAGGCAGCTAGCAATTCTCATCCTGAAAAATCTAGCTCCTGAGAAGTTGGTAACATATATTTTTAAAGAAATGTTAAATGTTCACACAAACCACAGATAATTTGTTTTCTTTATAATTTGTAATACGGATTTATAATAATATGTATTTATAAGCTACTTTCCCCTATGGTATTTGCCTGAAGAAACTTGAAGGTGGTGGGATAATTAGTTATAGGTTTATACTCATTTCCTTCCCCCATCCTTTTTGGCCAGACAGGCATTTGTAGTGCTTTGGTGTAGACTGTCTCTGGCCAAACTTCATTATAAACCACTATTTCATCCCTTCCCTTGCACATTTCTTTTTTCTTTACAACAATCCTGTGAGGTAGGTTTGGAGGAGAGGTTGCAATATATATATATATATATATATATATATATATATATATATATATATGAATGATGTCTATGTTTGTGGTGAGATCAAAGGTGGGGGAAGCTTCCTGGTGTAGAATAGGATGTTCCTATTTTCACTGGAGAAATGTTGGTGGGCAACAGTTGGTGCAAAAAACAGTTATTGGTATGGCCTATGTTCATTATTATAAGTGACACGAGTGGCACTGTGGTCTAAACCACTGAGCCTATGGCTTGCCGATCGGAAGGTCGGCGGTTCGAATCCCCACGACAGGGTGAACTCCTGTTGTTTGGTCCCAGCTCCTGCCAACCTAGAAGTTCGAAAGCACGTCAAAGTGTAAGTAGATAAATAGGTACTGCTCCGGCAGAAAGGTAAATGGCGTTTCCATGCGCTGTTCTGGTTTGCCAGAAGCGGCTTAGTCATGCTGGCCACATGACCCAGAAAAACTGTCTGCGGACAAAAGCCGGCTCCCTCGGCCAGTAAAGTGAGATGAGCGCCGCAACCCCAGAGTCATCCACATGTGGACTTTACAGTCAGGGGTCCCTTTACCTTTACCTATGTTCATTATAGGATCACATACAAAAGCTGTTACCTTTGAAGTTGAATAAGGATGGTTGGAAATGTATCCCTAGGGACAGACAGCCTAGAACAGAAGGGCGTTTCCTACTTTAGAGAAGGCAGGTGAAAGTCTGAGGGGAGGAGTCTCTAAATGTTTGACTTCAGCTTCCAAACAGCAAGAACCAACCTTTCGATGATTCACTGAGAGATTACAAGGGGAAAAGATGTTTGAGACCATTCTCCGATGCCCTTCATAACTCCAGGGAGCTGCTGCGACACAGCTAACCGGTGTCTATGGCTTGTAGTTTCCATTTGTAGTTTGTTTACAGCCTCTGCTTTCATTTGGCACATTCATAGCTACAACATGAGAAAGATTTTCTGCTTAGCAAAAGGGGTCACATTTTAATCACCAGTTAGTGTCTAATTTAATTCTAAGCAGTTTAGCAAAGCAGCTCATAAGCAGAAAACAAGACAATTTTATAATAAGAAAGGGTTATTACTGGATTTGTGTTTGTCTGCGTGGTTTTTCTTTTCTTTTTTAAAAACGGGATACCCCAGAGATAATTGCTTAAGCACTAGAAAATCACTGTTGGTTTCATTCAGAAATACTGTTTATTTCTATTGAAAACAGCATGCCAAATCCCAATGAAAAGAGATCAGCAGGCAAAGTTCACTGAACTAAATGAGCTGGATAATATAGATTTTGTCTGGATGATGCAGCACTACCAATGCTTAGAAAAGTATGTTGAACTCTCTTGAAGAATATACTTGCGACTTATTTTCAGATTATCTGGAGGATTCTAGCAGCAGAGTTGATCTTACAGATTTGGTGGTGGTGGTTTTTTAGCAGAATCCATGCACCTCAAGAGTTGTATTGCGTGGGTAGTCAGCCCCCAGGGTTGTGCTCCCTAAATCGTGGTTTCTGTCAGGGCCAGACCATTCTGTCTTAATGTTGAGAGGCTAGTCAGAAGGATCTGATTTAATGGAAGCCATAGCATTCCCTGAGGTTTTGGATGCTTCCAGATAAGGCAGTTGAGCATCACTCGAACATCACATATACCTGTTACGAAAGTGGGCAACTTAGATCCAGGATTTCATAAGGAGCACTGAGCCCTTATATCCCAACTTAATCACTGAGATCATCTGTAGAAGTACTGTTAGTTTTCTGCTGCGTGACAGAGGCCCAAATGACCTCAACCAGAAGCTAAGCATTTAGTGCCACCAGTCCCATGCTGTGGAACATTCTTCCAAGACAGATTTGGCAGGAATCATCGCTTATTACTTTCAGGCATCTCTTGAAAATTCCCCTCCCCTCTTTTGCTTTTGCAATGCATTAAGTGGCCAGCCACCTTAGTATTTTATAATATGGTGATGTTTTATAAGGTGATGATAAATATAAAACAAAGCACCACATTCAAAGTTCAAGATAGCGGAACTTCATTTGGATGAAGATGCTAATAGTCCTGGTATGTGTGAACTATTTCCAAATGAAAATGGCCTGGATCATAGAATCATTGTAGAGTTGGAATTCTTCTCACAGCCATCCCTTGGTGGGCTTGAACCAGCAACCTTCTGGTTAACAGCCAGCCACACTGACCCACTGCGCCATTATCCAATTCAGAGGGTGAGCTTGACTGATGAAATTCACAATGCCACTTTTAAAACTTTCCATTTATAGTGAATTTGTCATTTGCTTGTGTATTTATTTGCCAAACTGGGGAGGAAATGAGGTAGTAGAGTCTTTCTCCCTTCTTTCACTTCCTGAAGCCATCAGTGTTGCAACTTTGTATGTGTGTTTTTATTATTATTTAAAATAAATAAATAAAATGTTTCTGGATTCTGCATTAGATGCTCTAACCCTGTTTTATCATTTCTGTGTTTGCTGTCCTGTGGTCCTTTGGGAGGAATAATAATAATAATGTCAGATTCTGACCATTTTTCAACTGAAGGCATGTTTATACTGTAAACTGCCCTGTGATCATCAAATGAAGGGTGGCATGTAAACCTAATAAATGAAATCTTAAATAAATCAATAAATAATAATCCTCCAGTGTTCCATGAACCATGTACAAGGGTGAGCTGCAGTCACAATAATAGAAGCCAATGCATCCAGCAGATAATGCTCTACATATCCATTTCACCAAGACTTGTCCTCTTAACTCTGTGGTGCCATCATGTGGTAGCTGATCACTGGACCAGCCATTACGGGTGAGCAAGATACAGCTTGCAGATCTTATATTGCCTGTTCCTTACTTAGATTATGAGAGTGGTTATGAGAGTGAGGGATACAGGTGGCGCTGTGGTCTAAATCACTGAGCCTCTTGGGCTTGCCGGTCAGAAGGTTGGTGATTCGAATCCCCATGACGGGGTGAGCTCCCGTTGCTCTGTCCCAGCTCCTGCCAACCTAGAAGTTCGAAAGCATGCCAGTGCAAGTAGATAAATAGGTATCACTGCAGCGGAAGGGTAAACAGTGTTTCCTTGCACTCCGATTTCCATCATGTCATCCCATTGTGCCAGAAGCGATTTAGTCCTGCTGGCAACATGATCCGGGAAAGCTGTCTGTGGACAAACGCCAGCTCCCTCGGCGCTGCAATCCCATCATCGCCTTTGACTGGACTTAACCTTTCAGGGGTCCTTTACCTTTTTTATGAGAGTGCTTGTCTGATTTAGGTTTATAAGCCTCAATTTTTAAAAGAGTACATCTTGCGATCAGTGGAAACTGCCTTATGTATTCCATTTTCCCATATATGACCATTCATTTGCTAGTATAAATATGATTTATGTGTATGTTCTATATCTAATATAGCATGGTCATATAAAGTAGCTTGCAATATTTCCTGCAGGAAAAAAGATGAGGGGCAGCAGCACCACATACTTGAAGATCTACCTGCTCCTTCCTCATTGTTAAACATGCACGGCATGTTCTTCTACTTGAGAGCTATTTGTATTCTAAGGAGAAAGTCATTCTGGTGATGGCTTTTAAATGCAGCTCCACTACTTATTTAGTAGGTGGAACAGGGGCCCGGTTCCTTATCAACAATAAATTACACTCCTGTTAAACTTGGTGCTAAACAAGGAGTTACACTCCTATTAAAATCCAATTAAACATGCATCACAATTGATGAATGTAATTAGAACCAATGTAGAGGGTAAATGGTTCAAGGCACAGTAAGTGAAAAAATAGTTTGATGTCCAAATTGGGAAAAGACCCAATCCTGGATATTTTAGGCTGTCAAAGGAAATAGATTCCTCTCTCGCCTGCCTGCTTACATTTAAACCAAAGATTATGGCTCATTGGGAAAAGAGTCAGCGCTTCTTTTCTCTCACCAAAACATGGGCAACTTCACTTGAATAAACAGACTGATACACATGGATGTGGAAACATCAAGAAACAAGTTAATGTCTATGGATTTATGTCTATGGGTTCTTATTTCATTTTAATTGTTTTAGTGCTTGGTTATTTGCCATCTTGGACTCCTTGGGGAGGAAGGATGAGTTGGAAATTCAAAACGATGGATATGTTATGATGATTGATATGATATGATATGATATGATGATATGATGATATGATATGATATTCATGAGCAGCTAACCAGGGTGATACAAACCTCAGCATTCCTACTTAGTATCAAGACATACATACCCAGTTGTCTCTCAGTACAGATTAAAATACACATTTGCATAAATGTTGTCAAGTGCCATTGTGTAGAACACAGTGCAGGCTACACCGTTCTATTTGCATATCATGCCTTAGGTTATGCAATTATCTGTGAACTAAGATAATTAGCTATGTAAAGAGGAAATCTGCTCACCCTTAAAATTACAGAACCAACTGGTATTTTTGAAAGATTAATAGTGCAATCGTGTGCAAGAGTATTCCAAGGTAAATCCAATTCAGTGGGGTTTGCTTGCAGGTAAGTAAAGGATTTCAGTCCAGTAGCACATGTTTATTCAGAAGAAAATCTCACTGAGTTCAATGGAGCTTTCTCCTTGGTGAATGGATACAAGATTGCAGGGTAAAGCTGTGTTCTTAAACAGATTTACCAGTTAGTATAATTATATACAACAGAATTAATCGCCAACATGGATAGAGTTATGCTGTAAACATTTAGCCATAGTGATGTTCTCTTTAACTCTCTCTGCTAACCAATTTTAATATTCCTTTTTTCTTTTTGCAGCAAATCGAATTTTATTAATTAATCTCAGTGGTTTCAGAAATTACTTGTATCCAAGTAAGATTGGCCTGGATACTTTTTGACAGATGCGCTTAACTTCATAAAGTAATCACAACATTCAGTACCAAAGGCAAGAGTCCATCATAAGAAGGATTAGAAAAATTCCTTCAAAGGATTGAGTTCTCCTTCTGAGAGGAAATAAGAACCTCAAGGGTAAAACTCTGGTGCATTTGAGTCCAAGGAATGTGGCAATTGATATTTCCTCCTTCTGATTTTGAGACTTAGAAGTGATTCCAGGGCTAGCTACTCCAACTCATATCCTTTGATACAAGCCAGGTATATTATGCCCTCTCCCTACTCTTTCAAAGCACTATGGAGATTTCACAACTTTCAGTTTTTATTTCCACCTATTATGGAGCCTCAGGTACCCATTCTAGTGTTTAGCCTGAAGAAGAAGAGACTGAGAGGTTATATGATAGCCGCTTTCAAATATATGAAGAGCTGTCACTTGAAAGATGGCACAGGCTTGTTTTCAACTGCTGCTCCTAAGAGTAGGATCCAAACAAAGAGATTCAAGAAAGAAGATTGTGACAAAGCATTAGGAATAAATTTCTTACAATAAGAGCTCTTTGACAATGGTGGACTAACCTTCAGGTGAAGTAGGTAAAGGACCCCTAGATGGTTACGTCCTGTCAAAGGTGACTATGGAGTGCAGCACTCATCTTGCTTCAGGTCAAGGGAGCCAGTGTTTGTCCACAGACAACTTTCCACATCATGTGGGCAGCATGACTAAACTGCTTCTGGAGCAACGGGACACTGCGATGGAAGCCAAAGCACATGGATACGCTGTTTACCTTCCCACCACAGCGGTACTTATTTATCTACTCACGCTGGTATATTTTCAAACTGCTAGGTTGGCAGAAGCTGGGACAGAGCAATATGAGCTCAACCCGACACGTGGATTCGAACTGATAGGGATGCATGTGGTGCTGTGGTCTAAACCAGCCTCTTGGGCTTGCCATCAGAATGTAGGCAGTATGAATCTGCATCATGAGGTGAACTCCCATTGCTCTGTCCTTTACCTGCATTATAGGGAGTTGAACTAGATAACTCTTGGGGGTCCCTTGCAACTCTACAATTCTATGATTCTACATCCCCACTTAAAACAGGTTGCAACAAGAAACCAAGACCCTGCTGCCCTCAACTATAGTGGTAGAGTAATAGCTTTCAGGAATTGGGCAGCGTTACTGCCACCCATTGACACATTGTTTTGAGCACGTACTATGGTAAATATTTTCAATATATTATTATTATTATTATTATTATTATTATTATTATTAAATTATTATTATTATTATTGCCTTATAAAGCACTTACCGTTTTCTAAGCATTCCACATGTCATAAGACATAACATAGCCTGAAGTATGACTCCAGAGTTCCTGAGAAGAAAACTCAACACAGTGAATACTCCTACTGAAGGGAGGAGTGGGCAATTTTCATCAATTCCTCCTCCCCCCAAATCTCCTGAAAATTTGCCCTGGAGAGTTGTAAGTTCACCCAGAACAGTGTGGGAGGTATCTATGCCCTTTAAAGTATGGGGGATTATTGTTTTTGTTTACTACTATGTTGTGTGTTTTTGTATTTTTATATTGTAAACTGCTCTGTGATCCTCAGGTGACAGACAGTATAGAAATAAAATATAATAATCCAAAGTTCTGTGTTGAGAGCTCTGTGTCTCAGTGCCTTTGTTTGTAGGCTGCCTCTGGATAATAATAATAATAATAATAATAATAATAATAATAATAATAATAATTTTTTATTTATACCCCGCCCTCCCCAGCCAAGGCCGGGCTCAGAGCAGCTTACAAGCAATAATAAAAACAAGATGAATGATTACAAACTTAAAAACAAAAATAAAACACAACAATTAAAATAATGGAACATTAAGATATTAAAATGTAGCCTCATCGCAGGAGGAGAAGGAAAAGAAGGGGAAAAAAGAGAGAGGGGGGGAAGGGAGGGAATCAAACTGGCTCCAAGCCAAAGGCCAGGCGGAACAACTCTGTCTTACAGGCCCTGCGGAAAGAAATCAGATCCTGCAGGGCCCTGGTCTCATGAGGCAGAGCGTTCCACCAGGCCAGAGCCAGAGTTGAAAAGGCCCTGGCTCTGGTCGAAGCCAATCTAACTTCCTTAGGGCCCAGGACCACTAGGGTGTTGTTATTTATGGACCTTGAGGCTCTCCGTGGGGCATACCAGGAAAGGCGGTCCCGGAGGTACGAGGGTCCTAGGCCGTGAAGGGCTTTAAAGGTCAAAAGCAGCACCTTAAATCTGACCCTGTACTCCACCGGGAGCCAGTGCAGCTTGAAAAGCACTGGGTGAATATTCTCCCATGGCAGAGACCCCGTGAGGAGCCTCGCTGCAGCATTCTGTACCCGCTGGAGTTTCTGGGACAGCTTCAAGGGCAGCCCCGCGTAGAGCGAATTACAGTAGTCAAGCCTGGAGATGACCGTCGCATGGATCACTGTGGCCAAGTCAGGGCAGGAAAGGTAAGGGACCAACTGCTTGATGCGGCGAAGGTGGAAAAATGTCGCCTTGGCTGTTGCTGTAACCTGCGCCTCCATGGAAAGGGAGGCGTCAAGGATTACACCCAAACTCTTAATGGAAGACAATGGCACTAATTGGGCCCCCGCAAGAGAAGGGAGTTGGTCCCTCATCCCCATGCCATCCCAACCTAGCCATAGGTGGATGGCAGATATATTTTGCTAGATTAGTGTGCCAAGTCCTGGACTTTGACTACCCGGCCAGTTCCTGCTCTCCTCAGTGGCTACCATCTTTCCCCAGTAGACTTTGCTTTCTTGGGAAGGAGAACATAAGAGCTGTTGCATATACATGACAGACCAGCTACCCCAGTATCTTGACACTTTCTGCCACAGTAAACCTAAAGGCAGACAAACATTTCAAAACACTGAACAAAGGCCAAGGAACCTTGTCCAATAGTGGCTTGCCATCATGTATTCCCGCAATAATTATCAAAATAATTATACATTCTTTATCAATCTTCTGAGAAAAATACAAAACCTTATGCAAAGCCACAGAGACTTGCAAACTACCCAACCTAAGATGAACTTATAATGTCTGGTTTCAATGGATTTTTTCAAACGCTTAACTCAGTCTTTTGTTTTCTTTATCTTTTTAGGTAAGTTCATGGAGAGACCAACAAAAGTTAAGTTCAGTGTTGTTCACAATACGGAGAGATGTTAGTGAAGTGTAGATGGATGTTAATGAAGTTGTAGACAGGGTGTTGGTGTTTTGCACCTGTTTTGCCCTGGCAGTCCAAGTAATCAAGAGGCCACTGTTTGCTCCCAGTGGGGCCCTTTTACTGGGGCGTGCACGTAGCACACTCCAAAGGTAGTTTTCTGGGTTTCTTCAGTAGTCTAATCTCAAAAACTTGATACATATATTGATATTCAATTTCACAGAGAATACTTGTGATGGCCTGGGAATCCGATTCAGAGGCTGAACCGGAGGAATCCCAGCCTGCACAGGAGTCCCCACCTCCAGGGCCGGCTGAGCTGGGGCAAGGCCTTGATTCTGAAGCGCCTACACCTGTGCCGGATCCTCAGGAGCAGGCACCAGGTGAATCCACTCTGGCTCCGGAGGTGGTTGAGGACTCAGTGCCTACAGGTGAGTCACCCCCTGGGTCCAGCCTCTCCTGAGCTGCAGAGGCTATGGGCAGAGAGGCGAAGGGAACTGGTTTCTCCCAGGAGGAGTGCTCGCCTTAAGGCCAGGAGCGGCGGGTCTCCTGGGGGCCGGGACCGCCCCTGGCCTCAGAGAAGATAAAGGCCAGTAAGCCCGGTCCCAGGTTGCGGGAGCAACGTCGTTGATGAGCTGTTTCGGCCAGCATCCAGTCCTGTTTCCCCCTGTCCTTGCCCGGCTTCCCGCTGTGGACCCTGCTTCACCCGAGGAGGACTGTCTGCCGACCCTCAACTCAGGTCCTGGACCTCGCCCCACAGTAACCACCCCTGGACCAGCACAATACTATTTATTGGCTTAAGTTTAAGAGACTGTATTCTTGAGCCTATAGGAGCATGCATCTTCCCTTCATATGTCATATGTTTACCTAGCAAATGCTGGTGTTATAAAAAGTGCAGTAACCCTTGGGAGAGAAATCAAGCAGAAAGATAGAGCGGGAGCCAAGAATTCAACCAAGGAATGATAGAAACTTAAATGAAGACAAACGGGGAGGAATTCAGTGTTGTACTAAGTTGATCATTCCATTAGTGCAAGCATTTCAGTTTTCCAGATGGTACAAACCCACCTCCCCTCTTCACACTGTTCTGGAGGTTTTCTTGCCCCCCCCCCCCAAGCCAATTTGGTGGTATTTGGGGGAGAAGAGTCAGAAAAGCCACATTGACAAAGTGGAGGTCCTTGAGAAAGGCCAGGATACAAGCACAGTAGATTATGGTAGTATTATTATTAAAAGAATAACAATTACTATCTTTGGTGTGTCTTATAATATTTGTCGTTACCTGACCATAATAGTTTTGCTTTCAGAGAACTGCCCACATATATCCCATTTTATGTGTGTAATAGGACAAACGATATAAATGTGAGTAGAAAAGGAATATAAAAACAGCTGGCAGAATGTATTTCTCAAACTTTAAAACTTTTTAAAGTGCTGCAATTGTAGAGGGAAGAGAAATATTCCACAGAATGATTAAGGATGGCTATAACTTGGGATAGTGTCAAGGATTTGGCATTACCAATTGATGTAGGTCTGAATCAATATCAAGCAATTGCACCTTATTTTACATCAGTCAGCATGCTAAATTCTTGCTGGAATAACTAAAGTACCAATCAATACCTATGTTTCACTGCACACCCTTCCAATGCCGTAAAGTAAAACAGAAGGAAGGCAAATGCCCCCATTTTACAGTGTGTCCCAAAGCAAGCACTGTGACTTGGACAAGCATCCCAGTGCTCCAGTAAATTCTGGCTGCTGAAGTAGAACCAGCTGACTCTGTCCTTACTGGAGCAAACAGTTTTATTCAAACTGCTGCCTTGAGTGACGTTTATGTCTTTGAGGATGGTCATATTTACATAGCTCAGTGGCCCACAAAAAACACTTATGTCCCTGCGGAGATGGCAGCACCGAATCAGTGGCTCATGCCCTCCTGGTGTGCACTCTTTACAAAGACCTGAGGAACAAGATTATCACTCCTCTTTTATTGTCCATTCTGGGTCACCCAACCACTGTCACAGTGTCTTTTCCCCTGACAGATCAAGATGAGCAGGTGACAGCAAAGGTTGCAAGCTGGGGGTTTTTTAGCTGGGGCAATCAGAATAAGGGCCACTGTTTGACTCCTGATTTAGGACCCTAAACTGTGTTTTATATGATCGACTTTTTATTTTGTTCTGTGTATATCACAATGCTGTTTTGTTGCTATGGCCAATGGCTGACGCAAATAAAGTTTCATTCATTCATAGCTCAGTGAAAGTCAACATGGTGCCCTCCAGATGTTTCGAACTACAATTCCTATCATCCTCACCCTGCATGGCCAGTGGTCAGGGATGATGGGAAACATATATTCTTAAATATCTTGAGGACACCACATTGGGTGCCCCTGATATAGCTGATCCATCAAACTCTACTGAATCAATTCTACTTAGTTCCACATACTTTTGGGGTCTTCTTGATAGATCTACATAGTCTAGTCTATTTGCCATATCAACAACCCATAATATTTTTTTTTATACTCTCAGGACTGGGTTAGACACAATGCAACTTGTTCTCCATCTTGCTTCTCACTTGCAAAAGGTTCTTCCCATATTCTGCATCATGAATACAGACTGATGAATATTTGACAATATACATGCACTCAAGAAATAAACTATGTGAAATATTTAAAATGCATATTTGGATTCATGCACACTTCCCATCAAAATCAAAAGTTCAGAATCAAAAGCTATAAACTTTCTATGCACTGCTTCTTATTAGAGAAGTAAACTTGAGTTTCAAAACATGGGATAGAGGAAGATGAAATAATAAATCCAAGTTAGCTAATTTTACTGTGGGTGTTTGATATACTATTGAAGAGTTCACTGTTCTTACAAGGTTTAACTTAACATCTAAATCTATTGCTGGTGCTTAATTATGTTATAAGGATGCTTCATTTCTGAGCTTTTTCATTAAAATTCTGTTTCTCCTTGATAACAATGATTTACGTTATATTTCTTTTGCTTAGGGTAATGTTATTTCCTTTTCAACTTACATTGCTAGATCTCAAGTGGAAAAGGCTAAAATATCTTTAGGTACATTAGAGTACAATAGATAGGAGCTCCATCTGTAATGCTGAGTATATAAGTAATTAATATTTGCAAGACTATACAGTTACATTTTATGAACATACCCAAAACTACTGTGGTTTTTTTTTTATTAAAAAAAACCAATCGGCTAAAGCAGAGCTTTCCAAACTGTGTGTTGCAACATGTTAGTGTGTCGGCTGCAGTGTGTAGGTGTGTTGCACGAACGTTTACTGCACTCCTCCTGAGGCTGGAAAGGGTTTAGTTTAACCTCCGGTTTGCTAGTAAAACTGAATTACTGTGTCACAAAATGATGCATATCTAAAAAGTGTGTCACCAACATGAAAAGTCTGGAAAGCTCTGAGCTAAAGTATATATAAATTGTATACAATTCATTTCATGTTCTTAAATTTGTTAAGTAAACTCAGATTGTAAAAGAGATTAAGTATTGTAAACATTATAGTCTTCCCCCAAATTTGGGGTTTTCCTCTACCTGAAAAGTACTAGTTGACTGTGTTCTCCTTCTATAGTTTCAAAATTTAAATCCCTATTCAAAATAGACAATCTGCTAAAGCTCAACCTGCTTTTGGTGGGAAAATAGTTGGGGAGAATTCACTTGATTGTTTGTACTAGTGGCTTATCTAACCCAAAATGCTATGTCTATGCTCATTTAAAAGTGAAGGACCAGGTTTGATGGTAGGGCAGAAATAGAGAATCTGTGGCCCTCCAGGTTTTGTTGGACTACAGTTCTGAGGATCTCTCACCTCTGGTCATGCTGGCTGGGACTGATGAGAATTGGAGTCCCACAACTATTTGTGGTTCGAGGACCCGATCCCCACTTAGTGGAATGAAGACACACGGACACGTAATATAAGGTTAATGGGCAAGAAAAGGCCACAACTTTATTGATTACAGCAAGTGAAAAAGTATTGTCTTAGGCATTGGATCACATCAGTTGACTCCACCCACTCAGAGAGGGGTGAGTCTAAAAGGGGGGGTTATTCACCAGTAGGTGGAGCCTGTTGATGCTAATCCAACTATAAGCTCTCCCCTGATGTCACCGAGGGTCGTGTCATGGCCCCCCGCCACACAGGCCGCATGGCTGGTGCAGCAGCAAGTTAACTGCCGTCCACACCCCTTCCAAGCCACCTGGTTGGGCGCTTGCCCGTGGGCGTGGTGCGCCAGCCAGGTGAGTGGGTGGCAGGGGGCTAACGCCCCCTGCTTGAGGCAGAGATCGGCTCCCGCCTACAACCCCTCCCTTCTTTGCAGGAAGAGAGTCATTCCCCATTCTTGCCATAAGGCTATAGTTAGTGTCTCTTTTTCATGTACTTTTCCCTGTAATGATTTAAGGACAATCATTTGTTTGGTACCTTAAAACTGTAAATCTTTTTAAGGATCATGGCTTGACTAATGTACTGTTTATGCTTTTTTTTGGGGGGGGGGTTCCTATTTTGCAAAATGAAGATAATCCATTTTTTCACCCACAAGAAAACTCTTCCTCATTAATGTTTGTAAGGTGTTTAAAAAATCTTCAACAATTAATTAATATATGTGAGCACATTATAACAGTTATCTCAGCTGGACCATAAATTAGGATCAAAACTTAGGCCAGAGACATTTCATTCCTCTCCATGCATGCATTCAATTCACTGAGTCCCAGGGGGCTCCGGTTCTTTTATTTGCAGCCATATTCATCGTACTGACTTCAGAAGCAATTTCCATGGCTAAACTCTCATCCCCTGTGACCATCCTTTCCTATTTGCAGATAATTTGATTGACATGGCAAGATGAATTCCCTAGAGATTTCACCGGAGCTCAAATCTGTCTTCAGTCTCCTCTTGCACTCATTGTCTACTTCGCTCAGATCAAACTATTTTAAGTTTGGGGACAGTAGGTCAGGAGGGCAAAATCCCACACCCAGTTCTTTGACTTGTACCCAGTTTTGGCTGAGCATGAAGTGTAATAGGAAAAGGGCAAATGGCTGTATGCCTGCAGATTGAAGATCACAAGTCCAATGCCTGGAGGCATTACTAGATGAGATATTTAAACAAAGTTCTTCCCTGCCCATCTCTTGGGCTTTTCCTGGCAGAAAGGTTAAAAGCTCATAGAAGATTATAGAGATAGATACAGATAGGGAATACAAAGAACTCACAGGTCCTAATTCCTCCAGTTCACAGCAGCGTAAGCTTGTGATGAGATTTCACCTTTAAGGTAAATTTGGAAGTTGACGGAGGTTAAACAATACAAGCAGAACTTCTGACTTTCCTCTAAAAATAATAATAAATAGTCATAATATTTTTAAAGCGTTGTTGTTATTCCAAATGTATATTTTCAAATATAACATAGTTCAAGATTACAGTAAATTGTAGTTCGACAAACGGAAAGATTTCTTGCTAACTTGATGGCAGACTCATATCTATATATTAAGTAATGTGTAACACCTTTGTCATTACATCTTCATCTCCAGCAAGTTTTCCAACTCCCCTCCGACAGTGAAATAAATTGCTGAAGACTTGCGAGTTCCTAATATCTTTCATCCCACCTTCATACATACAATAAAGCACTAGTGTAACTGCTATCCAGGGATTTGTCTTTCAGAACATTATCCTCCATTTGGAAGATTTGTATTAAATGTTCCTGGTTCCAGATACTGTATAGATATTTTTCCTCCTAGCTTGATTGAACACAACAGCTGGGGGTAAAATTGTTTCCTGGCCCATATTATTTGTTGTTTAGCTATATTTAAATACTACCAGAACCTACCAGAGCCCTAAACAACAGTTTCCTCCCAAAATCAATCCACCTTTACCCAACCTTTTACATTCCATTCCTAACAACACTCCAAATCTGCACTTACCATGTTTCTGCTAATGTTCTGAATGTTCAGCTCAAACTAGATGTGATCTTTGTTACAAAGTTTGGTGTTTCCAGACTTTTAAAAATAAATAGCTTACACTACTGTGATTATCCGGCAATAGTCCCAGTTATAATCAGACCCCCTAGCCAGAAGCTTATGAACTTATGTGCAGCTCTCCCCATGTGATGAGCCACTATGGGGGCAGCCTTCTGAGTGAATCTCTTTATCGAGCTGAACTGATGCCATCCACCCGCTCAGGCTGTCCAGTAGATCCTTCTGGGTAGAAAAGGCTATAAGAGTTTCCTGCTTCAGCTGAGTCTTACTCAAGCCAAAATCACTAATCTAATCTCAAAAGTTAGGTAGAACTAATACCAGGCACCATAACCTTTATGGAAAATCTGTAGAACATGACTTGTCTGTCCCTATATGCATATCTCCCAAAGGAAGAACAAAAAAAGGCTCTGCAGCCTTCTATGTGTTAGCCTTCCTTGGGGAATGCTGACAGGGCTCACATATTTAAAGGTGAAGTTGGAAACTTGTGGGCAGTTCTGTTCTTCCCTTAGTAATTTTGTCATTTTTCTACTTTTATAGATTTGCCCATTTTTCTAAGCTATGGATTGCATACTGCTCAGTCTTCATTGTACAGATTATATATATTGGATGTTTTCTCACCATAATTCAAACATTCCATATGGAAGTAGATGTTGACTATAATCTTGCTTTATCTTATCAGCTCAATGATTAAGCCCTTTTGGTGGAAGAAATGCTTATTGTACCTGAACCAAGTTCAGGTGTTGACTCATGAGTTGATGTTGCATCTATCAAATACACGAGTGATTGTAAAGAAAAAGACTACACCTGTGATTTATTTGTTTGCTTGTTTATACTCCTTGTTGCGGAGCAGTTGTGCTTGGTGATATATTTTTGTGTGACTTTGCATTTTGCTCTTCAGTCCTGACTTTCTCCTTGGTCCTGGTTTGTTCCTCAGTCTCCTCTTCTTCATCATCCCTGGTTTGTCTGGTTCCTGGCTTGGACTGCTGTCCAAAGATTTAGCCCTCACCCCCAAACCCCACATGTACTTTTCACAATGGAAGGTGTGAGTAGCCTCCCAGGGAGGGAGCTGGTTTTGAATGAAACTATGGCAGAGGAAAAAATTAAAGCCACACTTCTCCACCACCACCCCAATCCTAATCTTCCCCTCCCCCACATTTATTAACCATTTAGCTATTTTTTAGATTTACAAAATCACCTATACAACATAAAAAAAAAATGTGACAGTGACTCTAGTTCAGCCCTAAGGTGCCGCACACATTTGCATCCAATCTGATTCCTACCAATCAATGTTTAACCTACAGTGTGGATTTCACCATTCATCCTCCATGAACTTCTGTAAGACTTGGATGGATTGCGTGGCACTACTGTTTTTCAAGTTGACTGTAATGTTTTCTAACACTTCCCTTTTTGTGGATGTACTTGCCTTCCAGGTTTCTGTTTCATTTCATGCTTCTTTTCTGCTACTTCTATATTGATAATCACAGAATTTTCTCTGTAGATGGGTTTGAAATTTCTTCATGCTTCCTCCTGCAAAACCTTTTGTTTCTATCAAAGGCGTCAGCAGGTATCTGTTAAGACAGACTTGTTTTCTTCCATTACAAAGGCAACTCTCTTTAATGAAGATAGGAGCTATCATATAGGTGTAGAGGTAATCCCTGGAGCATAGGAGTTGTCATTAACTGTCTTGGAAAACATTTCTGAGAAGTTTAACAAATGAGAAGACTTGAAAACTAACTAAAAGACTTTTCCAAGAGCTATTCATGAAATATTTATCTACTATTTCAGTGTGGTATGAATAAACAACTGTTTTATTCAATGAGAGATAAATTACTGTAGTCAAGTTTAATTTTGTTTTTCAATGGAGCCAGTTGCTTCACATCCATCAGGGGATTTGAGAATGGCTTCATTAATTCAAAAAATGTGTTGAATGTCTAGGAAGAAGAAAAAGAATTTGGAGCAGGCAATATGGAATCTTCTATGAAACGTCTCGCAGTTTTAACAGTCATGTATGTGTATTGTAGAGTTGTATTAAACAAAAAAAGCCCCAATGATTCATGATTATTTTATTATGAATCTCAACCAGGACAGAAGCTCTTCGGTGACATTCTAACAATCTGCATGTGTAGTTTATTTTGTTTGCTTTAGGTTGCCTATTAAACACAAGTTGTACAATGCTGACCACTGCACTATTTGATTTATTGCAATGCGGAGTCTAATGTTTATCTATGAAAATGCTTGCATTAAAAAGGAATAACTTCCTAGTTCCCTGAAAACCTAAATAACAAATAGACACTCTTTGCTATTTTGTTTGCCCAGAGTGCTGGCTAAGTCTGATTGGTTATGCAACTTCATGATTCTGCAACTCCACTCCACCACAAACAGGCATAATTCCTGATTGGCTTGGATGACAGAGAGATCCAAGCCAATCAGGAATCGTGTCATGTCACTACATATATGGGATCCTCCTTAATGAGGTTCCTGGTTGTGCCCAGGCCCCTGAGACACCCCCTAGACTGAGGTGCTGGACGTATCCCAGGCCTGTCATTATGGCTCCACAATCACGCCAGGCTGTTTGAGCCAATCCGAAGCAGGTGGTGTGATTGGGGGACCTTTAAAAGCGGCAGCGCGACGTGGCCAAGGCACCTGCTTTGTGCTGCCGAACACCCACCCTCCTGTCCCTTTTATAGGTTGCTGCATTGGCCTTGCTTCAGATGTTGGTCGGTCGCCTGTTTTGGAACAGGGGCCGGGTAGGAGTTTTGTCCACTTGGCAAATTGACACTGGCCACTTGGTTTTTGCCTACCCCCTTAGCAATCATCACAACTTTGTAAGGTTTGGCGGTTAGGCATTGGCTTAGTGAAGTGTGTGCGAGGGGAGGTGCGGCCACCATCTGCCCCTCCATGAATAAGGGTATTCCGGTAAAGGAATCTGGGGGTCCTGGATCTCGTCCAAAGTCCGGATGAGGGGCTAGGATCATGCCAGGACCACAGGAACCCAGGGGCGAGCTTCGGTTGGTCTTCATACATGTTACTCCCTTATTTGGTGTTTACCCTTCCAGCCAACACCACTCACTTTGCTGTAATCAATAAAGTTGTGGCCTAAATTTTGCCCAGTAACTTAAACCAAAAATACATGTCAGTGTGAAGTTATTTTACTTGGTGGCCTTGGAGTGCAACCTATCAGACCGAGCTACATAGAACCAGAACTCATTGTAAACAAAGCAAAACTATCCTCAGTAAGAGGTGAGAGAAGTGTCCATATGTTGCTTAGGCAAACAGATGACCTTCACTGTCATTCTGCACTGCTGTGTGAGAGTGTTTTCATTGCAGTCCCATCACAGCACAGTGCAGAAAGACACGGAGCTATGCCCAGTTGCCGTGGCAACACAGCAATGAGATTCCTGTCTCACTGCACTGTCACCCTTTTGTCTCAGAATCATGGGGATGACTTCCCTTTCCCCTGTGCCCTGTGTTTGGATATAGATTCTGGCACATATCGCACTGAGGCTAAATGGGATGCTTGTTTGACTACGCATGCAGATGTGCACCCAGATGCCCATTTGAAAGAGCACCTGTGCCAATGGTCCTAGTTTCGCTGCACTGTACTGTGGCATATTTTCATTATTTCAATGCAGCACAGCACAGCTGGAAGTTTTGGCCCAGTTGCTTACAAGGAGGAAAGAGGGAATACCTCCTCTCTTTCCCCACCAATACTTCCACACTCTTTCTAGCACCCTTCAATAAAAAGCACCCAAAAGAAGGGGAATTTTTGAAACATGGACGTGCTTGTGTCATAGCTGGATCCCTGGTTCAGCTCGGCTCTAATGAACTGATTTGTTGTGAAAAGAGTTGGAAATGTTTAACTCAATCATGGAATACTGATGTGTCAATCAGTTAAAAGGTCTTATATGTCTGTTAACTAATGATCAATGTCACTGCATTGAAAAACCCTAGAACCAGCTTTTGTAAATGGGTTTGTGAACTTTGAACAAACTTCCCAAGTTCCTCTCTTTGTAATGACACACAATGAAGTGGCAGTTTAATTTGAGGCTGGCAACTGGAAAGAATAGTGGAGACAGATAAAAGGTAAAGTTCTTCTTTACTGATATTGTGAACGATGACGGCGAACTTGAGTCCAGAACAAAGAAAGTGGATTCTAAAGGAGCATGTCTACTTTTGCTCCACCCTGTATTTGTAATGCAATTCCACAGGGAATGTATTTCACAAAGAAAAGATGGGGAAAGGAGGTGGCAGTTGGCAATTGGCAGTTGGGAGATGACAGTTGGGAGTTAGTTGGCTATTCCTGTTTGTTCCATCTTTGACTGTGAAGGTGAGAGGATTTCGTGCAGACACTGTCTGGAGGAGTTTGTAAAGAATAAAAAGGTAAAGGTACCCCTGCCCATACGGGCCAGTCATGTCCGACTCTAGGGTTGTGCGCCCATCTCACTTAAGAGGCCGGGGGCCAGCGCTGTCCGGAGACACTTCCGGGTCACGTGGCCAGCGTGACGAAGCTGCCCTGGCGAGCCAGCACCAGCACAGCACATGGAAATGCCATTTACCTTCCCGCTATAAAGCAGTACCTATTTATCTACTTGCACTTAGGGGTGCTTTCGAACTGCTAGGTGGGCAGGAGCTGGGACCGAAAGACGGGAGCTCACCCCGCCGCGGGGATTCAAACTGCCGACCATACGATCAGCAGGTCCTAGGCACTGAGGTTTTACCCACAGCGCCACCCGCGTCCCTTTTTGTAAAGAATACTTGCTCTTAAACTGTTGCCAGCCTGACAAGTAAAGAGATTTATCTTCAACTATTTGTGTATTTTGTAAACACAAAGAGCTAACATTTATCTACTGATAAGGGTGGGGGTCAATTCTTCCATCTCCGTCCTATCACCACACCAGCCGATTTCCAGCCTAGCTACGTTCATACTTGGTGATAATGAAGCAAGGGGGAGTTGAAGATTGGAGTCACCTTTCAACAGCTCCCTACACCAGATTTTTACTTGTTTAGCTGAAATACACTGTGTTCTTTCTAAGTTTTCAGCCTCAAAGAGTTAATGACAATCAGCTTTGGCTCAACACAATATGATGGTACATTATAAAGTGTGATCACAGGAGTAAGCTGTTTCATAATATCCACTTCTCCCTCAACAGCAGGTCATGATACCACTTAGATCAATGTCTTCTCTGTTGATTAGCCTGAGATGGCTGTGGAAGACTGGTAAGGGAAGAAGGAAGTGCTGTGTGCAGGACACACACTGTGTGCTTTCTTAGAAACTGAAACCATTTCTGATGCATTTACTATGGATTATATTCTGGCAAATGGAATGTGTTTACAGTTGATGGTCATTTCCTTGCTTGGCACTGCTAGTAAAAAGGAAATTAAATAACAAATGTTTTAGAGTGATTCAGGAGATATGGGGAGAGGTCAATCCAAAAAGCCAAAGAGACAAAGATCTGACATTAGAAACTGTGCATGGAAGAATCCCTATTAAAAAAAAAAAAAACACAGACTTGTTACAATGAAATGAGTCACATTCTCTATTCATTTTTTATAAAATAAAAATAAAATAAAATCAATAGTCAAAGTGACTATAACAAGCTGGAAACTGGACAGTTTCAATTTGGGTGATAGGCATTGCTCTCAAATGCATCATTGGAGCTCAGTGCCTTGCTTTGTTTTGTTGTGCTGTTGTGGTTGTAAGCTCTCTCACATTCATACTGTTGAACTGCTATGCATGTTCCAGTCGAAAGAGCCAACAGCACTTTTGTGTATTATACAAAAGCAATAATTCTTCCCCTCCAAACAAAACCTTTTTCAGAGCAATACAAAACCAGTCCCAGATGCTGTACTTGTCAGGGAATAATAACATTCTCATTGCACCTCCAGGGTATACAAGTCTCCTAACACTTTTGATGCATGATTACCCAACCAAAGTTGTGCTCTCTTGGATCCATTTTTTCCCTTTTACTGTTGCACTGCAGCGTGTCAGAGGTCTGGCTTTTGGATTCTGTTTAAGAACTCGAGCAATTTGCCAAAGCACTTATTCTGAAGTAATGCTGGAGGGTTCCCCTAGCTTTTGGTGTATGATCAGCAAAACTGCTCTAAAGGAAGTGTCTTTTTAGACCAGAGCGGCAAAATAATTCAGCGTTATGCTTTCTCTGCCTGTTGCTGGAAAATGAGGCCACAAATAAATTTAACAGACTTGAACTCTGCAACCTTTTGGAAATATACATTTAAGTACAGGTATAGCAAAATGAAGAAATGATGCAATTCAGTCTATGTGGGACTGACGTTGGGTCTGGTTTGGAAGCTGCACCTAGTGCAGAATGCCACAGTGACCCTTTGTGCAGGAGTAGCTCACCATCAACATATAACATGGGTGTCGAAAGCTATGAACTGGCTGCTGATACCCTATTGAAGCAGTTTTGAAGTACTTGTTTTGACATATAAAGTCTTAGTTCGTGCCTTTGTCGTTTTTGTGTGAGCTGCTTGGACATCTTTGCTGCTGCAAGTTGCAACATGGCATCATGAATAGGGTAAAAGAAAAACAGCTGTAAAGTCGTCTGTTTTGGCACACCACTGCTGGAGTATGTCAAAGTAACCTGCAGTGAAGCAGGGGTCCCAGTTCCACTCCCTGCCCTCCCAATAGATAACATCAATATAAGTAATGGAATGAACAATAAATGCAATAAATGCAGTGCGGGCAGCATCCCTGTTCTTGGTCAAGTTGAGAGGAGACACAAGGTGTCTCCCCCACCCCCACTATATGTTTAGTTAGGGAGTTGAACTCTAACTAAACCTCCCTGCTCCCAAACTAAGTCAGGATCAGATTCAGGGTGCAGTTTATGAGTGTTCTGCAGGTTGATCTAGGGTTGGACTGCAGCTGTGTCCCAGATCATAGAGGCTGTGCACAGTCCCATTTTTTTTAATAACCATTGTAGATTGTTGTAAACTGTTTAGAGGTCTTCTTTCAAGTAAGTCACATTTGTATATTTTTTTAAAAAAATCATTCAATCACTGCCTAAATAAATAAGGGCTAATCACTCAAGCATTTGACTAAGTCAGGCATCACCCAACCTGCAGCCCTCCAGATGTTTTGGCCTACAACTCCCATGATCCCTAGCTAACAGGACCAGTGGTCAGAGATGATAGGAACTGTAGTCCAAAACATCTTGAGGGCCGAAGGTTGGGGGTGCCTGGACTAAGTGATGTTCTTTGCCTGGTTGATGCTGGGCAATATAATCTTGTTGTTGCTTTTTAAATTTAAGTTGTATTTAAATGAATTGTTATTTTAATGTAGTTCAGTGTTTTCACTCACTTTGAGGTTTTGTGAACAGCTAAGAGCAGTATGCATATACATAATTCAAACAAACAAACAATGTATATTTTTGATAAAGAAATTTACTGGGCATGCAGATCCAGCGTCCCAAACTTGCAGAATCCTCACAGGGTACTGTCTGGTGTTTTGTTTGGCTTTAAATAAGTTTTTAAAAGAAGTGCATTGGGTAAAATGGTGCTAAAATGTAGGGATGGACAGATCTCATTCCCTCTCAGCTTTACATTTACATTTTAGGAATTCATTCAAACAGAGAATTCTTAAGTGATTGTGGTAGATTAAATCATCTTTCCTTATGTGTAACAAGAATGATAGATTTTGTCCTCATGTGTTGTGATAAGGACCATTATGTTAATTACAATGATTGACATGTTACTGGATATGAAACCAAGGATCGTGATGATGCTTGAAGAACACTTCTTTAAAGAAGAAGAAGGTGGGGGGGGGGGATATCTTAGAGTGATGTGATACTGCTTAACCCATGAAAAGTCTTCCTCAGAAGTGTCAGAACAGAAACTTGCAACTGGAGACAGAATACTGAGCTAGTAAACATATGCTAAAAACTTAGGTTTCTTTTTTCCCCTGGGAAAAAATTTCAGTGGACAGAAATTAATTTCCTATTTAAGGTTTAATTAAAGAAATTAGGAAATTACAGCTTTAATGTATAGCGTAGCCGCCTTAGGAACATCAGGAAACCTTTTCAAATCTATATATGTGTATATGTTTATTTAATAGATCAACTTCACCGCCCTACCAATTTAGAAGTTTGTGAATTACAACTGCTGCAATTATGCCAAAAGGCAATTTTAAGAGACTGCAGATAATCTACAATGAATATCTCCAAACCTTTCCTCCACCACAAAAAAAGGCTGCTTAAAGGAATCTTGTTCAAATTCCCTAAAATATTGTATGTGCCCTAATGTTTGTGTGTCTGTACTGGGTCTAAACTTGCTGTTTGTGACATTAGCAAAGATGAACCAGATTATAGTGTATGTTGACTAAGAATATCCCAATTTCCTGCCCTTGGGTTCTGTGATTTTTAATTATAATCTGAAAAGCATGACCTTGAAACATTTATACATAGAGACAGATTTCCAGCTTTTATTTCTATACAGCTCAAAGAAACAACACAATAGATATATAATCCCTGAGAAATACCTTAGGGAAATAGGGCTGTGTGTGTTTTTGGTGGTGATATCTGTGAGCTGCCTCAGCATGGTAGATAATTTACATTTGCTGACAGTCCAGGGGAACTGGACACAATGTCTTTCTCTCTTTTGACAACAAAATACAAATAAAATGGTGGCCAGACCCAAATTATAGAGTTTTTAGATCAATAATTCTCTAGCGCACGTCAACTGCAGTAATTACCTTGCCTGCTAATTGCATTAAGGAAAGGTCCTTTTCTCAGAAACAAATTACTTGCACACCCAGATTGGAATTATAGGTATTTATTATCCACCACACAACCAACATGTTTGCAGTTCTGTTGTAAACTGGAAATTTAATCTGATCAGAAATGGATCAGATGAGAAAGATGCAGATTTGCCCAAAATAATAACATATAAAATATCTGCCTATCACACATGGTTCTGTACTTCCAAGATGAAACTTTTCAATCTGAAATGGCTGGCTTTCTGTATCATTCTTATTTACATGGCCTAGAAAGTTGTGGTGGGGTTAATTTTGATTTGAATTGTGAACAGAGGTCAGAAATGATGAGGCAGAGACCATGAGCTGGGTGAAACTAGGGCCACTTCATTTTAACAAAAGGAGGTCTGAATGGGAAAAGACTGGGCTGAAAACTATTATTCTCTAAAAGGCTACTGAGCCTGGTGTTATTGGGCAAGCCTAGCCTGCCTGGTGGAGATGTGGTAATAATACCATGCCCTCCCTCAGATCACACCTCTTTGGGTGATGTGGGAGGGCTTTCTGCCCACCAAGTGGCCCACATGTGTAAGAAGGGGATACAAGTTACCCTGCCAATGGGTCCCCAAATCTCAAGACTCACCTGTGAAAAGTTCCCCAGGGTGTTCACCTGTTCTTCCTTCTTAGTACCTTTCACACATATCCCTGCCAAAATGACCAATAAAACAAAAAATCAACCTATTGAATTTCCTGGTACCCCACTAATTGCTCCTCTACTGGTCAACAGTACAAAGTAAGTGCAAAACTGATATGAGACCGATCTATCTCTGCTTCATTAGGAGACCAGCTCTGCCTTTCAATGGGGATGGGACAGCTGCTACCCAAGCACTGAAGAATCAAGAACTGGACAATATCAGCTTAAACAATTTGGTTTGGCTCTGTCCATCACTGGTGCTGATGTGACACACGCCCACACATTGCATCCTTGTCTTCCCCCTTCTTGACCCAATCCCACAGACAAACAAGTCTCAGTTTGGACACCAGAAGAGCAAGGTGGAGGGACAGCATTCTGTGCTTTGATTATTTTATTTTAGCCTTAGAGAAGGAATACTTCCAACTATGCTTGATTTGCTAGGAGGGGAAGGTTGCTATTCCCCCCCCCCAACAGTTATTGGGTCAATAGAAGATTTCTCTACCTCTTTGCTTCTTGTCTTGGCTGATTGTACATGATACTACTCATTAACCATGAAGTAAATTCAACTGAGTTTATGTGCCCGATGTCTGGCTCTCTGTTATAAGATTTCTGCCTAAGGCATAAATTTTCCTGCTACGATCCCCTATGCACCTGCCAGGGAGTGAATCCAACTGAAACCAGTGGAATGTACTTCTAGATAAAAATGAGCAGGTATGTACTGTTAGTCTCAATCCAAGCATCCGTTGCATTGTTTCTGTTGGTACCCTAGTAGTTCTCCTATGTGGTGGGAAGACTCAGTAACAACGGTTGCAAATCATCAAGCACTAGTCTAGCACTGGAATCTTGATTTCAGGCCTAGCTCTCACAAAGAGCAGACTCAATGGTGAAAAGATTCCTGGATTATACAATTTCAGGTTACATAAGGGGGTCACATTGTTGATATTTCTCCTTTAAAATAATTCCCTATACAACTCAAATATCGATATGACTTGCCGTTCCCCATGTCCATGTAGTGTGCAATGATGCAGTACCCTGTTTCATGTTTCCTGGTCCAGGAACAGTTTTACTGCATCATCTGTTTGGTGTGTGACTAATCCACAGTTGGGTTTGTTAAGGTTCACGTCCAAACTGCAGATTTGCAGACTGTGATTCTGATTTGTGCTTAATGAAGCTAATCCTGCCCCAGAGAGAACATCCATTTCTCATTGTTCTGTGATTACCTTGCAACTAGTGCTTCTAGAACAAAATACAACATAGTTATTGGCTAGTTATGGCCGCTTACGTTCAATTAGTAAAAAAAAGTGTGATAGCAGCCTTTATGGAGAGTTGCACATCTCTGCAAACCAATCTACAAGCTAACAAATGTCAGCATGCTGCTCACCATGCAGGGATCACTCCAGCATAAGAAATAAGTAAAAACTAAGACTGATTAAGTATCAGAAAGAACGTGTTCACTAATAATCATTGCAATGCAGTTTACCTGCCAAATTGTCCACATTATATACTTGAGGAAGTCCTATCTAGACTTCAAATGAAAGAATAGATTTTTAATGTGCCATTTTAATGGAATCCAATGGGTTTTGGCAGTTCTAGCTGGGCAGATAATGTGCAGAACTGCATTCCTTCAATTCCCCATATCATCACCATCTTTGACCTTTGATACAGATATTTAAGCAATTTAATATAAGAAAGATTCCCAGTGCATCTGTGGTTTATCACAGCTTCATGTTTCACATCTTCTACAATATGGAGCTGGGGAAATGTACAGAATAGACTCTTGCAGTGAAAAGGAGAAAATGGCAGGATCAGGAAGAAACCTAAGCCCACTTCTTATGATGTCATTGAACTGTCTAATGTTGACAGGGCCCCAATTTCTATGGCTAGAGGTAAAAATGTTGAAACATTATTGGAGCTGTAGAATAGTATGACTGCTTCTCAAGTAGTACTATGGATATGGATATGTTTGTGCTCATACTGAAATTGAAAAAATAACATGAATTCATCTGCTACTCCAAAGTGACCATAAAACTAACAGAGGGGGAATAACTGAATGCCCAAGCCAGACCACAAATGCCAACCACAAGCCATAGTAATTTCTTTCGTGTGTTTATCTTATTGTGATAGCATAACACAGGACTATGTGTTTTACTTTAACTTTCAGTAGGCTTTCTGGTCTTCTTCACAACAGCTCTTCTTCAACTATGAATGAGGAGAAAACTTCAGAACTTTTCTCTCCTCTCATTTTTCCATCAATTCCTTTATTCAATTATTCACTATTTATTCACTAGCCCATACAGGTGATGTTTTGCCAGTATTCTATCTTGAAGGATAAAAATATCACCCACTTCCTTTTCTTGGCACCCTCTCTACCTCCACCCCAAAGATGTTTGCTTGACTCCAATATCTGAGGCCTCATTCTCTCTGATGCCATAAACCTATATCTGGACCAATATCTGAGGTTGCAGATGAACACAAATGACATGAATGAATGTTCCTCTATGTAAGGAGCTGTTGACAGATGACTCCAGCATTTAGGCTTCTCTGGCCTTATCAAGACCAAGTATATACACAGCCAGGCCAGAAGTTGAGTGTTGTGGTACTGGGATGGGAATGGGGATGGGGATGCCAGCCCCACTCTTAACCAGCAGATAAAATGGGTAGGTGGGAAACAGGAATAAAGAGAAACAAGGCAGTTTTTAAAATGAACAAAACTTGGAGATTGGTTTTAGGTAGTGCTAGGTTTAAAAAGTTTATAGACGTTAAAATGAGAGTCTTCACCCAGAAGTTGAAAGTAGAGAATATTCCCTCAGAAAATAAAGTCCCCTCTTCAAGTGGTGTGAGCTTAGAATTCATCTGTGGAAGGGTTTCTGCTTGCATGGTTCTTCTGAGCCAGAATACTTTATTCTGATTTTAACACAACACTCAAAATGGAGGTCATGGCTGAAAAGCTTGAGAAAAACTAACACAGCATAGACCCGATGCTTCTTGCCCCCTTCTTGCAAACTTGTCTGGGCTGAGAGGTGCTCTGATTTATAGCATTTAGGCTGGAGTCAATGCACACATGTATGTGGAGAGTGCATTTAGGGTTCCTCGGGCCAATGAAAACTACAGTTTCATTGATTAGGGATGTGTCAAAATTGGTTGTTGGTTCTTTCATTTATATGAGGCAAGATCTCAAGTGGCTCCTGTGGAACAAATTTCTGACATTTAGCACTCTGCTTATATCACATAGGGGCATGGATTGTATAACTAGATCTTCATGTGTCTTTTTCTCTCTCTACCTGTAGATAGCTATGCTTTTGTGTGTGTTTCTTCCTTACATTATGTTTGTTCTCTGCTAGTTATTAGAACAGACATGACCTTTCACATAACTAGGTGCATGCTTTGGACAGAAGTTTGAAGAGGCAACCTGTGTAGTGTTGCAATTCGCTCGGCCCAGCACACGGTGCTTTTAACAAATTCTCCTGCTTGTGAACATCACACTGATCCATAAATATGCCTAAGGAAATGTTTCTACAAAAAATGGCAAAGCAAATGAGCTTAGACTGCAAAGCCCCCTGAGTACTGGCATCACAAGGAGAATGAATCTATTTTCACATCTTAGTGCATTAGAGAGAAATCCTTATTTAATCAAATTTGTAATGATGTCAATGGCTCCACAAGCAAAAGGGCTTGCCTGGAACAGCTGCTGTATTAGGAAATCTGTGCTCCCAATTTGCTTCAGATAGGCCAAGAGGTAACAACAATGCTTAACATTCTTCAAGGTTTCCTTGGAACACTTTGCTGCTATAATGGAAAGACCAGATGAGGTGAATTAAAATGACCTTGCTGTGTTGAATTAGTAAAAATTCGTGTATTTGGGCACTAAATCAATGGCTGGCAGCAACATGGCTCAGCTGTATGCAAGTCTGCGGTAGGCCTCTCATAATGTGACATGCAAACTATCTTTCTTTGCAGATGCCAGCACTTTCCCTAGCACTCTCCCAGAACCCACTGTGCTAACACCTGTCTGAACTTGAAGTTTGGATTGAAAGTGGCTTAATGGCTTGGCAGTTGTGCTGTACAAAGCCATGTGGATACTAGCACAGATTCCCAGGAGACACCAGGATTCTTGTTCCTGGAACTAGTGAAGAAATCTAAAAGCAAAGGACAACAAAATTAATCATTGCCTTCAGCCTCAAATTGCATCAGCCCCAAATGTTATATAGCATTGTCACATAAGCAGTGTTCCACCAAAACAAAGCTAATGGTTCACTCAGCATATTCCGTTACAAATCCTTATTAGCACAATTAATTCTCATTAGCTCGATTCTATTCAAAGTCTGAATTTATCCGTACCTATTGGTTGTTGTTCAAAAAAAGAAACACATGAATGTTTTGTATTGATCTCTGCAAAATGTGTTTAATAGTGACAATTAAATGTTGAAAAGGGACTCCATCCCACATATGCTGGTATCGATATCTAATGGTACAAAACATAGTTTTGGCTGGAGCGGGTGGCACTGTCGTCTAAACCACTGAGCCTCTTGGGCTTGCTGATCGGAAGGTTGACAGTTTGAATCCCCGCAATGGGGTGAGCTCCCTTTGCTCTATCCCAGTTCCTACCAACCTAGCAGTTCGAAAGCTTGCCAGTGCAAGTAGATAAATAGGTACCGCTGTGGTGGGAAGGTAAACGGTGTTTCCGTGCACTTTGGCTTCTGTTATGGTGTTCTGTTGCACCAGAAGCGGTTTAGTCATGCTAGCCACATGACCCAGAAAGCTGTCTGTGGACAAACGCTGGCTCCCTCAGCCTAAAAAGTGAGATGAGCGCCACAACCCCATAGTAGCTTTTGACTGGACTTAAACATCCAGAGGTCCTTTAATCTAATATTTCCATATCAGAAGAATTACTATATAATTGGGCTATGCTAGTAATTAATTGAGACAGAAGCAATTATTCTAAGCATCACTTACATTGCACTTGTAAATGCTCTTGCTAACTACCTAAATATCCAAGCTACTAGTAAGCATACCTATGTTAGTAAGTATAATTCATTTATATTATACCAGGAAATGCAATAGGCATTCAGCTATTGGAGCACATCTGGTCTTACCAGCTATACAAAATCACGCGTGCGCACACACACACCCCACCTCGGAGAATAGAATTGCTCTCAATATGCCAGCCGTGTCCTTCATTGCAACTTGAATTGAAAACATTAGCTAGGTACTGTTACAGCAGAGGAAATGCAAATGCAAATAAATCCACTGTAGTTTTGTGTGCTAATAACTTTGATCTATAGGCTCCATTTTGTTTGTTTGGGTTTTTTGAGGTTTGAAGACTTACTCATGTGCAAATAAGCAGCTGTGAAGTAGCAACTAGAAAATCAGATCTAACGAATGTGAGAATTCGTGCATTACCAGGCACACAGAGAGAGTTCACTGTCACATTTTTCTTGAGATACACTGAATGGCTGCTATTCATACTGCAAGAGCAGCCTGTTCTGAAAGCATGACACATACTCTGTGGGGTCAATAGTGTTTGGCTGTGCCATATATAAGAGCTACAGGGAGGCATCTCAGAACCTGCTCTTCCATCCAGCAACAACAATTATGGAGGTTACCCAGTGAGATGGGGCTCTAACAGTCATGGCTTACCAAGTGGATTTTGGATCCTATATTCTATGCACTCAGGAACAATATGCAATTGAAAATTCCTTAGAATAGTGATTGCAAACTTGTTGATGCCCAGCATACGCAATCTAGAGCCTCACTGCAAAGTAACACATTTATAGAAAAGATGTATAAAATTAGAAACCCCTTTCATGTTCCTCATTTGCCCTTTATGTAGCACTTCTGCTGTGCAAAAATATTTCAAGATAATTCCCCTTTCAACAATTAAAAAAAAGAGTTTGACAAAGATAGATGTTTCAGAGACACCCAGCTGTGGGTCCATTGCTGTGCCGGATATGTGAACCTAGATTTAAGTTCAAAGCATTGTAACATATGCATTTTCTGGGATCATGAGCACTCCAGTATATATCAAGTGTCTGTTTCCCACAAAAGTATTCCTTTTAGGGGTAGCAAATAGCTGGAGAGGTACTGGGGAAACAGTTACTGTTGCACCAAGCAGTGATAAGAGATTGAAACCACCCACATCAGCAAGGCGCTGTGCTGAAGCTCCTGTCCTGATCAGAGCAACTATGGAAGCATCTGACTATGCCATTCAAATAATGCTAATAGCATTCATAGAGGCATGAACTACACCTGATAAACCAGGTCTGAGAAACCCAAGTTCCTTTAAAACATTTTTATACTGCCCTCCACCAGTAATCCCAGGTTGCTTCGTAACAATTCAATATAATTCCAATAAAATCAAATATTGAGATACAATAAAATACATCACAATTCACAGCAGGTCAGATAACTGCTACCCAGATTCGGCAATAAGTATCCACAGATGCCTGAAAAACCACACAGATCTTCGGCTTGCTTTATTTTGGGGTGGAGGCAGGTGGGAGGGGGGTTTCTATAAACTGAGTGCCATTGAAAAGGTCCTTTTCAAAAGGTTGTTAGCTGCTCTGAGCCCAGCTTCAGCTGGGGAGGGCGGGATATAAATAAAATTTATTATTATTATTATTATTATTATTATTATTATTATTATTATTATTCCCAGGTTGTCTCATGGTGAATTTCAGAATATCATCATTCTTATTCATCCAGCTATCAATAGAAATATAGATTGTGGCTGCTATTTATTAGATTTAGATGCTAACCTACCTCCCAAGAGTTTGAGGTGGCATATTAGGTTCTACACACTTTGATTTTATCATCACGATAATCCTGTGAGTCAGGTTATTCTGCCCTATGTGAGAAGTCCTATCCAGTGTTGTTCGTATTGTGGAGGGAGATATGGAGATAATGCATCTGCCCTACTCTCATTGTTATGTTCCTGGTCATCACCCATGAGTTGGAAGGGTGTCTGTTTATACCTGGGAGCCTACGCTCCTTCACATCTTAGAACCCTGGTTTTCCAGGTTTGGGTGACCCTACACAACTGGAGCAGCTTGCTACAGTCTGCTGTCCTCATTGGAAGTTGAGTCACACCAAGCCTGACCATGTATCTGTCAGGCATGGAGAGTCATCCCCTCCCTTCAGTAACTTCACAGATAAGAATTAACAAGCAGTTTATATTTTATAATTCTTTTTATTCAGTCATCTGGTTGCAAGCAAAAATCCTTATCTCTCCACGAGGAGAGCAGTTGGCTAGGACCCTCATACCTGCGGGACCGCCTCTCCTGGTATGCCCCACAGAGGACCTTACGGTCTGCAAATAACAACATTTTGGAGGTCCTGAGCCTCAAGGAGATTAGATTGGCTTCAGCCAGAGCCAAGGCCTTTTCAGCCGTGGCCTTGGCCTGGTGGAACGCTCTGTCACAAGAGACCAGGGCCCTGCAGGATTTGACATCTTTCCGCATGGTCTGCAAGACGGAGCTGTTCCGCCAGGCCTTTGGTCAGGGTTCAGTCTGACTCCCCCTCACTTTTCATAATAACTTGCATGAAAGTGGCCTCCCAATTTTTCTCACAGGCCCATATACTGTAAGTTCAGCACAAACAGTTGGGTCTGGTGAGCATTTAAGGTTCCCAACCCTAATCTGATTGGCATCTGATTGGATTTTATTCTGATCCTGATCTGATTTTAGGATGTATTTTAATTGATTGCTTGATTTTAGGTTCATGTGTTTTACACTTGATGTTAGCTGCTCTGAGCCCAGTTTTGGCCGGGGAGGGCAGATATAAATAAATTTATTATTGTTATTGTTATTGTTATTTCTTCCGTCTTCCACAACATCTGAGGTGCCAACAGGAAGTCCCTCCTCCTCTCTGCATTATTTGTTCACTAATACGGACAGACCTCCTAATTCTTGGGGAGAGAGGGTCCCCCAAACTCTCTAATGACATCTCTGTTGGCTGTTCCCTCCTTTCTGTTTCACTTTCCATTATCTCATAACTAGCTAACTCCTGTCTAAGCTGTTCAGTGTCTGTGTCTCTCTCTGCTCCTGAAACTGCTGGAAATGGGGAGGGGACACACAAATCTTCCCCCTCCTCTTCCTCCTCTTCAAAGAGGAGCTGATTTGCCTGAGAATGCATTCCCCAATCCTCTGATTCAGATCATTCCCTGGCAGCATCTCAGCATGAGCCAAATTGACTGGAAGAAGCTCTCCATGATTCCAGACAGAATTCTCTCCCAGTCATACCTGGAGATGCTGGGAATCAAATGTGAGACCTCCTGCATGCAAAGCAGACACTCCGCTACTGAGCTATGGCCCTTCTCAATGTATGAAGGAAGTGGGACATGCCTGAATGTTTGAACAGGGCTAGAGAGGCTGGCTCAAATCCCCTCCTTCTCTGTGAGCTTCAGGGCTGAATGAGTATTTGAAGCGCCATATCCCTATTTCAGCTTTGTATCCACAATGCACTCTAAGCACAGTCCGAATGCCATGAACAGCAGCCCTCAAAGGCTTCATGTCCTTATTTTGATGCCGACTTGGAGCTATTAAAATTGCACCCAGCAGGTCACAATATATGGCTCATAGGCTGTAGTGTCACAAATTGCACAGTTTTGCCATAAACAAACCAAGAAAGCTCTGCACTATGTACTATAACTTAAAAATGAAGATTCCTTCCATGCATACTTTGCGTTTATTACTCCAAAGCTCCAAATTCAGCAACATGACCGCCAGCCCCAACAAATACGTCACCATGCAACAGATATATTTTAAGTAATAAAGTAACTAAAATGAGAATGAAATGACTAAAGAGGGATAGGAGTAAATTACATTTCTGATTCCTGTTTAGGTTTGCAAATACTTGTTCAGAGTAAACTGGTTTGTTAAAGGGATTTCCCCTCCCCAAGCAATGGTATTTAAAGGTGTGTGTGTGTGTGTGTGTGTGTGTGTGTGTGTGTGTATTTGCTACAGCAGCAAGAAAGTTTCTGGAAGAATGGTTAGAATATAAATGGTTTATTACAAATCATAAACATGCAACACATAATTCAAGAGACTCCAGTAGGAGAATCCATATAATTTTAGCATAATGTATCCACCTGAATGCATAATGGATCAAACCGAGTTGTATCAAAATGAGATGGTAAGGGCAGAAATGGGAAGCAACTTTCTTTAATGCCAAGCATTAATTGAAATACAGAGCAAAGCACAGTTTGTATAAAGATTTATGGGATGTAGACATGAAAGCATGGCAATAAAAATATTCAGCCATTTTCGGGAAGTAGATGCCATTTAATTAAAAGCTGTAATTAATAAAACTTAGGATACTGAGATTTCAGATTTGAATACCTACACATACCTTGTGCCTAATTGATGGGATCTATATCTGGGAGTTGTTCTTTAATTATTGAATTTATCCACTTAGCACCTTCATATCACATTCATATTCCTCACCCATCTTCTGTGGGACAATGAGGAACAGATTTTCAACCAGGAAATTTTCTGCTAATGTAAATACAAGAAAACAGAAGTTGTGCATTTGTGTGGAGCAATGGGGTGATTTCTGTGTGAGAGAGAAGAGTGTGTGTTTAGATTATATTGAAAAGCTTACCCCTGTGTCTTTTATTTATTTCTTACAATCATTTGTTTTATGAAATGCTTAAAATGACTGCTTCAGTATTTTTAAACTGCCCCTTCTAAGCAGAACTGAGAAACACTGAGCTTTTAAACACATATGTACATTCAGCTATCCTCCAAGTGCCCAGCCAATAAGATATCCAATGTGGTCTACTGGTTTGGTTTGTTAGATTAGGGCTCAGGTTCAAATCCCCAGTCAGCCATGAAGCTCAATGGATGTCCTAGGGCCAGTCATTGGGCTGTATTGAATGCTTGTTCCACTAAAATTAAAGAATAACATAATTTTGAGTTGGTCTACTCTGGATAGGGGATATACGGGTGGCGCTGTGGATTAAACCACAGAGCCTAGGACTTGCTGATCAGAAGGTTAGCGGTTCAAATCCCCGCAATGGGGTTAGCTCCCGTTGCTCGGTCCCTGCTCCTGCCAACCTAGCAGTTCAAAAGCACGTCAAAGTGCAAGTAGATAAATAGGTACCTCTGGCGGGAAGGTAAACGGCATTTCCGTGTGCTGCTCTGGTTCACCAGAAGCGGCTTAGTCATGCTGGCCACATGACCCAGAAGCTATACGCCGGCTCCCTCGGCCAATAAAGCAAGATGAGCGCCACGACCCCAGAGTCGGTCACGACTGTACCTAATGGTCAGGGGTCCCTTTATCTTTTTACTCTGGATAGGACTAACATTGGCCACAACCTATAATTTATCAAAGCCATTTTCCATTCCATGCACACAAGACGGAATAGCCCCTGCACCACTGGAGGGTCCTTGGCCACATCATCCCTAGGCCATCCAATTCAGACGGTCCGGGGGCATGGCATGGGCCATTTAAACTTCCCGCGGTCAAGAACTCATCCCTTATCCTCCCTTCTCGGTCAGTTCTCCCTCCCTCCCTTAGGTTAGGCTCTTTATCTCTTGACCTTGCTATGGTTAGTCACCTGTTGAAGGGGCCTGCTAGGAATTTTTTCCACTTGGCAAACTGGCACTGGACATTTGGTTTTTCACCTACCTTGTAGCAAATCGTCACAACTTTGTAAAGTTTGGTGGTTAGGCATTGAAGTATTTGGTTGAAGGTGAGAGGAGATAGTGGCCATCACCTACCCCTCCTAATCCAAGGGTATTCCGTTAAAGGAATCCAGGGGGTGTGGTCTCTGTCTGAAGCCCCAGACGGGGGGCTAGGGCCATGGCATGACCCCTAGTGGTGATCCTGGGGGAGTCCCTAGTTGATGTGCATCAGCAGGGCTCCCCCTACTGGTGGTTAACCCTTCCAAGACTCCTGCAGACGGGCAGGAGTCAGATACAGTTGTGTGGTTTCCAGTGCCTAAGCCAATACCACTCACATTCTGTAACCAATAAAGTTGTGGCCTTTTTGTCCCATTAACCTAAAATACTATTTCATGTGTCTTTATTCCACTTCCTGGGAGGGTTTGGGACCTCGCCACGCAACTCAGTCTACCTCCCAAGGCTATTGTGAGGATAAAATGCAGGGCAACAAGAACCATAGATACATAAATAAATAAATATTACATAGAAATGACTATTCTTGTGCACCAGTGCCTCCACTTGAGACCATGTATGTGATCCCCATGAGTTATTAATTTATTCCTTTCATTTATGTGTCACTTCCTCGGCTCTCAAAGCGATTTCACAATACAATAAAACATATAAAAAACAATTGAAGATTATTATTTTTTTTACAAAAACAAAGCATTGAAACAATTACATATACAGTGGTACCTCGGTTTTTGAATGTAATCCATTCCGGAAGACCATTCTGAAACATTTGAAAACTGAAAACTCAATAGCCGACAGGTAGGTCTCAGGATCTCACACTCAGCAGAAGCCACATGGCATGTTCAACTTCTGAGACGTGTTTGAAAACCGAAGCGTTTACTTCCGGGTTTACAAAATGTTTGTCAGTGGAGATGTTCTAAAACTGAGGTACCACTGTATAAGAATAGCTCATAGAAGAAATGCTTAAATTCTCTTCCTCCTCCTCCTCCTCCTCCTCCTCCTCTTCTTCTTCTTCTTCTTCTTCTTCTTCCTACTGCGTCTTCTTCTTCCCCCTCCTCCTCCTCTGCTGCTGCTGCTGCATCTTCTTCTTCTTCATTTAACATTTCAAAACTTGACTTCCTTCCCCCTCTTTCTGCAGTTCCTTAAATTTGTTTGTTTATATTTTCTGCATATTTTCTGCATATTCCAAATTAACTTAATTTACTCATTTATTCATCTACTTTAAAGACATACTCTTATAAAACTGCAGGTTATTACAATAATCCTGCCAATGTTCTTATCTGTTTACAGTTTATTTGTTAATACTCAATAAAACATTTCCATTCTTTTATAAAAAAAAATTGTTATATTGATGTGTTATTTTTCTGGTAAGTTTTTCCATTTCTGCATGTTCCGTAAGTTTTTGTATCCATTCTTCTTTCGCTGTGACTTCTTCTTTCCATTTTTGGGCAAGTAGCATTCTTGCCACTGTAGTAGCATACATGAATAAATTTCTGTACAGTCTGGGTAGTTCACTTATGTTCAAGTGAGTGAACATAAACAACAATGAGCACTCTCTGCTGGTTCAGGAAAGCCACTTAATATTACAGAGGGGCGAAGGCTAAGCTGAAAATTGACCTATGACATTCGATGATAGCAATCTTGTGGAAACCCAACTGTTGGGATTACAAGTATGTAAATGATATGTGATGACAAAAACTATCCTTTGAAACTGCAGCCATGCAGCCTCGTTTGCATATGGAGCATCTGCCCTCCTTTTACGACACTTCTCATCCTTCCCAGCCTTCTTGTCACAGCCTGCAAATTATTTTATCAGTCCTTCACTTGTGCTAAGCCTAATTTTAAGATCAATGAACTCACTTCCCAATTTGACAGAACCATCAGTTGTTCGTGCAATTAATTAAGCCTTATATATACTTTTTGTGGGTGGGGGGGACTATGACTCTAAATGTTAATAGATCTCACTGAACCTAATTGCTACTCAATCACTCTGGGAAATTTTCCTGAAATTAAAATCCTGTTCAGCTAAGAGATACAATATTCAAATAGCTTCTTTTGAGTTGCTCGAATTAGATGGAGCTCTCTGAAATTTATGCCCTTTTACTATGCTCTGCTGGGAAGCATGTTTCCATTTTAATCAGGTCTGTTTCGAATGCCAGGTTGAAATGCCCATTGCCTCTGTGCCACACATTGCAAGTCTTCCAGAATAAATCAGCCTTTACACAAGGCTCTGGCACGTACTGTATAGTGGAGAAGAAAAAATATAGCTATTCTTATTCATATGAAAGACTCCAGTTGTCATTCATTTATTATAGCAACCATGTGTGAAACCCAACATGTCCCTCTTCAGAAGTACCTGAAGCCATCACCTTATCTAGAATGTTCTTTGAACCCATAGCCCAAAATAAAGGAATGAGACACAGGTATTGACTGATCAATGGTTCACAACTACATTCCAGGGCCATCTTTAGCATATGTGCCGCCAGGGTGCAAAGATCCGCCCCGAGCCCCCAAATTTAGTTTAGCCACCCCCAAGTTTTTTATGGGTGTGAAATCAAAGTTGTTGTCCTTTTTGTGGGGAGGAAAATTGCTCACTTGTAACAACGATGCAGCGGAAATAACTGCTTTTGTTTTTTTATTTGGGAATGGAGTCACAAAGCGACGGAGAGGGGTGGGGACTTTTGCTCCATTGCTTTTCACTGCCGCCGATCAAGAGGGATCGGTATACAGTAAGTATACACTTGGTGCCCCCCAGAATACATTTGGCGCCCCCCCCCCTGAATTCAGCGCCCGGGTGCTCCGCACCACATGCACCCCTGGGTAAAGACAGTCCTGCTTCATTCAATTGTATTTCATTTTTTTACAACTCTGCAGCAAGAACATGAACCTGTTTCTGTGTGGACAGACTAAGGTAGGAAGGGGTAGCCTTGCTACCTTCTCCTCACCTCTGTATTCTGAGTGAGCCTCACCCTGCCTTGAGAGTAGGTGATAGCTATCCTCAGTTCTCCAAACTGGCCACCTTTTGGTTGAGGAAGGCCCTCCCAGCTCATATTGCTCCAAGGTCCAGGACTTTGGGCGTGTAGTTTCAACGAGTCTGTGATGGCCTGGGAATCTGATTCAGAGGCTGAACCTGAGGAATCCCAGCCTGCACAGGAGTCCCCGCCTCCAGGGCCGGCTGAGCCAGGGTAGGGGCTTGAACCTGAAGGGTCCTCACCTGTGCTGGATCCTCAGGAGCAGACACCAGCTGAATCTGCTTTGGCTCCTGAGGTGATGGAGGACCCATTGCCTGCAGGTGCTCCTCTCCCAGCCCTGTCAGCGGAAGGTGAGGTTGCCTCTGGGTCCAGTAACCCTCCAGCCTCTCCTGAGCTGCAGAGGCTCAGGGCAGAGAGGCGGAGGGAACTAAATTCTCCCAGGAGGAGTGCTCGCCTCCAGGCCAGGAGAGGCGAGTCACCTGTGGACCGGGACCGCCCTATGCCTCAGAGGAGATAAAGGCCAGCCCGTCCAAAGTCCCAAAAACAGAAAATACTTTCTACCACGTAAGTTGAAACTTTGATCCATTAGAAATACCGACAGGATGTCTTCTATAATCAAACTGTGGATCAGCTTTCATTCCTGTTAACTATGAATCTGGGGCCCTTCTGCAGGGCACTTTTTAAGCCAGAACTTAGTTCCAACACCTCTCAGGTGGGCACCATTGCCATTATAAGAGAACAAGGGAAGCATTCAGGGCAAGTCTCAGCACCTCTTTCTCTAGAAAAATAGCACTGCACTTCTAAAGTGACTGTTTTAGAACTCAAGAGAACTAGTTTGAGAATTGCTGCTTCAAACTGACACACCATGTTTTGAAGGTCAAAGTTTTTGACTGCATGAGTCAAGGTAAGTCTCACACCGTTCACAAATCAGAAAATATGTGAACTTATTGGGGCTGAAGCTAAGGAAAGCAGGGGGTTATGGTATTTTATATTCCCCTTAAGCTGCTTGGAAGATGTGATCAAATAGCTACTCACTTTATTTTCATATGCCATTGCTTCCAGACATTTTAATAGTTGGAGGTGGTGGATAGAGATAAGCGTTTTGTTTTGCTGCTCCAACAGCTTTAGCAATTATTTTTCTATTAACTATTGAAACATGATTTTATCCATTCCAAGTTTCAAAGTATGGCCTATCAAAGTTGCAGTGTAATTCCTTCCACCTCAGTGTTTGCAAGAGTTTATTGCCTTCTTCAGTTTGTTTCTTGCATGGTAATTGCCTATGTGGAAAAGGATAACAACTCAAGATTGTAGGATGTGAAGTGGGAGCAGGCAGTGAAGGCAATTAATGCCTCCAAAGCGATCCTGCTGGAGCAACTGTCTTTCACTGTTTCCCCTTATCAAGTTTCTAAGGAGAATAAACTATTGAGGAGGTTAAAAAGATCACTGACAAGCATTGCCTTGGCCCAGTATACCTGAAGGAGCATCTCCACCCCCATCATTCAGCCTGGACACTGAGGTCAAGCTCCAAGGGCCTTCTGGCAATTCCCTCACTGCAAGAAGTGAGGTTGCAGGGAACTAGGCAGAGGGCCGTCTCGGTAGTGGCGCTTGCCCTGTGGTACGCCGTCCTATCAGATGTCAAGGAAATCAACAACTATCTGACTTTTAGAAGACATCTGAAAGCAGCCTTGTTTGATCTTTTATTGTGTTTTTGGTATTCTATTGGGAGCTACCCAGGGTGGCTGTGGAAACCCAACCAGATGGGTGGGGTATAAATATTATTATTATTATTATTATTATTATTATTATTATTATTATTAAAATAATGGCCTGGAAAAAGAGAAAGTTGCATTGCAAAGCAAAACACCTGGAACAAATTGCCTCTCAGGGTATGGTTTGAGGGCACATGAGGCCACCACTTTGCTGAGGCTAAACTGACAGATATCTAGCTAATGCAGGGTCCCAAACATGGCATCTATGGGCACCATAGTACCCCCCCCAAAAAAAAAACCCTCTTGGTGACCTCCTAGGTCTCCTGCCCTCCAAATTATTATTTGTATTTAAATCAAAAATGTTCTGGGGGATTGTCAGGGGTGTCTGTCTGTTTTTGTATGTTTTGTTTCTTGTCTGTTTGGAGGAAGATTCTGAAGCTTGCAAATTTTAGTCCAATGAAATGTGTGTTTTATGGTGCCCAAAACAGTTTATTCGATTTTGAAGCATGCTCCTGAGCCTTAACAGGTTGGGAAGCCCTAGCGTATTTCCTAGGTGGGTGGGGAACTTCATGTATGCCACTTTGAGTTCCGTGGCAGAAGGAAGGCTGCCCATACGTAAGAAAATAAATTAAATAGACATGGGTAGAGAGCAACATCACTTTAAGGATGAACATTGCTAGCTACAATGGAAATAGAAACAAAACAATTTTATCAATAAAGGGGGAAAATGTTGGGTAGGTGAACATTAAAATGTAAAGCAATGGATGTTAGAATAAATTACCTTGAATTGAACCCAACTGGTCCATTCTATGAATGGAAGGGCTTTTGGAAGTGGGAGGCTGTTTTTGCCCCACCCCACTCCCCAGAAGTTTGTCCTGGAGAACTTAGGACTCTCCCAAACAGTGTGGGAGCTGGTCAGGAGGATGCAGGGAGAAGAAATCAGTGAAGATCACTTTCTTATTGCTTCCAGAGATCTCACCTAGATCAGAGTTTTTGTCTTCCATGAACAGAAGGACTCCATCCATTTGCATACTGGCACAAATGTTGCATTCTAATTTGAAGCTAACTAGAACAGGACTTTCATTGCCATAATGCATTGAATAATGCATTGAGATAAAATTATGACAGCTATTTCCCTACATAAATATTTTTTGTCTTAATGTTTTGGAAAGTTAATGAAATATATTTTTGGGAAATAAAGAAGCTGTTAAAATGAAAATATAGACCTTTGATGCTTTGCTTACTTTGAAGTCACTACCTAGAAGAAAAACATTAGCTTGGTGAAATAAAAATAAAATAAAATAATGATGATAAACAAGAAATTAGAATGGGGAACAGAGCATATGGAACTTTGGGCATGTGCATGTTTTGAGCCTGTACTCAATGTATCGCTCTGTATGACTTATAATCCTGTCTGTGAATAAATAAATACCATGGAAACCTGGAGTGAAATATACATGCTACCAACTTCCTAGCATTAAACTCTGAGGCATTCCTTGTTAAAATTCAAAAAGTAACAAAAACATCATAATTATTTACCACAGTTCCAACAACCCTTCACACTTTTCTTTTGGTTATCTTTTGAGCTGCCTGTGTTTCTTTTAGAGACTGTTGTTGTTGTTGTTCAGTATTCTCATGGGAAATAAAAATATCCATTTGCAAGTAGCATTTAACATAGCTGTGCTTTTAGGTCAGTAGGTAGGCATGGGATATTCAAATCTGGAAGCACTTTAGAATACAGTCAATTTTTTTTTCTTAACTGATTTATACTTAGGAAATCAGGTTACGTAGAATTCAAAAACTAAACCAAGAGAATTTATTAAAGATCTCTATCACACAGGGGTAGGTTTCATACTCACATTAGGTACAGATTTCTGCTAGTAAAATCCCATTGACAAAGCAGAATGGAAGGCCAATGCCAGACCCTCCAAGTGTCCTTATTTTCCAGGAACATTCCCGGATTTACAGATGTGATCCCAGAATGTCCTGCTTTTCTCTAGGGCATCCCTATTTTCATCAGAAAAAAAATGTTGGAGGGTATAGAGTTATGTGACCCCTGAGCCAAGGAGGTAAGTAATTATACAATCTTTAGAATACATCTGAAGGTAGCCCTGTATAGGGAAGTTTTTTTTAAAAAAAAAAAAGTTTAATGTTTTATTGTTTTTAGATATGCTGGAAGCTACCCAGAGTGGGTGGGGTATAAATTATTATTATTATTATTATTATTATTATTATTATTATTGCTATTATTACAAACATCCCAACTTTCATCTGAGAAATGTTAGAGGGTATGCAATGTGTTAAGAAACAAAATCTGATGGCAAGCGCGATTGTAAGTCAGAGAACAAATGTGGCGGAAACTAAGGTCACATTCACACCATATATTTAAATCACCAGAACAGGGGGACAGGAGTCTTCTAACAACTCCCAGGACTGTTAACAACCTACACTCCCAGAATTCTTTGGCTGTTTAAAGTGGTATCATGGTGCTTCAAATGTGTGGCGTGAACATGGCCTAATAATTTACTCAATAATTAAATTAGCTTTCTTATCCTCTGTTTCTTTTTTTAGAAGGGGGGGGGGCAACTGAAGTCCTACCCATTAATAAGAAAGACATCCCGAATGGGAAAGGCTGGCCACCTCTCCCTGGTGGATGTGAAACAGCAAATGCCTTGCAAGTCAGAAATTGTGAGAGGGAGAGCTTGAAGTTGAAAAAGCAATCAGGGAAATGCATTATAAAATGCATTTTCCATTTTTTATATATATAAAAAACTTATTTGAACAAAACACTCAAAAGTGTTGAACCATTCATGAATCACAGAAGGAACCAAATATTTAGTTTACATCTATCTGGGGTAGACTGGCGAAAGAAGTAGGGAGGTTCCTGTAGCTAGAGTGTTCAAGAACACACAAATAGGAATGAAAAGCTCATTTGTCGTGAGCAGAATCAAAGTGGTGGCACAAGGTTGCAAAGATCTGAATTTTGCTTTCTTAAAGGTAAAGGGACCCCTGACCGTTAAATCCAGTTGCGGACGAATCTAGGGTTGTGGCGCTCATCTCGCTTTATTGGCTGAGGGAGCCGGTGTTTGTCCACAGACAGTTTTTGGGTCATGTGGCCAGCATAACTAAGCCGCTTCTGGCGAAACCAGAACAGTGCATGGAAATGCCATTTTCCTTCCCGCCAGAGCAGTACCTATTTATCTACTTGGACTCTGACGTGCTTTCAAACTGCTAGGTTGGCAGGAGAAGGGACCGAGCAATGGGAACTAAGGGGATTTGAACCGCCAAACATCTGATCGGCAAGCCCTAGGCTCTGTGGTTTAGACCACAGCGCCACCCATGTGTTTCTTAGTAACAGACAATAAGGGACATTGCACGAAGGACTGACTAACTCCAGTGCTCAAAAATCTGCAATGGCTGCTCATAGTGGGCTAATATAGGTTCAGGTTTCTAGTATTAATTTACAAGGCCCTTAACAATTTGGGCCCAGAATAACTCACAGACCGTCTGATCCCTTATATTCCTGCCTGATCACTGAGGTCTTCAGGGGAGTCACTGTTAGTAGTTCCCCGTGGCTCCGATGCATGACTTCTATCCACCAGGAGCATCTGCTAAGTATTGTAGGACTAATTTTATGGAATTTCCTGCCAGGGGCGGAGGAAGGGGGGGCAGTGGGGGCGGTCCGTCCCGGGTGTCACCACTGAGGGAGGTGACAAAATGCTGGGCAGCACTCACTGCAGGGCCTGCAGGGCGCCTGAGCCACACATCTCTCGTGGGAGTGACGCGGTGGCTTGGGCGTCCACAGGCTCCGTGCTGCCCCAAATGGTCTGCCCACCGCCTCCCCCTCAGCTGTAGGGCAGCTGAGGGGGAGGAGGCAGGCAAACTCATCAAAGGTGCCACAGAGCGTCCTGCCGCAACTCACCCCGCCCAGTGGGTAGCTGGCCCCACCCCTGGGCACAGGGCATGCGTGCCGCCCCAGGCGCCTGATCAGCTTGCTCCGCCGCTGCTTCCCACCAGTTCAGATCTCATAGCCCTCCTTCTGCTGAACTAGAAAGCAGATGTACTTTCAGCCCAGACACGGAGAGACAGAAAGCCTGAGCAATTGTCAGTAAGGAGAAGTAGATCACAACCTCATGCTTTTGGCTTGCTCTTTTAGTGCCACCACAGCTGTGCCCTGTGACTGGTACAAGTTTCTTCCAGGGTATTCAGCCTGGAAGCTAAACCAGATCAGTGCATCAATGCCGTTACCACCAGAACTTACATCTGTTATTTGTATCCAGGCATTTGGAATCCTGTGGAACTATGCACAGTAATTTATCAGTGTCTTTAAAGGCCCAGGGTGTGCAATATTTCCTTCAGAGACCCTTTCCAGATGGCTAAGCTCACCACACATATTGAAAAAAGGTATGTTATCAGGGCAGGTAGGCAATCTCTCTTGATGTTAAGATGCAGTGAAGCCTGGACAGCCAAAAACCAAAACAAAACAAAAACCCCACATTATATTGTATTTAGAAGTATGTTAAAACAACCTCTCTTTCTGTCTTTGTCTATCTCTCACGCTCACACACCCAAATACACCTTTTTCACTTAACCAACTCAGAAACTGCTTTACAATTTCTACCTGACTGAGTTCTACGTCGTTTATGAAAATTAAGCCGGACTCTTTGTATCTCATACATCATTATCAACAATGGCCAGATAATGAAAAGCACAATCTGATTCTGAAACAGTCATCCCCAGAGAAGCTAAATTATGATGTATGGAGGCAAAGGAAATATAGCTGGAGTGTTGTGAACTAGATTGACCTCAGCGCATTGAGGAAAAGCAAAATGGAAACTTGTCTACATTAGAAGATTAAGTGAGCATGACATGAAAATCGTAGAGGCAGTAAAGATGAAAACACTGTAGAAGTGTTAAATATTGTGTTAGAGGGAATATCTATATTGTATGTGACTGGGGTGCCCTATTTAAATTAGCTTGGTTGGTGCAGTGCTTTCTCCTAAAAGCTGTAAACATTTAGGCTGTAATTTGCATAACATAAATTCTACTTTCTCTCTCTACATATATAATTATTATTACCACAAATGTCTTAAGCTTTACTGCACATATTCTTCAATTGCAATAGAGTGATCTGGGTGGACTAAGCAATTTGCCAAGATGAGCCCTCCAGTGATTACTAGTGCTAGAGAAGCTAATACTTGATTCATTGGCTCATCCGGTGGAAATGCAATAAGAAGGCAAATTGTATCAGAGGACTTGAATGCTCTCATGAACGTTTTCAGTGTGAAGAGGAAGCATTCATAAGCACTTTTAATTGTTTATTGCCTCATTGTAGGAAGTGCAGCTGTGTGGTATGATATGAAGTGAAAGTAATGGATCTCTTTTCATGAGGTACTTCTAAGTAGTTGAATGATATAAAGGCACCTTATCCTTAAAACAGGGTGGACAACCTTTTGGCCCTGGGCCCTCCTAGTGTCCCTATTTTCCAGGGATGTCCCTGATTAGAGAAGCCATCCCACTTTCTGATTTGATCCTGGATTGTCCCACTTTTCCTTAGGATGTCTCTATTTTCATTGGAGAAATGTTGGAGGATATGGAGTTGTCTGACCCCCGAGCCGTCTGAAGGCAATCCTGTATAGGGAAGGTTTTTTTAAATGTTTAATGTTTTATTATGTTTTTATTTATGTTGGAAGCTGCCCAGAATGGCTGGGGCAACCCAGTAAGGTGTGTGGGGTATAGATAGTAAAATCATTCTGGAATGGGACGTTCCTGTTTTCATTGGATAAATGTTGGAGGGTATGAGGGATGAACTTAGTAGTGGCCGATGCTGCTATATCTTGTGTGTAGCAAATGAAATTTTTCTGCGTGGAGTACTTCCTTTGGTCTGCCCTGAATATCCTCCCCCCCCAAAAATATCTTCATTTCAACCCTGGGTTTTAGCATTAAGGTTGTGGGTGGTGGGGGATAATCTGCTCCGGCTGACTGAAAAGAAGAATGAGATGTGGTTGTTGTTGTTGTTGTTTAGTCGTGTCCGACTCTTTGTGACCCCATGGACCAGAGCATGCCAGGCACTCCTGTCTTCCACTGCGTCCCACAGTTTGGTCAAACTCATGTTAGTAGCTTCAAGAACACTGTCCAACCATCTCGTCCTCTGTTGTCCCCTTCTCCTTGTGGCCTCAATCTTTCCCCAGTACAGCTTTTGCCACTCTTTTGTTGACTATGTGATTACTACAGAACAAACTCTCTTTGGCTCACTTTGCTTTCCAGTCACTTAGAGGGAAGGGTGTTCCTGTAAGCACTAATCACCTAAAAAAAAAAAAAAAATGCTGAGTGTGGGTTAAACCACAGAGCCTAGGACTTGCCGATCAGAAGGTCGGCAGTTCGAATCCCTGCGACAGGGTGAGCTCCGTTGCTTGGTCCCTGCTCCTGCCAACCTAGCAGTTCGAAATCACGTCAAAGTGCAAGTAGATAAATAGATACAGCTCTGGTGGGAAGGTAAATGGTGTTTCTGTGGGCTGCTCTGGTTCGCAAGAAGCATCTTAGTCATGCTGGCCACATGACCCGGAAGCTTGTCTGCAGACAAACAACGGCTCCCTTGGCCAATAAAGCGAGATGAGTGTCGCAACCCCAGAGTCGTTCACGACTGGACCTAATGGTCAGGGGTCCCTTTACCTTTACCTTTAAATTCTTATAGAATCACAAGGATCATCTGCTCCAACACCTGCAGTGCAGGAATCTTTTGTCCAATGTGGGGCTCAAACCCACAACCTGAGTCTCATATTCACAAGGACAAATATAGTGAGTGGGTTAAGTGATTCGTCTCCCACACACAAACTAACTTTCTTTTTCCAAAACCTAGGAATGAGGCACGGGCCTCCTGAATCACAGGACACAGGAGCCTTGAAGAACGATTGCAAAATTCAGATTAGAGTAATGCCTTTATTAGGCCAACCAAAATATCACAAAATGGTGTGCTGGCTTTCAGAACTCTTCATCCAGCCTGATGAAGAGCAGCAGTGGCATATTCAATTTTAAAAAAATTGATGTAGGAATACACAAATCAACTAAGCGATAAACTGAGAATGCATTTCACAATGTGCAATCTTCTACCAGAAGCGAAAAGATGTGTTATTTCAATTATTTCTTAATAAAAGCAGATATTCACTCTGCTTTTAAGATGAATTAAAATTCATGTGGGATGACACTTGCACTTTTGGTATCTATTGATGAAATGCAGGAAAGAAAGGAGGTGCAGAAAATAATGCAGAAAGTATTGTCCAGGCAGATGGAACCGGAACAATGGGTGGAAGAAGAAAGAATGGAAGCTACCCTCTTCCAGTTTTGGTTTTAGTTCTAATATGTTCCATGCAAGAGAAATATTAAAATAGGAGGAATATGAGACAGATGATGAATAACCATAAAAGCAGCAGTACAAAAAAGATTTTGTCTCCACATAGAAATGTACAAATCTCTTCTCAGGGGCCTTGCTGGATTTTAACTGTGCTCAGTAACATGAACTGCAATAGAGCAGCCTGCTGAGAAACTTTTAAATATAAATGCAAGGCAAGAAGTATGATGATGCCTTTAAAAAATTAACAAGTCTTAGGTATTTAATGATCACACTCTTTCCATTAAATATGATATATCTTGCTATTTCTAGCCTCTGCTTAATCACAGTGATGGAATTACAATTTTGTTTTCACTAACGGTGATTTACTTAGTGCAGCTTGATTTATGGCATCAAGGATTTGTTTAGTTAATGGAACATTTTAATTTGCCGTGCGTGACAGAAAGCACTTAAAATTACTTTGAATACATGTATTATATTACTGTTGACTTCCAGCCACAGCATGAAAGCAGAATAAAATTACTTATGTAAGCATTTTTTCATGCTATCTTTATATTAGGAGATGGATTTCATACCACATACGGACATGAGCTTTGCATTCACTATTCCTTGCCTTTGTCTTGCACTAAGGCAGTGCTCAAACGCCCCAGCTATAAAGCTCTGAATGGGTTTCCTTTCCCAGTTTGGAAATTAATGCCACACACATATTTTATACAATACAATATAATGCTTTGAGCACATGATTATCTGCAAACCGCCCCCAAAGCCCACTGGTCTCCTGGGCATAAAGCTAATCACAGAACCATAGAATTGTAGTGTTGGAAGGAACCCCGATGGTCATCATATCCAACGCCCTGCAATGCAGGAATAATAACATTCTGATGCTTCCTGATCTTCATCACACCTTTCTCATTTTCCCATATAGCCAAGATCCGGCACACAGAACCAGATCTACAGAGCCACCACTTAGTTAGTTATAGGATTTGTATACTGTCCTTTATTTATTTTTTAATAATAAAAAAGACATCAAGTTAATGTACAATCTAAATAGTATAGTACAGAATGACTAAAACAGTGGCAAGATGTATGCAGGAGAGCCAGTGTGGTGTAATGGTTAACAGCGGTAGACTCGTAATCTGGTGAACCGGGTTCGCTTCCCCACTCCTCTGCATGCAGCTGCTGGGTGACCATGCGCTAGTCACACTTCTCTGAAGTCTCTCAGCCCCACTCACCTCACAGAGTGTTTGTTGTGGGGCAGGAAGGGAAAGGAGAATATTAGCTGCTTTGAGACTCCTTTGGGTAGTGATAAAGCGGGATATCAAATCCAAACTCTTCTTCTTCTTCTTCTTCCTTAACAGAGGAAGACCAATTTACCTGCGCATTTTAGTGCCCCACCTTGGTCACTAGGAGGAAAGTAAAAGGTAAAGCACCTCTGAACTGGTTAAGTCCAGTCACAGGCAACTATGGGGTTGCGACACTCAGTGGCAGAGGAAGGGGAGTCCGGGATGTGTAGTCTGACCCAGGTGTCATCCCTGGGGAGGTGTGACAAAATGACAAAATATGAGAGGGGGTTATTTTAAAAATGGGCTCACAAAACTTTTTAGTTCAGTCCACCAATGTAACGAGACACGGCTGGCACTGGGCACCACACCGCAGGGGCCGGCACTTACTGCGGGGCCTGCAGCGTGCTCAAGCCATGTGTCTCTCCTGGAAGTGGCGTGGTGGCTTTGGTGCCTGCAGGCTTTGCGCTGCCTGAAACGGCAGCGTGGGGCTTGTGTCTGCCCACTGCCTCTTCCTCAGCCACCCTACAGCTGAGGGGGAGGTGGTGTGTTGGTTTCTATTTCCCTCACTGAGCAGCAACTGCAGGCACAAGACATTGTTTTGCATTCCACAGTCAGAGTTACTGTTGGATTCCCACGGGAATGGGAGACTGGATGTGACGTACACTGGTTTCCTGTTTTTCGCTGTTCTCTCGGTGTTCTTTGTTTCCGAGAGAAGGTTGCTTCTCTGCTCTCGCAGAGGCAAGATGCACGTTTGTATTCTCTCAGCATAGAAGTGTAAATAAAGTTAAGAATGTGGCACATACTGCTTATCCTTCTGCTGTGTGTGACGATGCTCTGCTTGGGCTCAAGATAAGACGAGCCTGTATCAGCTTCAGCTTCAGATGGGCCGAAGCTGGTCAAAATCTCACATGGTGGAGAGGCTCCATGCAATGCGTCCTGCCCCCATGGGTGGCTTGCCCTGCCGCCGGCTGCAGGACATGTGAGCCACATCAGGCACCTGAGTGGCTAGCTATGCTACTGGCAGCACTCATCTCTTTCAGGTTGAGGGAGCAAGCGTTTGTCCGCAGACAGCTTTCCAAGTCATGTGGCCACTGGCTTGTAAATCTGCTAGCTTTAATGAGATGACTGCAGAGGTGGAAATTTGCCAGGAGGTTTTGATGGGGAGGTGGCACATGAAAATGTTTATAATAAAAGCAGCAAAGGATATGGGTCAAGAAAGATCTCAGAAGTAGAGTTATTAACTCAAATAATAGGAAGCATTTTTTTAATTAAACTATCACTCAGTCTCCATATGTAAGGTAAAAAGGTAAAAGACCCCTGGACAGTTTAGTCCATTCAAAGGTGACTATGGGGTTGGGGCACTCATCTCACTTTCAGGCCAAGGGAGCCGGTGTTTGTCCTCAGATAGCTTTCCAAGTCATGTGGCCAAAATGACTAAACTGCTTCTAGCACAACGGAACACCGTGATGGAAACCAGAGCGCACAGAAACGCTGTTTACCTTCCCGCTGCAGCAGTACCTATTTATCTACTTGCACTGGTGTGCTTTCAAACTGCTAGGCTGGCAGGAGCAGGGACAGAGCACTAGGAGCTCACCCCTTCACAGGGATTTGAACCACCAACCTTCTGATCGACAAGCCACAGAGGCTCAGTGGTTTAGACCCCAACGTCACCCGTGTCCCTAGGAGTAACTCACAATGGAATAGTGAAATGAATTGCTAGCTGCCACCAACTATGGAATACAGAGCAGGAGCACCATAGCTTAGCCAAAATATAGAGATGTGTACCATAGGGTGTTCAAAATTCCCTTGGATCAAAACATATCAGCTGCATTTTAAACAACCAATCTGATTTATCAACGCAATATATAGGACATGATATTGCAATCAATTTAAATGAACAATAAAGGTCCATACTCCCTTCTGAAATTGCCCTAATAGCTCTTAACATTGCCATGTAGTTTTTCTTAGAAACAGCAGCATTTGTTGAGTCTGAAATCAACATGCCTCCCTTTCTACCTTCCAGGCAGACGCACAGTTTGTACTTCATTGAACTTTATCAGCTAAGTCCAGCTGAAGACTGTTAACACAGCACTTGGCTAAGCATTTATAGATCTTTGCCTATAGCTGCAGTGGCCTAAGCTGCATCAGGATTTTGGCAGGGGTGAAACAAAGGTCACAAAGGTCAACCTTGAACGACTGCTCGTTTAGGAAGGAGCGCAGCCCCCTGGGGTGCAACAAAAGGCCAAATTTGAACATTTTAGGCACTTCTCTCATTTAATCCTAAACTTAACCAACTTTCTAGGATAAGCAGTGAGGTCTAAAATGCCCAACGTTGTGATCCAATACATATTTACTTAGAAGTAAACTCCACTGAGTTCTAACACCTAAAATATACTCAAATAAGTGGAGTATGTTTACATACGAAGTTCCACAGACAGGGTGCTACAGCCAAGAATGGCTTCTCCCTACCTGCCTAATTTTGCACTGCAGAGCTAGGGGGACCCGCAGGAGAGAATAATGATCTTAACTTTCAGAGTTCCACAAACATAGTTCTGCTTTTCAAACCACCGACCATCTGATCAGCAAGCCCAAGTGGCTCAGTGGTTTAGACCACAGTACCACTACCTGGTCTATTGGCAATCAACTAATCCCACATTGTGCCATAAAAGTGGGTGAGTGAGCTTTTAGGGAAACTGCTAAAGAGGGAAGAGTTTGGTCAGGGTGGATTTATGTAGCTCCATTGTCTCTGCCATATTTCAGCTTCAGTGAATTGTTCATCCAAATGTTGGCAACTTTGATGACAACCCACCTCCTTCCCAGTCGGGTGCAACTCTCTCCTCGCCCAAGCTCTGTCTGAGAGGGTCAGGTGGATGGAATGGCTTTGTTGATTTCTAAGGCCCTAAATTGATATTGACGTTGAAGGCCTAGGTAACACAGGATCTGCTCACTGCCATTTATTCCTACAACAATTTATGTTTGAATAATGTGGGTCGTAAGGATGCGGGTGCCACTATGATCTAAACCACTGAGCTTCTTGGGCTTGCCGATAAGAAGGTTGGCGGTTTGAATTTCCGTGACGGGGTGAGCTCCCGTTGCTCAGTCCCAGCTCCTGCCAACCTAGCAGTTCAAAGGCATGCCAAAAAGTGTAAGATAAATAGGTACCACTCCAGCAGGAAGGTAAATGACCTTTCCATGTGCTGCTCTGGTTTTGGTGTTCCGTTGCGCCAGAAGCGGCTTAGTCATGCTGGCCACATGACCTGGAAAAACTGTCTGCGGACAAATGCCGGCTCCCTCAGCCTATAAAGCAAGATGAGCGCCGCAACCCCAGAGTGGTCTGCAACAGGACTTAACTGTCAGGGCTCCTTTACCTTTTCTAATGTGGAGCCTTCATTCATGATGTCACATACACTATCAAAATTTCTTACATATCTAAAAGGAGTTACTATCTAATGCAGAGGGCAGTGGCATGAAGTCTTTTGGCCCATGAAGGTGAGGCAGGAGACATAGAATAGCCTGATTCGAAGACTCATGTTTTATAAAGTTCCTGCTGAACGTTATGATTGCAGAGTACATACGTCCAATCATCTTCTGGTTTGGCTATTTCCCATCATGAAATAAATCATCTCTACCTCTCCTTTCAAAAGACTTTTCTCAGCCTGCCAGTGATCAGAGCATTTGATCAAAGACTTCTTTCATAACTTATACCTTATCGTATCACGAGATCAATGCACATGCAAGAGGAAATCTTTCTATCAGTACTGCTGAGTGGAAATTTACATAGAAGCAAACTACGTATGTTGAACACCAGATCCAGAACTAAAAATTTATCATAAATTAAAAAGAAGAGGCTTTGGTGCTTTGATATCTATTTAAGAGATAATGTCAATGGAATAAAACGTTGTCACAGGATAATAGCTTCCCACTGCGAGATAAATGTCATAGCAATTCAAAGGCACTTTATTTTCAAAGTTAAAAAGCTACTATGCTCTCCGAAAGAGCTAGTATACTACTTTTTTATTTCAGAGGGATAGCCATGTTAGTCTAGATTGGCAAAACCAACAAAACAGCCTTTAGGAAGTGGCCACAGCTCAGTGATGGAGCGCATGTTTGCAGATTGTTGGCATCTCCTTGCAAAATGAGTTGGTGAAGGCAAAGTTGGCTGCTTGAGTTCCTGTGAGCTGTTTCCTCTCAGAGTAGACAATATTGGTCTAATTGGACAAGGAGTGTGACCTGGTATAAAGAAATTTCCTATGTATCTCCAAGACTACCATATTTATAGTGGCATAGAAATTTTGATTAGTTTTCCTCCATCTGTAACAGGGTGTGTATATGTCAGCTACCTCATATGGTGTAATAGATGTGGGAACATCTTCCGATGCCATAAAGTATTTTCAGGCTCAAGACTTGCCCTTTTCACCTGGGCTAATCATTGCACCCTCCCATAGAGGGAAAGCTATAAATGGCTTCCAATATGACCTACGGTATATTTTGCCTGTGAAACAATGATCTTCCTGGGTCTGGGGTTATTTGGGTGTGTTTCTTGGCTCTGTCCTATGGCTTTGAACCCCTTCCACAGTTCCTGGTTCCTGGCTTCTGGTTCATCTGTGGCATCTCTCTGCTTGTGCAAGTCAACTCAATTCATTTCATCACCATCCTCCTCCTCCTCCTCCATCATCATCATCATCATCATCATCTATAATGTATATACTGCCTTTCATCTTGAGAAGGAATGCCAAGGAGGTTCACAAACAGAAGTCATCAGGAAAACAGCAAATAAAAAATGATAAAAACATAGCTGCCCATAATTCGAATACATAGTAAATTGACTTCACCAATGCATTATCCATTCTTGTTACAGCTTTCCATGCCATGTTCCATTGAGGGGAGGAAGAGGGTTTTGAAGAGGGTGCAGGGACTGCAATGCAAGAAAGCCCCATCGCAGACTTCTTTTTTAAAAATAATTTTTATTACTTTTCCATTTAAACATATATAATCATATCATTATTATCCACTTAACTTCTTTGGCTCTTTGGAGCCTGCCGACTTCCTTCCCTCCCATCTCTTGGCTTTCAGAACTAACCTTTATATTACAGCATTTTATATATTTTCCAGTTCTAATATAACCCTTTACTAAATACCTCAAAATTTAAGTAAATATAGAAAGGTAAAAAAATTTTCATTACAAGTCTTCAGATAACCCTACTAGTGTTGTTAATTGCTTACAATGATCTTTCAAATATTGAATAAATTTACTCCAGTCTTTTTGGAATACTTGATTGTACTGGTATTGGATTTTTCCCGTCAGCTTTGCAAGTTCTGCAAAGTCCATCATTTTCATCTGCCACTCTTCTTTCATTGGTACTTATTGTTTCTGTTTGGGGGGTAAAAGGATTCTTGCTGCTGTTGTAGCATACATGAACAGTCTTTTATCTTTTTCTTTTCTTTTCTTTGTATCTCTTCACCTACTACACCCAGTAAAAAGGCTTCTGGTTTTTTAACAAAAGTGTTTTTAAACATTTTCTTTAACTCATTATATATTGTTTCCCAGAAAGCCTTTACCTTTTTTCAAGTCCACCACATATGGTAAAAGATACTTTCCTTTTCTTTGCATTTCCAACACTTATTAGATCTTGTCTTATACATTTTAGCAAGTTTTGATGGTGCTAAATACCATCTATACATCGTTTTCATCACATTTTCTTTAAGTGCACTGCATGCAGTAAAGTTAATACCTTCATTCCACAGCCTTTCCCAAGATTCTCCTTTGCAGACTTATTGGGATAATTATGTGCTGACTCTTTTATGTTTGTTCACTGTTGAGTTCGTTTATGTTCACTGTTTATGCTATTTATCATGCCTATAATCTGTCCCTACCCCCCTGCAAGGAGCTCAGGGTAACTTAAATATGGTTCACCCATAGTTTCTAGACAGTTTACAAGGCCAAGCCTGTTCAGCTTCAACCGTAGAACTACACCATACGTCTTCAGAAGCAATCTCTGCTATGTGGCAGCCTTTAGCCCCCAAACAAACGGCTTTCAGTTGTATTAAAAATGCCCCAAGTATTCTTGAATATATTCCCCAAGTGCTACCTGAGTGTTTTTTAACATCTGTTTGATATTATTCTATGGATAATGGGGGGGGGTGTTCAAATAATGTATTCTGCAAATAATATTTGATCAGCCCTAAATTTCAGACATTTGCTCTATGCTCTAACATAGCTGACGACCGCATGCCAGCCAATGATATTGGTGTGTTTAAGGGTTTAGTTGATTGAAATTGCAAATTTGGTAAGTTCAGTGCATGAACCCAGGCAGATATTTATTTTACATTTAGAAATCAACCTTCCCTGGCAGACAGCTATTGAAAAAATATTTATATCGTAAATTATCTCCCGTCTCCAAGAGCCCCTTCTTGTAATGCTTTTCAAAGCCATTTGTTCAGAAATTTCACTGACACATTCTATTAGCAATAATTTATGTTTACCAATGAAACCTGAGGGGACAGCTTGACACCTTGATATTTAATTCTGCAGTGAGGTAAAATAAATTGGTAGATTCAGACCCCTTCTACTCTTCTAGTATAATTTATTCGGGGGGCATTCTGTACTGTTTTGAATAGCAGAATTTGGATTTATAAACAAAAGTGAATAACAACTGTCCATTTAGAAGAACTGTGTAAATCTTGTGCACCTTAGCAAATGAGTATTTTAAAGCTATAGTAAATAAAACTTGTTTCCCAACCACAGTTGAGCTCTTTATGGTATAGATTAGGGCTACAGAACAGCAAGTTTCCTCCCCAATGTTGTTAAAAAGGGTGGGTTGGTGGGGGAATATTTATCAAAATTAATATAGTTCCATGGTTGCAAACCCCAAATTTGTGTGCTGTCATTTAGGCAGCATAAGGTCATATTATTTATTTATATCAGGCATGAGGAATCTCTGGTCCTCTAGGTGTTGTTTAAAAGTAGCCTTCCTTTCTGCAATTCTCTTCATTTTGTTCTTCGTGTTATTCAGTGGAAGTGTGCCAACTGACTAATTGCATGTACTCCATTCATGTGGAAGACATGCAATCAGCAGTACTCCATTCATGTGGAAGACATGCAATGAAATACTGTCAGTTGTGTGGTATAGTGGTTAGACTGTCAGACTAGGACCTGGGAGAATAGGGTTTGAATCCCCACTTGTTCATGAAACTCACTGGATGGGGTAATGTTGGGCAGTTACTGCCTCTCAGCCTAACCTTCTTCACAGGGTTGTTGTGGAAATTTAATGAGGAGGTGAGAACCATATAAGTCACCTTGCAAATTGGAGAGAAAAAAATGGGGTATAAAGGCCAGGAATAAATAAATAAAATAACTTCAAAATGCATATGTTTAGGATTGCAGCTTTATTGACTAAATAAAACATCAGTTAGTTCAATGAGATTTTATTAAAGAAGCCAGGAACAGGAACAGTGTGGTGTAGTGGTTAAGACCGGTAGTCTCGTAATCTGGTGAACCAGATTTGATTCCCTGCTCCTCCACATGCAGCTGCTGGGTGACCTTGGGCTAGTCATACTTCTCTGAAGTCTCTCAGCCTCACTCACCTCACAGAGTGTTTGTTGTGGGGGAGGAAGGGAAAGGAGATTGTTAGCCGCTTTGAGACTCCTTAGGGTAGTGATAAAGCGGGATATCAAATCCAAACTCTTCTTCTTTTCTTTTGTTTTCTTTTCAGAATTTTTCAGAACTTTCCCCTAAAAATCAAACATGTTCTCCCTATATTTGCCGCCTCTGTCCACAACTGGGTGGTGGTGTCCAAGACTGAATCTCCGGTTACAGAGGGGAATATGAAAAAAATGTGTCTGCTACATTCCATCTGTGATTGTTCATTTACATGCAGGTTGACGCTTGATGCTGGCTTCGTCATGTAATAAACATACATGTATAAACCATGCCTGTGCACACTATGTTTAAGAAAGCTATCTTGGGACAGAACTTTGGCCCATGGGAACCAAATTATACAGCAACAGTCTTCTGTTGAGCTCTACTCTTGTAGTACCATTAGAAATACGGGCCCTTGACTTTTTTATGGCAGTAAACTTATGACATACTGTCTTCGCTATGTTCACAAAGACTTGGATATGAATACTGTCATTTTGATTGAAAACAAGCTGAAGGTCTGTAAATAAGCTGTGCAGTCTAAATAGCAAACTATCAACTCCCAGGAAAGCAATTGTAAAGCTCAATGATAGGTTTGTTTGTTTGTTTTAAAAAAAGCCTAAAAAAACAATAACCCCTCATTCTTTGTGGCACCAGAAAGCAGCTGATTTCCATCTAGGTTGATCATCCCATACTACTAGTGTATTTCTTGGTGAAATGATGTGTTTTACACAAGCTGGATCTTCATCCCAAAACTACAGAATATGATTGTGTCTTACTGCATTTGTAGCCCAACTTTGCTTCAATGAAATGGCCGTGATATACATGGGTCTCGTCTTCCACTATTTTATCTAATGGGAATCCTTTGAAGGAGGTTAGGTTGAGACATAATGATGTGAGACATTATTCTATTATGAAGCATTCCTATATTATTACATGCCAGTAATAGCATCCTGAAGTCCAACATACTTAATTAAAACACTTGATTGTCCTCACAACAACTCTGAGAAGTAATTTGCCAGTATATCTATCTATTTTGCACATGTGGAACTGAGTCAGAAAGAATCCTTTACTTATAGAAATAACTGGGGATCGTGGCAATAAACTGAAAAAAATATTGGAGGGAATATGTCCAACTAAATTTAAAAGCTCAGAAAATGTAAATCAATAAGGAAACCTAATGGCCCCGATACACCTGTGATTGGGGATGGGCAAATCAGTCAGTTTTGGCTTTTCCCAGTTTCTCATTTTTCCAAGCTTAAATTCAGCCTTCCCACATTCAGTCCTCCCACTGACTCAAATTCCTCCCCTCCCCATCCCTCCCTGTGGCCTTGTGAGCTGTGTATGGCGAGTAACCTCATAAATGAATGTGCTGTTGCATCAAACAAGTTCAGCAAGTTCAACAGGACCTGAATGAACATCACAGGGTGGAAGCACTTCTTTTAGATTTGCCACCAATATAATTTATGAATTTGGTTTACCTTTACCCAGGATTCACAGATAAGCTCAATGGAGTTTGTTAGTAAAACTGTGATGTTGGTATTATCTGTCTCTCACAAGCACTGGAAGTCCTCTTTGGAGTCCAGAGATGGTTAAGAAACTCTGTGTGGTGAAGCTGATAGGACTTGGGTCTGGAATTGCCAGTGATAAAGCAACTTTTTGAAATAGGATGTCCCTGCTTGGGAGAAATATCAAGGCAAAACTGAGAGAAGCAAAAAGGGTAGAAGCAACATTTTGCAAAGGGTCTGCCCGTGAGCATCTTTATCTAGGTGCACCTCCACATCAGCTGTGTGCACAAATCTTCTGTGCCGGAACATTGTAATTAGTTCTGTTTCATTTCATTGAAATGTAAATTCATCCAAAAAAATATTCTCAGTATGAAATTGTGTCCCATCCCAGTGAACAGATTTACAAAACTCAATCCACATGGATGATCACGTTTTCACAACCATCCTGACATGCTAAAACTAAATTTGTTCTATAGGATTTTGAAAGTAATGCTCTAAGAATCTTTCACCATGTGATTCCCCCTCCCAGCTGCACAGCTTGTACTAGAATGAAATGGCAAGCCATGTTTTCTTTTTAAAAAACAACAACAACCAGTAATAACTGTTAATTCTTTATGGTACAAATGCAGCATCTGTGTTGTGTTAAATTCCCATAGAGGGAGAGAGAAAGACAGAATGTATCCCTTGCCTTTATGTGTAGAGTACATTATTGAAAAATATTAGTTCTAAGACTCCAAGTTGAAAAAGGGCACCACTGAATCGAAAAAGAATATGGATAGCTTTAATATGCTCTGTGATGAGTTACAAGCTATAAAGTATACTATTATTTAATGAACATTGTGTTGTGTGGAATTTTGAAGCAATCTCCCTCAGAAAATTCAGTTTTATATTACTTTGAGGTAAAAAAAATTAAAGACAAAAATAAAATGGGAAGTAGTGAAAATCTTCTGTGGAAAGGGAGTTAGAGTAAGTGGGGCAGAAAAAGCAACACCTGTGGAATCCAAAGGTAGGTTGTGTATTGAGTGATGGGGGTCAGTTCAACCTGCTATGTCTCCCACCATGACAAAAGTCCTTACCTGAGAGTAGTTGTTTGCAGATAACACAGCTTTCATAGTACACTCTGAGGAAGCTCTACAGAGACCCATCAACTGTTCTGCCCAAGCCTGCAGAGAGTTTGGCCTTACCATCAGCCTGACAAAGACCAACATTCTGGATTTGGACATTACCAGCACTCCATGCATCAGCATTGGTGACCACATGCTTGAGGTGGTAGATGTTTTTGTCTACTTGGGTTCCTCCATAGCCAGCAACCCCTCCATCAACACTGAGCTGGACAAGCATATTGGCAAGGCAGCTACAGCAATGACTCACCTCTCCAAAAGGTTATGGGAGAATGTGATGCTAACGTGCAATATCAACAAGAAAGTCTACCATGCTTGTGTGGTTGAACACGCTGCTTTATGGAAGTGAGTTATGGGTAACTTACAACCACCAGGAGCAGCACCTCAATGCCTTCCACATGTGTTGTGTCAGGGTGATATAGGGCATCACATGGCAGGACAAACAAAGGTGTGCTCTTCCAAGCCCACATTCCCAGCATGTTCTCGCTCTTGTCTCGGTGACCTCTATGCTGGCTTGGTAATGTCCACAGAATGGAAGATGGCAGGATCCCCAAGGATGTTGTGCTGGTCCTGGGGGGTTACCGTGCGGCATGGTCTGAGTCCAGTCCGAGGTCAAGGGTGTGGTATGGAAGCTGTCCATCAAGGCTGAAGCAGGGTCCAAGGCAAGGAGTCGGGTGAGGTCAGGAACTCTGGCAGAAGAGCAGGACACGGTGCCGGCAGCAACAGGTTACCAACAATGTTGCTCCCGCAACCTGGGACTGGGCTGGCTGGCTTTTATCTGCCCCGAGGCATAGGGTGGTCCCGGTCCACAAGTGACTCACCTCTCCTGGCCTGGAGGTGAACACTCCTCCTGCGAGAACTCCTCTGCAGCTCAGGAGAGGCTAGAGGGTTACTGGACCCAGAGGCAACCTCACCTTCCCCTGACGGGGCTGAGAGTGGAGCACCTGCAGGCAATGGGTCCTCGATCACCTCCGGAGCCAGAGCAGATTCAGCTGGTGTCTGCTCCTGAGGATCCGGCACAGGTGAGGGCCCTTCAGGTTCAAGCCCCAGCCCCCCTCAGCTGGTCCTGGAGGCAGGGACTCCTGTGCAGGCTGGGATTCCTCAGGTTCAGCCTCTGAATCCGATTCCCAGGCCATCACAGATGTGTTCTATGGGGAGCTGGCTTCAGGCACCAGGCCCATTGCCACACCAACTCTGTGTTACAGATATATCTGCAGGTGTGACATGAAGGTTGGCAACGTCAACCCTGCTATGTGGGAATCCCTTGCAGATGACCACAGTGCTTGCACATAGACACACAGGTTGTGCATCCATAGCAGTGGCCAGAGGAGAATTAAACCACTGGGAGGAGCACAGAGAGAAGAAATGCCACAGTGCTCTTTTGATTTCCATAAAAGTGCTTCCTTAAATTCCCCCAACCCTTTGGCATACTGGATGTGGAAGCAGATCAGTGCACAATTGACCTCACTGATTTTCACACATAGTGCAGGAACAATGTAAGATCTGAGTCATTCTTGTGTCACGTCATTCATTTTTAATCAGGTCAGTTCTGCTGTGAGATGCTGTAGACAGTTCCAGCCAGAGATGACCTAAACTTTCTGTAAGATTTTTCTTTTCTATCACTGCCCCAGAAAAAAGAAAGAAAAACTTTGGGGGGCAATGGACCTAATGGTTTGGGACACCAATAGTTCTAGGACATTGTGACAAATGCAAAATGCTGACCTGGGGACTGCCAACACAGAAGGAAGTTGGATAGTGGGCACTGCTAACCGTGAGCCTGCTACTGGAGAAGTTATCCTCCCCTCTGGAGAATTTTATTGAAATTGTCTCACCATCTTCCCTGCACACAAATCCAGTTTGGAGAGGCGATCTGGACATAGCAGAGTAGCACAATTCTAGATTTGTGTCTGGGCTTAATTCATAGTGCTGGGGATTTCCTATGGCTTAGGGTCAGAATACTTAAAGGATCACATTTTCTCATTAGATCTTGGCTGCCCATTACAATCTCTGGGAGAGGTTCTCCTGAATATCCCTCAAACATCCAAGCTGTGTTGGGTTGAGATGCAGAAGAGGGCCTTCGCTGTGGCCACATCTACATTGCTTCTTCCATGATGTTCCTTCACTGCCTTATGAATACATTTTTATTCTGTTCATTTGAGTTGTTCATTTGAGTTGTTTCAGTGTTGTTGTTTTTTTATGCAATCAGGATTATCTCCCATATTGGTCTCTCTTTTAGCTTTTGAGTTGAGTTGTGCACTATAATTACTGCTTTTTAAACTGCAGAAAGGTAGAATACACACACACACACACACACACACACACACACACACACACTATTATACATAAACTCTATGTGGCAGTTCCGAAAATGAAGCTATGCCTCTTCTTTTGTAACTTCCATTATAACACCTTGATTCCTGCATGTGAGCTCTAATTGCTTCCTCCTCAGTATAAACTGAAATGGGATTTAACACAAAGTTACCAGCAGTAAACAAAGAGTGAATGCTAATGCAGATATGCTCCAACATCTCTGTTGTACTTGCTGGTAATTGGGTAATTGCACTGATCAATTTAAATGGCCCCATTATTATATGTTAAACACAATTTAGCTACAATTGAAGCATCCAACAGTGGCTTTTGAGCATCCCAAGGCAATCACTATTGCAGCCACATCCTATTCATATCTACTCAGAAGTAAACCTCTTTGAGTTATTGTACTAACGGGGCCCTTGAAATAACTGTGAGGCACAGTATGATGCATGTGGATGCTGTAAAATTACTTTAATTCACCCACATATTCTGTGTGGAAGCAATTATGATTGCTCAGTCACATTGAAATCAGGTCAACTTAAGCATGACTAACTTACTGTGTTTGGACCAGTAGCCAAGGATCATTTCTCTGGAATGGCTACAAACTTGTAATATAAGCTCCTTTACCCACCCACTGCCACCCCAAGGTCTTTTTTGGTTTTCAAAGATTGATTGCTTCTTGCTTCTGTCGTATAGTGTGACATGGTAGGCTTTGGGGACACATGAGTCAGGAAACAAGATAATAACTTTATTTTTTAAAAAATAAAATTTATTAAATTTTCCAATAAGAACATACAAATACAAAACAACTACAATAAAAACAAACACAAACAAAAAACAACAAGTATAATTTCAAAACTTATTTTCTCAACCTTATTTCCCCGACTTCCTCATACCTCACCGTTTTGTATTCTAGTTTCATTATCCCATCAGCAACTCCATTCCCTTATTTCCCAAAAGTTTCTTACTAATTCCATTCCTTTTCTTACTCTAATGTCTCTGAAAACCAATATTTTTAAATCCATGTCAATCTAGCATTCTTTAATCTTATAATAGTTGTTAAGATAGTCCTTAAATTTCCTCCAATCTTCTTCCACTGTCTCTTTCTCCTGGTCTCGGATTCTGCCCGTCATCTCTGCAACAAGATAATAACTTTATTGTCTGTCCGTGATGAACGTCAAAGCTGCATCCCTCTGTCCCCTAATTTCTTCTCCATCAGAGAGAAATGGACAAAGCATGTGCACAGTCTGAGTCAATGAACAAGAGGAATCTGTGGTGCTCAAGTTGACTTCCTCAATGAAAGAGGGACATATTTTCCAACATCCTCTTCCTAAGCATTCACGCAAATACTCCAGGTGATGCTTGCCTCCTGTCTGGCAGGAACCTAAAAAGGGGGTTCCTTTTCCATTTATGCCTTCCCTCATCCCCAATAGCTAGGCAACTATCTCCATATTTGAGCAAATTGTTGTTGTTTGGATATCTGTTCCCCCTTGAACACAACATAAAAAATAGGGTGTTTACATAAAAAAGTTCATTCTTCTCTGCTTGTTCTGAAGATTGCTGGGTTCTGGAGCCCCATGTCGGTTTCACATTAACTCAGGTTGTTCTGCTTGTAAGGGTTCTGTCTGCACTATACATTTAAAAGCAGTATCATGCCACTTGGAACACTCATGGCTTCTCCCAAGGAATCCTGGAAACTGTTGTCCATTAAATATGCTGAGTGTGGAAGAGTGCCTATTTCAGAACTGCAATTCTCACAGTGATTTCGCAGTCAATCCTTCTTCCAGGGAACTCTGAGAACTGTAGCTCTGTGAGAGGAGTAGCAGCCTCCAAACAACTCCTGGTACCCTTAACAAACAAACGTTTTCCAGGGTTCTTTGGGGAAAGCCATGAAATGTATTTTCCTTTGCAGGTTCTGCCTAACGTTTGCATGCAGAAAGCCATGAAGATACTGATTTAAATGTACATTGCAGATAGGGCCCTGGTCTGGAATATGATTTTATCCAGCATGGAGTACTTGCATGCAATGCATATAGGAAGCTGTTATGTATCAAGTCAGACAATTCATGCATCGATCCAGTTACAACTGGCACTGACTCTTTTAGGTCCTGGGGAGATTTTTCCCCACCAGTTTCCACCTTATCACCTGGGGACTGACCCTGGGGCTTTCTGCATGCAAACGTTAGGCAGAACTTGCAAAGGAAAATACATTTTGTAAGCATGATGAATACCCTCACACAGTCAGTCTTTTAAGCCAGTCAGTCTTATTCAGGCAGGGCATCTGAATAGCACAATCAAAGTGGCATTCTTTGGGACTGAGGGGAATTCCCCAAGAATTGCTGGCAGATGAGTGTGCTCCGACTGCTGGTAATGAAGGCAGAGTGTGAGTGGCTATAACCACACATACAACCTGTCATGGGCTGTCTGCCACTGAGCTGTTGTCCCCTTAACCAGTGTTCAGCTATATTATAAACTCAGAATCAGTTATCTGAAAAAGTGTTGTTTTGTGTATGTGTGGCCCAAATGTAAAATGAAATTCTGCACATGCCTCTAGCACTGAGACTTACTGGGCATAAATGATTCTGAGGTTTGTTTGTTTTTAATATGAGATGCTTATTCTCATCAAAACAGTTATTGGCCATTTTGAAACTACATGAACTACAAAGCCAGCAGCTTTCTAGGCAGACACAGGGAAGTTATTTCTTTAATGTTATCCATTTACTCGCAATAAAACTCTTATGAAGCTCACTTTGAAACTCTCTTCGATTGGTATAGGACCAGACAACCTGACCAAGAGGCCTTTTGTTTGACTCTTTCTGTTTGGTTCAGTTTTCCTACAGTCCAGATCCAAAAGCCCTTCTTAATCCTAGGTGTGCTCCTTTGGCAAGGGGAGCAATCTTATATTACAACAGAAAATTCTCCAGGGGCAAGGGTGCTATCACTGAGAGGCCCTGGGTGCCGAAGCATGCACAACGTTTTCACTGTGGGTGCCCAGATGGGTAATCCAATGCGGCGCATGCATGATGTCATATGGCATGCCAAGGCCTGATGTGGCCTGTGATACCCTCTGAAAGGCTGAGAGGAATTCCCCAATTGGCCTTTCAGAGCGTCCGGCACAGCAGGAGGGTCCAATAAGGCCCATTGCAACTTGTGACATCATGTGATCGCCACAGCGTGCTGTGTGACATCATGCATACAACTTGTGTGGTGTCACATGCCAAGCACCCACAATATGGGGCAGAACCTGTAACTAAAGCATATTTGTATGGCACCATCAGAGTACATGCAAAAAAACATTAAGGGCTGGGGGGGGGGAGGAACCTCTTGGAAATAACCGAAAGCACTCCATTAGACTTTTTTTTTTTTTTTTTGGAAACTGAGTAGCATTGCCACCCTCAAGGTTACAGTAATAGTCTTACATTCCCAAAGATACTATGGCATGATTTTCATTCTTTTGCATCATGACTTTTACTTCCCATGACTTCTGCACTTCTGTGAATCCCTGAATAAAGCTCTTTAAAGTGTTTGCTACATAACATCTCCATACTACTCACAGTTGCATTGTTGGCAATCATTAGACTCCTACCTAATTGTGTTGTGTTTTTTTAATGTAATAATGGTGGATTTAAGCACAGTTTAGTATTTGCCATGGTTTGTTGTTGTTGTTTTTTGAAATCCAGCCATTAAAATGTGCCTCCTTAAAAGCAATTCTGCCCATGTTTTGTTGGAAGCAATTCTCACTCTTTTCAATGGTACTTACTTCCTAGTCTGTGAGTGTGTTTAAGATAGCAGCCTTTTAAAAAACAAACATGATGGAAGCTTTCCAATTTTTGCTCACTTTAATTTTAGCAATCACTTTTTTTCATGAGTAGAGATACTGGTTGACTTGTTGATATTTTTTACTTCATCTTGTTTCTCTGCTGAAGTTGTATATAGTAGCCTTTCTCATTTCTCCTGGTAATCCACCAGGATCTCTAAAAATACAAACAATGCTATTTCTTTCCATATCTTAGCAACATGTATAAATAATTTAGCAGTTTTTGAGCACAGTGCATTCCACACTTATTGACCCCTGTAGTAACCTCTCCTCTAGTGAGTTAAAGACTTTGTTTTCAAAAACCTAAGTATGCTGAAGGAATTTCAGACAGGCATGACAGAGATCATTTCCATATATACAAATAATTCTTTATGTAACCTTGGGGAAGACTGGCTACTTTTCAAATATTTGAAAAATGAAACTTGATAATGTACCAACTTACTATTCTCATTCTTCTTCTCCATCTCTGTCCAGTCCATTTTGAATATCAATTCATTTATTTATTTGTAGCTTGTTTGCAATTCTGCTTTGGTGCCTTTCATTTTGAGGAAATATAATTTCTTCATCCACACATTCAAACTCCAGAGTCAAGATATTTTGACTTGGGTATTTTGGCAGTTTAAATCATGTGCAGTCATTGAATCTCAGGTCATGTGCAAGCAAGAGTATTGTTTATATTGCTATGCAAAGCTGAAGTAATAGTTTTACCAGACAAATTCGCAGTATGGTTTCTTCCTTATGCTGACTTGGATACAGACTTTGCTTCCACCAGCGGACAGCTAAGTGATTTTGACTGATTTCCCCCCTCTCCCTGCAGCCCCACCGACCCACCCACCCAGCACCATCTTCCAGACTCTTCTGAAGGGTTAAGGTACCCCAGTATGGGAGGTGGAGCTGGTGACTGAAGGGACACCAGGGAGAAATTGGCAAAAATCACCTCATCCCCTCTGCCAGCAGGATCTCTCTACTGAACCAAAAGCTTTCCGTGGGCTGAAAGAGTCTTTATGTCAAAGGAAGCTAACGTCTGGATCCAGCCCATTGTTGTTTGAAGGGGTGAGAACGAGTAAGGCTTAAAACATTAAATGAATCGAACAAACAGTAGGATTAATGATCTTTTAAATATGTTTTATGCTTCCCAACGTTTTCTCACATGGTGAAATAGGGGTCCGTATATAGGGAAAAGCTAGCTACCCTGCTGTTGGATCCACGCATCATATGCAAAGCTGCCCTAACAATCAGATTATAGATAGATTAAGAAGGTTATTAATCTTAATAGACACTTCTGTTATGCTTTGAGGTATATACCTAAACTTGCAAGGTGTGAATGCAACAGACTTTTGCAAACATATGTATCACACAGATACTCTCGAAAGAAGTAGTGATCTCCTGGCTTTCAGTTGGTGGCAATTCCATTATTGCTGCCTTACAATGCGTGAAGCTATTATAATTTATGTAAATGGGGGGAGCATGAATTCCCATACCCTTTATGTGCTTTGGTAACATTTGATAGTTATATTTCAAACTGGCATAATTTAATAGATTGCATCCATGTCTTTTTAAAAAATATGATCAGAGACCTAGCTTGAATAGTCTGAGGTAAATGTCTAAGCAACCCCTGTCCCTCATCTATATTATTCAGAAAACAATCAGTTATCTAAGAAGGTTAGTGTAAAAATCAATAAGACAACACTCACAATATATTTTGCACATAAGAAACATGATAGAAGTTATAAATAAGAATGGGTAGATCAGTGATTCACATCATATTCTGTATGCCTCATATCTGAAATTGTCTAGCGGCAATGCTATTTTGCCAAGCTAAAATAAATTTCATTATTTTGGGGTTGAAATTATGATGCTATCCTACTATTTATGCCCGCCCCTCCCTTTTTCTTGGTATTTGTTGTTTTTATTAAAGATACATTATTCAGCTTTGCCTGCATCATACATTTATATATAATCCTGGAAAGGGCATTGCTCTAAAAATTTTATACCTAAAGATCGCAGTGAGAGATTTGATTGATTAGTTAATACTATCTGCTATTTGAAGCACTAACCCTGAAGGCAATAAATAAAACATATGGTATTAAAACTACACCGCATAGTTAATACAGGCTCACTTGTGTCAAAGCATTCATTACCACTGAAATTTTACTAATGGATCTGAACAGTACCCATCAGTGTGATTTCACTGGCAACTAAAAGCCGTTTTCTTTATTCTGGTCATGAGGATAACTGAGTCATACGGGTCTTTAATCTTCTGCTAGAGTGAGATGTCTAAACTTCAATATGTCTTTGAAATAAGTGGCAGTGTCGTGTGTGTATGTATGTTCAGAAAGAAATCTTCTAAGGTCAGGGTTGATTTTGTATTTCTAGATCAATATTAAAGATAATCATACAGTGCCTCTGAGTTGTGCCACATCTGACCTTGAAGCACTAGATTATTGTTCCATAAGAGTCAGAAATGTTTAATCTCCTCATGATGGGTTTGCCTAATTTTAAAATATATACAGCCACATTGGCTTCATCTGTAACTAGAGTGGAGGCACAAAAGGTAAACAAAAGTGACAGGATAGGAAAGCCCTCATTAATCGAACTCAAGGTCTCCTTATGGACCTTAATGGCTGTCGTCGATCCTTTTAACTGTGATGTTAACCTACACACAAACACACACACACACACACAAACACACAATTTCTTTTCTGTTTATTGCGTGGCAAAGAGAAAGGAAATGGGATTTATTCAAGTCTGAACTGAATCATAGCAAAAGCACAAATTTGTTATATACCGTATTTTTCCGTGTATAAGGTGTCCCCTATTTTGGGGGACTCCAAATTAGGAAAACACCCCTCAGCACTACCCGTGTATAAGACAAGCTCCATTTTTAAGCATAATTTTTTGGGTAAAGAAAACCACCTAGTCTTATACACGGAAAAATACAGTCTGTTTTCTTAGGGTTTAAGAAGAAGAAAAAGATCAATTGGAGTACATTTGTATTTAGTCTAGTAAATTAAGCTTAAATTCTGCCAAAAAATATATATCATACTTAGAAAATCTCTGCAAGACTGGTCTAATTGTGTGACATACCAGTTGAACTCCTGTTGTCCTACATTCAATCTCTGATATGCTTTTGCATGCTGCAGGCTGTGTTGGGGGTCAAGTTCCAAAGTTACAATTACATGAATGTCAGGGAACTGCCATCGGAGCCAGAGGGAGAGGGAGGGCTCCAGAGGGGTTCAGGAGAGTGTCCCGGGAGGGAGAGAAGCAGCCCATCTGCTGGGGAAGGAATTCAGCGTAGCACCAGTGGAGAAGAGGGGCAGATGTGGGAATCGGCGAGGGGGCTCCAGGACTCCTCACCAGAGACCAGCGGGGAGAGCACGGGTCCTCCGCTGCCCACACCCACCCTGCGCAGAAGGCTTCCGCGCAGGGAGAGTAGGCGGCGACTAGGCGTCAAAGAGCTTCTTTGCTGGAAGAAGTTCAAGAAACACCCACTGACGGATTCTGCCAGCGATTGAGACAGCCACGGGTGAGAGGCTGTCCAGACAGAAAGGGTTAACCCAGGTAACCTAGCCAGGTGTGGTGTCGATTTACGCACGAGCAACCCCTAGAACCATTACAATGACTGACTGAGATTTCTTTACAAGCTACCACCACCCTTTGGAAACTGTTGCTGTCTTTATGAAGAATAAACCAAGGTAATTCAGAATAAACCAAGGTAATTCAGTGGATTCACTTCTCTGTAGACACGCTATAGGGTTGTGGTTCGAGGACCCAATCCCCGCATAGTGGAATGAAAACACACGGACACGTGATATAAGGTTAATGGGTCGTGCCATGGCCTCCCGCCACGCAGGCATTAGACAGAATACACGACCGCCGGATTCCTTTAACGGAGTACCCAAAAATTGAAGGCGTAGGCAATGGCAACACCTAGCCCTTCCACACACCACAACACATTATTCCAATGCCTAACCTACCCACCAATACCACGAAAGTTGTGACAATTGCTACGAAGTAAGCGAAAAAACCACAAAGCCTAATGCCAAATGGAAAAATTCCTACCAGGCCCCCCGGACAACCAGGGTGACCAACCTAAGGTCTATAGCAAGGCCAAAAGAAAACTGAGACCCTGAGCTCTAAGGGAGTGGAGGGTGGGTGACTCGCAACGGGACGACGAAGAATGAGGCCGCATGGCTGGCACAGCAGCAATTTACGCTGCCATCCACGCCAGGTGGTGCGCCAGCCAGGTGAGTGGGAGGCAGGGGCTAACGGCCCCTGCTTGAGGCGGAGACCGGCTCCCGCCCACAACCACTCCCCTCTTTTGCAGGAGGAGTCTTTATGCTATGAACTATTCAAACATAAGACCCATTTATTTCCATTGGTCTTACTCCCAGGTAAGTGTGTGTAGAGTTTCAGCCTGAAACTCACATTCTGTGCATCTCATTGGGAAACATTCAACTTTAAGCTTGAGTGTGCAAATACACAGGGAGTGCTATATTTGGAAAGAATTCAATTCACGCTGAATACAGTAATTTGTTTAGCTGAATGTTTTTATATTAGTATATATTAAATCTATTTTAGATTATATTAAAAATATGCTTGTCTAATTTGTCTGATGGCATTGAGTTACAAAATTTGGAAGACTGTCTGCCTTTAAAAAGCACCATATTCTAAGTTATCTTTAGGCTTGTTCTAGCATTGTAACCAGCTTGACAGTTCTCCAACAGCATTCTTCTATTAGGGAAATAGAAAGACAAGAAATCTCATAAGAAATCTGTTATATTGGCTTTATTGAGTTATCAAGTGCATAAATGCACAGACATTAAAAAATGATGATGACAACTCCGTATGAAATAGGGCCATTATAAGCAATGTACAGTATGACTTATGGGGAGAAATAAATAAATTTCTTCAGATACAAATGCAGAACTAATATAGTTTATTATCAGAGGGAAAAGTTCTTTGACTGAATATAGGTGTACTTCTAAAACTGAAAAAAGATGCCTGTAATATTAATATTTCTGATTTATTAAAAAAAGACCTCTATAATCTGGTGTGCCAGCATCACAGTGTACAATATGGTGCACTTCTCATCAAAATAGATAATGGGAAGGGGAAGGGGAAAAGAACTGAAAAAAGGCATAGCCAAATCTATTCACAACAATATAAAGAGAATAAACCAAGCTACAAAGTGGTCAACAGAGTTCTACTGGCATTCTCTCTCCCTGGTTTTCCTCTGAGAACAATATATGTTAGGAGTTGTTGGTGTTATATCTGTCAGCTTTTTCTCCTGCATTAACTAGACCAACCTGAATCATGAACTTCAATAGGTCCTTCCTTCCATGGTTACTTGTGTACTTCCTCTCTCCCTTCTCAACATTGCTTCAACTTCAAGTGATTTTTGGAAAGGCTGACAAATAGATTAGAGTTTTGAATGGAGCTACCTGAAATTTACCATAGTATAACACTTTCTAAAACAGAGGATTATGGCATTATTTTTGAGGCGTGTAATATCTATCTACTTGCAAGTAAAAGCTTGTTACAATATTCTTTGTGCTCAAAATGTTCAGATTTTGCATTATACTTCTTTAATGCTCATGAGGATCACTGTGATATAATAGCTTTAGTTGCTCTAAGTGTCAACAGTGAACACAAAGTAGGTCAGCTACAGATAATATCCTACCTTTGCTCACTCTTACCAAGTACCTTGGTTCTATCTGACTGTTCCCTTGAGAGATTTGAGTAAATAATGAGTTTTTGAAGCCTAACTACGGGTTAATTGGGAAGAGGTATTGATAGGAAATATCTGAAATATGAGGAAAAAGGAAAACTTGACTTGCTCTTCTTATCAAACTCACTTTTTCATTACAATAATTTCCACTAGTTTAATGTTATGCCACCAAATGATACATCCTCATCAAAGCTATTCATTTTTGGAACGGAAAAGAGCCCACTTTATTATGCTAACCTTTTCTGCACCTTACTAGAAAAGAAATTGCATTCTCTTTACAAGTTTGGGGATCAACGGTCCTTATCGCTCCATGTTTGGTAGTTTGGCAGGCCTTCTCTGCCCTATGGGGAAGGTTTCTGGATCAGGGATCAAAAGTGCATGAAGGAGATAGGAAAGGGGTCAAGAAGAATTGGGGCATGTACTCCCAATAGCTTTACTCACAAGGATCATAGGAACGTGCAAGCCCACTCACCATGACAAGGCAGTGATCCAGCAGGTGGAATCTTGAGTGTAAGCCACTCTGGGAATATTTTTGGCTGAACAGGGTACAACTTTCAGAAGACATGTGAAGGCAGCTCTGTACTGGAAGTTTTAAATGTTTCATGTTTCATTTTTTAAAATTATTACAGTCGTACCTCAGAACACAAATGGAATCCATTCTGGAAGTCTGTTCAACTTCCAAAACATTTGGGAACCAAACCACAGCTACCAATTGACTGCAGGAAGCTCATGCAGCCAATTAGAAGCTGTGGAAGCCACAATGGACGTTCAGTTTCCAAAAAACTTTCGCAAACCAGAACAATCACTTCTAGGATTGTGGCATTTGGGAGCCAAAACGTTTGATTAGCAAGGCGTTTGACTTCCGATGTATGACTGTATTATTATATTCTGATGGAATGCTGCCCAGAGTGGCTGGGGCAACTCAGTCAGATGGGCATCATCATCATCATCATCATCATCATCATCATTATTATAGCTGCTGCTGCTACTACTACTATTACTACAAGAAGTGAGAAAGATAGATGATAGATAGATATAGATAGATAGATGATAGATAGATGATAGATAGATAGATGATAGATAGATAGATAGATAGATAGATATAGATAGATAGATAGATATAGATAGATAGATGATAGATAGATAGATAGATAGATAGATAGATAGATGATAGATAGATAGATAGATAGATAGATAGATAGATAGATAGATGATAGATAGATGATAGATAGATAGATAGATATAGATAGATATAGATAGATGATAGATAGATGATAGATAGATAGATAGATAGATAGATAGATAGATAGATAGATAGATGCTCCCCTGAGCACAGGACAGTTAACTCTGCATCTCTATTCCCACCACTGGAATTTTTGCACCAAATGGGTGTGCTTTCACCCCTTCTCCCTGTTTCGTTAGTATATAGTACTGCTCCCCCCTTTAAGAGCTTATTTTTAGTATTTTGGGTTATGGCTATATTAGGTGAAATACACCCTTGAATTTCTGCGTATATGTGGCACCACATTAATTAATTTGAAACTGAATATCTTTTCCACCCCACCTGCAATAAATAAATGCTTTTCTATTTCAAATTGAATTCTTGGTATGGATGTGAATTTCCGGGTTCTGTAAATTTTAGACACATTCTCAGGGTAACACAAAATTGATTCGTGCAAAAGATCCGCATCTCAGACAACCATAGGTACATGGAAGTACATGGATACACATGTTCCCAGGCACATGTAATGTAAGGTGGCTTCTGGTATGTCCTGTGCGTTACGCTGCACTAGCATAGTGCCAGGACTTTGCACATTATTTATTTACTATAGATATTTATAAACCATATTTCTGGATCACATCCACCCAAGGCAGAGAACAGCAGTGCAGCAATAAAAATGCAATGATATAGTACAGGATTGTATATATTGCAATATTAATATAATAATAAAACTTTAAAATGGAAAAAGTACAAAAAACTAACAATAATCTAACAATACTTCAGAATTTCCCTTAAAAGTGAATCAAGCACCAACATTGTTACATTTTCAATGTTTGTTAAAACTTTTGCTTTCCCTTAGCCTGTTTTACATCTGAAGTTTTAATTCTTGTTGAATTTTTTTTTTTTACATTTTAACACTTTTATGATTGTTTATATATTTTATGTATTCTCACTATTTGGGTATTCTGTAAGTGTAGAGTGGTATACACTGTAAAATAAAATAAAATACATTCCGCTAGTATAAAACTAATGCCAAAACTACAGCAGTGGTAAAGCAGTAAAACAGGGGCATGTACAAAATCCACATGAATTAATAGCCATTTAAAACAGATAGCATTAAAACCCTTTTTTGAAAACTATGGGTGAAAGGGCCAATCATACATATCTCAGTAAGGAAATTAGGTAAGGTGGCTACCATGACTGAGATGGTCCAGTCTCCAGAGCTCACCAAACTAATTGATTTTATAGGTGGGTCAATGAAGAGGTTGTCTAATGCCAACCATAAAACATAAGCAGGTTCAGATGTTATCAAAGTCAGAGATCTTTAAGATCAGCAACATTATGTTAGTACAGAGCTCTTTGCCCTAGTGCTGCCTGTTTCTTCGACTTGCATAACAGATCACAGACTGGTCTAAAAATACATAAATAAACCATTACTAATGGGAGACACTGTGACATTTTGATTTATCACCGGTCCAGTTACAGTCAGTATAACAGCATCATTAGATGAAAAGGCTATCTAATGACTACCACAGGACAAAGAGCAGATTCAATAGCTGCTTCTTAGGAGAAGACTCAACTTGACATGAGCATCTCTAACTGAACTCTTATTAAACGCCAGAGCAGCAGCTTTTGAATGGCCACCTAGATTTCATTCTTAAGTGTGCATAGTTCAAAGTCATTCTTGCCACAATGCAAGGAGGTCATGTCAACGTGGTTGAGTTTGAGGCAGAAGGTATTCTCTCACCATGGATATTTTTTCACCATCCACTCTCCCAGTAATGCATTTATCTCTTCCACATAATATGCAACACACACACACACAAAGGAACTTCCATCATAATAGCTATCTACTGTTTTACAATGATATTTCAGTGCATTTTAAAAGGGGGGAGGAGAGAACAGGACCCAAAGATGTTGGGGAAGCAGTGGGGAGGAGGGGAGGGTTAGGTTGAATTTGGGAAATAAAATAATATATGGGACAGCAAAGGATATAATAGATTCTTATAGAATAGTAATATATTGTAACCAGAATAGAAGTTCAAAAGGGGAAGCAAATGTATTTTTTTTAGTATTTTCATTATTGTAATAGTTATTATTATTTCTTATCGGTAGAAGGCAATGTTAATTCAGGCTTCTTCATTTTGCTGTCTGTATCATTTTCTTAAGTCAAGAAAATAAAAATAAATAAATAAAAGATGTTCTCCAGTTAGCAGACTAAAAGTACTTCAAACTTTGTAAACACAGAAGATCTTGTAAAGTCCTTGGAGCTGAATGGGAACGATGAAATAGTTCCTTCTCCCTAACTAGTGACATATCTATGTCTTTTTTTTAGGAGAAGCAACAAACCAGTGTGGCATATTTTCATCTTCAAGTCACAACACTTACCAGAAACAAGCAACAAGGCTCTCAAATTACATTTATGCTGAGAAAAGTGTAATCTAACTATCAAAGGAATTGTACTCTAAAGTGCTCCAAATACTGCAAACACAGACTGGATATAATCTCTCCTGACTAGATTTAAAGAAGAGCAGCAGTGTTAAAAATAGTCAGTTCCCACCCACCCACCCCCAAAATACAGGCAACATCTGACAACTGTCTCCAAGGTGCCTTGCTGCATTAAGAGGACACACTGTGGCTGATGTCTCTGTATGTAGCCCTTCCAGATACCCAATCCTTAGTTTTAAAATATGCTTATTATACAGCCCAGAGCTCCTTGGCAAAGGTTACATAATGTTTTATTTCAGTCTGTATTTTATTTTTAACACAAGATTGCCAGCACTTACAAAATCACACCCAGAATCACACCCAGATTCTGCTTTCAGAGACTGCATCTCTATTAGGACTTTGATTGGAAGCACAATCTTATTCATGTCTACTCAGAAGTAAGGCCTATTGAATTTAGCAGGAAATAAATCTCATGCCATGGTGACAATGTTGTTCGATCAGGGCGAGCATTTTGGGTTGCCAGGCAGAATGATCTCCTTCTCCTCCCCCATGCGCTTTACTGGAGGTTTCGCTGACTCCCCCGGAGCCAGTTTTGGGGGTGCTGGGCACACGAGGCAAGGAAATAGGGGGAAGCTTTGTTGTGCAAGCCAACGTTCTTGTGCAGAGCTTCTGCTGACTACCCAATGGGACTTCTGATTAAAAATGGAAAGGATTGCAGTGCAAAGCTTGCAAATTAGGTTGATTTTCTCTTGTCATTCAGATAGATAGACAGACAGATAGATGAATAGATAAATATGAATACCAGCAGTGGGGCATGAGGAAGATAAGCAGTCCTCATTGGACAGAGATGGGGTGCAACCAAGTCAGGGGAGCTTGGGTTTGGCAGGAATGCTAACCCGTAACTCCCCAGCCTCAACACTGCCCTGCTTTATCTCCATCCTGGTGCCACTGCTGCCACTCCACTCCCACCTCAACCTTTAATTCACACAATTAAAACAATATCTATGAGGTGCCAGCTACCTCAACTCAGCTGAGAAGAAGAGTTTGGATTTGATATCCTGCTTTATCACTACCCGAAGGAGTCTCAAAGCAGCTAACATTCTCCTTTCCCTTCCTCCCCCACAACAAACACTCTGTGGGGTGAGTGGGGCTGAGAGACTTCAAAGAAGTATGACTAGCCCAGGGTCACCCAGCAGCTGCATGTGGAGCAGTGGGGAAGTGAACCCGGTTCACCAGATTATGAGTCTACCACTCTTAACCACTACACGACACTGGCTCTCTTATAGACTATAGTCATAGAATCATAGAACTGTAGAGCTGGAAGGGACTACAAGGGTCACCCAGTCCAATGCAGGAATCTTTTGCCCAGTGTGGGGCTCAAACCCACAACCCTGAGATGGAGGGTCTTATGCTCTACTGGCTGAGCTATTCTAGCAGTCATGTATATGGAGTAGAAGAAGATGCAGGCACAATGACTTACCTGGAGAACATTGGAAGCTGCTTTATCTATTGAGTCAGATACAACTCCAGATACCAGAATCTACCTGGTTCACCATTGTATGTACTGACTGGCAGGAACTATCAGTAGATCGAGATACTGTAGAAGTCTTTCCTATCCCTATCTGGGAATGCCATAGATTGATCCTGGGACATTTTGCATGCAAGGCAAGCACCCTACTTCTGAGCTGAAGCAGTTTCACCTTCAAGTAGCTCTGTGGAATTCTAATACTAATTCTAATTTAGGCTACATTACAGTACCCATAAGGCATAGATCTCCCAAGTGTCAAATTACACTCTCTCTTTTTGTACCAATTTTGCAATGAGCTATACATATATGTCTAAATCCAAGTGCCTTAATATTGCTGTGAGTCATGCTGTCTTGAGCTGAGCAAAGTGGAGAGCTGGCTCTCTGCCAGGGGTTTCTATAGGTTGGCTATTGGTGGAGGACAATGTATATTAATAAGCAGTTGGCTTTTCCAAGCATTTCAGATAAGAGACACCCCCACCTGTAGTGGGAAGAAACTAAGGCTGCATGCACAGTGTACCTTTTTAAAGCACAGCATTCAAAGCATATTCCTTCCCTCAAAGAACTCTAGGCACTGCAGTCTACCCTAGCAAGCCTTCATGAACTACAGTGCCCAGAATTCTTTGAGGGAAGGAATATGCTTTGGAATGGGCTTTAAAGTTACGGTGTGTATGTAGCCTGAGTCAGCAGTAAAGTGAGGGTAAAGTTAGGGGTTGGTGGGATACAAACGGCTCGCAAGGCCCCAAAGGTACCTTAGTTTTTGTTTCCACATCATAAAATTTGCAGCTGCTGCAATGATCACAGCTGTTTTCATCCGTCTGTGCTGCATCAGGTAAATCAGTACTAGAAGAACAGCCCTGCTGTCAATGGGAGAACGTGTTGGTGGCTTCCAGCATTCTTCCGTAATATCACCAAGATGCCTGCCTATAGGAACACAGGGAGTTGCCTCATACAGAGTCAGACTATTGCTCCATATAGCTCAGCATTGTCTAGGATGACGGGCAGAAGCAGTTCAGGATTTCAGGCAGGAATCTCTCCCAGATGCTGGGGATTGAACCTGGAACTCCAAGAAACTCTCCTTCTCTTTCAGTGCTGAGCGGCAGATTGGGGCTGGAAAATTGGGAAGTTTCTCAGGCCTTCATAAAAACATCAGCACATCAACCAAAAAGGGTCCAGCTTATAGTCTGCAAAGAAAAAGGCTTATATTTTTTTATCAGTTTAAGTTCATCTCAACCAGAAACCTGGTGAAAATGTGTGCCAGTTAAGTTTGTCAAATTAAGTTTGATATGGATTTCTCTTTTAGAATGAATTTGGGAGTTAGGGCTGAGTCTATACGACTCATTTACCAACTCAATATGAATGTATGAAACGTAAGAATCTGCCTCATTCCATTGGGCCACCTGTTCAGTATTTACAATGATTAGAGAAGTGCTCTGCAAGTCACACAGGGGTGTTTCCCAGCCCTACAAAAGATGTCAAGGATTGAACCCAGGATGTGGCCCTTCCTGAATCTGTAATTTAATGTTTACATTTGTAAATAAACCCAGTTCTTTCTCCTTCAATTAACTGTCCCAAATCTCCCGTTGTTCAGAAATGGCAGAGAACAAAATCTCAGAATCAAGGACCTCAGAAATTCAGAAGAGCCCACTTGGATTAAAGCAAAAGCCTATCTAGTCCAATATTCCACTCTTACAGTGAGTGGCCAACCAGATGCCGATGGGAAGCCGACAGGCAGGGCAGGACCATGACAAATGTGATATGCAGTACTTTCATCTCAGTTCTAAATATGTTCACTTTGAAGTGTTTCTCTCTCAGAAACCTACCCAATGGGACCTGCTATTCCATGGGGCTATACCATGTCACTTGTATGTGTTAATATAAAAGAAACAAATAAATATTGTGAGCACATGAGGAAGAAGAAGAAGAAGAGTTTAGATTTGATATCCCGTTTTATCACTACCCAAAGGAGTCTCAAAGCAGCTAACATTCTCCTTTCCCTTCCTCCCCCACAACAAACACTCTGTGAGGTGAGTGGGGCTGAGAGACTTCAGAGAAGTGTGACTAGCGCATGGTCACCCAGCAGCTGCATGTGGAGGAGCGGGGAAGCGAACCCGGTTCACCAGATTACGAGTCCACCGCTCTTAACCACTATACCACACTGGCTCTGAACTGCAGATACTGATTTCAGTGCCACTTAGACATGTGGGGGCCAAACCACAAGCTTAATAAGATGTCACCTTTAAAGACCACCAAGCCATGGAGCATAGCACTAAAAGCATGCTTTCCCCAATTAGGCATTTTGCAAAGGAAAAGATGGTGCACCCCATTCCATGTGCTGAAACTGTAATTGAACTCTACTCAATATTGAACCAGAGCAGAACTCCAACGTATAGTTAGTAGAGTAAAAACTTAAACACATTGCAGGATTCCCTCCCCAAAAATAGACCTGAGGTGATTGTATTTCATCCAGCAGAGTTTACTACTGCTACTGAAGGGTAAATGAGCATAATGGTCAAAAATCCAATACATTCAGGATTGGCACTGTCCTTAAGAAATCCAGTTGCCACTGACTTCGAAAGAAAGCCATAGCAAGTAGATAAGTAGGTACCACTGCAGCGAGAAGGTAAACGTCATTTCCGTGCACTCTGGCACTTGTCACGATCCTCCATGTGCCAGTAGCAGTTTAGTCATGCTAGCCACATGACCCAGAAAATGTCTGTGGACAAACGCCGGCTCCCTCGGCTTGAAAGCGAGATGAATGCCGCAACCCCATAGTTGCCTTTGACTGGACTTAACCGTCCAGAGGTTCTTTACCATTGCCTAAACTTACAATAACTTATAATAAGTCTAAACCTGAACACTATAGCATACTATGTACAGAAGACCACACCAGAAGAAAAAGAGATAGAAATAGGAAGTGAAACCCAGGCTCCTTCTGGCCCTACTTTTATAGTCAGCGTGACCTTGACAGAAAGAGATAAGAGAACCAGTTCAAACCAGCTGTACTCAGCTTCTCTGAAGATATAACCCAAACATCATGAACCTTCTGCTTGTTTCTTTCACACAGAGAATCTTCCAGAACCCTCTTGAATTAAGCAGAATAGGAAAAACCTCCACACATCGGATCAATACTTTCTGCACTAAGAAATGCAAAATGACAGAAACAACCCAGACTGGAATATGGAGCCTACTTCAACATTGGCAATGGTACAGTAGCAAGGTATCTTAGGGGGTGGTGAGCAGGGCTATTTTCCTTCACATCTCTATGCTCCCACACCTTGCCACTGCTCCCCAGCATACATTGCCCAAGACAGCTGTCTCATGCTGCCTAATGGCATAGATGGTCCTGTATCTTATGAGTCCACATACTATAAGGAGGATAGCTATGTTCATGTAATGTGTGAGGTTACCAGAATACAGGAAGCAATGTCCACCTTTTCTCCACACAGCCAGTTCTCTAGAGCTGAATGATCTAATGGGTGCATTTAAATGTATTACAAGGCATTCATTTTCACAGTGGAAACACCTTTACTAAAATTTAAATAAATTCAAGCGAATGGCTTAATTAGAAGCAATGTCCAGTAAAGCATCCAGCAGGGAAGCTAATTACTCGATTGTCAAATGGAATAACAATAATTTCCCTTACAGTGAAAGCTCTCCCACTGTAATTAGGTTATGTCATACTTTGCGCTGAAGGGAATATTAAAAAACACAAGAGTAGCCAGTTCCATCCACTGTTTAATTTCTATTTATAGACTTATGCTAAATTGCTGCCTCTGCGATACAGCTGGAACATCAATAACCAGAACAACAACAGCTCTTCTGTTGGTCAATTAAGTTTGCTATGTGGAAATTAATGTAAATATGAATCTCGCAAGTACTTTTTTTGTTGACTAATCATTTGTAGTGAAATACCAAAAAATGTATGAAACACATGAAATATTCAGAAGAGAAGGCTCAGAAGGAATGGGTTTTAACATGTAATCTTAATGAATTAAAATGCATGTATTTATGTAATATCCAGAGCTGCAACACTGCTTATACTCAATGAACATTTTGCCATTGACTTTGATAGCAGCAGAAAAACACCCCAGGTTGGTAGTCCTTTTTGGGTGGGGAGACTTCCCCAAATACCAATTTAATGGTCTACCAACTAATCCAATGACTTGATTTCACAGGGGTTTACAATGAATGATAAAATGCCCCTCTCAAAATCAGTGTAAGATTAATAAGAATCAAAACTTTAACCTGTAGTGCTAATAATACACCTTTTGTTTCATCCAATAGAAACAATCCCAACTCTGCCAAAAGGCATATTAAACAAAAAATGTGGTTTTTTGTGTTTTCTGAAGGACAGAAGGCATTCACAAACTAAAAATAAAAGCATAAGAAAAACCTGCTGCATCAGGCTAATGGTCCTTACAGCCCAGCACTCTGATCTCCCTATGGCCAGCCAAATGGCCATGGGAGCCCAGGAGGTAGACTTGCATGTAGCAGCAGCTCCTTACTTGCAATTCACAGCAACCAGCCTCTGAGGTAAACTGTCTCTAAGAGCAGAGGCACAACATAGCCATTGTGCCGAGCAGCCATTGATAGATAGGCCCAACTTATACATGCTCATCAATTTGAATGGGTCTACTCTGAGTAAAATTTTGCTGTATGCCACCCAGTGTGGCCTACCTTCCATGCTGTTTGCCTCATTTGAGTGAGGCCCTGGCAACTATAAAGGTGCTACCACAATTCAGGTCCTCATAATGTTCCATTGTACTTCAGATGTTGTGGACAACTGTCAGCAGTCTGATTGTGTGTTTAATTGTGGATTAGAAGGTCAAAACCAGCTTTCTGTTGCCGTGTTATCAAAATGCATGTGACCTGCACATGCACAGAGAACCATTACCGCAGCCTCCGCAGCCCAACTCTTCATGTATTGCTCGGCCATATTAGTCTTTAGGCAGAGGTATGCTGCTCCAAATGGGATCATCTTAATAGATGGTCCTGGTTGCAGGCAGGCTCTCAACCTGGTTCCCCCCACCCTGGCGTGAGTGGAGCTATCACCCTTACGCCAGGATGGCACCATGATCATTCAGGGCTATTGCCCAATCATGTCAAAGGGTGATAGTGGGGGAAAGTATAAAAGCAGCAGTGCGACGTGTGCCAGGCTCCTGCTTCGCGCTGCCGAACACTAGCCTACCCTCCCTTTAATTGAGATCCTTTGGTCTTGCTTTGGACTTTGGTTGGTTGGCCTTCTTGAGTTGGGGACCAGGTAGGAATTTTTTCCATTTGGCAAATTGGCACGGGCCACTTGGTTTTTGCCTACCTCTTAGCAATCGTCACAACTTTGTAAGGTTTGGCGGTTAGGCATTGGCTTATCGTGAATGGGGGAGGGGAGGTTGGCCATCGTCTGCCCCTCCATTTCAAGGGTATTCTGTTAAAGGAATCCGGGGCCTGTCTGAAGTCTGCTTGAAGGGTGAGGGCCATGCCAGGCCCCTGGGAACACCAGGGGAGATGCAGGCAGGTTCCCCTGAAGCAGTTTCCCTTTGGGTGGTTTACCCTTATAGACTTCCTGCAAAGGGGGCAGGAGTCAGATATAGTCTTGCCAATGCCTAAGCCAATACCATTCTCATTCCTGTAATCAATAAAGTTGTGGCCAAAATTTTACCAAAAAACCTTAAACAAAATATCCGTGTCTGTGTGAGTTTATCTACTCTAATGGGGGGTCGGCTTGAGGGTCTTGCCACGCAAGCATCCCCACAGTTACTGAACAATAGATCTGTCGGCAGTGGAGACTGGCTGAGATAAACAAATAGGCAGGCTTCATCAATATGCTATATGCCAACAGCAACACTACCAGTGTGAGAGATTGAGAGATGGAAAAAGTAAGGTGGAACTACTATCTTCACCAAGTGGTAGAACTGTGCTGTCTCCACAACAGTGGAGACATGAAGCCCATGTCAGTAAACACACCGTCCAGCAAACTCCTGTCAAGTCTGGCTCGGGATGCTTTAGCATCTGTCCTTCCTCTCGATTCAGTCTCTGAGACCAAGTCATGTTCTCAGTTGCTGAGCAAGACTGCATCTCCACATTTTTGCCCTGGCTTTTGCAGCAGACCATGAAGAAGACATTTCATCATCCGTGTGTTATCCCAGAGGAATATTGCAAGCATATAATCTTATAAAGACAGATGGTTGCTAACCATAACAGGAAAGCGTTCTTTCCCTCCCCCTCACCCCCCACTACATTTCAATCCATTATGTGTGGGTGGTACGGTGTTTGAAAGCTTCACTAACTTCAGAATATTCATGAGCAATTGCTCAGGTGTTCTTGTTTGCAGTCCATTTTAAGGACATGCACCAGTTCTGCACTCCTTTCACCAGGGTTTAGTAAGGGAATAGCTATCTCTCTACCAGCTTTCAAGAAATTAACCACATAATACACTTTAGTACTACTCATTTAACTTTATTGATCTATGTAAAAAAAAACCAAAAAACAAACAACAGCTGGATTTTGTGTGGGGTTGACAACTGACGGGGGTAGGGAGACAGCTTGAATCAAAACATTTATTTTTTTGCTGTGTAACCCCATCCCTGTCCTCCATCCCAGAAGGCAGAGCAAACAACAATCCCAACCTTTATATAAGTTGTTTGATGTCTAGTTAAGGAAAGAATAAGAGGACTTTTCTATGAGACCTCTTAGCTACAGGTTATACCTCCACTTTCCCAAAGGTTTAGATTTTTGTTGCTTGCTTGCTTGGAAAGCTGTCTAACTGGCATGAAGGTTGGGAATCAAACCACATTTCCAAACAGATCTGAATTTGGAAGGCTTTGAGTCCAGTTTTAACTGAAACTATACTTATTGAATCCCCCAAATTCCAAATTTATTCACATCACTATTCTTAGGTGGGTAGCTTTTGTGTAGGACTGCACCCAAAAATTCACCAGAAGACTCTGTTTCCCCTCTAGAGAGAGTAGAGATATTTTATTCCGTTTGCATTTAGAGGTGAGTGTAGCTAATTCACACTTTCTGAAACAATACACAAAACAAATCACAGCCATCTTGCAAATTTCACATGTGTCTGAATCTTACAACACAGCTGAGAAACAGTCGTAAAAATATGTATATTACAAAATGTGCATACAAATGCATATATTGGTGGAAATAACATATAAGATGCATTCTATCAGAGGAAATTACAATCCTGTTTTAGTACATCATGTGTTTGAAACGTGGTGACACTGTTTTACATACTCATCGTAGGTTTCCAACTTCAGGCAACAATGCTTTTCAGAAGCTAGAGGGAAGGTTTTTGTGTGAACCTGGGTGTAAAAACACCAGAGGGAATCGGGTTTTAATGAAAAGCTGCCTCCCAGCTGACACATCAGATGAAGTCAGTGAGTTATGAAAAGAGATTGACAGTGTTAACAAGGGGTCTATATCCAGCAATTCCACTCCTGAGGTTTCCTAGATATATAGAACCTGCAATACTAAGAAAGGTCAATTCCTCTAGGCAGGGAGTTCAGGAACACACCCTGCTTTTGCTGTTAAGTATGATTCAAGCTAGAAGCAAGAGTATCAAAAGGTCACATCCATCCACAACTAACTAGCACCAATAAAAATAGGAAGAAAAGAAAACAACCACATCCAATAGTAGAGCAGCTAATAATTTGATTGCCGAATAGCATAACAGCAAATATTATCAACATCATAACCATAATAGGCAGTCACATTCTGATTACTGTGTCCATTTCTGTTCGCCACATTGAGGATATTGTAGAGCTGGAAGAGCTACAGAAAATGATAACCTAAATTATCAGTAGGTTGAAGCACCATCCCTAAGGCAAGAGGCTAAACTGTTTAGGGTTGTTGTTGTTTTAATTCTGAAAGGGGGGGAATGCAGTTCTATACATTGGGGATGAGGAATCTGCAGCCCTCCACCCCCTGAGGAGCAGGCACATAGCTTTCTGGATCATTTGCTGAGGTTCAGGTGGCCTCAGTGGCATGGAGTGCCTTCCATCAGCTTTGGCTGATGACCCAGATGCACCCCTATCTGTCCTTAAGAGGGTAAAGAGGGAGGGAGCGGTTGGCACTGTGGTCTAAACCACTGAGCCTCTTGGGCTTGCCAATCAGAAGATCTGCAGTTCGAGTCCATGCGATGGGGTGAGCTCCTGTTGCTCTGTCCCAGCTCCTGCCAACCTTGCAGTTCGAAAACATACTAGAGCAAGTAGATAAATAGGTACTGCTGTAGCAGGAAAGTAAACAGCATTTCTGTGTGTGCACTCTGGCACTTGTCACGGTGTCCCATTGCACCAGAAGCAGTTTAATCATGTTGGCCACATGACTTGGAAAGCTGTCTGCAGACAAACATCAGTTGCCTTGGCCTAAATGAGATGACTACTGCACCCCATCATCAAGTTTGACTGGACTTAACCATCCAGGGGTCCTTTACCTTAAGAGGGAATGTAACACCATCAAAAAGCAGGCACCCTCCTATCCATCCAGTTTGGGGAATGGTCCACTAACAGTACCTCAGTCTTATCTGGATGGAGCTTCAGTTTCTTGGCTCTTATCCAGTCGATTGCCAAGGCAAGACAGTGGTCCAGCCATCCACTGCCACACCTGCATATGTAAAGAAGTAGAGCTGCGCATCATCAGTATATTGCTGACAACGTACCCCAAAACTCCAGAAAACTCCGCTCAATGGTTTCATGTACAGTGGTACCTCGGGTTACAGACGCTTCAGGTTACAGACTCCGCTAACCCAGAAATAGTACCTCGGGTTAAGAACTTTGCTTCAGGATGAGAACAGAAATTGTGTAGCGGCGGCACAGGTGCAGTGGGAGGCCCCATTAGCTAAAGTGGTGCTTCAAATTACGAACAGTTTAACGTTAAGAATGGACCTCCAGAACGAATTAACTTCTTAACGTGAGGTACCACTGTACATGTTAAACAGCACAGAGGATAAAACTGAACCTGAGGAACCCTACTTTGAAGGCTCCATGGGGCTGTAGAACACTCCCTAAACTGCACCTTCTGGAAACAATCAAGTAGGACTGGAAGCACAAGGCCTACAGCAGGCATAGGCAAACTCGGCCCTCGAGATGTTTTGGGACTACAACCCCCATCATCCTTAGCTAACAGGACCAGTGGTCAGGGATGATGGGAATTGTAGTCCCAAAACATCTCGAGGGCCGAGTTTGCCTATGCCTGTTCTAGAGTGTGGCCTGCCACATGCCTTGGAACAGCCTCATGGTTGTCACAACAGCCATGATTTCCTGAGTCATGCCAGAGCCAGCTGACTTAGCATAGATATTGAAGTCCCCCAGAACCAGCAGTCTGAGAGTCCTCAACACCTCCTCATGGGCAGACAGGTGGATTGCCCCAACTGCTCAGTGCCAGGAGAACACACTAGATACCCCCACCAACTGGAGAGAGAGAGAGAGAGAGAGAGAGAGAGAGAGAGAGAGAGAGAGAGAGAGAGCACAGCAATTCTCCCTTCCTGGTCCTCAAATCTCCCCTGATGCTGCCCTGAGTATCCAAGTGGGCACAGGTACATGAGACCAACTTCACTCTGCTCATCCACCCAGGCCTCAGTGCTACAATCAGATCAGCCTCCTCATCCATAATCAGATCATGGATGAGGGAGGTCTTTCTCAGTGAGAGCCAGTGTGGTGTAGTGGTTAAGAGCGGTAGTCTTGTAATCTGGGGAACCGGGTTCGCGTCTCCGCTCCTCCACATGCAGCTGCTGGGTGACCTTGGGCTAGTCACACTTCTTTGAAGTCTCTCAGCCCCACTCACCTCACAGAGTGTTTGTTGTGGGGGAGGAAGGGAAAGGAGAATGTTAGCCGCTTTGAGGCTCCTTAAAGGGAGTGAAAGGCGGGATATCAAATCTTCTTCTTCTTCTTCTTCTTCTTCTTCTTCTTCTTCTTCTTCTTCTTCTTCTTCTTCTTCTTCTTCTTCTTCTCAGAGCCAACCTAGCATTCAGCACCAGCAGCTGTAGCCCCAAGGACTGGCTGATAGGACAACAACAGATTGGAGGAAGTCACTAACTGCCTGTGTCGTGTGTGCTTTACCCAGCCTGCCCCCTCCCCCACACTATCCCCAGCTCCTCTCCTCCCAGACACATCCCACATATTTCAATTCAAAAACAACAAAGACCCCAAAATTAAGAGCACACAAGTTAAAAAGCGATTAAAATAAATTTAAAACATTTAAAGCATTTTAAACATTTGGGGCAATAATAGCAGCCTATTAGAGCACATGCTACATCAGTAAAGATCATGCCACCTTCCCTGGTTGCTATGCAACACTTCCACCCCACTCTTGGGTTGTTGGCTAACTCTCAGAACAGAATTAACCCTTAAGGTTACAGACTGAATGACCTCTGCTGTTGTGTACTTCCAACATGTATTTCTGTGTCTTGAGTTGTTATTCTGCCCTATGTTCCCAAATTCACTTTTGGATAAACATACTTATGTTAGGATATTTAGGTCCATAATTAATTAGCATAGATTTAGATGAACAGTTTTTTCACCTTCTAATAGTGACTTCTTGGTAGAAAGCCTCATGGAAGCAAGATTTATGAACTTCCTCCACCGCCACATACACATTCCCCAGCTAACTAATGAGATCAGTGTCAAACTGGAAGTGAGCCAATAAAAAGAAACTCACTAAAAACAAAACAGAAATATTGTCAGCAATTAGTGAATTTCTTTTTTTAAAAAAATGTTTTAATTTTAAGCTATTTGGGGGATGTTTCAGGGGTGAAGAGTGAGGTATAATATATGTAAATTGATTACTATTCTGGCTTCACCAGGAACGTGGTAGTGGGTCACTTAACCCATTTACAAGTCCAGGTTCTGTTCCCCATCTGTGACTTACTATTGTATATCCCCTCACAGTTCAATCTTCTTTGTGTAAGTGTTGACCACCACACATATGCGGCAATTTACAAAGCAGATTGGGGCGGCTGGTGTGGCACAGGCACATCATATGTGTGTGTGACATCACACATTTGCATCAAGTGTCTCGAGTGCTGACTTCTCCTCCTTCTGCAGCTGCTGGGGAAGGAGACCCATGTGGTGTATGCGCCAAGCATCATGCGCTTCATGCACAATGTCCGGAAGAGCTGGGGCCTCTTTCCCCAGCAACCACGGAAGCAGCAGGAGGAGGAGAAGCTGGCCATGAAAGCCGTGGCTGCATACTCAGCCACTCCTGCCCCCTGAACATTGGGGGTGGGGGGCTCTGCGCGGCCAAATAATTATTCAAGTGGGCAAGGAGCTCAGTTCCTACCCCCACCCCCAGAGGTAGTGCCCCTGCCAGCACAATAGCACAACTGTACTCCTTATACTAGTTCGTTACATTTAGTTTTGTTTCGTTAAACAGTTTTGTTAAATTAAGTATACTTATGGCTTGTGATGATCTAAGCACCAGGATAGGCAGAATTTCTCACACTTGCTGTTTCAATTATATGGTTCAGCAAGAAAAGAGGCAGCATCAAAAACTACTAACGAATCATGAGGTGGCATGTTTGCAATATCCTACCAAGATAAAAAAAAGAAAGAAATGAAAATGAAAATATGCACCTAAGAAGCATTTTTTGTTTTTCAGTTGTAGTCAGAGGTCAAAGATGTTTATAAGTAGGCACTTTAGCAGTTACTCAAACAATGAGAGATCTAGAATCCAGGCAAGGATTGCACATCTCAGGGTGCAGAGATATGCAAACACTGGGCTTTTCAAAATTATAGTTGTTTTCCCGTTTTTGTCTTTCAGTTGGCTGGAAGCCATGAAGGGAACTTGAGCTTCTCTGGGTGGTTTGTTGCCTTGGAGAAATTTTCCACACAAAGTTTGTATTTCCCCTACTTTACCTTTCTTTTGGTAACATTCATCCTTAACATTAGACCTCTTCCAAGAACTGTGCTTTCTGTGATTTATGTTCAACAGGGTTGTTTTGATCTGATCAGTTAAAAGTGTGAAGGCACATACTTTATTGTTGTATTGCTGAGGGATCAATATGTTACTTGCTTTTCTCACAACAGCCTTTTGTTGTGATGGGGGGAAATGAGGCCAAAGTCAACTGTGTGCTATTAAGGACATTTCTTGTTAAGGATTCAACAACAAGCCAACATATGCTAGGTGGGTGGCACCGACTGCTTTTGCAGCAGGCAAGATAGATGGACAATGAGTTACAAGTCTCTTTATTAGAGGAGGAGGAGGAGGTTTTGACTGCCAGTGCACACCGTCAGAACTGCAGAATAGCAGACTATTATTCCCCCCACAAACACACACACTCACTCAAATGAATAATTCTAAAGGGATTCTACATCATTTCAGTAATGGTGGATAAAGAATGTGTAGGTTTGGTAGTTCCAGATTTTAACTAATTTCATTCATTCATATATATATATATATATATATATTTGCTTTCGTAGATTTTCACGGGTACAGGAATGCAGGTTTTGGTGTCCTCGGGTGTCTTCCCGTGTAAAAGTTGGGGTGTCTAGGCGACGTTTCGACGAGGTCTCACTCGTCATCTTCAGGCTGGTGCTTTCGGCTTCTTGTTACTGGAACAGAGCGGGATCTCAATGTTTGAGTTCCTATAAATACTGTAGAGGGGGTGTGGTGTCTAGCCTCCAATGTTCTGGGCAGAGAGGAAGTTCCCAGGCTAGTGTGCCTTTTCTTCTTTTGTTCCTTAATTACTTGAGAGATACCTTGAGTGATTTCTTGAGTGATATCCTGAGTACCACTTAGGTGGGTCATTAGGTGTGGATTAGTTGCTAAAGTCTTTGTGTCTTGACCTCTTGAACTTTGTGAAGAGTTTTCCTGAGAAGATGGCTGTATTGCACTTAGTTGTGCTTTGGCTTGGCTTCGTGTATAGGGGCGAGCTGTGGTTTTGTGGCTTGTGTCAGCCAGATCTGTGTAGGGATTGCAGGGGGGTGCAGCATCCGGAGGTGCCACCATGGATTGGCTACTGGATGGTGTCAGTAATTCATCTGTGGAGAGGGTCTGGGTTTGGGTCTGGTGTGGTTGATTGGTGTTGGCGTTCTGTGTGCCTCTGGATCTGGTGTCAGTTTTTGTGGGGAGGGCTAATTTCCAGATGTCTGGCAAGCGGGATGTGTCGTCACGCTTGTTCATGTTGTGAGGGTGTTTCTCTATCTCGATGGCTTCCATGATTATTCTCTTGTGGTGATGTTCCGTGTTAAAGAGCAATTTGGAATCTGCAAAATTAATTTCGTGTCCTGTTTCTTTCATGTGTTGGAAAAGAGAGGAAGTTTTTTCTTCTTTTTTGACGGCATTCTTGTGTTCTGCGATACGTGCATTTATTCGTCTGTTTGTTTGTCCAATGTACGTGGCTGGGCTGGGCACCACAAGAGAATAATCATGGAAGCCATCGAGATAGAGAAACACCCTCACAACATGAACAAGCGTGACGACACATCCCGCTTGCCAGACATCTGGAAATTAGCCCTCTCCACAAAAACTGACACCAGATCCAGAGGCACACAGAACGCCAACACCAATCAACCACACCAGACCCAAACCCAGACCCTCTCCACAGATGAATTACTGACACCATCCAGTAGCCAATCCATGGTGGCACCTCCGGATGCTGCACCCCCCTGCAATCCCTACACAGATCTGGCTGACACAAGCCACAAAACCACAGCTCGCCCCTATACACGAAGCCAAGCCAAAGCACAACTAAGTGCAATACAGCCATCTTCTCAGGAAAACTCTTCACAAAGTTCAAGAGGTCAAGACACAAAGACTTTAGCAACTAATCCACACCTAATGACCCACCTAAGTGGTACTCAGGATATCACTCAAGAAATCACTCAAGGTATCTCTCAAGTAATTAAGGAACAAAAGAAGAAAAGGCACACTAGCCTGGGAACTTCCTCTCTGCCCAGAACATTGGAGGCTAGACACCACACCCCCTCTACAGTATTTATAGGAACTCAAACATTGAGATCCCGCTCTGTTCCAGTAACAAGAAGCCGAAAGCACCAGCCTGAAGATGACGAGTGAGACCTCGTCGAAACGTCGCCTAGACACCCCAACTTTTACACGGGAAGACACCCGAGGACACCAAAACCTGCATATATATATATATATATATATATACACACACACACACACACACACACACACTCAAATAGAAACCCTCAAGAGCAAATTTGGGCTGTGAAATGGATGAGTAGGTCAATAAATGGACCTGTATCGGCTGTGATTCCAATCTCAAAATGTTGCTACCAATCTTATGATCACAGTTTTATAGGGTTTTTAAAACGTATACCGTAGTGGCCCGAATATAAGCCGCACTTTTTCCCTCCAGATTCCGACTGTGAAAAGTTAATGTGTGGCTTATATTTGCGACCTTACAAAAATTATCCAGTATGCAGCCAGGAGCGCGGGACAAACAGTGCTAGGAGCGTGGCGAAGCAGCACACGCCCCACGCTTAGTCCCCTGTCCTCTCCCCCAAGGCCGGGAAGGGAGAGAGCGAGGAAGGGAGCAGCTTATATTCAGATATTGTCCTTCCCCCCCCCCCTTGACTTTTACATGTGCGGTTTATATTCAGGTGTGGCTTATGTTTGGGCCAATACGGTATGCCTGGCCATATTTCCTATGAATGTGTGGTTTATATATATTTAAATAAATAAATAAAAACACGAAGCCAAAGCTTTCATGCATAGATCAACAAATGTTTGGTATTCTCAGTGTTGACAAACATCTGTCTGTGGAGGTGGCAGGATTATTATTATTATTATTATTATTATTATTATTACTATACTGCCCTATACCCGGAGGCCTCAGGGTGGTTTACAGAAAAGATCACAGTATATAAAATAAAAACAAAAACAAAATTATGCACTCTCCCATGCCAAACAGAGAAAGAGCGTTCACCTGACTTTGTACGATTATGACATCTGCAGCTGCTTATATGGAATCTCTGTAATGAGAAGAAACCCATAATAGCTCGTTTGGAAGCCTCTGCGACCCAGGCAGTGTTAATATTGAAACTTCCTCCTCACCATCACCCCAAAATAATTATTTTGCAATCAAGCACACCGTTATGTCTTATATATCCCATTGATTTCAGTGAGGTGTACTGATGAGTCACTGTGCTGGATGGTAGCCAGGTTTTGTACACTATTCATACATTTAAGGCATCAACAGTTCCACTACATCTAGTTGCAAAACATTTCCAAAAATTGCCGTATTTTCCCATGTATAACACACCCCTGTGTATAATACAACCCATATTTTGGGGGACTCCAATTTAAGGAAATGGGGGGAGATGGCCCACAGTTGTTGAGCTTTTTGGGGGGGGGGGGTTGCCCAGGTTTGTTGAGCTTACAAGCTCCTACTCACAGTTTTGTATAAGACGACCTCCGATTTTAATCATTATTTTACAGTAAAACAACTTTGTCTTATACACGGAAAAGTACGGTATATGGGGCACTTTTTAAAGTAACCATTGCATTTCATTTATTTTGTCCATCAAATAACCACCTGCAATGTTGCAATGTAAAAAATGTCTCTAGATTTATCCAACGCTTCCTCCAAGGAACTCATAGCCTCATACATTGTATAATTTTATCCTCCCAATACCTGGTTGAAGGAATAGCATTGTTTCAGTGTGAATGCAAGCTAGGCATGGGACAGGTGGGCATGGTTTTGGGGAAAGCCCATCATGGGCCAAATTGGGATCCATGCTTGGATGCAAGGGAGAAGCGTGCTAAGAGGAAGGCATGCTTGGAAAATCCACACCGTGATCAACTCCCACCTGGAAACCAATGTCCCCACTGTGGAAGAATGTGTGGATCCAGAATTGGCCTCCACAGTCACTCACGGACTCATTGTTAAAACCATGTTTATGGAAGACAATCTTACTCAGCTACAAGTGACCGCCAAAGAAGAAGAATTAGACCTACAGGCCTGTGCTCCCCATTCCTGCTTTAAATTAAGTTTTTTGGGGGATTTTAAGGCTATGTAGGCTAAACATGGGATGCAGGTGGCGCTGTGGTTTAAACCACAGAGCCTAGGACTTGCCGATCAGAAGGTCTGCAGTTCAAATCCCTGCGACGGGGTGAGTTCCCGTTGCTCAGTCCCTGCTCCTGCCAACCTAGCAGTTTGAAAGCACGTCAAAGTGCAAGTAGATAAATAGGTAACACTCCAGTGGGTAGGTAAACGGCGTTTCCATATGCTGCTCTGGTTCACCAGAAGTGGCTTCACCATGCTGGCCACATGACCTGGAAGCTGTACGCCAGCTTCCTCGGCCAATAAAGCGAGATGAGCGCCGCAACCCCAGAAACAGTCACGACTGGACCTAATGGTCAGGGGTCCCTTTACCTTTACCTTTAAACTACACATGAGAGTGATTTTTTGCTGTCTGTTCATAGTGCACTGCCCAAATAGGCTAAAGATTAGGTGGTCTAATGATTTACTGCTTGCTCCAGGTGTTCATGTTGTAAGTCTAAAATGGAAATTAAATCCCAGAATTGAGGTATGCAGCAAGCTAGTTCAAGTGACTCAATACACATGACAATGTTATTAATACTGAGAAATTTGGGGGTGAACTGATGGCTAAGATGACTTGGCTGTTTAGTTTTGTTGACCTATGATTTGGTTTAAAATGGCTACTTGGCTTCTGACTGGACTCTTCTACCTGTCAAATTAAAATCTCTAGGTTCTGATTGCTATGCTAAGTGATCAATAAAATAGCAGTGACTCAGACCATACTCTCAGTGTTTTGGCTCAGATCAGACTGCTAGTGTTCTGACTCATTCTGAGCTGCTACACAATCTACCTTACTCATGTCCTCACTTAAACATTTAAACTTTCGTGACACATTTGCTTTACCCTTCCGAAACTTGTACTCAAAGAGACTTTTGCATCTCCCTGAATCAGCTAAATGTTCCCAAATAGTTTTAATTGACCTAATCCAAAACGAAATGAGGTAGTTTTACATCAATATTATGTGGTGGGAGTAGCCAAGTGTATGTATAATTGCAAAAAAGGGGAAGTTCTGAAACTGAAATTATACATTAGCTATGATATACAGTCATACATATTCATTTTGTGAGTTGTAGCTTACAGACATTCAATGGGTCTACTCTAAGTATGGCTTAGTTGGACACAATTTAATAAGAACTAACTTTGAGATTTATAAAGTTCACACTGAATTTGGCCATGCTCCATAGGAAGTTGTATATAAGATATATGAGCAAATTTTGCAAACAAAAATAATACATCCACATCAACCTATTTTCCCCACAAGCTGACAGGTAAGGTGTATTTGCTTTTTGGTAAACTAGAGTGGGTTTAAAAAACAACAACAAAAAACCCAACATATATAGCCAAAGAGTTAATTTCTTAGAGCTGTAAGAAAGTTGGCCAAAATGTTAATTTGCATTTGGCAACATGCTATAGGTGGTATAGCATGAGATCTGGAGAAACAGAACACAGATTTATTTATTTCTTCGTGCACAATACTTCACATTTTATAAATGTATGCCTGCGCATTCCAAATGTTAATTGGGATTATAAATCCTGGTGATCTTGTTTGATGCAGACCTCAGTTTTCCTAACAGTAACCTAATGTCGTTTCTTTTAAGGCTGTGCAATTAAAATGACTAATATCAGGAGGTAGAACAGTAAAATATCATGTTAATTGTAAAATCATTAGAACCGACACTTGGCTTGTCACGTGACTGTGCAAACACCATTGTGCTAAACTGCTAGCAGCACTCTTTTTTTGATGCTGCATATATAATTAGTAAAAAAGGCAACTACCTCCTGTCAGGGCTTTCTCACTAACTCTTGAGCAGATTGCTCTTTTTATCCCATATAAAATATGGTATGGCTAAGGTGTTGTTTTTTAAGGACTGCTGGTGTGAACTAATATTGAAGAATAAATGTGCAATACAGTCACAAATGATTTTGCCTCTGACAGGATTTCATGTACACATGCAACAGTGTGGATATATCTCTATTTGTAGTTACCGGCTTAAGATAAATACACAAATGGCAAATTTGTGTATTGTGGAAAATCCAGGCATTTTCAGCAATTATATCTACCTTCAGAGATTCGTAGGCTCTTCCCTCAAGAGTTGTTGCTCATATGGCAGAACCTTTCTTCTTCCCAGGAGGGAGTGAAAGCTCTAAAATGAGAGATAATCTTTCTTTTTTTCCCCTTTGCAGATTAACCTAGGTAAATGGATAGGCAAGCACTGTTTAATTGTAAGAAGATTGTAATAGCTGCCAGGGAAGTGTCTGTTGCTTTTAGAATAGATTGAAAAGAAGACGCATGGTGGTAATGTGAATTGTCAGTGTACGTGTGTGCTTGAATTGCAAAAAAAAGAGTGTGTGAAATCATGATTCATTGACAAATTTATCTAGAAATATATTTAAAAAATCCAATTGAAATGTGTGCTTTGTAATTTTAGGTGGACTAAGCTGGGGATTTTTTTTATTTTTTAAAAACCAGCTAATACAGTTTCTTTGCAAAGTAAGATGTGAGAGTGAAACAGCAGGGAGAAAATATGCTTTATAATTAAAGTCTGGAGCATAGGCAATAGGAAGCACAAGCAAGGCAGGTGGAATTGTGAGCTGTGCTAAAATGCATTAGAAACCACACCCAGTACAGTTGAAATTAAGTACCCAACTTCTCTTATTATGTCATGTGATCAAGGTTTAATGCCCACTCCCTAAACTATGTTGTGTTCTGAAACAACTGCTAAAGGGGTCATTAGTGGGCAGTGGCTCTACCGCTGTTTTGATTGAGAACAAGTCTATTTATATGGGTAAAAGCCACACTTTAAAGACGGAGGAGTGGTGGATAATGTTTCATTGGCCCAGTCATCAACCCCCCCACAGATAATCTTGTTGAGCTTCTAGCCTTTTAACTCTTATCCCCTTCCCTCCTGCTGAGCCAATTTGGCCTGGAAGGGGAGTGGTGCATGTTGCATGCTTGACAGTTGCCATTTGAGAAGTGCTTCCAGCTCCAGGACTCATTGATGGTTTCTTTGTCCCTTCATTGCAGTCATTTCAGGCAAGCAAGGATAGGTCTTTGATAGAAAAGCAGTAACAACAAAGCTCATTGGTGTTTTCTATCTCATAGTGTGTTTCTGCTACCAGACAGAACTTCTGAACACACAAGGCAAGATTTCCCCCCAGTCCCTGCTCTCGCTTAAAGTTCCTGCATTCACTAATCCCCCCCCCCACAACTCACTAATATCAATGAATGGATACAGACTGTAAATACAGTATTTAACAAGCTTGACAGTGCTTTGTTTACTAAATACAATAGTACCTTGGTTTAAGAACAGTCCGGTCTGCAAAACCAAAAATAGTGTCTTGGTTTGAAAACTTTACCTCGGTCTAAAAATGGAATCCGAACAGTGGAAGGGCACCGGCTGCGGGAGGCCTCATTACGGAAAGTGCACCTCAGTTTAGAGAACAGTTTTGGATTTCCGAAACGGGTTAAGTTCATAAACCGAGGGACCACTGTATAAGGAAAATAAACTTGCTAAATTAGACCACTCTCTAGGGCAGGCATAGGCAAACTTGGCCCTCCAGATGTTTTGGGACTACAACTCCCATCATCCCTAGCTAACAGGACCAGCGGTCAGGGATGACGGGAGTTGTAGTCCCAAAACATCTGGAGGGCCGAGTTTGCCTATGCCTGCTCTTGGGCATCAGAAAAAATTATGATGCAAATCACCTCATTGGCATAAGATGTTTTTCTTGAAAAATTGGCAACCCCCCCCAAAAAACCCCACATTACTTCCTCTACGTCCTGAAAACGTGCTCCTGAGAATTGGGGAACCCGCTGTAATTGTGTGGGCTATGGCACAGATAGGTAACAATTGCATGCTGAGCCTTGAGCAAGAGGAAACTCTTCCATTAGTGAAAAGTCACCATTAGATACATCCCATTCTCTCTCTTCTTTCTTCGCTTTAGTTTCCCACCAACTTGAGAGTTGGCATATCAGGTGAATAGTAAGATAATTTTATTGTTTCATTGCTTATAACTCTACATTTTTATTGGGTTTACTCCCAACAGATTTGTTGCACAAGCAGAAATAAATCCACTCACACAACAACAATTCACTATACTCTCTACCCTTTGGAAATAAAAAATCTGTTCTGAAGGACAGTGGGAACTCCCAGAGCAGATTTGCTGGATTGGGGAACACGCAAAAGGAGAAGAGAAGTTTAATTGCACACGCAGAAGTTGCTCCACTCATGCAAGGACTTTGCTGGATATGACCCAATTTAATAATTTATTATCAAATATATGCCCAATCTTTTTATAAGATATCCAGTGCATAAAGATCCAAAGTGTATTTTGGCCTCCTGCTCTAAATGAGAAGTATGAAATTCTGCATTTGGGAAGATTATAGATAGATCAACATTCAGGATGTTTGATAACTGAGGAAGTTAGACATTTTTGCCTTGTTCCACTGATTCCTTGCAGATGCACAATTTCTGATTTGCACATGAAGGCCCGCAATCCATTCACTTCAGATAAGGAGGCAGTTCTGTGTACACAAAGATAAGTGCTTGTGGAGGTGCCTTTTTTGTCCTAAACGTGCATGGAAGCATATTCACGTAAGAGAGGCATGAAGCTCTAGCTCATGGTTTATGAGTTTCATGTCCCAGGATCCAAAGAGAATGTTTAAGGTTTTGTATTATAGCACCATACTTCACAGCTTTGCTTGTAACAAGGAACAATAACAACTATGAACATTGCACTTCTGACAAAACAACAGCATATTTTTTGGTGCTTCATAGAGATTATTTTTTAAAAAAAAAATTAGCAACTAAATAATGTCAGTATTTGTTGTCACGCTATTAGCATTGGTTTTATAGGGCTATCAGCTTTCTTGTAGGTATAAAGCAATCACCAATGAAGGAACATTTTCACCGTAATACTATAGAATTACATAACACAATGGTCTTGTTAGAGTCTTATTCCTCTGACCCATTACATGGAAGCTGCTTTTTGGAATTAGAATCATATCCCAGAAACATCATTGCTTCTGTGATGTTACGTTTCAATTTGCTGTAGGGATGACAGCTCCTGCTTGATCGAATTATTACATTTTATGTATCTTCTGATTAAGGAATACTTCTTATTCACACCAGAAAAATAGCAAGCAATCCAAGCCTCCTTTGAAACATGCTTTGTTTGCAATCTGCAATGCCACTAAAAATAAATGGCGATTAATGGTTTCTAAGGTTTCACATAGAATTGTTTCGGCTTGCCATGTGATAGAAGGGGGCAGCTATTTGAGAATCAGAGTTTCAAAGCACGCAAAACTGATTTTATATCCCCCCCCCTCTCAATTTTAAAATTAAAATAGGTTTTATTTTAGTTTTTCATCATTTAAAACAGTTGTTGTTGTTGTTTGCAGCATGCAAATTCAATAAAATCCATAAACAGAATATGGCAGAAAAACCAAAGCACCTGTACAAAGGTACCTTTGATATGTTCTGAAACTGATAAGATATCAACCCTCTAGCTGCCACATTCTGCATCCGCTGAAAACCCACCCATGGGTCCATGGCTTGGTTTTTGAAAAACAGTGGGTCTGCAGTACTTAGCCAATTGGGAACCTCTGCTTTAATGTAATTTTAATATTTGTTGGAAGCCCACCAGGGGGCTAGGGAGGCCCAGCCAAATGAGCAGGGTATAAATAAATTTTTATTATTATTATTATTAAAATTATTATTACAATATGAGAATTTAGAATATACCAGGACATGGAGAATTATCACAGGCATTTGAGAGTGGCCAAAGTTACTGCAGAGTCTTGCCTTGTAAATGCACAGTGCCACAGAAACCATCTGGGCATGTATTGTTGTTGTTGTTGTTTATTGTTAGTGGCTTTGAAATATTTTCATGGGAAGCAATTCAATAAATAAATGAATAATGATAAAGTTAAGGCCAGATCTAACAGCACCCTGATCTGTGTAGCTGCTCTTTAAGCGGAAGTGTTACCCCATCTAGAACAGGATAAGCACCAACTCTCCAGTTAGAATAATAATTTATCCTCATCTTATCTGGATTGAGCTTCCATTTTTTTCTTACTCATCTTACTCATTATGTTAGTTACTGACCTCAATCACCCATCCAGAATATTTGAAGTATCTTACTTGATAAATATAGAAGAATGGGTCTTAATCCAGACTTCCTGGAATTCCCTAATCAAAAATCCTCAGACAGGAAATACAGTGGTACCTCGGGTTACATACGCTTCACGTTAAATACGCTTCAGGTTACAGACTCCGCTAACCCAGAAATAGTGCTTCAGGTTAAGAACTTTGCTTCAGGATGAGAACAGAAATCGTGCTCCGGCAGCGCAGCAGCAGCAGGAGGCCCCATTAGCTAAAGTGGTGCTTCAGGTTAAGAACAGTTTCAGGTTAAGTACGGACCTCCAGAACGAATTAAGTACTTAACCTGAGGTACCACTGTATCCAGCTGGATTGGTGACTGGGAGCGGCCGCCGAGACCATAAAACACCTGTCCTGAAAGACCTACATTGGCTCTCAGTACATTTCCAAGCACAATTCAAAGTGTTGGTGCTGACCTTTAAAGCCCTAAACAGCCTTGGCCCTCTATACCTCGGCCCTCCACCCCCATTGTTCAACCCGGACACTGAGGTCCAGCGCCAAGGGCCTTCTGGTGGTTTCCTCGCTGTGAGAAGCAAGGCTACAGAAAACCAGGCAGAGGGCCTTTTCAGTAGTAGCGCCTGCCCTGTGGAACACCCTCCCATCAGAAGTCAAGGAAATAAACAACTACCTGTCTTTTAGAAGCCATCTGAAGGCAGCCTTGTTTAGGGAAGTTTTTAATGTTTGATCTTTTATTGCATTTTTAATATTCTGTTGGGTATAAATAATTGAAGATGATGATGATGACACAGGACTACACAATGCAAATTTGCATGTGTACTTAAGTTTGTATGATCAAAGTCCTATTTAAGTGGTTTTGCATCTTTTCAGTGGCTTAAGAATGCACATCTTCCCATAAGCTCCCTGTGCTAATGATCTAGAACTTTGATCAGAGAAGAAGACTGGCTGAAGAAGTTTTGGAAAAGGTAGGTGCTATGTAGTCTAGGAGAAGCCACACTGACATTGGTCCTGCCAACTGTTCATATAGTACTTTCTGTGCTGGCATTGTGATTCTGCATCCTCAGTAGATACCAGTAGGGGACTGGACCAGCCTGACAGCTGCCGTATGGATTACCATATGGATTACCCATCCTCATTCTACACTGATGACAGCCAGAATGGCTCAGCACAAATGAGCCTTTCATAAGAGATGTCAAAAAGCCATTATCATTTGAGTGACAGAAGTAGACATACTTGCTATTCACTGTAGATGTTCTTTCACTTAAAATTATAGTACACTGAACACTGTGGGATAGCTGGATAGCAATGCATATGCAATAAACTGATAGCTGAAATTGTAACCACTGTGCGGTTTGCATTTATTTGCAATAAATGTGATTTCTTCTGAAACGGTGCAAATTAATTACTAATGTTCTGCAAGTGTCTGTGATGAATATGATCTTGCTTTTTCTTTCAACTTTGACAGTCTGCACAGATGCCCTGCGTTTAGATATCCCAGTGGCAGCCTGAACAGGGCACAGAGGTTTGTCCTGTTTGTGTCAGGTGGGGGTAATTCTTGTGGGTCTGTGCCAAAGATTCCTCTATATAGATCAGGAAAAAGAGGGGAGAATGTGTTAGATAGTTTAATGTCATGGTGCTAACAGACGATGGTGATGATGATTGAATTAAAATACCACTTCCTGAGCATCGAGATATTATGTGATTCCATAAATGCTGAACAACATTTAAGTTACAAACAGTATAGGAAGAGAGGTTACAAAGTTTGAGACTTTTTCGTTGGGGGGGGGGTCAAGTAAGGAAGGACAGGGTATAAAATGATGCACAGTGTAGAAAAGGTTTTTCTCCTCCAATAATGTCTGGAGCCATCCCTTTGATAAATCTCAGGTCATCTAAATAAGTCGAATGGTGGGAGATTCAGGACAGGCAATAAGAGCACACAGTTAAACCATTGAATTAGGTACCACGAGATGCAGTAGTTGCCACCAAGTTAGATAGGTCTGAAAGGGAAATGAGCAAATTCATGGAGGATCAGTGACTACTGATCTACTGCCTCCAAATTTCAAGAAGGTAAAGTAAAAGACCCCTGGGCAGTTAAATCCAGTCAAAGGTGGGCTATGGGGTTGTGGCATTTATCTTGCTTTCAGGCCAAGGGAGCCGGTGTTTGTCCATAGACAGCTTTCCGGGTCATGTGGCCAGCGTGACTAAACTGCTTCTGGTGCAATGGGACACCGTAATGGAAACCAGAGCACACAGAAACTCTGTTTACCTTCCCACCACAGTCGTACTTATTTATTTACTTGCACTGGTGTGCTTTGGAACTGCTAGGTTGGCAGGAACTGGGACAGAGCAATAGGAGCTCACCCCATCATGGGGATTCGAACTGCCAACCTTTTGATCGGCAAGCCCAAGAGGCTCAGTGGCTTAGACCACAGCGCCACCCGCATCTCTTCAATTCAAGAAAATATGCTCCTGAACACCAGCTGCTGAGGATCTTGATTAAGAGATTGCTATTGTGTTCATTTTCTGCTTCCCATGGCCATTTGGTTGACCGTTATGGGAATGTAATGAGAAAAAATATAAGCTTTTGATGCGATCCAGCAAGGCTCTTCTTGTTTTTCTACATGAGATACCAATGCATGTCACAATGACCAGCAATACAATTCTTTGATTCTAAGTTGCTTCAGCACTGGGTAAGAAGTTCTTTATACTGTCATCATTCAACGCTTCTTTGTTCCGAATGACATGACTCCCCACCACTCCGCTTCAGATTCATTGTTTAAACCCATAGAGAGGGAAAAGCCACCTAAAGGAGAAATGGAGTGGAAGTCTCATTTCTCCATTTTAACCTTGTTTGAGTTTTTTGGGGGAGGGGGAAGTGTATTGGGTTTTCTTTTTCCTTTAAATAGCTGTAAGCTTCCTTGAGTGTGCACTGCAAAGAAAAATGGAGTATAAATTTTAGCATTTAAAAACCAATATTAAAAGTGGATCTGTAGTGTTGGTCCTTTTTAGAATATTCTCCTTTTTTAAACATAGAGTTCTTTCTTCTTTTGTACGGACTATTTAAGAAGGTTTGGGGGAAGGACCATAGTTCAGTGATGGGGCGCATGCTCTGCATGTAAAAGGTCCAGTTTCAATCCCCAATATCCCCAGTTAGGGCATGAAAAGTCTTCTGCCAGCCAGTGTGGATAACACTGAGTTAGATGGAACAATTCATTTGCTTCAGTATAAGACAACTTCCTGTGTTCCTAAAGTTATTCAGGTCTCAAGTGAGTTGTGCTGTGGCCCTTGCTGGGGCTCCATCTGGAAATTTAGGACTTGCTCCTGAATTCACTGTAATTAAATAGAAATAAAATAAGTGCAGAATGGGGAAGAGGCACTTTCACAGAACTGTAACTTTATTTCTGGCATTTGAAACAAGTATATCTAACTCATTGTGCTTCTCCGAGCTCATTATGCTTTATTCTTTATTGGTTGTTTTCCATCAAGTAGTGTGTGGGTGGCCTACATTTGTTTTATAATTAGAATTTCTTTTTGTTGCAACTCTCAGCTATATTACCATCTGTAGGGCAGTGTATGAAATTATCTGTTGACTTTGGAAAGTGACTTACAAAATAAGTTTAAATGACCCATTCTGAATACTGATTGAAGCTTTTGCATTTGGATGAAGTTACTGAATTTAGTAAGCAGAGGTTTGTTTGTTTGTTTGTTTGTTTGTGCGTTTGTCTGTGCGTTTTTAAAAAGTATAATTAGCAAATTAATCTCTGCAGAGAAGAATTGGAATAATGGAAATGAACATTGCGGTTTTGCCTTCAGAAACAAGTTGTTTGCTTGGAGCTGTCCAAGGTCCTGCACCTTCAATCTGTCAGTGCCTGCCTAACAATGCAACCTTATACATGCCTGCTTAGAAATAATACGCATTCAGTTAAATGGACATGCACACGCAAGTGTGTATATGATTTCAGGCTCAGGTATCCACAGGTATTTGTCATTTTTTTGTGGACTCCTTTTGGTTGGGGCAGAAATACACTCTTATCCCCCTCAACACCCTTCCCTAATGGGCAATAATACCTGCTCTCACTATGAATTCCTTTCATTCATTATGTCATCACATTCCTTTATTATTTATTTAAAACATTTATCTGCTGTTATTGCTACTATCGAAGCAGCACACAGAGATATGGTTTTGTTTTATTTTTTTAAGTAGTCAGTAGAGATCAAGAAATTAAAATAGATGCAGCCAAATCAAGACTTATGAAAGGCTTGCCAAAATTAAAAGGACTTACACTGTTTTCAAAATGTGGGGGAAGGCCCTCTGATCTCAGTGTGGAAATATTTACATTTAAAAATAAATAATTTTGGGTCCCTCTTTCCTCGATGTAGCACAAGGTGCTACCTCCTGCACACGTGTGTGTGCATGCACACACACACACACACACATACACGAACCTTCTTGGGAGAGGGATATGCGAGGTCACAACGTAAGCTTCATGGCTGAGTCTTCCTAGTCATAGTCCAGTTCTTTAACCATTACACTATACTGGCTGCTATAAAGCTCCGTCCATGCTTTCAGAATCATTTCTTCTGTCCCTTCCCTTTAGGAGAATTAAGCTCTGAAGGTCTGAGTTCCTCTCATTTGGACTGTGAGCTGGTGCCTTCTGCTTTGCTTTTAGTCTTATTGGAGCACATGGGCAGAGCCAGCAGGATTGCATACCTCTAGCATTTAACTTTGAAGACAAATTATGTAGCCAAATCTAACTGGTTACATGGCATTGTGATGTAACCACTCTGGCTGGTAGTCAGGAAGATGAGGCAGATTGGGAAAACATGCAGCCTCAAGGAGGCAGTGAAAAGAAGGTAAACAAGCTGTGTGTAATATCTATCAGAAAACCTTTCATTCCCCCCCCCCCCAATAGCTCCACTTTCACTCTGAAAATGTACATACGAACATGCATTGAACCATGATATACCATACTTGGCAGCTAGTGATCTAAATATATTATTATGGTTGCTGTCCAAACATACAGCCTTGGTTGAAATCATTGGAGACATGCTTTTGGGTAAACATTGTTATAACTGCACGGGGGGGCAGGGGCTTAAATATTTGTTGAATGTCAACATCTAATGCTTGAAATGTTCTCCAGCATCTCCTACAGGGCTCATCTGCTTTTGAACATGATTTTCAACAGCTAATAAAGTTGGCATGGCTGCCAGATGAGGTCCTTCCTCTTATGTTTCATAAGAAATCAAGGCTTGCCACCAGCATCTTATCTTCATTTCTTGTATCTTTTACCCAGTGGGGGGGGGGGAGCTACTGGGAATATTTTTGATAAGAAAAAGAGCCTGAGGCAGGTCGTCCCTTTAAATTCCTGAATGTGTATGGAAGACTATCTTTTTATGCCTCTGCTTTAACCTGCTAACCTAAGAAGACAGGTTTAACATCAGGGGTTTAGGGGATATGGTGGCTATCGTTATGCTGCACACATGCTTGTGTGTCAGGATAAAGTATCCAGTGGTAGCTTGACCCTTCTGTTTTGGTTCCTGGGGTGCATTTGATGGTTTAATGATGCACTGCAACTCCCGGTACATATGAATTTATGCTTTTGATTAAAGTATGTGCTGTATTTAACTCCAGAGAGGGGAAGTTTTGGAACAGTAAGAAAGGTGGTACAGAGAGGGCTCAGAGAATACAATAAATAAGCAAAAATCACTGCCCTTCTTTTCACAGAAGCCAACACAGGATCTAGGGTCCCTCCAACATGGAAGGAGTACAGTTGGATACAATTCTTCATTATTAATCCCAATTCTGAAGGGATAAATGTAACATATTGCAGAGAAAATGATGACATATGTTTGCTATTTAAAACTGAACAAAGTAGTAAAGATCCTGGTTTACACTTGTGATTTGATATATGTATTACACAACATATGCCCATTGTTATGGAACGGAAAATTGTTGCTTTATAATTAATTTAGCACAAATTGGATTCTTTGGGTGCTATGGTTGTGTGTGTGAGAGAGAGAGAGGAAGAAAGAGAGAAGATGCTATTAGTATGGGGATACTTTCAATGTAATGTAATATGGAGGATATCAGATGCCAAGATTTTTCTATCTCTTCCTATTAGAAAACTTGTGTCTCAATATGTTGCTAGGCTAATTTTATAATATGTTCCATCTGTGAGTGTAAATACAAATACCAGCTTTCACAGATACTCCCCTCATAATTTGTATTATTTTTGGAAATGAATCCACAGCATTTATTATTATAAGCTTCAAAACAAAAGCTAATACTAACACACAAAAAGGGATATTGTTGAAAAAGAACAAGTAAATTATGCATCCATGAGGAAAGCGATAAAACCCCAAATGTATACCTTGAAATATTTTTACCATAGCGCTAAAGAATTCAAACCCAGATTTATATAACATTAGTATAAATTACACACGAAAGAATCATCAAGTATCCTGTCAAATAATATTTTTCGTGACATTTAGATTTGCATGTGAGAGAATTCAGTTATCTAGTGAATCAGAATGCTAGGAAGCTACTTATACCCCCCAGCCCAAAACTAAATTCCTTTTTTTTCTTTTTAGATAATATTTAGCTTTAAAATAAACCAAAGTGGTGGTGTTATTTTGACAATAGGTCCCTCAATGCTTGCTTAAATTAAGCTCCAGTGCCATCAAATTACATTTTCAGTATCTGAACAACTGGCCTTTCTTTGAAGAAAAAATGCCACACACATATATTTTCTTTTCCAGTATTGCACATTCCTTGGTTGAAATTCTGGTACGTGCAGAACCAATATTCACAGCAGAGCTGAGTTGAATATATGTCATTTTCATTTTTGGTCTTCCTATCTGCATGTTCAAAGAGAGGGGACGTTTAGCTTCATGGCTAAGCAAAGGACACAGAAATGTAAAGTGTTCCTCTGCTTTTCATCCAAGCAAGAGCAGACCCATGAAAATTAATAAAAATGACTCAAGTTATGTCCATTACTTTCAATATGTCTACTCTGAGTAAAATTTATTCGACTACTACCCATAACTTGGCCTCAGTTCTAATTCATATCCTAACAATCCTATCTTTTAACTGCCAACCTTGCCCGGTGAATTACGCGTCTCCCTGCAGTGTTGGAAGATTTCATGGCACCAGACCAGGAATATTCAGTTGCTCCAAGGAAAAGGTGGAGCCACTCACCAGTCTTTCCCATGTGCATTCACTGGCACAGGAACTTGCATCACATTGCCTAAATCCTGAGGAGACGACATTATCAGCAGATGCTGATTGCTGGACCACAGAGTTCTTGGAGGGTTGGGAAAGAGCTAAGGTGGTTTCCCTACAGAAATATTTGATCCACAGAAGAAGGCAATGTCTGCAGAAAAGGGTGGTAGCCCTTTACTTGTCCCAATATAACATTTGCTTGTCCCAATATAACAGGGCTTTAATCTTGATTATCAAATCCTGTTAGTTGCTTGAAGAGGTTACTGAGACAACTTCCTTTTTTGTTTCAGCTACAACACTGCTAACTGTGGCCTGAACTGGCTCTTGTCCAAGGTCCTGATCTTGCAATACTTAAAATATCATTCTCTCCTGTGTGTTCTAGAATTTGGGGCCTACTAAGCCCCATTTTCTTGGGCTATCATAAAATTGTAGACTTTTCTGCAAGGCTGTTGAAAGGAAGTCTTGACAAAAGCTTGCTATCTTGATTTCCCCTTTTCCTGGTTCAGTTTGGTACTGCCTAGCCAAACTGGTTTGACAGTTTCCCTTGTTATAATTGTTGACTTTCTTGGGACAGCTGCTTATTTTATGGATAATCTAATGATGGGTCATTGTTGGGTAGCCACTCTTTAAAGTGCTTGTGCAAATGATTCCTTTATAAGAATGCTTGTTTAATTGCTTTCTGAGACAGTAGTCCAGGAGATCAGTTTGTATCAGAATTCACAAAATTTTGTGGCATTTGTTGTTCTTCAAATGTTTACAAAGGCATCTGAATCCCTCTGTCCATATTTTATATACTTTCATACTGCTTAAATTCTTTTCAGTTCATGATTGCACATGAAAAATCTTTTGTTAAGACAATATTGTACGAAAGTCAGTGGCATCTATTTCTCTCTCAGTAACAATTGTTCTGCATGTGATGTTTTGAGCATGCCATCCTCCTTGCCATGAACAATAACCTTTTCTCTGCAACAACTAATGAGAGCAGTATAAGGAACTGAAGCTAGGTGGGGGCTGAGATAATAAGTTCACAATGGCATTGTAAGAACATGATTTCCAGTTCTAATACTCAAGCTCCAGTACAATAAGCATATCTCAAGGAGACGGAATTCCAACAGAATGGTTAAAAGGAAAACATCCCTGTGACTGATGGAGTAGGCTTTCAGACAGGTAATCTCTTGCCCTGGGACCTTGACCCACATTCCTTCCCTTTAAAAAATAATGTAAAAGCCCATATTCCAGGCACGGAGAAGCACAGAAGAACAGACAGTCATGAAAAGACTAGCTCTCAGGAAATGGGTTCACTGTATTGGCTCAGTCTGATTTGCTGGGAGAGAGGACTCTTGCTGAGCCTTAGGGAAGTAGATGTAGTGCTTGAGTTTGAGAGAAAGAGAATGAGAAAGAGAATATCCCTCTGAATTTTCCTTGCAGCTTTGCCACCTCCTCTAGTCCTCATGCTCTGTTAAGACAAAAATATTAGCAAACTTCCCACACAAGATATTGTTAGCAGCTGACAGCAGTCGGTGTTCTCACAGCACAGCATAAAAATCCACAAAGAGGAACAGCTCTTAAGACTCATTTCCTTGTGCTTGATCACTGAGCTGTATTCGGCTTATATGTGAGATAGATTATTCAACTGATATTCACATTAAGCAGTGAGATCACTCTTCCAGCTTACCAATAGTTCACCATACTGGGCTCAGCGTTTCATGTGTTGGTTGGACAAAATGCAGTTCATTGCTCTTATGATAGCTGTTGAACAGTGGGTAGCCCAGCTCCCAGACTTCTTTTGGACAGGATGATAATATCTTTCTCCGGGGTTTTTAGGAACTTCTGATTTAGCTTTTCAAGTACAAGAGCAAATGGACAGCAGGGCTTTTGTTACGTACAAACTAGAGATGTGTAAAATTCAACTTGTATATTCGTAGCTTTGGGAAACTGGCCAATGCATTATAAAGGGGACTCTAAAAAAAGGAAGTAAACTTTTTCTCCTTTTCACAGAAGTGGATAGAATTTTCAGGAAAAGCAATCCTTCCAAAATGGATCAAGCACTCCAAATGGTAAGCAGATACATACAGGGGTTTTCATACAGTGAACCTTAAAATTTAGATTTATTTATTTTTTAAACAAAGGAGAAGTCTATAATGTTCTCATGTTTATTTTGAAAAACAAAAAAGCTTTTAACCCTTTCCCACAAATTAGGTAAAGGTAAAGGGACCCCTGACCATTAGGTCCAGTTGTGGCCGACTCTGGGGTTGTGGCGCTCATCTCACTTTACTGGCCAAGGGATCCGGTGTACAGCTTCCGGGTCATGTGGCCAGCATGACTAAGCCGCTTCTGGCGAACCAGAGCAGCACACGGAAACGCTGTTTACCTTCCCGCCGGAGCGGTACCTATTTATCTACTTGCACTTTGATGTGCTTTCGAACTGCTAGGTTGGCAGGAGCAGGGACCGAACAACAGGAGCTCACCCCGTTGTGGGGATTCGAACCGCCTTCTGATTGGCAAGTCCTAGGCTCTGTGGTTTAACCCACAGCGCCACCCACGCCACAAATTGATATACATTAAAAACTTGGTGTGCATCAAAAAGAAAGTTCCCCTGCCATCTAGTTAGACAGAGCAACTATATTCTGCAACTATATCCCTGCGGAGCATGTGTGAATGTGCTGTATGCCTGAAAGCTTCTGAATATATGAAATTAATGTATCATTTCTGAAAACTGGTACTAAGGTCTCTGTGCACTTCTCCTCTGATCCCACGTGGCATTCATGATAAATTTGCCCTGAGTTTCTAGATACTACAAACTCTTTTCTACTACTGAATTCTATTGAGACCTAATAAAATTGTACTGGAGGTTTTTTTAGAGATTGTGTAGACCTTGCACTGGAAAACCCATTTCAGGATAAAACTAGTTCTGATCTGTTCCTTTGGTTCTTTAAAGGATAAAAATCCTTAGCTTTACTACGAAATGAATAGTGTAGATCTTACATTAGTAAACAACTTTCCTGCTAATTCTGTTTCAGGATGCAACATAGCAACATTCCTTCAAATGGGCCATTAATGCATAACAGGACCACAAGCTGTGGGAGGCAGAAGGAGGATTTCAGAGTGTATCATCCTTTCCACAGGGGTTGAATTATGGATAACACATTCTTAATTTCAGCCAATAGCAATGTACATACATAATATTATGTTGTTCAAATTGTGTCAATATTATTTACCTCAAATTTCAATACTTAAATATTATATTAGTACAATTGTGGGGGTTTTTCCAGTCAATCCACAAAAAGATACTTTCAAGTGTATTAAATTGAGTCTACATTTTAAATAGTGACTCTATACATGCCTACTCAGAACTAAGCTCCCTGTTTTTAATAACATTTACTCCCAGGTATGCATGTTTAGTGTTGCAGTCTTTAAAATGCAGTGTTTATTTGAAGCAGGAACTCATACAGCAATGACATGTTTATAAATATGGAAAGAATTCACTGTACCATTTGTTTCTTTGTGTTGTAAAAAAAAAAAACCACAGCAGCAGCAGAATTGTCATAACCAAACTATTTGCACATCAGGTTTTTAATATTCTACAATTGCACATTATCTCAGGGAAGCTGGAAAGTTGGAAGGCCCTTGAGTATATAATATTTTGGAAGAATTAAATAATATTACCTCTGTACACTTTGAGTCTACAATCCTTGTGTTATTGATTTTATCCTCACAATGAGCTTCTACAGATGTTGATGGCTTAGACAGAAAACCTTCATAAGCCTGAGGACCATTCATTTCTTGGCAACCTTTCAAGAGCCCCATGTTATTGGTGGATACTGAGGGATGTACAGTGGTACTTCGGGTTACAGATGGACGCTTCAGGTTACAGACTCCGCTAACCCAGAAATAGTACCTCGGGTTAAGAACTTTGCTTCAGGATGAGAACAGAAATTGTGCCACAGCGGCGCAGCAAGCCCCATTAGCTAAAGTGGTACCTCAGGTTAAGAACAGTTTCAGGTTAAGAACAGACCTCCAGAACGAATTAAGTTCTTAATCCGAGGTACCACTGTAACTGTGCGCAAAGCAATACATGTGAATTTTGCATCTGTACAAAAGGATACTTTATTCACACTTTTCCCATTAGTACTCAGGCATCTTTGCTGCCTGAGGTGTGTGTGTGTGAGGATGTGGCACTGCAACATTTGTATCATCATGCACTGTGTGGTGGGTGAACCAGTCAAGACTTCTTAAACACCAGCCAGCTTCTCCTCCTCCTCTCTTCTTTCCAGCGGCACCCAACCCTCCCTTGCACATAGTGTGATTCATTGCTCACTTTGGGGCTTAGTAGGAATTTTTGGCATACCCACTGATTGGCACTGGTGGGTCGGGTTTTTTCACCTACTGTGTAGCACATATACGGTACAATTAGTTTAAGTGTTTCTCAAATAGGTTGATTTTGTTGAATGGTTTCTTTAAATGTAAAGGTTCATCATTGTTACACTCAATGTGTATGTCTTTAAGGGGCCAGAGCAAAGGCCAGAGCAAGATAACGAGACCCAGCTTTACAGCTGTGAAACATAGCAGGTGCTGCTGAGTTGTATTTGATTAAGGTGTGTCAGCATTTGGGTGTAGTATATAAGGAGCAGCACCTAGCTCTCCCATTACCCTGGGGGATGGGTTGGTGGTTGGGTCTGGTTTGTTGTTGATGTATTTAGTGTAATGGAGTTTTTGTTTTTCTTATTAAAACCTTCTTTAAGTTATTTTCGAGTCCCTTTTTAATGCATGGTCTCCCCAGCAAGCTCTCTGCAGCGCTACCATACTGCAAATAGCCAACATCTTTGATCACTTTGGTGAGAACACTCAAGAAGGGGAAAAGTTAAGTTCAGCAAGGTCACCCCTTTTAGGTACCACTCACAGTTGGGGGACCCAGAGGAAAGTTAGTGACCACATAGAATCTTAGAATCATAGAGTTGGAAGAGACCACAAGGGCCATCGAGTCCAACCCCCTGCCAAGCAGGAAACTTTTGAGATTATCCTGTGTAACCCATTCCAGAGTTATGGGGCTCTGGAGGCAGTGCTGAAGGCAGTCTCCTTGCCCTCAGGGTATGGCTGAAGAGGGTCAGTGGTATCACTGTACAGTGGTACCTCAGGTTACATACATTTCAGGTTACATATGCTTCAGGTTACACACTCCATCCACTAAGCCAGAAATAGTGAATCAGGTTAAGAACTTTGCTTCAGGATAAGAACAGAAATCGGACTCCGGCGGCACGGCGGCAGCAGGAGGCCACATTAGCTAAAGTGGTGCTTCAGGTTAAGAACAGTTTCAGGTTAAGTACGGACCTCTGGAACGAATTAAGTACTTAACCCGAGGTACCACTGTAGTGTCATTTCCCGTTGGCAGAATTTGTTGGCCTATTGGCTGCAGGCTTTGCCTGATATGTTTATCGTTAATTCCCCCATGAATAGTTTTCCCTCTACAAGTGTTGGCATTTCAAATAATAAAGTGGCCCATAATTCAACCTTGGGTCCAATTCTTTATTTTGTCTATCAAGTCAGAAGTGCTTACTATCTGAAATGATGACCTTGCCTATTCTTTTCTCTCTGGACTACTCTTGGGAGTGTGAATAAGAAAAACCCATCAAGAAGCATTGAGCCCTGAATTCATGCTAATTTTACAGAGTTCATTTAACAAATCAGGTTTCGATATCATTCAGCTCAAAAAAGTTTGATCTTGGCTTCACAATTAAAACATTCGAGAATTTTAATTATGTAGAAAGATTACAGTTGTTTTTTTCCTCATTAAACACCAGCAGGAATGTGCAATAGGTCAAGAATAATCAACAAAAATGGTGTTATTCTTCAGTAAATGAATAGTTTTTGAAGAATTTCTAAGTTCTTGATTAAAATACTTCTAGAAACCATTTTTTTACTTGATCACAAAGGGGGAACAGTCTCAAAAGTACTTCATCTTTATCATTTCTGCAACAAAGTAATTGCCAATTAAAGGTAACAATATAATCAGTAGATTAGGCTAACAGACTTTAGGGGCATAATAATGGGGGGGGGGAATGGAATTGTTGTGTTATGACATTATTTTGCATAATTTACACAGTTAAATATCAAGCATTCTTCTTAATATAAAATGAAGTTTTTAAAAGTAGAAGCCCACAGTAGATATCTTATCATCCTCCCTCAAGCATAACACATGCTGATAACACTAAAGAGGACTCTTTGGGGATAGATGTAGCCTTAAATTCAATTTCATACATTCAGGTTGTAATTCTATATACATTTGCCTGGGAGTAAGTCCCACTGAATTGAATAGGACTGACGTTAGAGTACTTGTGTGTACCAGTATTTGCTCATATACAATGTATTAAGACTGTAATCTTAAACACATTTATTAAAGTGAAAGTCTGCTTGAACTCAATGGTACTCTCTTCTGAGCAAACATGTTTAAGATCATGCTGAATATTTTAGTTTGTTTGTGTGTTTCCCTACCTTGCTGTGTTACAGCACAGATTGGCTCCCACCAGCAGCAGCCCCCACAAAGACTTTCACATGTGCAAGGCTTCCCACCTCTCTTTCCCCCCCCCCCCAAATAGGCTCCGAGGGTGTCAGCAGAATCTCCAGAACAGCATGAAAGGGAGGAGATGGATGGATCGCTCTGTATAACAAGACAAAAAGTTTGCACATTCAAAACAGTGCAAGGTTGAATACCTTCCAGAGAAACTCCAGCTGGTCTACAAGTGGGAAACCCAGGCTGAAATCTCCACTTGGACATAAAACCATGTGCCATCCACTATCATTATGAAGCCTATTTCATGGGTTTAATGAGAATGAAATGTGCTAGCTCCAAACATGCCATACTGAACTCCTTAAAGAAGAACGGGGTGCAAATGTTATATATAGAACATTGTATCCTGTATTGAAAGGATTGGTGGCATTTTATATAAACCAAATTAGATCTACCAGAAAACAGCATATTTGCCTTCCTTTGGATTTCTTCTGGATTAAAAAGAGGCAAGGTCATAATTATACAGACTTCTATCTAATGTGGACTAAGTAGACAACCCAGATAAGTGTTGTTGTCTTTTTACCTCTCTTCCACTTTTGTTTTCTTTGTCAGCACTAACTTAATATCCATTATTTATTAAATGTAATATCAGACACACTTTTCAAAGGTGCACAGGCCAAAAAAGAAAACAAGGCAGAGTGAGCCCAAAAAAATGCCTATGGTAGCTAAGTCAGCAGATTCAGTACTCTGAGCCATTTGCAAAGATGCAGGTGCACAAATCACTCTTGCCTCAGAAGAAGCACAGCATGCAGTTGGCTCAGGAAGAAGTAAAGGTGATTTCCCTCCCCCTTTCAGGGCGAATACATTTTCTATTTAATTTGAACCACTTCTCATCACACAAATCTGAAAGATAATTTCAACTAATTTTTCCGAGACCCTAGCAAGCAGAAAGGAGGTCTTTCATTGTGTTTAGCATATCAGAGAGATAACAATCTCAAGAGTGTAGCATTCTTGCAGCTTATCTCATGTGAAATTAGTGTACTACAACTGGATCCCTCTCACCTGTCAATTGCTAATCAGATCTAGAAGTAGCATTTAGCAGAACTTCTTTCTGGTTGTTGTTTTTTAATTGTTTAAAGTCATTTGTCTTGTCTGGATCAGGTGCACAGTCTGCTGTTTGGACCAAATGTTTTGCACAGGTGGCTGCAATGGACAAGACATGAATGTTATGTAACACTATGACTTTTATATAATCAAATACATCCTGAAAAAGGTTTAAAAAATGCCATATAAATGGATTTGGGAACAATTGGGGGGAGGTATTAACAGTATGCTGCCCAGAACCCCCATCCCATTATAGAACTAATACATTATTAGTTGATAAGGAACATTAATTTCAGCTAAAGAGCAAATGTAATGACTAGAGATTACTTTATGAGGACGTCATATTTGAAATATCAGAAGTAACTTCCCTAGTTTAAAAAAAACATGCAGGAGAAATAGACAGTAAGTTAAAAAAAATAATAGCGAGAGCAGTCAGTGATTGAAACTTTGGGAAATCATGCAGTTCCGAGTTTGCCCTTTTTTATTCAACACATTGACAAGGATGCTATTGGATTTCTCATTAGTGCTGAGAGATACTTTAAAAGCAGACTCGCTAACACTAAGCAGATTTGCATGCATGTGGACTGAGGCTGTTATTGGAGTCAGGACCTCCAATAAGGAGTGTTGCCACTTTTTTACATGCTCAACTCATGAAAATTAATCAGATGAAGACTTTCACCAACTCCTGTTTACAGAAAACAACTGCCCTGCTTGATGTCAAAGGTACAAGCAAGTAGATTCAGTAAGCTCTTTTGGGTTTTGTGGGTTTCAGAGCTGAATTCACTTCACCTTGTAGTCTAGTATTTATATATATGCTTCCAATTATGTGTGAAGGGCACATGTGTTGAATGAGATAGTATTTAATTTTAAAACTCTGAAGCCAAGAAAGGATTAGGTTCTACAATTTCTTTAAGAAGTGAATCTAAGGATGTAGGAAGCTGATTTCTACCGAATCAGATCATTGATACATCTAGCACAGTGTTATGTACACTGACCAGTAGCAGTTCTCCTGGGTTTCAGGTAGGGAATCTCCCTCATCCCTATGTGGAGGCACCTGGGATTGAACCTGCTACCTTCTGCATGCAAAACAGATGCCCTGCCACCAAATTTATACATGCCACTCAGACCTAAGGGGGAAAGAGCTTTTGTATTTAATCACAAATGACAATCTGATAATCCAATTGTATTTCAACTAAAACAAGTTGAGGAATACATCCATTTGACTACATACAGTACCTTTTACAAAAAGAAGTAACATACTTGCAAATTGGGGTGCTATTGTTATTGTTTATTTCTTAAATTTATATACCACCCTACACTCACAGGTCTCAGGGTGGTTCACAAGATAAAATTCCAATATAGAAACACAAAACACATAATCAAAATATAAACAGAATAGCCAAATAACCCCCCAACACACAAAAACAGTTTAAAACTTTTTTAAACAACAACAACAACAATTTATTATTTATACCCCACCCATCTGGCTGGGTTTCCCTAGCCACTCTGGGCGGCTTCCACAGAGACCAAAAATACACTAAAATCTAGCTTAATTGTGTACACCACATATTAATTGGAAAAACACTGTGTTTTTAAAGATGTGCACATATGACAGGGAGCCCAGATCATCTGATTCCCTGGCACATAGGTGCAACTTTAAAAAAAAATATGCATGTGCCTATTTACATGTTTTAAATCTAATGAATCCAGCAGCCATTAGACAAATACTGGCTGGGTCTTCCATTCATTAGCATACCTTATTTCTTCGGGATGATGGGAAATCTGTGACCCTTCTGACAGAGGTACTTCACATGTTTTCTCTCCCAACTCTTTACCCCCTGCTGGGTAATCCTTCCTCTGATGCTCCCTCCCCTGTGATTCCAATGATGATTCCCCCCACCCCACCCCAATGCTTATTAGCAGCATGGAAGGGTGGACATTTCCATCAGAATTGGAGGGGAGGGAGAGAAGGTTAAAAACTTTCCTCCCCCTGTGCTGTTCAACTGCTCAGGGAACAACACCTGAAAGTGGTGAAAAGGAGAGTGAACTACATAAGGATTTTAATCCTTATCAAGTGTCTCCACAATGCATGGCTGATCTGAAGGCAGCCCTGTTCAGGGAAGTTTTTAGCGTGTGTTATATTGTGCTTTTAATATTTTTTTTTGTTGGGAGCTGCCCAGAGTGGCTGGGACAATCCAGACAGATGGACGGCATATAAATAAACAAATATCATCATCATAATCATCGATGGCATGGTATGTTGTGGGCTGCGTTAAATTAGGCAGTGGGCCAGAATCAGCATGGGGAGTGTAATTTGCACTCTTCTGGACAAGAGATGCGGGTGGGGAGGCATGTTTCTTGGAGACTATGCATACTGACCGGCGAATGTGCACATTGCCCAGAGAATCCACAAAACGGGAGTTGACGTTTGCCCATTCTACAGAGCCTGTGGGGAAGTTACGCATAGTGACAGGGAAATGTGCACACTTTCCTTTTCAGGGAAGGATTATGTACAGAACCTGGTGGATGTACATACAGTGGTACCTCGGGTTAAGAACTTAATTCGTTCTGGAGGTCCGTTCTTAACCTGAAACTGTTCTTAACCTGAAGCACCACTTTAGCTAATGGAGCCTCCCGCTGCTGCCGCGCTGCTGCTGCGCGATTTCTGTTCTCATCCTAAAGCAAAGTCCTTAACTCGAGGTACTATTTCTGGGTTAGTGGAGTCTGTAACCTGAAGCGTCTGTAACCCGAGGTACCACTGTAATGGCCGTTTGCTTTGCACCCCAACGACTCAACTTATCCCTCCACATCTCCCCCCCCCCCAAAAAAAAGACACAGACTTCTTGCAAGGTCCTTAAGTCTTGTGCATTTTCTCCAGGTAAAATTTCCCCGGACATTAACAGGGTGGAGAAGAGCCTTTAAGTGGGGGGAAGCGGGTGGAGAAGCCGCCTCCCCTTTGCTCCGAGAAGGCTGCCAAGGCGAGAGGGCCGCAGCGTGAGGCGGCGAAGCTGAAGCCCGAGAAGAGTTGGGAGGCGAGGCGCACGCTTGAGCAGCAGTCAACAGCTATGATATCGACACGCTCAGCTGCATCTTGTTAAAAGCTTCCTGCGGGTTGGCAGAACGAAATCTTTATTTAAAACACACAAAGTATCGTCAGGGGAGAAAGAAGCGGAAGGGGGAAGACGGCGAGGGGGCGGGTTAGGTTGGAAAGGGGGAATCGACGCGCTCTCTCGGTGAACCCAGCAAGCGAGGGAAGCGAGCGAGGGCAACCGGCAGGAGGAGCACGCGCCGTCGCCGGGTCGGGCGCGCCCGAGGCGGGAAGCACCGGCAGGGCGGGTCCTGTTCTGCGCTGCCCTCTCGTCCCACGCGCTCTCCTTCTCTTGTAAATGCAGCTCCTTGAGGGAGAGCGAGGGCCTTCCTCATATTAATAGCCTGGGAATCATCTGTGCTTACACCTGGAAGAGATCGTGAGGGGGGAGGCGGGAAACCAGGCAGCTCCTCTGAAACCACCCATTCCCAGCCTTCTTAAAAGTGGTGACTAGGGTCATTAGCACCGTGAAGGTGTATTATTTTCATGCCTTATTAACTGCTTCATCGTCCGGGGGGGGGGGGCAAGAGGAGATAAACCCGCCAAGGAGGGAGGGAACGGCGGCGGGTTTTAGGACAGCAGGGAGCTGGCCGTTGTATCCGAGCGTAACGGGATAGCGGAGAGAAGGTCCGTCCGCCTCTGGGCCCCGTTTCCCCTCGCCGAGCGGAGCGCGCGCGCGCCTCGAAGTGCGCCGGCGGGGGAATAGGCGCGAGGCAGAAAGTTCATGGAGATGTATGCTCTCTCTCAGCTTGTCTTTTCTCAGGAGAGGGGGGGACACAATCTCCCCCCCCCAGCAGCCAAATTGCGGGTCTTATATGAGGCCCTCATAATGAGGGGGTCACAAAAGGGAGAGGTGGAGTTGCTTCTTGTCAGGACTGAGAGGAGCGCGGAATAAAGTGGCGCCTGAGGTGACAAGCGTGAGAAAAGGAGGGTCACTTTCCAGAGAGACCGCCTTTGTGTTACACGTGTGTCCCCCCCCCCCCTCACAAAGCATTCCGACACCTTCAACCTGCCGCCACCCCTCTTCTCCCCCCCTCCTCCACCTCTTTCTTGATGGTAAAGCGCCAACAACCGTCTCGAGACGATAGCTTTTTTCCGCTCCCTGGGCGGTCTTTCCTTCCGCACCTCAGAGCGCCCCCCTCTTCCTTTCCCCTGCGGCTTTTGGCCGAGTATAGGCAGGCACCGGCGAGCGCGAGAGAAAGCAAGCAAGAAAGCGCCTCGCCTCGAGCCACTGCCAGCCATCAAGTGGCTCGTTAAGGAAATGCAGGTGAGTGTGAGGAGAGCGGCTTCAGCTGCTGCTGCTGCTGCTGGTAGCGGCGGCGGCGGTGGGGATGCGCCCTAGCGAGGGAAAGAGAGAGGAGCTCGTCTTTGCGCGTGCAAGGAAGGGGACGCTTTTTGTGTGTGCGTTGCTGCCGCCGCCGCCGCCGCCTCCTTTCCCTCTCGCCGGCGGGAGGAGCGCGCCGGTTGCCTCTCTCTCCCCGCGCCCTGCGTGGGTTTCTTCGGAGGGCTGCTCTTCCACAGCACCGGCGTCGACTCCCCGCTATCCGTTTGCTCCGCTTCTGCCAAGGAGCTCCTGACTTCCCAGCCTCCGCGCGCGCTCGCGCGCACACACACACAAACACACACTCCTCCTCTCGCCGTCCCTCGCCTTTTATTTATTTATTTGGCCCCCTTCTTTCTTTCTTTTTAAAAAAGAGAAATCTTTCTCCTCGCCACCACACTCCTCCTCTTCTCTGGCAGCCTCAGCGCGAGGGGAGAGTTGCAGGTACCGTCGTCTTCTTCTTCGCGCCCTGGCAGAGCGGCGAATTGGGCACGGCGCGCGCGAGACCCTCTCCTGAGTTATTTATTGAGGGGTGGGAGAACGGCACCCGCTTCGCAATTGCGAGGAGAGAGGGAGGGGGGAAGGAGAGCACTTGAAGCGCCCGCCCGCCCCTCCTCCCTCTCGCGCTCTTCTCCCCCTCCCTCCCCCGCACCCAGCCCTCCTCGCACCCGCAATCTTCTCTCGGCACCAAAACAAACCTGCTGGGCGTGTGACATGTGGTTGTCTTTGCAGTTCATTCGTGGCCTTTGTGGAATAGGAGCACTGCTCGTAAGGTGACCGGCAGGAGCGGAAAGGAAAGACTCCTTAAGATTTTCCGGAGAGGTCCGAGCTGGCTGCATTTAGTAAGTCGCTTTTCTTTCCTCCTACACTCTTTCTTTTGTGTTTTGTCTCTTTCATCCCGTCTGCCCCGTAAGCAGATGCGATGCTGTACATATACAACATCGCGAGTCATGTAACTTAGGGGCGGCGGCGGCGACCATTGGTAGTGTGCATGGGGTGAGGGGTGGGGGGGGAAGAGTGCATTGAGCTTTTTTTATTCCTCCTTTTTCTATATCGTGAAGCTCAAATGCCAGAAGAGTTGCAGGAGCAATGCTGTTGCTTTTGCTGGAGATGTTACGTCCCGAGTTAGGACATATAGGAACATTCATCTGAACCAGCCCCCCGCCCCCCGTTTTCCAACAAAGAGATGCTCTTCCGTAGACACCTAGAGGATTTTAAATGGAAAGGTAGCACTAGGTGTCAGTTAAGTCTTCAAGTACCAATACATGGTAGCAATATAGTCTTGTGGTTTACTTGCTTGGATACAGTTTGCCCCATTCTTGGCTACCCTTGCCTTTTGAGACAGATTTGTAAATGTTAAGCATTGCCTACATCAAAACAGTGTTTTGATTTGAAAGTGGCACAGGCAGGACACAACTTAGGCTCCAGATGCGGTGTTATTTTGTGCTGAGAATCTGTGTGTCCTGTGGGAGAATGAATTTGGACAAGGCCATGGAGGCTGTGTGATTGAGGTTAGTTAATGACAAGGAAGTAAGAGCTTTGCCTGACACAAGGGGTACCATCTTGGAGCCTAAGAAACATCTCTGCATTAAAAAAAAAAAGTTTTAAGAGCCTTCTTCCACTTGGGTCAGACAGACGGATTGTAGCTGGTTTGGTTTGGGTTTTGTTGACCACCTGAAGGGGATCTGAGGATTAACTGATTGCAACTGGACAAAATAACGAGCAGTGAACATAGCCAATCCCAAAAAAGTGTGTGTACACACAAACACATATACAGAGAGAGAGAGAGAGAGAGAGAGAGAGAGAGAGAGAGACTGTTTTCAAATATTTAATAAAACCTTTGTCAGTGGAAATAGAGTTGAGTCAGTTCTGAATGTACTAGGTTGAATCAATAACATCTCAGCATTGTTTGTTATTGCCAAATGGATTTTGATTAGAATAATTTTGTGCTCCTAGGCAAAAAAATGGTACATGCTGCGGATCGTAATATCTACAGTCATGAATTAAACTCTCTTTTTTTCTAAAATAGAAACTACCTGTCTGATGAAAGATGATGTGGCAGCAAAAATTATTTAATGAGTAATGCTTTCATTGTTTTAATATTCCCAAGGTATTGAGGATTCACTATTTTCAGAGTTCCAATACCCTAGACAAACTATATTGAACATGCCTTGCTCCCAAGTTCAAGTGTGACCATTAATGGTTGATTTTGAAAGTTTCCTCCTTATACTACTGCCAATGGCTGTACTGAAACATGAAAGTTTTATTTCTTGCAAAACTGGTTTTCTCACTAGCACTTCTAATCATATTTGTAATATGCACTGTGCTAAGGCCAATTAGGCAAAACTGGCTTAAGATATTAATACTAGCACAAAGTATTGCTTGGCATGTACAGTTAAGTCAGAATTGCTTACAGTTACCATAAGCATAATGATGGGAGTACAAGGAGAGCATAGATTGCTAGTTCTAGGAAGAATGAATTAATGTTGGCTTCATGGTAGCTGGATTAGAATAGTTTTAAACAGCAGCATTTGTGGCCATTTAAAGGTTATTTAATGGTCTTAGAAACATGAAACAACTGAATGTAAGAGAGCTTTTCTTGCAAAAAATAAGTGTCTTGTCAGGAATTGAGACTACACAAGATGGTCAGGTTCGGTTGGCTTATTAATAAAAGTGGTTCGCAACACATTAATGTATTCAGCGAAGCCAAGGGATTTGTTTGCTAATTTTGCAGAATATTGTTTAGCACAGCAGTGCTGACTATTGTTGTTTGAGACTAAGATGCACTATCATTTTTTTGAAGTATTTCCTGGAAACTTTTTCTTCTTTTTTTGGCATGTTCTTTGAATGAGCACACATAGGATGGGAATGCTGAACCCTGTCTTTGAAAATTATATTTATATCACTGGAATGGCTTGATATAATTTCCCTGAAATGTATACTTGTGCATATTGTGATTAATATCATGCAATTACGTTTTGATAGTATAAAATACAGGTGAACAAGAAACTGTTGTGGGCCAGTGCATTAAGGCACAGAGGAATTATGGGGGTAAAACCTTCTTCCTCTTTTGTGCTGTAAAGGTACTTGCATTTTTGAAGAGGATAGAATAAAGTTGCTGGTGTCAGCAGTAATGCATTTCATTATGCAATTGTTCTTGTTATTCAGATCAGATAATGGCCTGATGAAATACATAAGCAGTCTACAGGGAATGAATGATTAATTTCTCTAACGTGTGCTTACTATAGGACTTCTAATAAAGTACTGTCTACCAGTTCTTGCTTACAGTTGCAGTTAGTGGAGAAAAATAGTATTCTATACTTACTGTTGTTGTGTTAGTAGCACTCATTTATTCTGTTAAATAAAAGAGGATCCTGAATTCAATAAGTTTGGCCTAATTCGTAAGAATAATAAGGTACAGCGATGACCCACCAATTCATTTTGTGTAACCTGTGGGTGTTCTGAATAAGCAAAAAGCAAGCAAGCATAATGCTCATGTAAAAATGGCATATGAAACATGTTGTTAAACACAGAATGTCTAGATATTTCTTATAACTAGGTGTACCTTTTAATAACTTTCTTCCCAAGTTAAAAACAAGCAAACATCCTAACATAACTACTAATGACCAGTTTCAGGGGATACTCTTGAAAATTATTGAAAGTATTCAGTAAGTTAGATTCTTATTATTTGTCGTCCACGGGCATTGCATTTTAAAAAGTTTTATGTTTAGTATGTGTCATGAAAATCTACTAATCTGTTTAGGATAAGCCGTGAGGATTCTTTCTTTCTTTCTTTCTTTCTTTCTTTCTTTCTTTCTTTCTTTCTTTCTTTTTTAGCAAAAGAATTTAATTTGTCAAATCAACTCCATGAAAACGTAGCATAAACAGAGATGTTAAGAGTATCAGCTGTTGGAGCCGGTTAACAATGTAAGGTTTCACTGAGTTCATTCCAGCAATCTTCTGCACCCCCACCCCACTCCAATAGTTATTGTTGGAATGACAAATTTTGTAAAGTACTTAAGCTGATCATTTTTACCTCCAAGAACTAGTAGATAATTCATATACCTTAGAGGTCTTTCAATCCATTTTACATTTGTCTCCCTCCCAACAAACAGATGCTTCTTGCTTTTTTAAAAAAGTAAAGCATAAAATGCATTTTTATTTTTGAAAGTTTTCCTGGTTTTCTTTCATCAGCATGAGGTTTTCTGGTAGGATCTTTGTTGAAGTTGATGAAGAACTGTTTGTTTTAGGCAAAATTAAACTGAAGGAATAATTGCATCATTTGGCAAGGCTCTAAACCTTTCTGGGTTTGTAATGTAAATTTCAGGGTGTTTTTCTATGTAAAGTGAGCACACCCAAAAAATAAAAGAAAAGAAAGTCTTGATCATAATGGGTATCTCAGTAGTAAAGTTTTGGATTAGCACAATATAATAATTATTTTTGAAATTCTAAGAACAGAACTTGTGCAGCTTAATCTTATACAGTAGATCTACTAAAAGATCATTGTCAGTTCAATGGGACTGATTCTCAAGTAAGCATGCATAGGATTGCAGCCTTGGTATATGAAGTACTTTATATGAGTTTTGTAGTAATAGCGGCTTTGATACCATAACAGTATATGTATTATGTAGTGTATTTGTATATTGTGACCTGAGACAACACTATAAAGTGCAATGCTAGTATTTTTAGATACATTACCAAGTAATATGTTTTAACCTGCAAACTACTATGTTGTAGATGAAACTGGTTTATACTAAGATGTATGAATTGAAGTTCAGCTGAGCATTTGGCCCTAGTTAAGTTAAGCAATCGGCCTATTAAAAATTTAAAGAACCACTTCTATTAATGCTATCATTTATCAAATTGCAGTGAATTTTTCAGTTGTCGGCCACTGTTAACTAGAAGTGCAATTCCACAAATTGCAGCTGCTATTAAATAAGTTTGATGACTTGTGGCAAGTATTCGTGATAAAAGCTGCAAATAATTCAGTTTTATCAAAATAAATGATACAAAAATTCAAAGCACAGTATGAACAATGCTCAAAATTGATAACTAATTTGTTGTAAAGAAGCTGTGTAGAATGCCTGCTAGCAATGAGCAGTGTGACATCCTATTCATGATTAATAGATATGTTTTATGGGCCCCATCCCTTAATCTCTAGGACTGTAAGTGACAATAAGATTAGTTTCTATATATTAGGAGTCGTGGATCAAGTGTTCACAGAGCATAATTTTTATGTAGGTGGCAATTTGGACAACTTTGGACTGGGGAGCTATGTACTGTAATCTTCATATGGGTTTGGTATGTAGAGATGATATATGTGAGCAAATCTAAATTGCATAGGTAAAATGATTCTAATGACACTTCATCAACTGAAATATCTACCATGACAGTGATATGACCTCTTTATTAATTCAATTACTTTGTAGAGCAATAATATATTGAAAAGTTTTACAGTAAAGAATGCAGTCACATGGAACACGTTGTACTTCAAACATTCTTAACTAGACGCGTAATACTTGGATTTTAAATGGAGCTGATGGCATCAGAATGTAAAATGCAATTCAGGATTTGGAGCCATTCCCCAAGTATCAGATTGAAAATGACTTGAAAAATGACTTGCTGTATACTGAAACTCTGTAACTTAAGGCATGCAAACACTATGTAACATGCTTTAGGTAAGACACAGAGTTGCAAAATTGGCCTTTGTTTTTTTCCTTCCAGGTTGCTCTTTCCCTTGTGTGAAACATGAATGAGAGCAGGATATTTATTGTGCAAACTGGAATTCAAGACTTAAGGCAGAATAAGGCTGAAATACATATACATACCTATTTGGTATGAAATCTTCTTGGGCACAGCGGGGCTTCAATCCAAGTAAATATGTATAGATAGCCATAGGTTTGGTTTAAAAACTAATGACCAGAGTTTTGAATAAGATATAATTAAACAAAGGGTGGGGGGCTTTTAGCTTGTTGTGCCCAAGTTTTTACTAAGCCCTGGAAAGAAACATGAGAAGCAATTGATCATGCCTGCTTTGAGAGAGCACCTAAGCACCTGTGCTTATGCCAGATACCTTGACTGCTGTACTGATAGATGTCCTCCAGTTTCTCAGTTGTGTTCCTTCTCTGAGAAAGAGGCTTCCACCCACCAGCACCTCTTCTCAGGCCAGTTGAGTATTTCTTTAGAACATGTGGAGACCTGAGCTTACAGTATTGTTGTGAGATGGCTAAGGGTATTGGTAATGATAATAATGATAATAATGATACTAATGATACTAGTGGTACTAATGATAATGATAATAATAATAACAACAACAACAATTATTATTATTATTATTATTATTATTATTATTATTATTATTATTATTATTTTATTTATACCCCGCCCAGCTGGCTGGGTTTCCCCAGCCATTCTGGGTGGCCTCCAACAGAACATTAAAATACAATAACCTAATAAACATTAAAAGCTTCCATAAACAGGGCTGCCTTCAGATGTCTTTTCCTTTTTTTTTTTTACATGTCCTTTTCTTTTTTTTCCATTATTTTAAATTAATTAAACCATATGCAACAGAAAAAACAAAAAACAAACAAACAACAAACATTTAAAGAATGGTCTCTGAGAACAGCAACAAAATTTTGTCAAAGTATGTATTGCTAAGACCACCACCATTTTAACAAACACCAAATAATGGATAGGGTACCATCCTTTGCCTGGATCATTGGCCATAAAGAGAAATATATTTTGTATCAGTGGCAGTTATGGCCTACAGGAGTTTATATATTACTAACACCAGTCAATGTTTATCCAGCACTCTGCAACCTCCTTGGTGGTGCACTTTCCTGATCTCAGAAAGCTCCATGGAAGGAACTATCTCATGACACCTTCCTCTGGGCTTTGATTAAACATGGACCTCCAGGAAAGCTGTAGAGTTCAGACCACTGGTGAGATTATTTGTAGAATGAAAGAGTGTGGACACTCATAATCACCCCCTTGACCATCTCAAAATTAAGGTAAATACATATAAAATATTGAAACCCACCCATAGGAATTTCGCTTAACATATGCTCTCTCCTTTGATAATCTCCAAATACAATTTTCTCATGTGGAGAATGATTTTTCTTTCTTTTTTTAATGCAGGATGTCAGAGCCATATTTCCCTCAAATATTGTGCTTGATGTTTCCTTTTCTGCACAACCCACTATCAAATACTGTATTTTCATGGAAAATAACATGTTGCATTAAGTGTCCTCTCCAACAGAGAATACACCTTGCCAATGCTGGAGTCCAGATGATAGGCTTGTTAATATATGGGCATTCACTGATTGCATTAACGACAACTTAAAGCCAGTGTAGGATAACAGCTATTTCAAACTTGGTGAACAGAATAAATATTGGTGATCCTGAGGGGGTCACATAATCTAGGTGAAGCACTGCAGGACTGCTGAAAGTGAAGATACACAAGGGAACTTTATTTTGCCTAGGCAAGATTTATCTCCCTTCTGGTGTTTCTCCCCCCCCCCCCCACCAACTCCAAATGCTCAGCTGGACAAGCCTCTTTTAATAAGTGTTTCTGTGACTCATAGCTATTTGTCAAACTCCTTCTAACTAATGTTGGTAGTCTTATTCAGCACTTCATATGCTTTGTCCAAGGAACTTAAGACATTATCCTTGAAATGCACTTATGGTTAAAATGTGTTGGTGACTTCAGCTACAAGAGATGGAAACAGGGTAGTTAACTCCGGTTTCATATAAAAATCAGGGTGGGATTGTTCACACTGGATACAGGACATGATGCAACATAGAATTGGAAGTTACAGTTCTTTAGGATTGTATGTTTTTATTTTAAGTTTAATAATTACAATTCTGCCTGTCTTTGGCAAAAAAGAGCCCAATATAGCTATAACAATATCAATATGCTATATTAGTACAATCAATTCCTGGTTAAGAGGACAGGCACACACATTTTCTGCATATAATTTTATTTTATTTTATTTTGAAATAAAAATGCAGGAAACAGAACACACGCACACAACTATAACAATACAATTAAAGGAATAAATAAACTAATTAATTCTAATTTTAATAGTGCTCTGATGGTGTTTCCTGCTTGGCAGGGGGTTGGACTCGATGGCCCTTGTGGTCTCTTCCAACTCTATGATTCTATGATTCTATAATATAATTAGAATCACTTATGAGACAAGTGAATCAATGACTATATATATATATATATATATGTGTGTGTGTGTGTGTGTGTGTGTGTATATATATATATATATATATATATGCAGGTTTTGGTGTCCTCGGGTGTCTTCCCGTGTAAAAGTTGGGGTGTCTAGGCGACACTGTATGCATCATTGTCAGAAGAAAATATAGCTAACTGCATTCCACTGGAATTTTATCAGAAATGTGAAGTGCTTCTGCACATGAATTAAATGGGAACCATGGTGCCATAAACCACACACACAAACACAGACATGAGGATTCCTGACTTGCTTTACTACATTCTAAGTAAATATTATGTAATGATTGTCTTCCAAACATAATGAATTTATTGCTGTTTAGATGGTTGATTTGGAGACTTCCAACTGCATGCTTTACACATCTTTGTTCCTGTATAGCACTGTTTAAAAGGTCTTTGTGTTAGGAATCTAGGGTTATTAGGTTCAAAATTATGAATAAACATATCTTTTGGGATTACTGAGATCTAATGTGGATAAATTCCTAGCAATTATCAGAAACCAAGTTCCCATCGAAGGTGAAAGTATGAACTAATCTGTTTGCACTTTACAACAATACTGGAGATAGTTGGGGGTGTATTATAGGAAGTCTTGCCTACTGAGAACTTTCAGTTGTATCTAGCTTTGGGTTGTATAGCAGGCATGGTGTAAATACACTCCATCTGGTGGTTTGAGTAACAAATATTACATCTTTGTCATCTGTTTCTATGGTAAAAATAATTACAATTCTTTTCTGGTATGGGCAGGGGGAATTGCTCTGAATATTTTGGGGAGGGAGTTGCCACTTTCCTTACTGAGTCTCACTAGGAAGTGCAGCTAGTGGGAAGCTGTGGAAGAGCCTCATGTCACTTCCCAGAATGCCTTGCAAGTGATGGGAAATGATGTACCGTAGTATCACTGGCAAGTCATTCAAGGGAGTGTAGGGGGTGGCAAGCTGTGAACACAGTATTGCACCCACCAGGAATAGTGTGCAGTTTTCTATATTATGTTAAAAAAGCAAGTAAAATCGGAAAGCCTTTGCTTACCTTGACCAAGGTTAAATGGCAGCCCCCTCCAGAACCCCCTGCCCCATAGTTTTTCATGGTTGTCATATCACCCATGGTTGTCATGGTTGTCATATCACCCAACAAATTGTTAAAATAATTTTTTAGCACAGATCTACTTTAACTACAAGTGATAATAGTGTATACTGTAGCAAATACTGTCTTACCATTCATTAAAAAATCTATGCTGTTGGGTTGTCAGTGAAAGGAAGAACTTCTCATGTCATTATCCAAATTAGCTATGCTAGAGCTTCACTTTTTAATGATTGTATATTTTGGTAATAAACTTTTCACACCATTATGACATGGCTTTTCATGGCAAACCTATTTCCTTACTGAATCTCTTTTGAAAAAAATAAACTCATTTGCATTTATTCATTTCAAATTTATTTCCATAGAGTTCAAATAATTCTACTTCAATAGTTTCAAGAATTTTCATTGGAGGGCAGTGACAGTTAATTTATTTAGGGATTAATAGTTCTTATTTAAGAGAAAGGTGTATACCAAAGTTTGATGCTCTCAAAGTGTGGACTTACTTTTTTTTAGGTTGTCTAATAGAACCAAACATAGCTGCAGAAAGATTCCCTAGGTATCATAGTTGCCCTACTCATTGATTATCTACTCAGAGAATGATATCCAACAAGTATTGATTAACTGCTGGGAGGGAAGCCTGATAATACATAAGCAGAGCCCAATTAGATCAGATGAAAGTTCAAGCTAGTCCAGCATTTTGTTCTCACAATGGTCCACCAGATACCTATGGGTAACCCACAAGAAGAACATGTGTGCAATGGCACTCGACTGCCTGTGATACCCAGGAACTGGTAGTCGGGGCATACTCCATAACCATTGTTACGAGTAGCTACTTACAGCTTTATCCTTCAGGAATTTGTCAAATGCTCTTTTGAAGCTATAGAAGTTGGTCACCTTCACCAAATCTTCAGGTAGCAAGGCCCCCTAGTACTTTTTCTTTAAAGCCCAACCTAATTTTGGACCTCATTGCTGGCTTGTTATGATGTGTATGCCAAGTTTCCAACCAGACATTTGTAGCATGAATGTAAAATGTGGCAGTGAATGGAGTGAGCGAGTGCCAACCAAAATCTCAGTTCCCACTTTTTTGCCTCACTTATCGCTCCTTCATTTCTGTCCTGTAATTTTTGTTTCAGCTTTACAAAGAAGAATAGGGTCCTGTTCCAGTAATGGTTCTTGTCTACAAAAGCTAGAGAATGAATGTGAAGAGCAGCTTTCATCTGCCTTCAAAAACAAGGGATGTAAATCTTCAGACTATACAAATGATGCTCATTTATGTGAGAGCTAAATAAATTACCCATAGAATCTGAAGTGCCATGAAGGAGCATAGACATTCTGGAAATCCTCGACCTTCCCGCCAACTTTTATGCTATGTTGATATTTTGAAAATTAGGAAGTAAATTTGAAAGGACAAAAGAATAGCTCCTTAAGTGGAAATATGTTAACTGACTTCTTTAATAGTCACAAACTTTAACATTGAAATGTTGCATATTGGGTTTCCCAGCTAGATGGGGGGAAATGGTTTAGGTATAAGTATTGGGTGTCTGTTTGTACTGTTTTAAAAACCATTTTTGGTTTTTCCTACATAAATGTGAATCACATTGAGACTTATGTCAAAGCTGATTTTTCAGTCTTTCTTGTGAGAATACGTTACCTTTTCATTTATATTGTTTTCGCTTGTACCTACAATAGCTGTCCATGGCACTTAGTGATGTCATTGCAAAGGCAAATTTAACAAATTATATAGCATTGTGCAGTCATCCCCTGATAGGCACCCCTATCATTTATTTTATTTATACAAATATTTATATACTGCTATATCACAAAAATGTATCAAAGTGGTTTACAACAGTAAAAATATGCCTTGCTTAAGAAGAAAGAGGCTGCTGTTGGGGGAAAACTAGGGCTTATGCAACCATATCAAGACCAAAAAAAAAGTTGTCAAACAGTATTCTAAAGATGTAAATATTTACATAGCTAAGATGCATCTATCTATCTATCTCTATATCTATCATCTCTCTCTCTCTCTCTCTCTCTCTCTCTCTCTATATATATATATACACACATATACTTATACATAGATATAGATAACTTATTAGATATACAACTAATTAGATACAAAGCTTATTAAATATACATAACTTATTAGAATCACTATTTTAAATCCAACAATTAAACTGAATAAGATATGGCACAGTCCTAATAAATACAAATATGCAATCTGAAGTTTTGTGACGGAGAGCTCATTCTGTATGAATTTCTTTTAAAATAACAGAAGGCAAATGGTGAAATCCAATCAGGATTCAATGAAAATGAACACCCGGTTAAGTGTGTGTTGTTTTGGCAAGTATTGATATGCTGGCCATTGTGCCTACAACATCTAAAGATTTCTAAAGTTTCCACCCTGAGGCCAGCCTATTGATTCACACACTACTTATATTTTAAGATGATAGTCCTGCTTTAAGTTCGGAGTATATGATTAGGTGCAAGACAAACTGTGAGTCGTTTCTTTGTAATTATAAGTGAACTTTCTCCATCCATTTAGAGGTAGTGATTTACTTCAGAGGTAAGCTTTATTTAGGCATCCAGTTTGCAAAGAGTGTAAGCAAACATGCCAGGGGAAGTAGATGCATGATGTGCTGCTAAACTCTGCTCCTTTCAGTATATCACCTTTGTACTGTTTCTCAACCCTCTGTAAGTAGGAGGGCAGATGTCTGTGGCATGAGCTTCCATGAGTAGAGGAGGTTTCCCATTTCTGATCTTTGCCTTCAAATTCTTAGAGGTCTGTGAACAGCACAGTGGTGATGCACTTGAGGGCACAGAGCTTGGAACCTCCTTTCCTCCCCTTCACATGTTTACTTATTCTCTTGAAAATTGAACCTCCAGCCATAAGGGTTTGCTGCAGTGTGCTTTCCCTGTTTCATCTGATGAAATCATCTGGCATTCCTGGAAATGCATCGTTTTCCAAATATGAAACATAAACAAACATACAAGTGAAAACCAAAATTATGTTAGATGGCATTTATTCAGCATAAGGGTCAGAGAAATTCAATAATATCTGAAGATGCCCAAAGAAAAAGTGTCTGCATTGATATGTCTGTATCATATCTGATATCTGCATAGAAAACTTTGAGTGACATTTATATCTACTGAGCTAGGTGGCCTCACTGCTTGCAAACAACTTTATCACAAAAAGTCACTCTCAGATGATTTTCCACCACACTGTGGGTGAGAAGTCAGAGAGCTATAATTGCATGATTAGTCTAATGAAACACAAGGACCAAAGGAACTGAGAAGTGCCAGGTGGGTGCGATTCAGTAAATATATATATTTGTGGGTCCTTGTTTTAATAAAAATGTAGAAAACCTGTGTTCTTTATGAGCTTTGTGTGTGTGTAACTGCTTTTAATGAATCAAAATTAGGCACAATATTTGCAAGCAACACATCTTTTTCTCTTCTCCTCCCTTCTATAGCTACATTTCTGTAGCAATTACTCTGGCAAAAGCTGTAAAGCTATTTGAAAGAAATAGGATCAAATTGGAGCTTTCCTTCACTTGCTTCAAATCAGAATGGCATGGATAGTCTGAGAAGAACAGGGCATGGGAGCAGTGGCGTAGCGTGGGGGGTGCAGGGGGGCCCGGCCGCACCGGGCGCAACATCTGGGGGTTAGGGTTAGGGGGCGCAAATCCACGGGTTAGGGGGCGCAAATCCACGGGTTAGGGGGCACAAATTACTTGCCTTGCCCCGGGCGCACAAATTACTTGGCTTGCCCCGGGCGCTGACAACCCACGCTACGCCACTGCATGGGAGCATTAATCATACATTCTCAACCATTCTCACTTTTTTCTTGCTGTGTCTGCACTGTTTTTTCTAAAGAGTGACTGTCATGCACAGCTCTGATCATGATGTTGGAGAAGCCTGCTCCAAGCATCCTGATACCATGTTTTGGAGTAGTTATGTGTCAAACAAGGTGGAATGGTGCTAGATCTCTGGTTGGATTTCCCGCTGGGTTAGAGCTATGGTTCTCAGGGAGAAAGAATTTGATGTATGCCATAGGGTAATCCTTAACAATGCTTGAAATTAGCCAGGTGGATTCTGCCTGACATCTCCACCATCTGTGGATCATTCGATCTGCACTGTTTTCACACACTAATGCCACATCCTGTAGAATTCCATCAGCTATATTTTATCTGTACAATTGGAATGAATTTCAGGAACCAAAATGCTTTTTCCCCCAGGAGCAGTCACCATTAAGGAAATGAGGTTGGAACAGGCCAATATATATGTGTTACTCTCCCTGGATCAAGTGGCTTTTCTTCTTTAAGTTGTCAGTGTTCTTAACCCAGCTCAAAGTTGTCATCTGAACTGGCCAGATGTTTAACTGATAATCAACCCCAGTCAGTCCATCATTTGAAAAATAAGACTTTAGAGCCGTCTTACCCCAAAATGTCAACTAAACTTTGGAGAACTGCTGCCAGGAAGTGTAGGTAATTCTGAGCTAGATGTGTCAACGATCTAACTCAGTTTAAAACAGGTTTCTGTGTTACTTAGCTAACAAAATGGATGTTTTATGAACTCCCATACTATTTCTGTGTCTGCACTTTGTCACTGTAGCTACTGCAAATGACCTGAAACCTTCTGAAGTGACAGCTATAGTAGTGAGTGACTGAAGTGAGCAGAAGCACCCTCTGTGTCTTTAGTGTCATAAATTCTGGCTTAGCAGATTGTATGATAGGCAGAAATCTGTATATCAGTGCTCATCAGCTGGACTCACAATTGCTGTAGCAGGCTTTGCATGTGCCTCTTTCTAATCCTGTTGTTTGATTTTCTCAAGTTGTGTTTCATTCACTATTTCACATTTTGGAGACGCCCATGGTGCGTTGTTCTTTCTGCTGGACTTTCCCCACAAAAGGTTTTGGGAAATTTAGTCTTTTTCATTCATAGACTTATGTGGATAATTTTATCATTTATGCTGCCACTTGTTGCTGAGAGTATTCTAGTAAATAGACTATTGTGGACCTGGCATAAAAATCAGTAAATACTTTAAAAGCATTCTTCCTTGATCCTAATCCAGGGTCTCCAGGTTTCTCTGTTCTCTCAGTATTTTTTATTCTTTTTTCATTTTTGCAGTCTTATCATTTCTGCATGTCCCCAGAAAAGAGACATATATTGACTGCCTGGTACATAACTTTCCCCTTTCCCCAGGATTTTCATTTAATGGTAGGGGTTCTTAACAGGTGTGCACATTGGATCCTGAGCTTTGGATTGCAGGCATGTTATGTCACACTCGGGGACTGCAGTAAAGAACAACCTACAGCAACAGATACCTTTCACCACTGTGATGCTTTATCCTAGTAAAGTTGGGTAAAGACAGAAGATATTTCTTTAAGTCTGGCAGTAGGGTTAAAAAATGTTGCCTGGCAGCTGCAGTATTTTGGCAATGTGGAGAGACTTGAGCATAGATGATAGTGTGTGAGGCTGAGCTAAAGCTGAAGAGGTGATATGCTTAAGAAGCTATGCATGTCTAGAATGAAAATTGTAAAAATCATGACCCCAGAGTCAATAGTTAAGAGCAGTAGGTAGACTCTTGCCTAGGTCTGGTTCTACCACAGACCATTTCCCTCCATGATTTTAGACGAGGGCTGCTGTGGCTATCACAGCTTGCCCCTTTCTATTGGAATGCATGCTTTGCTTTGCTAGGAATTATTTTTATGCCTAATGGAGTTTTGGCTTGTTTTCAGCCCAGGGAGCAGTATTGCTCAAAGGTGGCATAGAATAGTAGACATAAGTGAAGCCATGTGAAAGGAGGTAAAAATAAGCGGAAAACAAAACTGTATCAGTTGCCACTGACTTACAATGTATTAAGTGTAATTCTGAAGGAACAAATATGTTTCAATTAATGCCCCCTTCCTTCTTTACCACAATTGGTCTATTCCTTATGACGCCATTGATGTACTGTGTATGGGTCCTCAACTCTTGAGTGTTGGCCTCCCCTTACTTGCACTATTGATGGGTAGACCATATCCTACTTTTTAGCATAGTTGTTATTCTAATTAAATACACATCTGACAAGAGATACTATGTGAAGCATTGCTATTTGTTTTAAGCAGCTGAAGATGATGGGTTTGTTTGTTTGCTGTTTGCATATTCTTCTGCACCTTCCTCACTATATTAAAAAAAGGATTGGCAGTACCCTGAAGCAAGTTGTTGGAGGGGTTAAACTTACCTTCCCTGCAGCGAATGCAGTCATAAATTGTGAGCTGTGCTGTCTGTGCAGGCAGGAGGAAAACAGGGTGTAACTGATGACTACCCTGCAGCATATATTTAATTTCATGCAACTCATGGGACAATCAAGTTGGAATGGGTTGCTGCTGTTTTGGCTTCTTCACACCAGGGAAGTGGTGGTTTGAAGTTGAAGGAGTCAGACTATGTTCTGTCAGCATTTCCACCTAGGTTGCAACTAGGAGGAGAAGGGAGACATATGGTTCCCATATGAGAAGGATCTCCCTGGATGTTATGGCTGCCTGGATGAGATTACTGTCACTGTAAACTTAGGAAATGTAGAGTTGCTAGATATTGCAAAGGCCTAGGACAAGCATAGGCAAACTCGGCCATCCAGATGTTTTGGGACTACAATTCCCATCATCCCTGACCACTGGTCCTGTCAGCTAGGGATCATGGGAGTTGTAGTCCCCAAAATCTGGAGAGCTGAGTTTGCCTATGCCTGGCCTAGGAGGTAGAGATTTGGATTTTAAACTCCCAGCTACCCATGAGGCTTGTTTGGGTGATTTTGGGCACATCCATAGCTTTGAAACAGCTCTTGCAACAAGAAAATGAGTGGGCAATAAAACTGATATAGGAAAAATGACAGATAACGAGGTTTAAAACAATGTCTTAACATCAACAAAGGAATTCCAACCTCTGAGTTGTTTTTAGTTTTAATGACAACAATGTAAGCAGGTGTGTCTCTTATTGTAGATTAGAGAAAGTAGCCTTAGTCCCCCTTCACCTGCACTGCTTTCTTAAACAAATGTGACCTGTTTTCTTGCTAACACCTCTTCTCTTGTTCTTATTTTTCTAAGATGCATGCTTAAAGTCTGCATAACAAAACATGTTGTGCCTTTACAACTAGAAATCTGAAAACAATTCAGCCATGAATAGTCATGGGAATTCATTAATATTAGACACATTCTGATAAGTATCTGATGTATGATATCTTCCCATTCCCATAATCTCAAGTGTGAATGCTGCATAGGCTGATATTAGATAAAAGGACTTTAAGTGTTAATTGGATTATTTTCCTCCCAAACCTCTAATGTGTGTGTGCCTTTCTCCCCAATACCTTCCATTGCCTGCTGAGTTAACTTCAGTGTGCATTTAGTTGCAAATGAGAAATCTGAACTTGTAGAAAGTGCTAGACAGAATGGCTGTGTGATGCAAACATGACCACTAGGGAACTTTGTAGAACTGCTAGGCTACTTGTTACAAGAATAATTGTGTGCCTTTCTACAGTGAAGTTTTGAAGAATAAACATTGGCCTGGACAATCTTTAAGCAAACTGAACCCGATGTTATTAGAATTAAAACATCTCAGGTGGTCAGATGTAAAGTCATGTTAGGTTTGTTGTTGTTGTTTAGTTGTTTAGTCGTGTCCGACTCTTCATGACCCCATGGACCAGAGCATGCCAGGCACTTCTGTCTTCCACTGCCTCCCACAGTTTGGTCAGACTCATGTTTGTAGCTTCGAGAAATCCCTAACATGTTAGGATAGGGATTCCTAATAGCATCTTTAGTAAGCACTATTGTTTCTGGGTTGGCGAAAGCAAGAATAAATGCATCCACTTCTGCAATGGGGCTCTCTCCCTCCTCCCCTTGTGGCCCCTTGCACCTGCTGATGGGGGATGGGTTCAGAAGAACCCCCATAATGTTGTGTGGGGATGAAAGAGTGGATCATTCCATCTGGCAAGCTACAATGCTCATGCTGATGGGACATTTGCTATAGCTCAACATTGAATCCCCCCCCCCCCCCGGGTTCTATACCCTAAGCTAACAACTCCATTGCCACATTTTAGGTGGGCTCTGCTCTTTGTAGTTGTTTAACAAGCAGATAAAACTTGGCCCATCACCAGATTGGCAGGTGTTATGCCAGGACACAGAAATTGCCAACTTTATTGCAGCTTGGCCTTAACTAGCTCAAGTTCACTCATATCCTGCCCATGTCCCCAGCTGACTTTATATAATGCTGTTCAAATTTTGAATTTTAGTTTTGTCATATAAGTGGACAGCTTGGAGGCAAATTTTAGTTAAGGCTATGATTCTTAGCAATAATATAATATGAGGTACATATTAGGCAGATATTTTAAAGAAGAGGTGGCAGTAATGAAGAACCAACAGCAGCAGAATAATGTCATCAGAATGCATACCCTTTGAGAAATCACATGTTTAGCACTTTCCTCAACTTAGCAAGCATTTTTGTCATTAACCTATGTATATTTTTATTGCCAACACTCTATCCAACATTAATTTGTTGATAAGCAGCTTAAAGGTTAGAAGGCTTTCACTTCAACACCACATACCATCACATCTGGGCATTTTATTTATAGATGGTAAAGTGTTAATTAAGAGTTTTATTTGACCTCAAATTCTTACAGTTCCGCAAATGTATCTCTCTCCCCAAAAATTTCAGCTCAAGAACAGCATAGCATATGAATGCTGATCACATTTAATGCTGATGTTAACATATGGTCTAATTAAAAATTATAAAAAATAGTTCAGAATTTAAATAATTAAACCAAACTGTCATATGGGCATTTGAAATGTTTGCGGGTTTTTTCTGGGTGTTCCCCCCCTCCTTGACAACATAGCGGTGAAATCTTCCATCACGTCTGTTCCTTTAAAGTGCAAATTATTCAGTAAGCAAGTAGGATATTTCATTTAGTATAAATCGTGGAAAACTTGTTCAGAACCATGTCAATCCTAACTTCTGGAAATGTTTCCAGAAGGTGGACTAAAAAGGGGGCAGGACATCTTTCCTGGCAATACATGATGTCAATGGTCAGTGAGAAAGAACAATAGACCAGGGGGCAGTCTTGACTTGGACTGGGCTGGAAAGCGATCAGGCTTGACTTGCTCTCTGTACTTTATCCAAAGTTATGACTTCGCCTCCCCCTCTAATCCTAATGAGGGTTCAATGTATTTGGGAGTATTAATGCTGTGAGCTCTTACACCTTATGTTCAGCCTGTATATATACATATGTGTGTGTGTAAATGAAACCAAATCACAAAGGCACCACAGACACCACTGACCTTCATTCTAAGAAAACCCATCCCGAGGTGTATCATCATCATCATCATCATCATTTTATTATTTATACCTCAAGTTTTGCGGTTTGAAAGAGTAAATTTTTAAGCTGTTCCAGTTTTAATGGAAAGGCAGCTTAAACTATTTAAAGTGTGGTACCAGATCTGTTATATCACCTTGATTGTTCTACAAAAGAATGTTTGAATAAAAAGGATGTAATAAGTTGTCATTAACAATGGAGGAGAATTTTGCAGATTACTCCCTATACTAAAATAGCAATCTCAGGTATGTCATCCATCATAGATGCTGTGCAATAAATTCACAAATCTACCAGTTTCTGAAATCCATTGTAATGCTGCTCAAACACATTCATATAGAAATTCTCCATCATCTTAGTTTAAAAACAAACAAACAGGTTTTTTTGTTTTGTTTTAATTCAAGTGTATTCATGCAGTTGTTGAAGTTGTTTTTGTATTCTACTTCTATTATGAGATATTTATCAACATTAAATTTTGGTTTCCACTTGTCAACCTAGTTACACAGTAGAACAGAATTCATTTACATTTGACTTGCTGCCTGCAATGTGTGCAGTATTCGTCCCAATTTTATGTCATCAGCAACTTTAACAATCTAGGTCAGTTATAAAAAGTAAGAAACCGCAGAAGCTCTAGTAACGATGACCCTAATAAGACCCCAACTATTTTTCTCTCTCCCACTTTGAAGCATACTTTGAAGAAATGTTTTATCTTCTCTTCCTGGTGTAGTAAATAGAAGTATTTGGAAACCTAGCTTTTATTCTTGAAAAATGAATCATTTTTACTCCATGTTTTCATCCTCTTAGAATAGAAATGAACATTACCTTGCTTGGTAAGGAGACTGAAAATCTTTGGGAGAAAGGTCAAACTAAGTATTCTTAGGGCCCTGAATATAAAACTTTAATTTTTGAGTGAAGCTGTAAAATGGCCTCATTTGCACAAGCTGGTACCTATAGTTGGAAATTCTGTCCACTAACTCCTGGACCCTGCTCACCTTCATCACCAGCAAGGCTCGCATGTGCTAATCTCCAATTTAATCCCCAATTTAAATCCATGCTGCTTTTGCTACCTTATGTTTAGTGAATCAATTAAGGGCAAACACTGAGTCGGTCAGTTACAATTTCTTGTACTCACCACCGTGTTATCCTGGAACTGGCACTCAGGAAATGAATATTTTGTGGCTTCTTAGCAATTTCAGAATGGGCTTCTGACTACTATTTGTTGTTGTTTAGTCATGTCTGACTCTTCGTGATCTCATGGACCAGAGCACACCAGTCACTCCTGTCTTCCACTGCCTCCCGCAGTTTGGTCAGACTCATGTTGGTTCTGACTACTATAGGCTTTGGCAAAAACCTAGTTGGGAGTTGTTCTTCTGTTTGCCAGGCAGAGCTATCCCAAAACATTTTACTGCCTGAGGCAAATAATAAGATGGCACCATGCCCACTCCACCCCATGCATACAAGATGTAAGTACACTTGTACCTTGGTTCTCAAATGGAATCAGTTCTGGAATCGGCCCGTCCAACTTCCAAAAATGTTCAAAAACCAAGATACAGCTTCCAATTGGCTGCAGGAGCTTCCTGCACTCAATCGAAAGCTGCAGAAGCAGTGTTGGACGTTCAGGTTCCAAAGAACATTCACAAACTGGAACACTTCCGGGTTTGCTATGTTCGGGAGCCAAAACTTACCAAGGTGTTCGACAACCAAGGTACAACTGTACTGGCAGATGAATATTAGATAAACATTGGTGATGGAACGGTGCCCTCCATCACACCTGGGGGCAGCAGACAAGCTTAGAGGGTTTAGGGCAGCCATGTGGCACACACAACTCTGTCCTCCAGCACATTGTCATTGTTCTCAGCCCCCTCCTTCAGTTATCCTAGCGTTAATCATAGGGCCAGCCTTGTGGTGGGCAACTTACAGATTTTCTTCTCCTGCATAACTGGCATAATATTTTCCCCCAGAGATATAATCCAAGGGTGATTCCGCAACTGTCCTCTGGAGAAATGCAGTTGTACCTCCCCTTCTTCTCCTCTGCAGCCACAAAAGGTTGGGAGAAAGTGTAATAAGATCCAGAATTTCTTATGTTTGGTTTCTGCTACTTGATGAAAAATTCTACTGTATTGTTTCAGTGCTTATGGGTTTCTCTAATTCCTATGTTTGATCTGATGTTGATATGCTGAGTGATTCATCTTTTTAATTATTTTTGAGCAACTATATTTTAATTAATGTAAAAAAAAAATCATGTTAAGTTAATTACAAGTACTTGAGTGCCCTGACCTACAAGGAAAATAGAATGTAATATATGTTATGTAGGAGTACCAAATTTTAACCGACAGCTTGTGTGCTATAATTCTAAGCATGCTAACCTAGAAATCAATTTCACTGAAACCAACAAGGCTGATTTCTGAATAAACATGGTTAGAATTTTGTGTGTTGATGTATGTGTGTGTTATACACACAAGAGAATCCTGCATTTTAAAAATAAAATAAAATATTTATATATGGAATTGAAAAACTTGTATTCTGTCTTTTAACACAAGGTGGGGTGTGAAACAGTGGGGCATACAATTAAACTTTAGTGTTGGCATAAAAGCCAAAGCTAATAAAAAAAACCCTGCTTAAACAAATGTATATTTACTACTTGGTGGAAACTAAAAAAGTAATGGGATCAGCTGAACATGCTGTGGGAGAAAATTATACAGCTGCAGTATATAGGCTGCAATCCTGGACCCACTATAGGTTTCTCAAGTTAAACATCATTGGAATTTATGCCTGTTTACCCATTCCCACAAACAGATAAGACCAATGCAATGGGGTTTTATCTGTTTGGACAATTCCAGGAGTACCTGGATATATATATCCAGGGATGGATATATTGGATACACACACACACACACACACACACACACACACACACACACACACAAACACACAATAAACCACATTCTTTATCACCACCATCTTGCTTTTCCAGACAAAGAGTCCAAGTTACTTATTCTTCTTACATATTTTGTCGTGTTACCTTGATGGAAGTGGGGGGGGGGGAGGATTCTGAAAGGTACACAAGCAGAATTAGTATGCTTGGAGCTTGTTTAATGGATGAATATACAATTTCTCTATCAATTGCAGCTAAGACTGCAGACCATTCTCAACAGTGCACTGTACCCTCCTAGTTTTGGTGGTAGATGCAAAAGCTAACACAATACCTGTGATATTTATACCAAATCTTCTTCCTGTGTATAGAAACTATATTTGCTTAAAACATACTTAATGACTTCATAGTGAGTACTGGCACCTTCTTTTTATTTTATTTTCCCTTTTAAAAAGCACTGGTTTTATGTTCTATTTTATGCTGAATAGAACGTAAACATTAACAGTTACACAAACTGTCTTGCCTGCCTGTTGTGAGATGTGGGGATGTACTGTATTAGCTGTAGGCCAGGAGGTCAGCTGAGTGACAGAGAAACTCGAGCTGTTTACATTGCTCCAAACAAGAGGCGATTATGTGTTTATATAAAGGAGCGAAGGCATCGATAGCCAGTAAATTCTAATTGGTCAGTTGTGGATATTCTGCTCCATCCCATCTGGTCATCACTACAGGCCAATGAGGGGGCAGGATTCCACTCAGATTTAAATGATTGGCTGCGGATGGAGGGGAGGCTGGCTGGAGAGTATAAAAAGCTAGGCTCTGGTAAAGCTGTGTAGGTGTTGGTTAGTTGACGGCAAAGCTGGAAGTTGGAGTCTGGCAGTCGATATTGTTATGAGCTTGTGGGATGTGATAAACCCTAAATTCCTGGGTCCAATAGAAGTTAGAATTAATCAAGGTTTGGGGAGGTAAACTGTCCCAAGCACTGAATCCCAGGATTCAGTGCTTGAGTTAAAAAAAAAAAAATCATTAGAGGAACATAGCCTGAAAGTTCTTTATGCAAACAAAGGGGCAAGGAGATGGGTAATTAACAAAGCAGTTGCTCCATGCCAGACAGCAGAGGAGTGTGAGGCTATCCTTCCTCGAGAGGTAGTTAGCTGGAGACAATAGGCCAGAGTTTTTTAGGACTACAGTTGACAATGATGTGCTGACAAAAAAAAAGAGCTAGAGAGCATGACTGATTTTTGTTTTGGATCCAAGGCAGTTGCACCTTTGGGAAAGATGCAAGAGACCCTTTTGGAGTGTAATGGTGGGAATCTCTCCATCATAGACTCAGGCTATATATGTATGTAAATAAACCATATATCATAAAGACACAACAATCTCCACTGTGCCTCATGTGCAAAACACAAACCTGGACCCATGGAGTCTCACATCACTTGGCAACTAGGGTGGTGTGTAACAGTATTAAGGGGCTTGGGTAAAAGGGAGCTGACAAGACTACAGCTGAAGAAGAATAACTTCTGACTGTAGAAGCAACCTTCACGAGAGTTCTATTGCTAGGCATCAGTAGGATTTCTGGTGATCTGAGGAAATATAGTTGATGGACCAGGAGAAAAACTGCAGGGGAAATCATGAGGGAGAAGAGATGGTAGATCTGGTTGGAAACTTCAGATACAATACTTGGTGCCTAGCTGGTGCGTGTTAACTCTGGAGAAGTGTTACTGGGAAATTGGCTTAAGATTCAGAAACGGTGATGAACTGATGCTCACACAGCTCTCAAAGTGACAGCGACCCTGTGTTATCCTTAGACATACCATTTGGAATTAACAGTAGTCTGATTGTTTGTACATTCCTGTTCAAAGGCACTGTAACAGTTAGCCAGCTAGGTCTTTTAAGTAACCACACATAAAACTATCACCATCGGTTAGTACTGATAATTTTTTAAAATATATATATAATCAAATTTATTTTTGCAGTATATTTGCAGAGTATCAAATGGTTAAGAAAAACAGATATTAGGAAAAGCATGGAAAAGCTAAGTGTGAGCTAGTGCTCAGTAATTAAGCATGAAGGACTTTCCATATCTTTATTTAGTGTTCCTCTGGAAGGGATTAAATCAGTCATAAAGTGAGGCTGCAATCCTAAACCCATGTGCCTGGGAGGGAGCCCAAATGAACTGAGTAGCACTTATAGTTATGCTGTGAGCTTTCCCCCATTTTAATACTCTCTTCCTCTTGGCACAGAATTAATTCCTTGTACCAGACAGTCAAAGCATTGTCGGTACATCATGCTTTTGCTTAGATCAGAGCAAGTTCTGTGGCTTGACTAACAGTGATCTTTATCTTAGTCTATGACTGGCTGACAACCATTGAGATAAACCCATTCCCTCTTCGGTTGGATTTGGATTGAATCCAGAATTACTGGAGCAACAGCTTCCCTGGATCACTTTTGGAGCTAATGAAGATGCCGGGAGTATTTCTAATATGGATTTCACTGTATCTTCAGACATACCTTTTGAACTTTCATCTGATCAGCATCTGGAAACACATTTGCATTTTCTACACAGAATCTTAAGTGATATTTTTTTATTATTAAGGGCTTAGAATAAAAATCAGATTGAATTTCAGTGCATAATTAGATGTGTGTCTGATTATGTACAGGGTCAAGGACAGTTGCAGGTTTATGAGAAAAATGTAGGTGTTTAAAAGCCACAATTAATGTGTCAACTACACATATTCCCTGATATACTACCACTTTAACAGTTATCAGATGCATATTGTTTTTTGAAATGGAATAGAAAGGACAAGCAGAACAGTCCCTAGATGCAGAAGGATCACCAGTTGCCAGTGGGAGCCCAACCCACTCTCTATTAAAAAATTAGATAATTCAATTGTGCAGGATGTTACAGCAAGTGCCTTTTGCTTTCCATGAGTTCATATTGTGCATGTATGTGTAGGATTCCCAAGCAAGAAACAAAGCTGTGTTACGGAGTGATACTTCATCCTTAGATCTTGATCATATATTCTTTATAAATTATATTTGAGTCCTTGTGGGGAAAATCGATGTCTCCCTCACTTACAGTCATACTCTCAACACAAACAACAACTTTGCCTGGGGTTCGCTCTTATGTTCGTGGCCTTGACTGAATTCTGTTCATGGTGCAAAATTATTACATGAGGCAGTTTCACTGTTGAATCTGATCTCAATGTGCTACCACAAGCCTCTAGATCTGTGGTTCCCAACGTGAGGCACATGCCCCACGGGGGGGGGGGGGGGAATTTGTTTTTTAAGGGGAGCAATTTAAGAAGGAGTTATTTACAGTTAATGGCCTTTTAAGCTTCCTCCACGTGAATAGGAGTTCACGGAGTAGGGTGGGGGGCATCAGGATTTTGAAAATGCTTAAGTGGGGCATGGCCAAAAAAAGGTTGGGAACCACTGCTCTAGATAGTTGAACAAGGATGTGCCAAACTGCAGCTTAAAGCCCTTCAAGTTGAAGTTGAATGCTGGTGGAGTGTAATCGAAATCAAGAAAAATAAATCACATTTGAAAGTTAACATTAATGTAGAAATTGGGTTATAGGTTTTGAGTTCAGATAGGTCAACAGTGATCTAGTCAAACACCCTCTTCAGAGACTGGAACATAATTTGTAACCTGTTCCTTTCTTCTAGAGAAGAATCTACCAGAAATTTGGTGTTTCATATGAGAACATAAAACCACCCTAGACCAAAGTACCATCTTGTCCAGCATCCTGTTCTCACACTAGCCAAAAGATGCCTCTCGAAAGACCACAGGCAGGACAACCTTCTTGCCACTTTTAATTCCCAGCAACTGGTTTTCAGAAGTATACTGCCTCTGCCACTGGAACTAGTACAAAGCCACAATGATTAGTAGCCACCAGAGTTATCAAAACTTCTTTTGAAGTAATCCAGGTTGGTGGAAATCATTACATCTTGTGGGAGTGATACCTAAACTTTGTGCTCTGTGAAGAAATGATTTCCCTTGCCCTGCTTCTCTCAAACATTCAGCTTCATTGGGTGTTCCTTTGTTCCAGTATTATAAGAGAAAAAGGTTTCTCTAGTTGCTTTCTCAACACTCTGCATGATTTTATGGGCATTTATCACACACAGCCCTTAGTTGCCTGCCACCACTATGGCAAGGGTGCATTATCTTTGTTTTTGTTCATAACTAGAAAAGTAAAGTAAGGTTAGGGCACATCGCTTGATTTTGCACATCTAACTTGCATGTTTTGATCAGAAGACGTTCTACTAACAAAATTAAACCTACACATGGTCCTTCCATATTTTATATATGATAAGTGTGTCTGGACTGCATGCTGTATGCAGAAATATACAAACAAAAGTATGAGTTCATTCTTAATCAGTAAGCGATAGGCTCACAAAGCATTGACATCCAAATTGCATGCAGAAAAAGTCAACAGAATTAAGCATGCCTAATTCAGCATGGGATCACACTGTCATCTGGATCTGCCTATATACAAATCAGATGATTTCACCTAGTATGTTGAATGCCAATTTGCAATGGCAAGAGATGCAAAAATACAACTTTTCCATTTCCTTTTTCACAGATTGTGGCCTCCCACTCTCAATATGCATTATGTTGGGAATGTTTGAACTACAGTTCTTCTGAACCACTAGCAAATGTGTTAAGCTAAGCAGCTTCCAATATGGTTTTGAATTGGATGGGGGACCGCAAGTTGAGATTCCTTCATTGCAGGGGGTTGGACTTAGATAGCCCTCAGGATCCCTTCAAATAATTCCATTATTCTGAATTTGGTGACTATAGATCTTTTAATGGCCACAGCTATAAGCACACTTCAGAATTATTTCCAATTTTTGTGTGACTTGGTATAGGATGTAATCAATGTTAATTATGGTGTAACCCACCCACCCCAGCATTTATTAGTCATTCTATATGAGTTCCCTTATGCAGCTATTAAGAGAGGCTGCACTTCATAGCTAGTAGTTAAGTCCATGAACTGGAAGATCATTGAACAAATTGTAGCACAGGTAAAAATCATGTCCTGGTCTCAGGACGTAGTTAAAGGTAACCTTGCTGAAGCTAAGCAGTGCTACGTTTGCTCAGTAGCTGGATCAGTGACCACCTGGATATCCCATTGTGAAGAAATAAATTTTCATTTGTTTACATACTATGAAAAACCTATGAGTGATGTTACACTGTAGGCAGGACAGACCCAAGGTATTAAGTATAGGATGTTTCTGCCTACCTTAGTAGCAGGGAGGAGTATTCAAGGACTACCAGTGGACTGGGATGATCAGAGCTGTAGTTTAGCAATATATGTAGGGCCAAAGGTTCCTCACACCTGGCTCAAGTTCTCATTAAAGCATTGAGACTAAGGCTGGAATCCTAAACACTTTTAAAGTGTTTTAAAGTGTTTGAACTCAATGGGTCTATTTCTGGAAAATAAAGAATGAATAGTATTGTACTGTCGGTTGGTCGATGGGACTTGCACAAGTAACTTTCATAGTTTTTAGTTAAGAAGACTCTTCTGTGGTGCTTTACAAAATTGCAGAGGAAATAATATGGCAATACAATGAATCAAAGATAAAACTGGGAATGGGGAGTTTCTGGATTTCGAAATGAACTAGCCTGATCTATGTTTGTCAGATTAATATGTGGGTTGGAACAGAGTCCTGCACTGGAATTAATCGCCCCAGTGAATTACTTATGAGAGCTGAGCGAAAAGGCTGTGTTCTTTTTTTTCTTTATTTAAACAATAAATTGCTTCTTGAAGCAGATTGGAAAGAGACTGAGGTTGCCACATGATGTGAAAATGGAAATGACCCCCTGAAAGTGGTAAGACACAAACAACTGTACATCAAAAAAAAAAAAAAGATGGTTGCCCTGTGGATCGGTGAGGCAGACACCTTCTCCATGCACAAGCAGGATGGTTTTAATGACCTGTCCCAGTTAGTAAAGAAAACAGCTATGAGCACACTCACTGCAGATTCTGAGCCATCTTCAATGGCAACACGTGTCACATGTGTTTCAATAGTCTAACGAGGATGTTTCTGGGGGATAATCTCTGTCTAGATTATATCTGTCCAGGACAACAAGCAACACCAATCTAAATTGGTGAAAAGCACTCTGTACCATTGAGATCGGGACGCGGGTGGTGTTGTGGTCTAAACCACAGAGCCTAGGGCTTGCCGATCAGAAGGTGGCAGTTCGAATCCCCGCGACGGGGTGAGCTCCCATTGCTCGGCTCCTGCCAACCTAGCAGTTCGAAAGCACGTCAAAGTGCAAGTAGATAAATAGGTACCGCTCCGGCGGGAAGGTAAACAGCATTTCCGTGCACTGCTCTGGTTCGCCAGAAGCACCTTAGTCATGCTGGCCACATGACCCGGAAGCTGTCTGCAGACAAACGGCCTATAGAGCGAGATGAGTGTGCAACCCCAGAGTTGTCCACGACTTGACCTAATGGTCAGTGGTACCTTTACCTTTACCATTGAGATCATTAACTGAATCAGGGACAGTGAAGCATAGAATTAAACTGGAGGACTTCATCTCCCTTTTTTTTTGTAATAATCCTCCCTAACCAAAACAGCCCTAACTTACACATATAAGCATATAAAATACACAGTTTTATCCTATTTTAATTATAGGAATGGCTAAAAAACTAATGTCCAAAATGTATCTAATTGGCGTGATAGATGTACAAATTAACCTATTTGGCTTACTAACATTTTGGCAGCAAACCTACATTTTTTATTTATACCCACCTGTGTAATGAGTGCCAGAGAGATAAATGATTAAGGGATTTCCCCATAGCTACCGAACATATGGTGCATTCCAGTATTCTGTTGTACCCACCATGGTATTGTTTTGATAACAAATGCTTTGCATAACAATTTTTATACATGTGCTTCTCATGATAATTGATTAATTTATTTAATGGGGGAAAGGCACTTCCATAATTCATCATAGTCCTGCCCCCTTGTAAAGTTTCTGTTCTCAATTTATTGATTTGTGCTCTGTCCAAACACTGAAAGGGAGATGTGATTAAAACAGGTATTGAGGTATTCATGATAGTAGAAAAGCATTCCTTTTCTAGGTAATGTTGTTTGTGAAATAGAAGAGCCCTCAACTCTATAAGCTACATATTATCAAGCATAAATCAGAACTGGCACAATCTAACTGAAGCTGAGCACTTTTCAGTCTCAGTTGTTTTCCTTTCTCCACTGAAATATATGCTTACCTTCAGCTTGCATTGTGTTCTCAAGTTTTCATTTTTAGCCATTATATTAGCAAGAAATTACTAAATGTTCCTATATCTTAAAGGGATTCAGCTAGTTGAAAAGGGGAGTATATCTTCTGAAAACACAGGGGGGGAAAACCCAAAACAAAACCATTGAGTGGTTACGGTTACCATTTATGGATCATTTATCTGTGTGCATCTTTTGGGGGATGGGGGTTTCAACCCCAAAAATTCTTAGGAGATATCATTAGACTGGTACAACGTATAATGCTAAAATCAATGCGGTGAGAAAATTAAATTTTACTGAGAGCCTTTAGGCAAAGTGCAATGTTAAAAATGCATCTTAGTTTCCCTTGTGGTTCAGAGGAAAGGGAAGAAATGGAATCTGGGTTAGCTGTCAGCAAACAACATTTTTTTATATATAAACTGGCTAGACAGCCTGTGAACTAAACTCTTAATGCTTACTTCCTTGATTACTTAATATTGTGAAAATAACCAGTCTAATTTGATAATTTGAAAGGTCAGAAGCTTCCTTAATCCCATTTTCTTCAAAGTTTGTCAGAATCAATGAGTAGATTTTTCCTGCCAGGAACAAGATTTTATTGAAGGAAAACTGATTTATGTTAACTTATACAGCAATGACATCTGAATCCCTAGAGAGTGAATGTGAATATGAGAGAAGCCTGAAACAGAATACAGTGTTTGTGGTTTATCTGAAAAGCAAACCAGCTTCTCCCCCCGTCCCTACCTCCACTTTTTCTTTTATGAGATAAGCATTTTCAGCCGTCATCATCAATGATCACTATCCTGGTTGGAAGACATTTGAAATGTATGCAGGACAGATGGTATGTTGAACAAGCATACATCAATTAGTTTACAAGAAAATTCAAACTTTCTACATGAAATTATGCAAATAAGTGAAATGATGGAAACTAATGTATTAACTGTTGCAAATTAGATGACTTTTTTTTGGTCTAATTGCACTCACAGACTGAAAATTGTGCACTACCGTAAGACACTAAAGCAACATGAAATGTAAATCAAAGTTGCGACTTATGTAAAAGATTGCATTGGGATGCATGAAGAGAATTATAATTAGGACAGAATTCGCTCAGAATAAAGGCCTACTATTAGGCATCAATTTAAGACTACGAGAGTTTGGGAATGCATCCAAGTCTTGTTCTTCCTGCTTCTCAGTAATATCTGGTGATAATTAATGTGTGAAATAGAAGGGAGGTGAGGATAATTATGATGTGATGACGTCATGTCATGAGTTCTGAATCCGGATAGGTTGTGAAGGTGATACTGGTCTACCGGTGGTTGGTGGGGTTGCAGAGATTGGAAAATGTTTATTGAATATATGGAAATTAATTGTGTACAGCTGAAAACACTTAAGATAAATTCAACAGTGTAAATAAGTTTTGATGGATGCAATAATGGAAAACCGATTGGTATAGTTTTTGGAAAATATGCAGGGATATATGTAAATTGAACCATGGAAAGAGAGGCAAGGAAGTCATTGATATCTTAAATAAGTAAAATGTTTATTTGAAATTGTAAAACAGAAAATTTAATTAAAATTATATTTAAAAAAAGAACAAATAAATAATTGTGCAATTCCATACAGATAATGTGAAACATCATTGCAGAACTGACAAATAAATTCTTTCAGGCTCACTATTATCTTTGCCTGTAGTAATCCACCACCCATTTAAGTTGATGGGGATCCAACACTTATTTATTGATAATGAACTGTTATATCAGGGGTTTTTTAAAAAAATATATATGACATGATTGATCATGGGATATATCCTGGGGCGAGATGACTGAGGAATATGGGACAGAGTAGGAAGCAGACTGAGGAACAAGTACAACTGGAGGAAAGAAGAGCCTGAATAGAAATGGGTTGAAGACAGGCAATTTAGGGTCAAGGAGAAAACAGAGTGGTGGCAAAACCTTCACAGGAACAGATATACTGTTGTCTATAAGAAAGCAAATAGGCATCAAGTGCTAGGGAAATGAGTTTGGTGCTTTTCACTGCTAAGTCTCCTAAAGCACAAACAGATACTAGAAATGGCAAGAATGTAATGTACTGATTATATTTAAAACCTGCAGCCTTAACTACTGAAAAAAGAGTAAAAATACTAGTGACTCATTTCATGGTTAGTATTAAAAATAAATTATTATCATTATTACTATTAGTAGTAGTAGTAGTACATCACCTTCAGCCAGTACATTGTCACACTGCCTAGTGTTTTTAGGGTATTAATGAAAACTAGCTGATCTGACTCTTAAATTATATATTCTGTGATGAACCTGACCTTAGTCAACTTGACATGACTAGCTTCCCCATTGCCGGGGGGTGGGGGGAGTTAGCAAAGCTTGAAAACCAGGCAGTGCTGAATGAAATATGTGAATTTTAATTTCCTTGACATACTTAGGGAATTCAATCTTTGCGAATTCCAGTATATAATGGCCTGATCTGCACTTTTGGACTAAGCTGCAGATTTGGATTTACCACCGAAGGGATTTTGCCCTCCTCTGAATTTTGCGATGAAGTCCAAATGTATCAAAATGCATTTGAACTTAAGTATGTATTTTGAGAAAAATATATGCATTTAAATATATTTAAAATGTATTTATGTTGAGAGAATTTTATACACACACACACCAATATATGTTCTTCCTGATGTTTCATTGGAATCTCCTTTCAGTAATCAGTAATCCATTTTGAAGGCAATGTCTGTGTATCATAAAAATACCTCGGGTTACATACGCTTCAGGTTACACACTCCACTAACCTAGAAATAGTGCTTCAGGTTAAGAACTTTGCTTCAGGATAAGAACAGAAATCGTGCTCCAGCGGCACGGCAGCAGCGGGAGGCCCCTTTAGCTAAAGTGGTGCTTCAGGTTAAGAACAATTTCAGGTTAAGTACGGACCTCTGAAATGAATTAAGTACTTAACCCGAGGTACCACTGTATTGGTTATATATATATATATATATATATAACATATATCTATACTATAACATATCTATAACATATATTGGTTTAATGCAGAAATAGACCGGAATTATGAATAAAATGTGCAAAACTTGCACTTACTGGAAACAGACTGATTCATGCATCCCTTGGTGTGCTCCTACTTGTGATACACAGAAGCAACAAAGGACCTGTTATAGGATAAGATATGTTTGGACACAGTAGTGTCTGGGAGCTGGCCCCTGGACAATGCCTTCAAAATGGATTACTGATTACTGAAAGGAGATTCAGACTAAACATCAGAAAGAACTTTCTGACAGTAAGAGCTGTTTGACAGTGGAACAAACTCCCTCAGGAGGCTGTGGATCCTCCTCCTTTGGAGGTTTTTAATCAGAGGTTGGATGGCCATCTGTCATGGAAGCTTTAGTTGAGATTCGTGCATTGCTGGGGGTTGGACTAAATGACTCTGGGGGTCCCTTCCAACTCTATGATTCTTAGAAAACTGTAGCAGTGCTACTTCTGCAATAGGAACAAATCAAAATATCTCCTCAGTTCTAGTCCATTATTATCCTGTAGTTCTATGATGCCTTAAGCTCTGCTGCAGTTGATTTCTGATGAAAAAAAAGAGAATTCCGATGATGGGTTTTACCCCTCAAAACATAAAACAAACCACTGCTACACAACCCTGACACCTTTTATTCTTTTGATTTCTATACAAATAAAAATACTGTAAATGCCAGTGTGGTGTAGTGGTTAAGAGTGGTAGACTCATAATCTGGGGAACCGGGTTCACGTCTCCGCTCCTCCACATGCAGCTGCTGGGTGACCTTGGGCCAGTCACACTTCTTTGAAGTCTCTCAGCCCCACTCACCTCACAGAGTGTTTGTTGTGGGGGAGGAAGGGAAAGGAGAATGTTAGCCGCTTTGAGACTCCTTAAGGGGAGTGAAAAGCGGGATATCAAATCCAAACTCTTCTTCTTCTTCTTTTCAAAGGAGAGACATATATTTTCTCCAGCACCCCAGTGAAGTATTAAAAATAATAAGTAAACAAGATATCAAACCTTCAATAAATTTTTTAGAAGGCTTTTGTGCCAACCTTTTAAAAAAAGATGTTATTTTGTGGCTTAGGGAAAGTATTATAGTTGTTTGTTAAACATTTTTCTTTGTTGGAGAACTACATTCCATGGCCTCATCTATCAGCAGAAGCTGTTCCCAATTTAGCAAACTTCTCATGGCTTAAAATAAGCTTATCCTGCATTTCTCATAGTGTAAGGTCCAAAGGTGAGCATTTCATCGCAGTGGTTCAGGCACTGGTAACTTTTAGACTGGATTACTGCAGTGCATTTTATGTGGGGCTTTTCTTTCACTTGTTCTGGAAACTGCAGTGAGGGCAGAATGCTGCAGCACAATTGCTTACTTGAGTATTGCCACCATAATATATCCCTCTGTGCTCATAGATCTTCACTGGCAGAGAGTTCACTACTAGGTAGAGTTCAGGTTGTTACTTTGTTGTTGTTTAGTCATGTCCGACTCTTCGTGACCCCATGGACCAGAGCATGCCAGGCACTCCTGTCTTCCACTGCCTCCCACAGTTTGGTCAAACTCATGTTGGTAGCTTCGAGAACACTGTCCAACCACCTCATCCTCTGTTGTCCCCTTCTCCTTGTGCCCTCCATCTTTCCCAACATCAGGTTCTTTTCCAGGGAATCTTCTCTTCTCATGAGGTGGCCAAAGTTTTACTACTGTGATATAAATCCATATGTTTTGGCAGAACTATCCAGATGCATGATTTGGTTATATCTGTTTTTAAATTTGTTTAACATTTTTCTGTGTTTATTATTTTTAAAAGTTTTAATTTCTTTAAATAATTTTAAAATGTTTTAAATATGACTTTATTTTATTTTTAACTGTGTTAACTATATATATATATTTAATCACAGATGTATGGTGTTCTATTGAGAGGAAGTGTGGAATAAGAATTAAATCAATTTTTTTATATATATAAATAAATCTTAAAGAACAAAAAAAAGGGCTCTTGCTGCATATTCAGTCCTACTGTGTGAAGTCAGGACTGAATATGTTTCTGTTATTCAAATCAAAGGGCATGATAATTACCAAAAGGTCCCATAAATACTTATTACATTATGGCCTCCTCCACACTTTAATTCTGTTCAGAATCATCTGCATGGAATATTGCCCTAATATTTCCTCAAAGAAAAACAGCTTGACAGTTTCCTTCTGTGTGTATAAAGTATTTCATATAGTACATAACTTATTAACATTAATTTTGAGAGTAGTTTAATTATATCAGGTGAATAAACCAGTATATCTAGAGGTAACGAGTGATGATGAAAGGCGAAACACAATATGTGTCCTAGATTTCCCTGGTATTTGGCAAATTGCTGTACTTTGTTGAATGCTGTGACAACTGGGGGAGCGATTATTGAATGAAAGATGTAAGTTATGTGCCTTTTAGGCTGGCTTTTCCATTTAATTCTTCGGATAATTTGCACTGCACATCAATCTCAGACCTTAGGTGTAAAGGCCAGCACCATTAGCCAGTTCCTTGCATATATTGTAAGAACAGACTTCAGGTTTGTGCACTAAATAGTCTAGTAGTATGGGAAGATATTTATAAGGTAAATACTTTCTCCTGCATTTAGGTTTGTTACAAAAAGCACCCACCTACCCTGAGAAGTATATTTCAAAAGGTCTCAAAACCATGTTTGTTTGGGGTTTAGTTTTGCTTCACAGTTTTCAGCATGCACTGTCGTTGCTAAAATAAGCATCCAGCTGTCAAGTCCTGCACCACATTTTATTATAGATTTGACAGTAGGCATAGTAAAGCTGGTGGGGGAATGTCTTCAAGATTCTAACCGTATATGCCTACTATTCCTAGGACTATTTAAAACTAGCTAGGTTTCTCCTGTGCCAGCTCCACTTGTTTTGAATGGATTTGAGTGGCAACAAATAACTTGCTAATGTCTTTAATTATTTTATTGTTCATGGTGGGATGCACTCAAAATGAAACACCATGAGAAAAACCTGACTGGACCTGTATCCAAAACTAATATATATATATATATATATATATATATATATATATATATATATATATATATATGCAGGTTTTGGTGTCCTCGGGTGTCTTCCCGTGTAAAAGTTGGGGTGTCTAGGCGACGTTTCGACGAGGTCTCACTCGTCATCTTCAGGCTGGTGCTTTCGGCTTCTTGTTACTGGAACAGAGCCTCGGACTTCTAGTTTCTCGTAGGTTCTTGTCAGCTGGAAGGTTTCCTCCCCGTAGAGGTAAGATATTTGCTTTCGTAGATTTTCACGGGTACAGGAATGCAGGTTTTGGTGTCCTCGGGTGTCTTCCCGTGTAAAAGTTGGGGTGTCTAGGCGACGTTTCGACGAGGTCTCACTCGTCATCTTCAGGCTGGTGCTTTCGGCTTCTTGTTACTGGAACAAGTAACAAGTTACTGTTCCAGTAACAAGAAGCCGAAAGCACCAGCCTGAAGATGACGAGTGAGACCTCGTCGAAACGTCGCCTAGACACCCCAACTTTTACACGGGAAGACACCCGAGGACACCAAAACCTGCATTCCTGTACCCGTGAAAATCTACGAAAGCATATATATATATATATATATATATATGCTTTCGTAGATTTTCACGGGTACAGGAATGCAGGTTTTGGTGTCCTCGGGTGTCTTCCCGTGTAAAAGTTGGGGTGTCTAGGCGACGTTTCGACGAGGTCTCACTCGTCATCTTCAGGCTGGTGCTTTCGGCACCACACCCCCTCTACAGTATTTATAGGAACTCAAACATTGAGATCCCGCTCTGTTCCAGTAACAAGAAGCCGAAAGCACCAGCCTGAAGATGACGAGTGAGACCTCGTCGAAACGTCGCCTAGACACCCCAACTTTTACACGGGAAGACACCCGAGGACACCAAAACCTGCATATATATATATATATATATAAAATATTTTCAAACCAGTGCTGTGATGAGTAACTTGGACTTTGTGATTGGTTTTCTTACAAAGTAGCAAATAATGTGTATTTATATAAAATGGTTGTTACTCTGTTTATGTCTTATAACCATAATACAGAGTCATGTTACAGAAGACATAGGATGTACAAAATTTATTCCATGTTGTATCATGAAGCTGGTATCCTAAAGGGACAGTTCCATGCTGTGTGAGATAACTTATATCTAACTGGTCAAATACGTTTCCACAGGTTTTGACACTGATCATTGTCTTCTGTGTTTATATTTTTGTATTTATAGTTTGTATTTATAGCATGAGGATATCTTAAACCATTTTTTTCTATTTATTCTTCTGCTTATAACTGTTTCTGCTCTCCAGCCCCCTTTTCAGCTGAAAACTTGCCAACCAACATGACTTTAAAAGATTAAGAGTACCCCAAAGCTGCCTTGTTGAATGGTTTCCTCTTTGAGGATCTTTTCTCACAGGACAGTGGATATCTAGAGAATAATAATCATGATATTTTGCACTTCTTTACAGTCTTTTATCAGAAATTCACAGAGCCCTGTAGAAACATTAAACGTGCCAAATATGACCATCAAGTACAGTCAAAATGAAGGCAGAATAAAGGACCTGTCATATTTTGCAGATCCTGGGATGATGTTGCTCCAGAGCTAAGAACAACTCATAGGTGTTGACTTAGCACCATTGACGAAATCTGAAAATATTTGTGGGAAGAATTTGTAGCAGAAATCCATTCTGTTTTTATTCCCCCTCAGCTCTGTATGCTGACCTGAAAGTCTCTGAGTTTAGTAGCTGACACACCGAGTAAAACAGTGTTCAGAAGGGAAGACCTTACACAAACATAACCTTTTGCTAGCTACAAGGCAGAAGGGATAGAAGTCTGGATAACAGGACATCTATTAAAGTTCTAATCCTAGAAGTAGAAACTAACTAGCGGTGTTGTGCCAGGATCTTGGTGTTGGTTGTTGAAGTAGAGAGTGGTCATCAACTAAAATTTACCCAGAGTAGACCCACTGAAATTAATGAACATGACTACATTCATTTCAATAGGTTAACCCTTGAACAAATACCATCCTGAGATGGGCTCATAGGAACAGCTGATGAAAAAGTTACCTAGTTAAATTTAAATAGTTCTGTTTCAAAATAGTTAAAATACCGTATAAGATAAAAAGACAGAGTAACTAGGTTGAAGTTGATTTAGATAATATGTATTTTACCATGATTTACTTGTTTAACATTTTCAAACGCAGTGAGTTTCTTTTCCACAAACCCACAAAAGCAAACTAATTTACTCAGATCTCAACATTATTTGCTTGAAAAAAAATGTTATACTTTCATTTTGGTTATCAGAATAAGTGTACTAATACCTACATTAAATCCTTCTCATCCTCTCAATGATAAGTACTTTATAAAAGTCAATGTAGTTATATCATTGCTATGGAACTTCCTTCTATTAGACATGTGACAAATCTCTGTGCTTCAGTTTTTCCAGAAGACTATAATTATGGTGGCATTTCAGACATGAAGTTTATTAGTTAGGTAATGGTCTGCCCCAATAACGTTCTCTCTGCATCTGTAAAAAAAGAACCCCTGCAATGTTGAATTTGTTAAAGTTTCAAATTTCATACTATTTTTATTGTTAGCCAATGTGTGTGGGCATTTGCCCAGAAAATTAGCATAAACATATTCTAAATAATCACCACCACTATCACAAAGGACAAGTTTATACTCTTTGGATTAGAAATAACCACTGCACTTGCTTTTGAGAACCAGTCATTATACTGTTCTTGAACGTTTAGAGCATGAGTGGGGAGACTGCATCCCCACTACAACTTCCACCACCCCTAACCCTTGATCTTACTGACTAGAATTGATGGGGATTTGAGGTCTTTATATTCTGAGGGCCACATAGCTCAAAGATAGGTCTTCTCTTCCTGTATATGTTTTTTCAATGCTTTCAGGTGCTGAAAATTGATGGCAGGTCAAACTTGGTCCTGACTGAGCATTCGGGATAAAAAAACTAGATGAAAGTGATCTAGCAGTTGGGACGCTTTGTTGTTCAACACTCTCAGTATTGACAGCATCATTCCCTTTCTGATGATCATAGAATCGTAGAATTGTAGAGTTGGAAGGAACCCCAAGAGTCATTTAATCCAATCCTCTGCAATGCAGTGAATCTTGGCTAAAGCGTCCATGACAGATGGCCATCCAACCTCTGCTTAGAAACCTCCAAGGAAGGAGAGTTCACAACCTCCCAAGGGAGACTATTCCACTGTTGAACAGCTCTTACTGTCCAAAAGTTCTTCCCTGATGTTTAGCCAGAATTTCCTTTCTTGTAACTTGAAGCCATTGGTTCGAATCCTACCCTCCAGAGCAGGAGAAAACAAGCTTGCTCCCTCTTCCATGTGACAGCCTTTGATCAGAGGGCATATATTATGCCTCCCTTCATCTGAGGATCACAGGGCAGTTGACACATAAAAACACAAAAATGCATACTATAGTAACAAACCAAAGCAATACCCCCACAACACACAGACACACACACAGAGAGAGAGAGAGAGAGAGAGAGAGAGAAGGTGCTGGGTGAGCCTTCTATGAAGCAAAACATGACAGAATAAAAAAGTTATTTTAGTAATAAAACAGTTTACAGTCACTTTACAGTTTAGGCGCCACACAAGGTTGAACAGTGTATGAGCCAAGGCAAGGCAAGAAATCAAGAACAGAGAGCTCTAATTTGCTTGGGGAGCAAGTCAGAATAAGCAGGTAATACTCTAGATGGCTAGGTGACTTATATTCAGGGCTTTTTTTCCAGCTGAAACGTGCTCGAACTTAGTCCCAGCACCTCTCAGGTGGGTTCCATTGCCATTCTAAGAGAACATGGTCAGTTCCAGCACCTCTTTTTCTAGAAAAATAGCACTGCTTTTACTTTTCGCAGAATGAGTTGTTAGTAAATAAATCTGGTCCAATGACAACAACAGTGGTGAGTCCAACTTTTAAATTTCTAGAGAAGGAATGAAACCTTCTGTGTTGCTGCTGCTGTCTTACGATCTTTTTAGCCTTCAGTTTCAGACTGTGAATGCCTAATGTTGCACTTGAATATCAGAACACAGAATGTCTGGTAATTATGTTGTGATGTTTGTGCAGCAGTTATTAAGGGTTGCCAAACATCTTTCAAAGAAGATCAAGCCTTCCAGAGTCCTCGCTGCCCCCACTTAGGCATGTGTTGCATTTACAGTTTAAAAGGAAGCTGTTCTGCAGAGTTTACATCTCTGAGAAATTACAGCTAAGGGTTTTGGTTTTTTAAAAGAAAATCAAGTGTCTTGTAAATTATTCTTCATCAATAATCCAAACTGTTTATTAGTCTACCAGCTGAAGGTTAATGGTTAGCAGTCAAGTTTAACAAATTACATGTATATATTTTTGGCCGTGGGGGTGGGTAGAGATAATACAAGCTCAGACTCAGAAGAAGATATTCTATGTAATTTGGTTGCTGTCACTCCTTTGGAAAGTCCTCATTAACTCTGCAATTGATACACTGATAACCTCATATTGATCTGGTAAATTATGTTGCTTTCTGCTCCATGTATTCAACTTTTCATGTAAATATGCTAATTTATAATGTAGATTTGTCTTATTTATCATCACTTGTTTTATGAACTCATACATTACAGAGCTTTTCAAAATTTATAGACTACTGCAGAACACTGTGCCTACATCCTCAAAGAGAAGGGAGTCTGAGATAGATGGGAGCTTCTTAAAGGTAAAATATTGAAGGCACAAATGCAGACAATTCCAACAAGAAAGAAAAGTAGGAGGCATCTAAAGGAACAAGTGTGGCTGCATAAGGAGCCTACTGATGAGCTGAGATTTAAGGAGGACCTGTATAAGAGATGGAAGAAAGGAGAAATCACAAAGGAAGAGTATACACAAATAGAAATCAATTGCAAGGATAAGGTCAAGCAGGCCAGAACTCAGAATGAGCTCAGCCTTTCAAGATAGGTTAAAAATATTTTTAAAAGTTTCTATAGCTATGTTTGAAGCAAGAGGGAGAACAAGTGATAGGTCCTCAGCATGGGGAAGATGGAGAAACACCATTGGGTGACAGAGAAAGTGGAACTGCTCAACTTTGCCTCTGTCTTCACCCAAAAGGAAAGCAGTGACTTAGTGATAATAAAACTAATGATGCAAGACAGAGGCTGCAGCTCAAGATAGGAAAAGAGGTGAATTCAAATCTTCAGGGCCTGATGAGCTGAACAAAAAGGGTATGAAAACGAGCTTTAGGGAAGTGATCTATTTCCCATCTGGGAAATAAGAGCTAAGTTGTGAGAGGTTTCTGTTGGGATGCATTCTGGGAAAGATTTCAGCTTAAAGGGTTTGTTGAAAGATGAGGGTATTCAGTTGGTGCTAAAAAAAATATTTAATAGGAGGAATTCCGAAGTGTAGGTTCTACAACACTAAAGGTGCAATTACTACAATGAATGTAGGACCTCACCTGCAGAGCACAATGATCAATATTGCTGTGTGTGTCTATCTTATTTAGCTTCAGCAGCACCAACACAAAACAGTTGTTTTTAGCAGAGTTGTTTTCCTTGTCACACACAAAACAGACACTCTGTATTTACACACATTCTATATACAAGTTACACAAAGCCTCTTTCTCTCTCCCTGGTGCCAGAAAGGATTCTGTGTTTCAAAGTCCTTGCTTGTCCATTAGCAAGTGCTAAGCAAGTGTCCATTAGCAAGTGCTAAGTCCAGTTGCTCAGAGTCCTGCCGCAGACTTTGTCCTCTGAGTCTGAAGCCTGACCATTCTCCAACTTATTCTTAGATGATTTCTTCAAGAGGTCTTCACATGAATCCACAGCCCCAACAGATAGAATTCAACAATTCCTGCAGTCTCCCATCATGACCCATACTGTATGCTGTAACCTGAGCTCTTTTATACACGAAGTTACTTGCCAAATTTGCCCAGTAACATAGATAAGAAAGTGGGGCATGATTAAGCATTACCAACTCTTGTAGAATTATGTACCTCATGGGTACATGAGGGGCAGTGCTTTCTATGATGCAAGAGGCCAACACATCTACTCCTCCATAGTTCAATATATAAAGCTATTAAAAAGAGGTTTTCTTTGCTTATATGTGAATGTCATTAGTCATAACATTACACAACCACAAGTTTCACAATAATCTATTTTGTGGAGCATGGGGGGGGTTTCCTGTAAATGTTGTTTTATTCATACTTGCTATTTTAATCAAGTAGATGCAGTTCCTTCTTTTTACTGCAAGAGTAAATAAATCCTACATCAACCAAATGAAGAAAGATATATAAATAAAAGAAATTGACGAAAAGCTTGTCTGTAATCTGCCAGGCTCCTTGTCTACTTCTAAAGTTGCTTTTGGTATACAATTTTCCTTTCAAAATAATACAGTCTTTTCCACCCCTGCCCCACTCCTGAAGAAGCCCACCTTGGATCCTATGGTTTATTCCCCTTTCTTGGGTAAGGTGGTGGAGAGGGTGGTGGCTGAGCAGTTAAAAGTGCTCCTGGAGGATATAAATTATGTGGATCCATTTAAGTCTGGGTTCAAGAGCGGTTTGGGGTCTGAAATGCCCTTGGTCACTGAAATATACTCGGAGTCGAGTGTGGATTTCATACTCTTTATTCAGCTCATAGTAGTGAGGAATGAAAGTTTTCCCCAAATGTCTGCTTTATATACATTATTTACACAATGATTGGCTAATTCCTGGATTCTCGTGTAGGCCAATCAGGTTGGGGATTCACTTCCACCTGGAGCTGGATTGGGTGGCTCCTGCGAACCAATCATACTGCTGCATTGTTCTAGAACCAATCAGACTGCTGCATTCTGAATCCTATTGTTTTAGGACCAATCAGACTGCTGCATTTGGATCCTATTCAACTCAGTACATAACAGTCACCCTGATAGATGACCTGTATTGAGAGTGGGCTGGTTGTGTGTGTGTGGTAGACCATGGTTTCCCCCTGGACTGACTCTATGTGACTGGTATTCAGTGCACTCTTTTAAAATGATTCTACTTCTGGAAAAGACTCTGATGTTGGGAAAGATTGAGGGCACAAGGAGAAGGGGATGACAGAGGACGAGATGGTTGGACAGTGTTCTTGAAGCTACCAACATAAGTTTTACAAAACTGCGGGAGGCAGTGGAGTGCCTGGCTTGTTCTGGTCCATGGGCTCACGAAGAGTTGGACATGACTAAACCACTAAACCACAACTTCTGGGTAGCTCAGTTGGTTGGAGCATAATGCCAGGGTTGCAGATTCGATCACTGTATGAGACAGCTGCATATTCCTGCATTGCAGAGAGTTGGAAAAGGGTGCCTTCCAACTCTATGATTCTGTGCTCCTATCTCTAGAGGGTTGTGTGCAGAGTGTAGCTCTGGGAGACTGCTTTAGCTCTATGGTGTTTGTGCTATGGCTATGGTACAGTCTTGTCCCTAATGCTGTTTAACATCTGTTTAACACACACACTTTTGCGTGATCACATACAGTCATACATTGGGATAAATGTGCTTCAGGTTGAGCGTTTTCAGGTTACGCTCCACGGGGACCCAGAAGTAACGAAGCGTGTTACTTCCTGGTTTCACCACTCACGCATGTGCAGACGCTCAAAATGACATCACGCACATGCGTGGAAGCAGCGAACATGACCTACAGACGCGGGTTGCGTTCACTTCAGGATGTGAACGGGGCTCTAGAATAGATCCCGTTCGCATCCAGAGGTACCACTGTATATGCACAGCACCGGGAAATGATTAAATAATTTAATTCATACCATGAAATGGAGGGAGCTGGAGACTCCTCGTGACTCACAAAGAGACCCTCCCCAGGGCCTGAATAGGACTTCAGTGAGGGCAGAGATTGGAGGTGCAGTGGGGCTTTGTTTAGGCTGCTCAGCTTCCCCACCTAACAGCTGATGTTCAGGGTAGCAAAGCGACTACCACCACTTCCCCATGTATAATCTAGTCTCCTGTCAGCCCCAGAGCTTCAAGACCAGATGTGGATATTTGGGGGGCACTATTTTTGATATGGATTGGAGAGAGAGCAGCAGAGAGGACATTTCAAGGGTGCTTAGAGAGTGCTCTCCACTTACACGATTTTCACTTAGACATGCAGGGTGCCAGAACGTAACCCCCATATAAGTGGGGAGTCCCCTGTAATTCTAAATCGCTTAGAGACAATTGTAGTAAATAAATAATAATTACAACACTTGGATCATGACAAATATTTTACATCCGAAACTATTTAATATAAATATAAAAGGTAAAGGACCCCTGACAGTTAAGTCCAGTCGCTGACGACTCTGGGGTTGCGGCGCTCATCTCGCTGTACTGGCCAAGGGAGCCAGCGTTTATTTGCATACAGATTCTGGGTCATGTGGCCAGCATGACTAAGCCGCTTCTGGTGAAACCAGAGCAGTGCATGGAAATGCTGTTTACCTTCCCACCGGAGTGGTACCTATTTATCTACTTGCACTGGTGTGCTTTCAAACTACTAGGTTGGCAGGAGCTGGGACTGAGCAGTGGGAGCTCACCCCATTGCGGGGATTCGAGCCGCAAACCTTCTGATCGACAAGCCCAAGAGGCTCAGTGGTTTAGACCACAGCACCACCCGTGTCCACTTAGAGACAATTGTAGTAAATAAATAATACAACACTTGGATCATGAGAAATATTTCACACCCCAAGCTATTTAATATGATTAAATGCCAAATGACCTTAAATACTGCATTGCAAACTTTACTCAAAAACTTAAAGAGCATTATCATTGTTCCTGCTACCAAAGAGAGAAAAAATCTTGCTTTGGAGGTGTGGATATCTATTTTCCTAATTCTGGATGTGAAAAATGGAAGATTGTTTACTATGTGATATAAAGAAGTTGGCTGCTTTGTAGGAGAAGTGTTGCACAAATAGCCAAATATTAATCAAGAATGTTTACAGGCCAATGGACCAAAAGAATTGACACCGTCCCCAGAGTGGTGTTTTTTTTTAAGCAGGTATGGTGGGAGGAAGCGATCAAATGCCTGTTAAAAATGTATGAGGTGGGTGCATGTTCAGTGATGCAAGCCATTGCAAAATGTTTGTGATCATACAAAGAACCTTAGCGGAATGAAATACCTGTGGCTTTTTTGTGGGTGAATAAAATGGTTCATTGTAGCAAAGCTTATGAACTGGAACAGAAATCTTGAAATACAGATGTTTATATTTTCTTCCTGCCATTGCTGCAGTCCTCTTTTAAGGCTGAGCAAATGTCATTTCAGATTGGTGGGGAGGGTTTGAAAAATTGTTTTATCTCAAAAGATAAATGTTGTTGCTGTTGTTGTTGTTACAGTACTCTTAACTAGTATTGTGGTAAAAGATCACGTGAACATACACCTAAGGTGTTCTGAACTAGGGTTAAAAGGGTAAAAATTCTGGTGGAATTCAACATGACTAATCCAGATGTATACAGCCACAGACTTTGACAGATTCTCTCTTTTATTTTCATTTTCATTGATTGTTCTGTTTAAAAACCAATCTCCTTAACTTACATATTCCATTTGGAATATATAAATAACATTGGAAATAGTGGAGAAATAGCAACGTTAGTAAACCTGTCAACTCTGCTGTATGTGGGTGACTTCTTGATCCAGCTATACTATTTCATTGTCAGATGCTGCTTAAGGCTACGGATGTCTTTAATTGTGTTGGGAGCAGTATTTGATTCACACATTCAAAATCGAGGAATTGCTGAGGAATAGGCTGGCCCTGTGTCCTACTTTACAGGCAGTATGATTCTATCTCGCAGGCCTATGTTTAAAGAGCTGCCTGATCAAAACCCAGTTTAGAGATTTGGGAGAAGAGGGGCTTTGAAGTTGCACACAAGCACTTACTACCTCAATAACAGACAGAGCAAACAGGTCACCTGGTCTCTCTCAGAAAAATTAGCTCATGCAGATATGTGTTGCTTTTTCCTTTTCCTTTTTTGGCAATGCTTTTCTCTTTTCTGTTTTTTTTGGCAGAAGAGGATCCTGGGGAGGATAGAGACTGATGGGCAAGGAGGCATTGGGTGATATCCAACTAAGGTCTTCCACTAGCACAATGATGTTTGCTTGCACAATATTAGTTTCCCTTCTTCCCGGAGGCTAGTACCCATTGTTAAGTGCATTGTTTTGGTTTAACCATAGAGGTTGTCTAGCCCTACAACTCATCTGCACGATACAAATGCCTCCACTTCAGGATTTTATTCCTATACCTAGATCTGAAAGAAGCAGAAACCAGTGATAAAGGGGTTAAAAAAAAATCTCACAGGAGCTGCTGAGTTCAGAATTTTCTGCTTTTTAAAAAAGTGTCCATCATAATGACAAACAAAAGATCACATGAAGTTGGGTGAAGGAAGCAACTGTTCTGATAATGCATTTTTTTGTTTTATTGTTTACGAAACTATGTGTGATCTTGATAATGGCCACTGTTTGGACAAATGAATGAAATATTCATGTTGATGTAGTAAAGGAAAAACATTAGTGCGAAGTAGTCTTTTTATTAGTCTTGAAGTAACTTCCCTGACTTTTTAAGCTGAAAACCAGAATTACTTAAGGATGTTCATTATTATTTTTAGGAAATGTTTAAATAAAAAATGGGTGGCATTCAACTCAAGAGTAGACCCATTGGCATTAATGAACATGGCTAAGTTTGATCTATTAATTCCAATAAGCCTACCTCGAGCAAAACATAGTTGAATACCACCCAATGTTATGAAATGTCATTTATAATTTGAACTTGATTTTCTTCTTTTTTTAAAAAGTGGATAGTTAAAAACAAACAAACAACTTTCTCAATATTTTCCCCAGCATTCCCCAGATGTGTGGAGGATCACAGAATTGTAGAGTAGGAAGGGACCACAAACGTCAACTAGTCCAACCCCCTATAATGCAGGAATCTTTTCCCCCAAGATGGGGCTCAAATGCACGATCTGAATTTAAGAGTCTTACGCTCTACCAACTGAGGGAGTCTATCTCCCTGAGTCTATCTCAGGGAGATGACTCTAGTGGTAAACGAGTGGCAAGAGAGGCAAGATGAAGAAAAGTTTATCAGTGCAATAATTTATTTTATCCACAGTCCTTCTTGCCTTCTTTCCACCCAAATAATATTTATCTATGTGCTCATGCACTTCTACTCTGAAGTTCATCTATATTTTGGGGTAGAAATCTGGATCATGCACATTTTTTTCCTATTTTTAAATTGCCACTCAGAGGTAAAGGTGGCTATACTTTTTTATAAACAACAACAACAAATTAATTAAATAAAAGTATTTAGTAACACTGTTGAAGCAACCAGACTGTGGGCCTCTGAATCTGTATGGATTTTACAGTGCAATTAGAGCCTAATGGACCCGTGCATGTTTGATTTCTGAGAAATCCAAGCTCAGATGTCCCTACATTGTTTAGTCTGTTCGCCACCTTCAAAACTGACTCCAGGCTGCTCTCCCCATCTGCCCATCACATCTTAATGCATAGTATTCTCTGGCTAGCCCATGCTGTCAAAGAGAAAGGTGGGAAGAGAAGGGAATCAAAGTAGTCAGTAGAAACAACTGCCCTGAACCATGTTGTCCTTTAATGAATAATCTGTGTTTCATTTAGAGAGCTTCTGCTTTTCCTTCAGCTACTGAACGAAATCTTGGATTTGATCAAGGCTGCCATGGGCAATATTCCTAAAGCAAAAACAAAAAACCTATCATGTTTTGCTGGAGCGATTGTTGAATGGAGGCATCTCACTGTCTGTACCTCAGGGGTTGGGTCAGCCTCAGGTGCTGAACTTGAGTCATGATGGATGGAGCAACAACAGTTTGAAATACTTCTAATATGCCTTTATACTGAGTCAGACCATTGGTCCAGCCAGCTCAGTCTCATATCTGCACTGACTGGAAGCAGCTTTCCAGTGATTTGGGAAGGGAAGAAGGCAAATGCAGGGGGTGAGGTTCACACCATGTGTCAGCCATGAGGGTGAGTATCATCGCCGTGCCACACACACCCCACACTCGCTGCTTGGGTGGTGGGCCACTAGGGACGATGCTGCCACAGATGGCTAGTGGCGCTCCCCAACATTCGCTGCATGGGCAGCTAGTGGCACCACTAAAAACACTTGGCCGCATGGGTGGCAGGCAACTAGGGACACTTGCCATGCAGGAGGCTAGCCCCGCCCCCGTAGGCCAGCTAGCCTTGCCCCGCGCCACTCTGGGTGTGGGGCAGGTAGCTCCGCCCCTGCCCAGCCCTGTTTAGAGATCCCAGGGATTGAATTTTGCAGTGTCTGCCTGCAAAGCAGATGCCCCACCTCTGAGCCAGGGTCCTTCTTTCCCCTAATGTCCTCCAAGAGTGGATTTCCAATGGGTGCAATTCTCTTCAGAAAGCCATTTCACTACTTCCTGGTAGGTGTGGCGCCGATCTAGGGAACTGCACCAACCCCTTTTCCCGTTAATTATTCCTCCGTTTCAAATCCCTTGCCCCGTCTGCTTCAACCTTTATTATAAATCCAAGACACTCAATGTTGTGTTCTGCAAAAAGGAATTGAGCACCTGAATATTCATTTTCAGAGAGGCTATGAAGAAGAGTTTAGACTTCATATCCCGCCTTTCACTCCCCTTAAGGCAGGCATGGCCAAACTTGGCCCTCGAGCTGTTTTGGGACTACAACTCACATCATCCCTAGCTAACAGGACCAGTGGTCAGGGATGATGGGAATTGTAGTCCCAAAACAGCTGGAGGTCCAAATTTGCGCATGCCTGCCTTAAGGAGTCTCAAAGCAGCTAACAATCTCCTTTCCCTTCCTCCCCCAACAAACACTCTGTGAGGTGAGTGAAGCTGAGAGACTTCAGAGAAGTGTGACTTGCCCAAGGTTCATGTGGAGGAACGGGGACGTGAACCCGGTTCACCAGATTACGAGTCCACCGCTTTTAACCACTACACCATGTTGGCTCTGCATATAAGGAAGCTTCAGTTTATGGATAGAAAACCAGTTGTTTTCTCTTGGTTCCCCCCACCTCCTCTTCAAGAGTATTTCAAATGAATATACTTCTATTTAAAAGCCAATATTTAAAAGTTGTCCAAGTGAAATTTCTTTTACAATTCCACTGTGTGATTAAGTAGTTAGGAGGAAACCAACTGTGAACTGATAAGTTCTGATTTGCTTTATGTTGTCCCGAAGATAATTTGAATTATTTGAATAAGCTGGTTATTTGTATCCCATGGAGATGTGCAAATCACACTGGAATCTTTGTTTCAGACAATGCCAGATCTCCTGGTGTGTGCACCAGTCTCAGACAACTGTTGCTCATAAATAAATATATTGGTTACGAGTTACTGTGGAGGTTGTGCTTGTGTAGCATAAAGACCCCGGGTAGACACCAAGGCATGTGCAGGACATTTTACTGTGAGAAAAAATAATAGTGGTGACGAGGTGGGAAATATTTGCATGTGCACACACACACTCTACTTTTCCAGGGTTGAGCAAATATTTAAAATACATTGTGCAATAGGGAACCATACAGTACCCTCAAGCTTTTAATTAATTTAACATATAAAATAAAATATCTGAACTGGGATTTTTGTGTCAAGATTTTGGAAATTTATCTCTACTGTAGCAGAGTTAAATTTTGGCTCCGCTGTATCTCAGTTTTGGATTTGTTTGCCATCTTATTCATTGTGCTCATCTATGCATGTCTACTCAGAAATCCTGTTGGGTTCAATGGGACATACTCTCATGTATGTTGTTATAAGATTTCAGCAGTACAGAGCAATTCTGTTGTCTCTGTACCTCCATTGCAGAACACACATCACAGCACAGCATCATGCTGAAATGAATGCAAGGCTTTGAATGCCTCCCACAGCTCCAGGATACAGCTGTCTTCTACTATGCAGAAGAATTACCCAGTGTTTCAAATGACTTACAATGGGGGAGGGGGAATCACTGCAACTCTGACAATGACTGGTGGGCAATCTGGGACAAGAGGGTCCTTACAGAGCACCAACCTTTTTTTTTTTTTTTTAGGGTCGCAATTTGGTTTTTTCTATGCAAGTCTATGGAGCCATTTCTCTATATAGTTGGTGGGGAATCCATCACCTCTGGAAACAGCTGGTGTAGAGATAGCCCACCTGAGCCCCCTGAGCTGTTTTGTTTTTTTTGTGGGGGGGGGGGTACAGTCACCAACCCTGCAAGTCTTCAGACATCTAAAGGGCTTTTACATGGAGGAAGGAGCAAGCTTGTTTTCTCATGCTCTGGAAGGTTGGACCTAAACCAGTGGATTCACATTACAAGAAAGGAGATTCCAACTGAACACTAGGGATAACGTTCTGATTGGAACAGCTGTTCGACACCAGTGTGGTGTACTGGTTAAGAGCGGTAGACTCGTAATTTGGTGAACTGGGTTTGCGTCTCTGCTCCTCCACATGCAGCTGCTGGGTGACCTTGGGCTAGTCACACTTCTCTGAAGTCTCTCAGCCTCACTCACCTCACAGAGTGTTTGTTGTGGGGGAGGAAGGGAAAGGAGAATGTTAGCCGCTTTGAGACTCCTTTGGGCAGTGATAAAGCGGGATATCAAATCCAAACTCCTCCTCCTCCTCTTCTTCTTCGACAGTGGAATGGAGTCTCTGAGGGGGTGGTGGCCTCTCCTTCCTTGGAGGTTTTGAAGTAGAGGTTGGGTGGCCACTTGTTTTGGATGCTTTAGTTCTGGTATTGCAGAGGGTTGGACTAGATGACCCTTGGGTCCCATCCAACACTACAATTCTATAATTCTGCAAATTTCTCTGTGTATACATAAATGTGAGAAGGACCAAGGATTTTGTTGCCACAAAAGCTATTTTCCCCCATCATTTTTGGACACCCAAGGGTTTCTCTGCCCATGCAAGTCTATGGAGCGCTAATGCTGCACTAGATTATGAAAAGTTTCTTTTGTCTTTTGCTGTTTAAATGTTGAACTGATGTCTGGTCTGATGAGGGTCATCTTCTAGCAAACCACACAGATTTAATATAGAATGCACTTTAACTAAAAAAGTTGAGATTTATGTTGTTTACTTTTCCCTTATTGTTACACAGCAATTAAAGCTAAGGAATGACTGCATGGTAAGTAGTAAAATAGATGCTCTCAGTCATCTCATAAAATATTTATGCTGTTTTATAATACAGTATAAGATGATACAGAGCTGAAAAGAGATTGGCAATAGGAGGTTATTCTTAGAACAAAGCATCTGTGTTTATAAAGCCTTTTTTCATGACATCAGCAGCTAGATTTAACTAGGGTTAATGCAGAAATATTTGCTATTGATTCGATATTGAAAAGAGCACGGCAGCATAATAATTCACTTAAAAGTACATATGAGGGTCCAGTAATTCATACAGTATGATTGAAATCTTGTTGTAATACAAAGCAAGCAGATTTTAACCATGAAAGAAGGCCAGCTGCATTAACAGTCATCACTACACATTTAATAATGTTTGCTTTGCAATTTTTTTTTTTTTTTTACGCATACTAGTCACTTTCTGAAATTAGGTTCAGGCACTTTACATTATAGCTCTGAATCTTTAAGCACTAAAGTACTGTAGTGACTGTCAGCATGTGGAACATTTTGGAGAACAATGAAGAGAGTAAACAGTTTTTTCTCACCCTTGCATACTGCAAAATTTATTTCTGCAAAAAGAATCCCACTGTCATTTATTGCCTGGCATCTAGCCTGTTATGTACTGAGTTGAATAGGATCCAAAATGCAGCAGTCTGATTGGTCCTAGAACAATAGGATTCAGAATGCAGCAGTCTGATTGGTCCTAGAACAATAGGATTCAGAATGCAGCAGTCTGATTGGCCCTAGAGCAATGTAGCAGTATGATTGGTCTGCAGGAACCACCCAATCCAGCTCCAGATGGAAGTGAATCCACAACCTGATTGGCCTACAGGAGAATTCCAGACTTAGCCAATCACATGCAGCCCATTGTGTTTCATTCCTCCTCACCACTATGAGCTGAATAAAGAGCATGAAATCCACTTTCGATTCTGAGTATATTTCATAGCCTTTTGCATGCTGTGCTGGTGTTTGGGACCGAACTGGGTATTGGGCTGTTTAAGTCTGCTCAGCCTTTCCCTCAGCTTTCTGTGGCTTTTTTGCAGCACCCACCCTCCTGCCTTTTATTCAGCCTGGGCATTTGCTGATCTTCCTTTTGGGGTGCTAAGTAGGATTTGTCCCCCTGTAGGCTGATTGGCCTTACTGGCTAGTTCCTTTTCACCTACTCTGTACAGTATTGGTTTGTTGCAGGTGTTTTTTGCAGGTGATTGCTTTTAAATTGGTTAACTGGTCAAATCAGCAGGTAGGTTATCCAGTACCAGTTAAGATTTGGTTGGCACCCTTAGGGACCTTTTAAGATTGCAGTTCTGAGACTTGCTTTCAGAGCTGTGGGACCTGCTGACAGCGTAAGGGGTGCCTTTGAAGCCAACCTGTTATACCCACTTGGAGCTGTCTGCATTAAAATTGCATGCACTTTGTATGTGCTCTAAATGTAAAATACGAACTTTTCCATGTTTTACATAGTACTCATTTGTGAAATACATATGTTGCATGTATCTCTTATGGCAAGCAATATTTTTGTGTGAACTTTTTGCAAAATTTGTGTGAACTTTTTGCAAAATTTGAAGTGTGAAATCTGGCTGCAATTCAACTAAATTCTACCCAGAGTGAGCATATTGAAATTAATGGTGCTAAGCTAGTTATTGGGAGTGAAAGCTGGACCATAAAGAAGGCTGATCACTGAAGAATTGATGCTTTTGAATTATGGTGCTGGAGGAAACTCTTGAGAGTCCCATGGACTGCAAGAAGATCAAACCTATCCATTCTTAAGGAAATCAGCACGGAGTGCTCACTGGAAGGAAAAGATCGTAAAGTTGAGGCTCCAATACTTTGGCTACCTCATGAGAAGAGAAGACTCCCTGGAAAAGTCCCTGATGTTGGGAAAGATGGAGAGCACAAGGAGAAGGGGATGACAGAGGACGATATTGTTGGATAGTGTTCTCGAAGTTACCAGCATGAGTTTGACCAAACTGCGGGAGGCGAAGACAGGAGTGCCTGGCGTGCTCTCGTCCATGGGGTCACGAAGAGTCGGACACGACTAAATGACTAAACAACAACAAAAAGCTAGTTATTCTGAAGATGAATAACATTAGATATAACTCGAACAGTTGCTAAGGCTTGAACTTTTGGTGCGTTTTCAGTGTGAGCACTTGCAAAAGGACATATTGACTTATCTTGGAATAGGGCACACAGCCTTGGCTTTAGTGCAAATGATGGGCACTGTGTTAGTTTGCTCTTGGGAATTCTGGGACTATCCATGGTGGGAAAAGATTTTTTCAGGGTCCTAGAAAGCATCTTCTTCCTTCCACTGTCTTGTGCATGGGTAGGCAAATTAAGGCCCGGGGTCCAGATCCGGCCCAATCGCCTTCTAAATCCGGCCCAAGGACGGTTCGGGAATCAGTGTATTTTTACATACCGTATTTTTCCTTCTATAACACGCAGATTTTTTCTTCTAAAAAGGAAGGGGAAATGTCTGTGCATGTTATAGAGCGAATGTGTGGTCCCTGGAGCCGAAAAATCATGCAAAAATCAAATCGCGGCGCTGCACGCTGCACTGAGAAGCGAAACCTGAAAAGAGGAAGCGGCTGCTTTCCTGCATTCTGCCTCAGGGTCTTACTGCCCACCCTCCTTTGTTTCGTTGCTGTGTTTGCTGAAATGGAACAAAGAGCAGGGAAAGCCCCTCCCCTCCAGGCAAGCTCCGGTGCTGCTGGGGGAGAGGGAGAGAGAGGGGGGAAGGGAGAGAGAGGGGGGAGGGGGAGGGAGAGAGAGGGGGGAGGGAGAGAGAGAGGGGGAGGGAGGGAGGGAGGGGGAGAGAGGGAGAGAGAGAGAGAGAGAGAGAGAGAGAGAGAGAGATGGCTGGCTTGGGTGGGGGTAAACTTTTGCCTTTCTTTCCTCCCTCCCGTTAAATCCCTCTCCTGCATTCTTAGCCAGCTGCTTCTCTGCACACCCCTCTAATGTCCCTTCTTTGTTTTTCCTTCGCTCCCCACTTAAAATGTGGTTACAAAGCATGGATCCTCAGGATCTTTGCATTGGGTCACCCCAAATTCACCATCAGATCACATAGCATGTCCATGGCTACAGCCTGCCCCCCCCAAAATCACGCACCCACTGTTGCTTGGGGCTGCAATGGTGCAAAAATGTGGTTAAAAAGCATGGATCCACAGGGATTCTCAGGATTTTGGCATTGGGTCACCCCAAATTCACCATCAGATCACATAGCATGTCCATGGCTACAGCCTGCCCCCCCAAAATCACGCACCCACTGTTGCCTGGGGTTGCAATGGTGCAAAAATGTGGTTAAAAAGCATGGATCCACAGAAATTCTCAGGATTTTGGCATTGGGTCACCCCAAATTCACCATCAGATCACATAGCATGTCCATGGCTACAGCCTGCCCCCCCAAAATCACGCACCCACTGTTGCCTGGGGTTGCAATGGTGCAAAAATGTGGTTAAAAAGCATGGATCCACAGGAATTCTCAGGATTTTGGCATTGGGTCACCCCAAATTCACCATCAGATCACATAGCATGTCCATGGCTACAGCCTGCCCCCCCCAAATCACATACCCACTGTTGCCTGGGGCTGCAATGGTGCAAAAACGTGGTTACAAACCATGGATCCTCAGGATCTTTGCATTGGGTCAGCCCAAATTCACCATCAGAGCACATAGCATGTCCATGGCTACAGCCTGCCCCCCCCCAAATCACATACCCACTGTTGCCTGGGGCTGCAATGGTGCAAAAACGTGGTTACAAACCATGGATCCACATGGATCCTCAGGGTCTTTGCATTGGGTCAGCCCAAATTCACCATCAGAGCACATAGCATGTCCATGGCTACAGCCTGCCCCCCAAAAATCACGCACCCACTGTTGCCTGGGGCTGCAATGGTGCAAAAACGTGGTTACAAACCATGGATGCACAGGGATTCTCAGGATTTTTGCATTGGGTCAGCCCAAATTCACCATCAGATCACATGTCTGTGGCCACAGCATGAAGCACAAAAATGATACATCCACTGTTTCATTCAGAATGTTTTTTCCCTTGTTTTCCTCCTCTAAAAACGATGTGCGTGTTATGGTCAGGTGCGTGTTATAGAGCGAAAAATACGGTAAGTAGAATATGTGCTTTTATTTAAAATGCATCTCTGGGTTATTTGTGGGGCATAGGAATTCATTCACCCCCCCAAAAAAAATATAGTCTGGTTTCCCCCCCCCCCCCCAAGTTCTGAGGGACAGCTGAAAACGTTTGCTTACCCCTGGTCTTGTGCAAAGAGAGGAAGGCAATGGTGGCAAATGAGCATTTAAAAAAAGAGCACTTTTGTATTGATCTGGGTACAGCAATATATGCCATTTTGTATACAATTTCTTTGTAATATAATGTACTTCAGAGGCTACATTCCAACAGCGTTAAAAGCTCCTATGTCTATTAAAATCAATAGACTTAGGGGTGCATAACTCACTTTTGGGTTTTGAACAGCAAAGTAATGCACTCCAAACTGTTCCTCTGATATGACATGTTGAAGAAAAAGGAGCAAATTCTGCTACTTTCAAACTCTTCCCATGCTTGCAACTTCAGCTGCATGGCAGAGGAACAGAATAGTCACGACTTCCAAGTATTTAATTCTACTTGACTTTGTTTTCACTTGACTTACTCCCATCATGAGAAGCGTGATAGATTTTCCTGAAGCCTCTTACTGTGGTATGTTCCTAAATTTTAAAATGATAATTCTAATTATAATAAATGATGTGTAGTTTACAATGCATAAATCAGTGAACAAATAAATGGACAGAATCCAAACAGAGTAGAATGCAGCCTACACTTGAGGTTTTTCTAATAACATGAAATATTTAGCATGTAGTATTGGCTGAGGAGGTAGTTAAAATAGATTTCCTATACAGAAATCTAGGAATAATCACTGCAAAGCAACTGAGAGTCCAGAACAGTATTTTCATTTCACACCTCTCCTTTGTCCTCCTCCCACCTCCATTGTACCCTTAGCCAAAATTCAGTATTCAACATTATACCAGTAATCTGTGGCAGAGTGAATGGATATGTGATAACTTGTCTTTTGAAGTTTATAAGGTGTTTGTCTGTAAAACAAGAGAAAATATTTTCCTCCCCATTACTATGTTCCTGACAATCGTGGCTGGTGGGCTATCTAGAAGCTGTAAACACCTCTTTGCTTTTTAGTACAAAGTCCGATACATCCATTTCAAGGTTTTACAGCTATAAAGGCAAGCAAACAAAAAACCCTGACTGCCTACATAAACTGGAGTGGGCTGAAATGTTGTGATTTTGTTTATTGCTCTTTTACTGCAGTGGTCAAATAGTTCCTTTGAGACCAGACACTGGTACTCTGCCATCTGTACACTCGATGTTAGACAACTTGTATCAACTGAAGCACTGTGACAAATATTTATAACGAGCATGCTAATTAAATGAAATGCCACTATTCAGAATTGTGGAGGATATAAGATTAATGGCAAATTAAAAATAACTTGTCATCTTTGTTCTAATAGATAATGATGTTGCTATCATGAGAGACACTGACTGTATTCCACTAGGGGTAAGCTGAAATGGGTTTTTTCCATCAAATATTCTTGCCGGTGTTGAAAGGCAAACCAATATGTTTCCCTATTCAGAAAAGTCTTGTCTCTTGACTCCAAATAGGCTTCATCTGCACTCAGTAATAACTATTCAAAGTGAGATTTAGCAACATGATCAGTCCGAGAAGCACTGCTCTTTTTCTGACAAAGCTTTGCCTTAGCTTTGGGGTTACACACCCTCCAAGTTTCCCTATTTTCCAAGGACAGGTCTGGAATTCCAAAAGCTATCCTGGCTTCTGATTTTCCCTGCCAAGGCCCAACGTTGTGTGACGCGCCAGCTCTGAGGTGCAGGCAGAGGGCAGGGCTGCCCTGGGAGAGGAGTACAAGGAGTCTCTATTTTTTTTAATGCTTTGTGCATCCGTCTCTAATCTTGCCCCTTTCTATCATTTTTGTAAATCTACCAAAGAATAAAATAAACTAGGGATTAAGAGGTTTTCTAAGGGTGGTGGAGAGCATGTATGCTGTGTCCTGTATATAATGCCAACACATTTGCGCCTCGAAGCCCCCAGAACCCACCCCCCAAAAATCACTGCACTCAGACACATATTTTAGTTTAGGTTTTGGGGCAAATTTTGGACACAACTTTATTGAATTACAGTCACATGAGTGCTATTGACTTAGGCATTGACTTCCGACTATAACTGATTGTACCTCTCTGGGTGATAGTCCAATGGGGTAAGCCAAACGAGGGAGCAACGTTGATGCGGACCAACCGAAGCTCATCCCAGGGTTCCTGTGGTCCTGGCATGGCCCTAGCCCCTCAAGTGGGCTTCGGACGAGATCCAGGACCCCCAGATTCCTTTAATGGAATACCAAGTTCCTAGAGGGGCAGGTGATGGCCACACCTCCCCTCCCTACAATCCAACTGAGCCAATGCCTAACCGCCACCTTACAAGTTGTGACGATTGCTAAGGGGCAGGCAAAAACCAAGTGGCTAGAATCAATTTGCCAAATGGAAAAAAATCTTACCCAGCGCCTGTTCCAAAACAGGTGACCCAAACCAAAGCAAGGACAGACGAAACTACCTAATTCTAGGGAGGGGTGTGTGTTTGGCAGCATGATGCAACTGCCGCCTTTTAAGCACCTGGGATCATGCCACACTCTGGGGATTGGCTAAACAGCCTAGGTTGATCCAAGGGCTATGACCAGGGCTTTTAGCTACTCTCCCACCAACTAACACCTATGGGGGAAAGTCCCAGGGGCCCGCGCGCAAGCAGGACCCTCTAATAGGAGGATCCCATTTACTGAAATATTAACTGGATGGCGGGATGGGACTGAACTTAAAAAAGCAGGGAGAAGCAATGGCAATAAACACTTTTAAATGAAGAGCAGATTAACGTTTGAAGTTATCTGCTACCCCCAAACAGTACTTTTGACCTGGAAAACAAAATGGTTGAGCATTCGGAATACAACATTCACGTTAATGAGGTGACATAAGCTACTTTGCTCATGCAGCAGCTGTTTTGGACAAAGGAAATAAAGGTCTTCTCCTCTCTACTCTGAGCAGCGGTAGGGAAGGGACATAGCACCCAACCATGGTGATGAGTCTGGGGCTGTCTGCTCCTCCCTATGCAATTGCAATAGAGATGGGATCCTTTTCTGGGCCAGAAGGGGCAGATTATCTATCTCCCCACCCCCCGCAGACTGACTCTGATAGGTAAGTTGCTGTGGGTCAAATTTGGCAAAAGCAATGTGGCAAAAGCAGGTGCATCAAAGGCACACCACAAACATCATTGGACTGAGAGCATGTGGCCTGGCAGCTCACGGTTATGGATACTCCTGGCATGTCAGAGTCCATTTTCTGGGGACACAGTGCTTGTTGTTCTGCCTGGCTGTTTTTGCAGTGTACTGAGCAGACACACAGGTCACCTGATAATGTCATCTACATTCTGATGAGATGTGTTGCATTTCTGTTTAAATCACAGCATACCCACCCCCCAGAAACCTGTTCCTATACGTATAATTCATCATATGCAAATTTTATGCACATCAGTATCCTCTTTCTGGGTGAAGCATTTTTCCTCTCTCTCTTTTTTGGTTGATGTATTAGTGCTCTGCTTACTCCCTAGTTAGTGTGTTTAGGATTGCTGCCTTAGTTATTTTTTTCTGAATATCTTAAGAAATTAAGGGGTGCAATTAGGGATATGTACTTGATTTTATGTTCACAACAGCCTTATGTGGTATAGATTAGGCCTGAAAGAAAAGCTCATATTACATTGGCATATGACTTGATAAAAAACGTCTAACATCTACTATTATGATCAGCCCTCTTTTGTTTCCAAAAATGATAATGAGGAAGAAGAGTCCATGACTATTCATGACAGCAACAGCTATGCAATGGGAAATGTTTTATCGTCATGCCCTGTGTCTTTCACCCTTCTTTGTTCCCTCTTGCCTGCATTTGAAAGAGTCCTTCTAGGACCCACTTGTCCTCTTCACATGTCTTTCTGTCTTATCTATGACTTCTGCTTTCTTTCTCTCTTTGTTAGTGTGTGTCTCTTTCTGTCTGTCTACTTTCTCTTCCTGCTCTCTCTCTCTCTCTTTCCATGTGAGAGAGTAACAGAGAGTGAATTGATAGGATGCTCTTTTAAAAGCAGCACAACATGTAACTGGCAACACAGGGCACACGACTGAAAATAAAGCAATGACTGTAAAGGGAAACAATACATTATACAATAAAGGGGAAAAAAATACTTTTCAGGGAGCCACTCCATTGGGCGGTGTAAGCTTCCAGGGCATCATAAGTTGCATTCGATCTATTAATAAAGCTTACAAGGTAAAGATAAAGGGACCCCTGACCATTAGATCCAGTCGTGGACGACTCTGGGGTTGTGGTGCTCATCTCACTTTACTGGCTGAGGGAGCCGGCGTACAGCTTCCGGGTCATGTGGCCAGCATGACTAAGCCACTTCTGGTGAACCAGAGCAGCACATGGAAATGCCGTTTACCTTCCTGCCAGAGCGGTACCTATTTATCTACTTGCACTTGATGTGCTTTTAAACTGCTAGGTTGGCAGGAACTGGGACCGAGCAACAGGAGCTCACCCCGTCGTGGGGATTCGAACCTTCAACCTTCTGATCAGCAAACCCTAGGCTCTGTGGTTTAACCCACAGCGCCACCTGCTTACAAAGCTTACAAAGGGAAACCAAATTTGATCAAAGTCGTTGTGTTTTGCTGTGCCTCTTATTACTCTGCAGTGATCTGCTAGATGTCCCACACTCTTGACTGCAAGTATTTCTCAGAGGCATCCTCTGGGGCAGGCATGTCCAAAGTCCATTTCGGTGGCCTAATGCGGTCCGCCGGCCGATTTAATCTGGCCCCTGTATATGTCCTGGGGTAAAATCCTTAAAAAAGCTCAATAACTTCAATCCTAAGAAAAGCTCAGCAACTTTGTTTTTTTTATATATAGAATATTTATTAAGGTTTTTAATACAATAGCAGTAAAAAGAAAAAAAAGAAAAAATAATAACAAAAATACAGAAATAAAAATAATTAAAAAGAAAAAAAAAAGAAAACATGCATATTTTCCATTTCTCATTTTCCTTTAACGTATTTCCCGGACCTCCTCATACCTCCCTTTTTTTGTATTCCAATTCAAATTGTTAGTTCAGCAAATCCTTACCATTAAATTTTAACCTGTTTCTAAGCCTGTTTCTCATATTCCCTTAAGACATTACAGCTGGAAACCACTTAATTTCTATCCAACATCATTCTAACATTCATTAATTTTACAATATTTCTGTAGGTAGTCTTTAAATTTCTTCCAGTCTTCTTCTGCCGACTCTTCTCCCTGGTCTCGGATTCTGCCCGTCATTTCTGCCATTCCCATATAGTCCAGAAAAGCTCAGCAACTTTGGTCGGCCCTCATGCATGTTTACTTCATCAAATCTGGCCCTCTTTGAAAAAAGTTTGGGCACCGCTGCCTGAGGTTTTCCAGCTTTGAGCGCCCTCGAGCCAAGTTGCCATCAGGAGCAAGGAAACCAAATACTTATGGTCTTTATGGTGTACTAATGGGTTGATTGGTAATAGTACTGCTGGGAAGTGAGATCTGTTATATTAGATACCCCAAACCATAATGGTTTGATCACATTGCATTACTGCCACATGTGTAAAAAATTATCTTTACCACCACAGTAATGCCATCGTTGGGAAGTTGCTCTGTGCTTTCTCCACTTTGATCCTTGTTTCCCAGTTCTGAGTGGCTCTTGTAAAACAAAGCTCTGGGTTTTCCTATTAACTGTAATGGAGAATCTGAAAAAGGCTTATCCTGGCCACTGAAAGGTAATCTAAGTAAGCCATTTGAATTTATCGTCATCAGTACTTAGAAATACATGTATGAAACAATGTTAAAAAGCATGCCTATCTAGGGCATTCCAGTGAACAGGCCTTGAAATAAATAAGTCAAACTTCCACTAGGTTGGTGATTTCGCCTCCACCCCATATTACATATTATTGAATTTCAGACTGGAAATTTCTGTATTGCAGAAAGAAACTATTCAGCTCCTTCTAAATCTGCTTAGTTTCTTTTCTCCCACCACCCCCTGCTTACTTGGTACAGATTGCCTTTCTCTTTATTATATAGCCATTAATTATAAGAAAGGGATACTGATCTTAGCATTTATCCCTGCACTACCTTCAAAATAACTCACACTGCCTGTGAGCATTCAAAGTAGTGCATATCACTAGATATATAATTATTCAGTACTAGATTACTTTTGGATAATTCACAGCAAGTGGATAATTCAGCCATCCCCAATGCAGAAACAAGCACTCTAGTTTATATGCTACCATTATTATATGTTTTATAGAAATGTATTTGCTGTGCTTTGTATTTGAAAGGATTAAGCCTCTGCTTTCTGCAGATGTTCTGTATCTGTAATGCAAAGATGGTAAGGATGTCATTTCAATTCGAGGGTTAAAGTATACCTTGTTGTCAAGAGGATGAACGACTTCATTATGACTGCAGTGCATGACTGAAGAAAGGAAGGTCTGGAGAGCAGAGGGGAGACTTACTGAGCTTGGAGGATAAGTGCTCCTTGGAACAACTGATTCGCCATTGATAACCAATAAATCATTCCAAGCAGGACATATTCATGTTTTCCAGAAAATCCATGCAAGGCAGTCAAGGAGTTGATGAAGTGAGTCATTCTGCTATTTTGCAGTGCACAAATTGTGGCAATTAGTTTGTGGTCCCTATAAAGGGGCTATGGCTATGTCACTTAGGAAGAGAAAATTACCAATAATGCGTATTCTGAGCATTTCCTTCTTATTTAATCCAGTGCAAATCAGTGAGAAAGATTACTGACTCTGCCTTTTTACTCTGAAGAGGGCATTTCTTGGAACACGTTAATTAGATTTCATTAATTATTCATGTTATTTCCATAGAACAGGTGTTCAACATGTGTAGGAGCCATTTAATCAAAAAGTGGATCCTAAACCAATTTATGATTTGGTTTAATTAGGGACACTACTTAGTATGCAATAGTTTTTTTTTAATAAAAAAATAGACTGGACACACATTATTTCTCCCAGCAGGAAGATATGTTTTCAATCTATTTGATGTCAATGCACTTCTGCTGTGAAAGGCTTCTGTAATTCATTCTTTTGTTAAGCATTTGCAGTTATTATTTTTTAACTGGGTCACTGCATTCTATGTTGGTACAGTTTTGAATCATCAGAAAGGATCCTTTTAAAGAGATAATAATGGTTTGTGGTCCCTGATTTTCCAACGCCTTGTACCTGCCTGGTTATGTACCCCAAAGAGAAACAGGTAGCCAATGTTTCTTCAGAGATTCATTAGTGCTGAGAACACTCTCAGCTGACACTCATGTCAAAGACTATGCATAGCACAAAGCAATAGAAAAGAAGCAGCCCCAGGTTTAGCACTCAAGTTTCTCTTAGAATTAAATTGAATTTAAAGTGCTTTCATGTTCAGAATATTATGGATAGGTCTCCAAGTTCACTTACCACAGTTGGTAACCTCTTACAGTGTTATAAACAACATTAGCGCCTGGTGATTTTAGGGAAATAGTATTGTTCGCCGCCGCAGCAAATACACAATAGTACACAGACCTCAAAATGATTATTTTGTCTTCCTTTGATTATGATGGAATAGTGTTTTCTATGATTCAACCTAAATAAAGGCTTCCACGTTTTGTTCCTCCTACTATTTATGTGTTTCATACAGTCATCGAATCACAGAGTTCTAGAGCTGGAAGGGACCCTGAAGGTCATGTAGTCCAACCCCCTTCAATGCAGGAATCTCAACTACAGCATCCATGACAGATGGCCACCCAACGTCTGCTTAAAAATCTGCAATGAAAGAGAGTCCACTACTTTCCGAGGCAGTTCATTTTACTGTTGAACAGATCTTACTATCAGAAAGTTCTTCCTGGTGTTTAGTCAGAAGCTCCTTTCTCTCCTGGTGCAGAAGAAAACAAGCTTTGGATGCTTATGTTGTGTATTTGGAGCTTGTGTGCACAGGCACATGAACGTAATGGATTAATAATTAAGATAGTTTTGAAATCAGCCCAAAATAGTACGTTTTCCCCTTCATCCCCATCTCTTCACATCCTTCCCCAGACAGAAGTCAAACAAGCTGTCTGAGAGTTCTTTCGAAAATCTGTATCAGTGCTCCCTAATTTATGCCTGACAGCATCCTATCTTGCAACATGAGTAGAGTTTGCTGCTAATGTTGTTAGGCTTCCATCAGTACTTCGCAGGAACTAATTGACATGGTGTGATATTGATAATACCCTAGAATCCTGACAATGATGATAGTGTATGCAGCTAGCTGGCTGGCTAGCTAAACAAACAAACAAATTAATGTAGTTTCTTCTTGCTTCTGCTGTTTTTTCCCCTCTCCTTGCACCTGGTGAGTTCATTTGATCAAATACATGTTACATTTGAATAATAATAATAATAAAATGAATAATAAAGAAAAGGAAACCTATGTGTACAGGTTATGGAATATGATTAAGACAATTTCTGGTTGGGGGCAGGAGATGCAAAATTGAGCAGTCCATGACTTCTGTGGCCAGCATGTTGGCTCATTTCTGCACTGTAACACCAAGAAAAAGATGTGTTGCCATCCAGTATAACATAATAGCCATTTTATGAGCAACATATGTGACTCAACTAATTTACCAGGCAGGCTTTTTTTGCCTCTCAGTCAGAAGTGCCAGCTTTCAAGGGCAATGGGGGTGGGCGGGCACAACATTGTGTTGTCCTCCAACATGCCAGGACGTTGGGAGAAGCTGGAAGCAGAGCCAAACATGGTGGCCTTGTGGCTTCAATGGTCAGTGGCTCCTCCCCCTCCTGGCGCCGTTACCAGTGGGAGGTTTTGACCATCCTTCCTCTCCATGGCAGCAGGAGGAGTCAGCCACTGGAGCTGTGCCACTGCTCTCCACCTCTGCACTCTGACATGGGGGGAGGGAACCATCACCCACCCCAAAAATATCCAGGGGCCCCAAGAGCTGGCACCTCTGCTCTCAGTATGAAGACAAATCATTTGAATAAAGCTAATGATCCTGTAAAGTTCTGGCAGTCCTGTTGGAAGTCCACAGCATCGCAGGGACTGATGAGATGAGACAGGTGCTTGACATGATCACTTGCCAGTGTCATTTCTGGTATTATGAAGTCTGACTGGCTCCCTGGCATTCTGAGCAGCTGCAAAGCAAGCCAAATGACAACTAGAGCACACCTCTCTTATTTGTTAGTGTGGGCAGCGAAGAAGTGAACTTTCTAGCCTTTACTGCACCCCCAGGCAGCTGGGTGGTTGAGCTTTTTCTGGTAGTGTAGAGATTGCTGACTCTCATTGTGGGGGAACGACCCCTGAAGCTCTCAGAGAACCACTTTAACCAACAAGCTTCACGTTCTGAGGGTGAGCCACTTAACTTCATAGAGGCCTTGACTTCACAATTGTTGAAGTGCCCAGTGCCACATCCTGTGCTGCATTTGTGCAATCACTTTCCATTTATGTTTCCTGAATACGTTGACAAGGTGCTTGCAGCTCTGCCTCTGACCATTCGACCTATTGATTCCTGTCCTCCTTGGCTTATTAAATCTAGCAGAGGAGATTTGACTGGCTGGATCTGCAGCATGGTTAACATTTTATTTTATGAGAGACTGGTCCCATTTTCTCACTGAAAGCCAAGGTGGCCTTGGTACCTAGGAGTGCATTTTACCATCTGCAACAGCTGTGACAGGTCATGGACCAGGATAGCTTGAAAACAGTAGTCCAGGAATGGGTAAATTAGATTACTACAATGCACTCTGTGAGGGGCTTTCCTTGTGGTTAGTCTGGAGAATCCAGTTAGTGCAAAATTATTGTGAGATCCTATCAGCATATTATACTTCTACTCAAAGATCTGCAGTGGCTGCTGGTTTCTTACCAGGCCAAGTTCAGGAATGGAAGACGGTTAAGTTCTGCTCAGTTGAGAGCCTTTAAGTGTTCCATCTAATTTGGCTGGCCCCTAGCATTGTGATGAAGTATGTCAGCTTTAAGCTGGAAGTCCTAGTTCAAATCCCCATCAGCCAAAAACTCACTGGGTGACTTTAGATAATGCCATACCTAGAAAGTATAGCCACCATTTCATAGTACAAGGAAGTATGGCAAATTTGTCAGACTTCTTAACTACGGTATGCACCGGCTCCCATTTAGACTGTCAGTTCAAAAGTATTAGGAAAACAATTTTCAGAAACTGTTCTACGTAGCTGCCAACAATAAATAATATAGAGTGTATCTTAACAGTTCAAGCATCAAACTAAAAAGACCCACTGAAAATATTACATGCACTGATACATAAAAAATGCCCACCGTGTGGTTCAGCTCTGCCTTAGATGAACTTTAAATGAGAAATAATTCTAAAAGTAAGATCCATCTACTGAGAAAGCACACACTCTAGCTGTCATGAATTGATGTCTGTGCACTGAGAGGGCATCTATCCAGCAAAGCACTGCCTGTGTAAGGAGAGCTGGGACATAATCCAATCTGTCATTGATCAGGGTCCTGGCTGTGCAGAGTTTAATACTTCAGAAGTAAGACCTTGCATTTAATGTGCTGCAGTGCTGGCTTCCAAGACAAAAAAAAAAAAAAAAACAACCACCACATTTGGCTGATATAATCCCCCTGTTGTCAACATACCCAGCAAACTGGCATTCTATACCAACTATGATATTCAAACAAATTTCAAATTTTAAGGAAAGTTCCAAACAGAATGCATTGCTCTGATCTGCCCTGAAAGTGGTGGTAAATGTTTTCTGCATTAGAATTAGTGTAGCCACAAATCAGTTTACATCATCGCCATTTTAACACACACACACAATTCTGTGCAGCATTTTTGACATCAGTATTCTAGGCTTTGAATCCCACATGCTAAGGGGTAGAGAACCAATCTTCAGGCTAGGAACCTGTGACCCTCCATATGTTGTTGGATTCACAACTCCAGCACCAACCAGTATGGACAATGGACAGGGATGCTGGGATTTGTTTCCACCAATTTGTTTCCAGGTACAATTCAAGCGCTGATGATAACTTTTTAAAGCCTTAATTGTCTTGGGTCCAGCACACCTTTGGAAGACACAGGTCTGGCAGTCACCTGTAGTGAGAACAGGGGACTGTGATTCATCATAGGCATTTTTTAAAAAAGGTGGGGAAAATAGTAATTAAAACAAAACAGCATGGTAAATAGAGGTAAGCCTGTTCCTCCTCCATAATTGAAACTTAAATGGGGGTGGGGTGGAGGAGAGAATAAAAAATTGTTTCAGCATCTTGATCACTTTTAAACACAATTAATTCAATCATTTGTTTGTTCTGTTCCATATGCATTTTAATACATTGTATTCCCTCGCTCCTTTAATTAGAGAGTCTAGAGAGAAATTGTGGATACATTTATGCACCACACTTAGTCACCCACATGCAACTCTCTAGATATACGAAGTCAGGAACACAAATTGCAAGAGTACAACTCCCCGAAACAATCTGAATTTAAGTAAGCAAGATTCCAGGTTCTTCTCACAGTGAATGTCAAACCCAGTTCAGTCATAGAAGTAGCCACATAATGTTTGCTTTATATCCAATGGCTGAGTGCTAGGTCATTGTGTGTGTAGCAGTTTACCTTGTACCACCCACTTGCACCCACTGATTTCTTCTGTATCACAATTTTACCCCTTCCCATGTCTACTCAGAAAGCTACTGGATGGATATGAGATGACCATTCCAGAAAGGGATAGGCAGCCGGGGGCCACTAGGGGCGCATTGGAAGATGGCCGACAATAACATCTCTCCGACCCACACGAGGTAATTGAGAGGCTGTGATGGGAGTAAGCAGCCTCCCTGCCCCCCCAAGTGAGTGGGGGGGACTGCCCTTGCCTGCTGTGCCCTATACCACCCCCGAATTCGAGGGGGTGGGGGCACTAGGCAGAAAGCCCTTGTGCGGAACTCGGCTTTCCTGGACGCTGTCTCTGATTCGTGCCTCTAGCTGCAGCAACTTCAAAAGAAACAATTAGGTGGAAGCAAATGCATATATTTCAAGGAAGAAGGGGGAGTAAAGACTGCTAATTGAAGAGATCCTTGAGAAAGAAGACGGGTTGGATAAACAGGAATATATCATGAGAAGACACACCAAGGCTCGGTATGTCAGCAACGGGACTGGATGGAGGGGGGGGGCTTAACTTTCCTTTCTTTTCTTTATGTGATTAACCAAGAATCCCCCCACAAGTCAGAAATGCCGCTTAAATGACCTAAGCTGATGATTTAAGACTGTGTGGAGATAACTTCTAACCAAAAGCATGTTTTAAGGAGTTCGTGGAAAGTTTAAGAGCTTTGGGATGACGCAGTAAAAAAACAGTGTCGCCATTTTGGCAAGTTCTGTTGAAAGACTTATGTCTGGGAGGAGGAATGGATCTGTTTTCATATTGCGGGTGGCCTCCTCAGAGGACTAAAGAAGGCGACAGATTTGCGAATATGAATGATGGAAAGAGTGCTTTTATTTATGGAAGTGATGATATATGGAAACCATCTCGATATGGTGATTGGACAAACGGAAAAATTCACACAGGATTATAACTGGTGTTTGTTTACCTGCTTAAGGAGATTATCAGAAGAGATCACAAAGAAAAAAGAAAAATATATGAATAAGATGAGATGTGGGAACAGCAAGGTAGGACTGGATAGAAATATGAACATTATTTGGGCAGATTTGTGGATATTAACGCAGCAGCAAGAAGATGATTGGAATCCCCTTCTGAACTTGAAATATGGGTACCCCCAACAAAAAATTTAAAATTCGGCTTTGTAATTCGGAATTTATGTGATGTGATGTGATTTGATTTGATTTGATTGGTCGGTTAATAAAAATTATTTTAAAAAACAACAACAGAAAGGGATAGGCAGCCATCTTAAGTAGTAGTAACATTCACAATATCCATTTGCATCTGCTCATGCAGACAAAGAGTCCATATCTGCTTTAGTGTGAGTTTGCACTTGTAAGTTGTATCTTTATTTTTTAATTCACAGCATTCATCCACTCATGAAAGACCTCAAGTGAGTGCCAGTACCTTAGGAATTCTGGCACTACAACTTACGTGGTTGTATATATTGCGTGACCAGGTGGTGACCGCCCCAGGGACCACCAGAAAGGAATAATGACTCATGACAACGTGTTATGGAATTAAAATTTGGCCACAACTTTATTAAACTCTCAAATGTAGGAACACCTTGGCTTAGACATTGGGCGTGTATCCCTCCCAGCCCCCCATCCGGGGAAACTGGGGCTCCTCAGGGTAAAATGTTATATGGGGGTGCTCTGCGAGACGTAAGTGTAGCAGGCAGCCCACCCCATATCCCCGCATGCAGGGTAGTTCACTGACAACCTTTCAGTGTATGGCCAGTGACACCCATATGGGTGACAACCCCTTTAAGAGGGGACCCTGGAATCGCTGCCACAGGTGGGGGGGGGGAAAGAGTCACCACTTCACCGCCCCCCTCCCATTTTAGGGAAGAAAAGACTAAAGGATTCTGCCCAAGGCCTTAAACTGCCAAAGTTGTGATGAATTGCTACAGGGAAGACAAAACCTGACAATGCAGGAAAATTTCTTCCCGGCTCTACAACAGCAACCAGTCCAAAGACTGTAGCAGCACCCGCTAAACAGGAAGAAAAAGTTAACCTGCAAACAAGAAACATTAAACAAAGGGAGGGTTGGGTGGGTGAAGCTCCTGAGCTGACTGCCTGGCTGCTGTCGGCTCTGCCTCCTATTTATGCGACTGGCCCCACCTCCCAGCAGTGAAACTTGACTACTGGGGCTGGGCGTGAACCCCAAAGAATAACAGTGAGAGGCAGGCCAGCCCATACAAACGGGTAAGTTCCCTGGGGTCATAAGCACCGCGTGCGATCCAGCAAAGTGCACCCAAAGTGTGAAGTGTGAGTGCTCATTTTAGAACATTGGTCCTCTTTTTTTGTTGCTTTTAAGTAGAGATTGTTGGGCTGCTCTCTCTCGCTTGAGATTGCCCATATGACTGGATACTCTTCCAAATGTGACATACAGCAAACCGTAGGCTTGGTTGCTTCCTCCAAATTACCTACTTTTCCACAGAGGGTGCCTTTAATATTCTAGATCATTTGTTCTTTATCTGTCGAAATCTTTCTGTCAAATATGTTAGTGGAAGTCAGGAAGGCTGATGTGTGATTTATTTTCACATAACTCGTGTGTTACCTATATGACAGTAAATCTCCAATCGGGAAGGTCTAACATTGTCAACAAACCTGTTCTGGGAGGCAACAGAGAACTCAAAACAGAACCTGTGAGATGTCTGTTTAGCATGTTTTTTTTTAATTTAAAAAAGGGATGGTATATGTAAGAGTAAACCAAACTGTGTGTGCAAGTTTCTTAAAGTTTTTGCACATTTTTCAGCAGTAGTTATGTGAAAGAATTCATTGCCCTTGGTTCCTCAGCCCTTGTGCCTTTTGGTTAGGATTGACAGCTATGCTGAGCGATGCCAATTCGAGTAACATTTTCACAACTGTAATTTGTTGTCCCAGGCACTATAGCTGGATGCTTATAATTTGCCACATAAACTAAATTTAAATCAGCTATAAATTAATGAACATATTTGCATAATTTGGAGGAAAATTAGGATCAAACATAGCAAAACATTTTATTTAAGATATCACAAAATCTGTATGTGTGTGTGGAGTGTTTATAAAGACAGACCCAGATGCAGCATAGTTCGGCTAATGCACCCCCCCCCCCAAAAAAGGAATTGGTTCTGGATAGAAAAACACTGCAGCGGCTGCAGCCATCCGCCCACCCCCGTGCCTCTGGGGTCAAATCACTGCATAGTATCCTTTTGTGATGTTGCACTGAGCATTTTGTGGAGAAGGAAAGAATAGCTTCTGCAGGGTCTGGGCTGGATGCTTTGGTAATGAGTTCCCTTGCTGCTAGCATTTCCAGGTCAGCTGTTTTCCAGACCCTGAGACTACAGGGCCCAAACCTGAGACCTGGTCTCGGGCAGCATCCTGTTGATGTCATGTCGGCAGGCCCCCAGTGATGATGTTAAGCATGACACATTAAGCACTAATCACAGTCACTGGGAGCATGCCGGTCAGAAAAAATTCTAGCAAATCAGCAAATATGTCATTGGTTGGCAATTAAGATGGAACCCTTAGCTAAAGAAGTGCTCCCAGTGAACTGGTCATTCATTCTCACATGGTTAGGGAACCTGGGTAGGAAAGGTACTGTTGCCCACCTGGGAATTAGTGGCAGGGACAGTTAGGATTGAAGCATCTGGTCCCTCTTCTTTCATTTTTTAAAAGCTGGGCATGGCGCAGAGTGGAGAAGCACCATGACATTCTCCTTCCCCCACCAAATACCCAATTTCACCATATCAGAGTTGCTATGCCAGGGTGGAGTTCAGAGGGGAAAGAGAGGCCTTTTGCCTGACCAGTCACTTTCCCACCCTGTGCTGGGCCCAACAATTATAGAAATACAAGTAGAGTCGGGTGTCTAACTCTGTATAAGGCAGATTCCTTTGTTTCAGTAAATACCCTGCACTCTTAGAGGGCATGCTGGAATTGATCCTTTAATAGACTGACAGAGCTGGCACTTAAACATTCAGGCCCACTTCACATGCATGACCTTTCAAGTACTTTTAAAAAAGTGATAAAAATAAATAAACACATGTCTCTTGTCATTCTCCACCAGTGTTTTCACAATGCACTGGCTTGCATTTTTATTTTATTTTTTACTTTTAACTATAATGAAGGCTGAAATCCTATACCCACTTAGATTCTCTGCTTAGAGATTTAACAAGACTTAAGCTAATATGTCTAGGATAGTGACACAATTTTAGAAACTCATGAATGGTTCTGCCATCATGGAAACACATATGAGGGTAGATTAACAGCTATAAAAAGATAAAAACTGTATGAGTGGCATGATGTTAATCAGGTGGATGCAAAGAGGGACAAGCATAACTCTGCCCACACAGTAGAGTTTCTTAGCTGCCCACTCCCCTTCAACTCTGCAAACTACTGAAGGACTCTGAAACAACATATGATAGGGCAGGCACAGGGAAACTTGGTCCTCCAGATGTTTTTGGGACTACACCTCCCATCACCCCTAGCTAACAGGACCAGTGGTCAGGGATGATGGGAGTTGTAGTCCCAAAAACATCTGGAGGGTAGAGTTTGCCTATGCCTGTGATGGGGCATGGGAGCAACATCCAAGTCTATAATTAGATCACTTTTAAGCCTACCTTTTGGTTTTAGACAATGCTTTCAAAATATAATGGGCAATATGGTGCTGACCTATTGCTATAGGATTGTTTAGGCCACTGAGTTTTGTGTAATTAAGAACTCCATCATGTTCCATAGAGCTGTCATGCAATGCAAAGAGGAATTGTCCTTACAGACAAGGGACATCTGAAATCATTTTGTGAAAGGTTGTGAAAGAATGTTACTAGGAGACTGGGAGGGAGGAAAGAAACCTTAACAAAACAGAAAACCACTAAATATGAAACCTCAGCATGTTGAAATCTGAGAATAGCTAATCTCCTGGAACTCACATTCTGACCAAATCTTAACCCTACCACCCAGTTGAATTTATAAACCCATTTAAAGTGGTAACTCAGGTAATTTATCCTGGGTCACATTTATTGAGTACTTGTGAATTATTTAGCATATGATATCTAGAGAACATAAAACTTTATTGCAACATTTTGCACAGGTGCGGGAATTATGGTTGCCTGCAGAGTTCTGCTGCAAACCAGAGTTTCCCTCAAAACTGAATATGTATGCATGTCACTTGAAATAAATAGGGTAACGTGTGTTTAAGCGGTTCATAATATATTCAAGCTAATGCAGATTTCTGCATTGGATCCCATGTGTTCCTTGCTAAGGGCCCCCAAATCACCTGCCCTGTGGAAATATCTAGCCAGAAAAATACCATTTTAATTATTAATATAAACCTAAACATTAGGGGTGTCACATAATTAAGAACTTATTCAGATACAATCTTATACATACTCAACTGGAGGTTTCTGAGCAGATAAACCCTGCAATTTACATTGTAAAGAATTGTGCTCCTTAATTAGCAGTGCAGTACTATGCACAGCTATTCACGATGTTCGAAATGAACCTGTGCAGGAAATGAGAGGCAGCTGCTGAGCTCCTCTGTGTACCTGTGTCGCTCAAAGTGGATACTCATGTCCACAAATAGCATAAGGATAATATTAGCAGGGTCTTAATTTGGTCACACTTTGAAAAAGAAATGATGGTGGACCAAAGATATTGAGGGCTTTACCAATAAATGTAAGTGCCTTGTATCATGCTGGGAAGGCAATAGGAATCTAGTGTAGAATGGGTGAAGTGCTCTCCACCCAATGTAATCTCCCTCCCTCTCTCTCTCTCTCTCTCTCTCTCTCTCTCTTAGAATTTAAGTATAGTTTTTCATTTGTTTGGACATGAAACTCAATCGTTCACATTTAACAGTGTAGCTGTAGTCTGTTTTCCATCAGTTGCCATTTTACCTTGCTTGAGCTCACATTTGAGGTCATTGCTCTTTCCTGACATGGGCCTGGAACTACTTTGCGTGGACAGGCGGAGTCCCCAGATCCTGCACGGTCCCCCCGTCATGTGGAATAACGACTCAAGACAACGTGCTATGGGATTAAATTGGCCACAACTTTATTAAATTTCAAATGTGGGTAGACCTTGGCTCAGGCATTGGGCGTTCTCCCTCCCCAGTCCCCAGCCGGGGACCTAGGGAGCATCAGGGAGAACATATGTTCAAGCAGAGATAGCCGCCCCCATAACGCCGCCGCCACAGGGGAGAGCAATGACGACCTTTCGGCGTACAGTCAAAGCCTCCCTTCAGAAAACCCCTTTAACGGGCAACCCTGGTATCGCCGCCGCAAAGAGGAAGATGGACAAAAGGATTCCGCCCAAGGCCTGATACCACCAAAGTTGTGACGTTTTGCTACGGGAAAGGCGAAACCTGCCAATGCAGGGAAATTCCTTTCCGGCCCTTTAACAGCGACCTTAACATAGCAGCGCCCGCATACCTGTGAAGAAAAGTTAACCTGCAAAACCTGTGAGGAAAAATTGACCTGCAGAATAAGACATTGACTGAGGGTGGGTAGGGTGGGAGAAGCTCTGGAGTCAAGTGAGAATTCCCAGGTAAGATCCTCCCTCCTTTGTGTGGGCAGGTAATCCCTCCCCTACCTGGCCTGGTCTCCTTGGCAACTCTTCCCCCAGGTGGGATTGGACAACTGACTGAGGTAGGCGGAGACCTCCAGGTATCCCACCTGAGGGAAGGCAAAGCCAAGCCTATGCTGTTGCAGCCGCTCCAGATCTAGGGGCTGCACGCGTCCACGCAAAGGGCGCCCCCCGTTTTAAGCGGGGAGCGGTCATTCCTACAAGTTCCTGGAGGCCACCAGCCTAGATGGCTTTAAAAAGGAGGACTGGACAAATTCATAGAAGAGAAGGCTACTAGCCCTGATGGCTATACCCTGCCCGCCCAGTTGGAGGTACAGTGGTACCTCGGTTCTCGAACAAAATCCATTCTGGAAGCCCGTTCAGCTTCCGAAACATTGGAAAAACCGAGGCTCGGCTTCCCATTGGTTGCAAGAGCTTCTTGCACTCAGCAGAAGCTGTATCGTACATTCGGATTCTGAAAAACATTTGAAAATGGAAGCATTTCCTTCCAGGCTTTCGGCTTTTGAGAACCAAAACGTACGACAATGGAGGCGTTCAGGAACCAAGGTTCCACTGTAGTGATCTTCCCAAATACCAGCTGCTGCAAACCACAGACGGGGAGAGTGCTGTAGTGCTCGAATCCTGCCAGTCAGTTTCCCATAGGCATCTGTTTGGCTACTGTGAGAACAAGATGTCATTGGCCTGATCCAACAGGCTCTTCTTATCATCTTATGTACTAGCATAAGTTCTAATGGCAGTTTGCATCTTGCAACAAATTTCCCCATTGCTGGGGCTTTGCAAGGATGGGTTTTTAGGCCTGCCTCCATTACAACTCTGCAATAGCCTAGAATAATTGGTTTATGTTACTCTCATCCTCACCCCCCACCGTGACGCTTGCAAGGGCACCATTGTCTTTCTCATGCAATAGATCAAAGTGCTACTGCTGGGAAATCTAAAATATTCCCCTCACATACAAATAAGCACACATTTTCCACCACCAGCCCCCTTTTTAAAACGTTCTTTCTGTTGACTCTCAATAAACCTTTTTGGAGCCAAAAGAAAAAAATTCCTCAAGTTTCCACCTATAATGTGTATTTCTCTACAATGTTAGCAGGATCGTACATGCACACAATCTTTGCTTTTATATTTTGGGGAACTTCTGTCTTCATGGTAACTTTTAGGACCAGCAAATATAGCTAATTACATTAGCCTACAAGTAGAAATTGAGAAATAAGCTGCTTTACATCTCCATGTTGCTATTATCCTATAGAATTAACATGCAATGTTATATAAACCACATCTTCTTCTAATAAAATCCAGTTATTTCCATAAAGTATATAAAAAAAACAAAGTAAATGGGAAAATGTTCAAGTCCGCAACGAAGCATGCTTGGTTCATACTTGTATGATAGTTTTTGTTTTTTTAGGAAAGTGCGTCACTTATTCAAGGTGGCGGTTCATTTCCCCACAACTTTACAGCTGAATCTTGCATTAGTCCTACTACCTCAGTTTCTCATTATCTGGTACTGTGAAGTCACCAAATTTTGAATAATGGTCTCAAAATATACTTTCCCCCAGTTGTTAATGCATTGATGTTTTATGAGAGGAGCTCTCCTTTCCTGAAACCCTTCCCCTTTCTAGAAATATAAATGGAGATTATTTTGAATTTGTGTCCTTATTTTGCACCTGTGTAGTCGGCATTAATCAGAGTATGTACTCAAGCCAGCAGTCACTATGGTGATATTCAGCAGCTAATGACTTTAACTCCTTACTTATTGAGAATCTGCAGTTAATTTCTGAAATTGACTTGGGCACTGAAATTAGTGTATAATTTGTAGAACAATACATTCTGAGCAATCAGTCTGGCTGAATTGTACGTCTTGGCTCCCAGGGATGGGGCGGAAATTTCCTCAGTGGTCTACTGTGACCAATTTGCCAGACACTGTGCAAAGAAAGCCTTTTCAATCTTTACTCAACATTGATTATAGCTCAATTGGATGTACTTTTGGCAGATGTTCTTCCCATGTGTAAGCTGAGGTTGAAGATGGAATCCTTGGAGGGGTGAGGTCAACCATTTGTGTGCGCTTAACCTTTGCCCGTTATTAGAAGCTGACTATATTCATATACTGAACTATTGATGAGGAAGTTCTCTTGGTTTCCTATCATGCAATTTTATGGGGATTGCAATTTCTATAGTTACCTCTAATTGATTATCTGCAGTGCATTTACTAATCTCATGATTTGGTCTCATAATCTGGTATCTAGCAGTATTCCTTGACTGGCTGTTACACCCCCCACACCCCCGCACACCCTGCATTTTGGAAATAAATATGATTGTATATATATCATCCTCATTGAACTGCCTTTTCTCTCACACTAACAATGTATTTGAAACAATATATTTGCTGTGGTTGCAATTCTCCTAAAGTTTAGGTATGCAACTTGGACATGGTGGGATTAAGCCCTAAACACTTAAAATATTTTGGTGTCCCCATGTATATCTAACTCAAAATATAAACAACAGTAAACTGTAAAATAACATTATTTTTGAAATGAAACAAAACCTGCAGCAAGATTTGAAAATAATGTTTGTTTTTATATACTTCCACTTTATTTATATTTGGAAAAAAGTTCTACTTTTACAAATTGCAAAGTCATTTTATGTAACATATCTTCTTCTATAATTGCTTCTATTTACTTTGTAACATAGTTGTTCTGTTGGGATTTTTTTATATACTTCAACTGTGAAAATGAATGCTCAGCTGAGCAACTTGTGACCATGAATGCTAAAAATCTGACAATGGAAAATTTCTGGGGTTCCCTCCCTTCCCTTGATGCTTATTTTGCTTAATGGTTAATCCTGCCCTGAGCTTGGATTGGTGTTAGACACAGCTCTTTCACTTGATTTCCAAGTAGTATCAATGGCCAAAAAGTATCTTGCACAAGCTAAAGCCGGTACACCATCTGCATCCCTTCTTGGGCCTTAATACTCTTAACTATGGCCTGGTAACATCCAGATAAAATGATTGCTATGTGTTGCATGTCAGGCTGCCATTGAAGATTACTCAGAAATTTGAGTTTGCCAAAAATATAGCTGCTAGGCTGTTAACTGGGATAGTCGGATGGAGGGAAGTTGCTGTGGTCTATAGAAATTCTCTCACTCCAGGCTCTGTCCAGTTGAGTGGGGATCTAGTGTGTGTTTTCCTGGCATTGGGGAATTGGGACAGATTAGGGATTCTACTGGTTGACTGCCCAGCAGTTGCCCAGCTTGAGCTGACAGTGATTGTCTCAGACACTGGCACCAACTCCAGGGGGCCCTAGGTACCAGGCCTTCTTCCTCCCACTGCAACCCACTGCTGCCTTATCTCTGTTGAAGCTTACTGCAGCTGCAGACATGCTACCAGGGTGCAGCCACAGCCTCAGTGGGCCTCAGCAAAGGCCCCACAGTGGAGGTCCAGGCCCTGGCCCAGTTACCATCATGCTCCTGGAGTGCTCACCATGTCATGACATAGCGACATGGCACACAATGTGTCTCTGCTGGGCATCTACAGTGTATGGCCCAAGTCAGCACACCTAGTCTCAGAGGACTCCCAGACTTCTGGTTTGGGGTGGGGGGTGGGGGGTGGAACTTCCATACCAAGGCTCTGGGTTGCTCAGGACCTCATGACTGCCATGATGACCACGGGGATGCACTGTCCTAGTGCATCCAAAGTTTTGGAGTACGTTGTCAGCAATATGCTGATGACATACAGCTCTACTTCTCCTTTACCTCTGCAGATATGGCAGTGGATGGGCCGGACCATTGACTTGTCTCAGTAATGGCTAGATAAGAAAAAAACAAGCTGGAGCTTATTCCAGATAAGACTCAGGCACTGTTAGTAGGTAGTTTTCTAGAATGGATGAATGGAAGGTTGCCTTCTGTTGATGGAGTTACACTCCCTCTGAAGGAGCTGGTACGAAGCTTGGGTCTTCTTCTGGATCCTGTGCTGTCGCTCAAGGCTCAGGTGGCCTCCATGGCATGGAGTGCATTCCATCAGCTCATCTGATGGTCCACCTGTGCCCATATCTGCACTGGGATAGCATAATTTCTGCTCAGTAACCTCTAGGTTAGTTTACTACAATGCATTATACCTAGCGCTATCTCTGAAGGCTGTTTGGAAACTTCAGCTGTTGCAGAATTTGGTAGCCAGGTTGCTCCACAGGGGGTTGCATATTACAGCAATCCTTGCCTGACTGCACTAGCTGCCAGTTATTTCCTGGTCAAATTCAAAGTGTTGGTTTTGACCAATAAATCCCTTATCTGAGGCTCTTCTTTGTGTGCCTCCTCCATGAGATGTCTGGAAGGTGGCAACACAAGAACAGGCCTTTTCTGTGGTGGCTCCCCACATATGGAATGCTCTCCTCTGGAAGGCTCGCCTGGCACCTTTGCTACATATTAGGCACCAAGTGAAAGTGCTTCTTTTGAAACAGGCCTTTGGGCTGATTAACATTCTACATCCTTTTGCATGTGTTTGTGGGAGGGGGATTATTTGTTTTTGTTTTTATTATGTATTTTGTGTAATCATTTTGTATTTTTATACTGTGAACCACCCTGCGTTCATCAGATGAAGGGTTGTATATTTTATTCATTCATTCATTCATTCATTCATTCATTCATTCTCTTTCCCTCCCCACTCTACCTCAGCATAGATTTCCATTATTTCTTATAAGCTTTGCCTGGTTTTTATTTAATTCAATGGGAAGGAGGAAGGTTTAACTAAACACAGTTCAGTGTAATTTCAAAGAGCCCAATTAAGACTTGTCGTCATGCCAAATGGTCTCTTTATTTTTACTAATCAGTTTGTGCATCTGTTCATAATCACACTGTTAATTTTTATGGACTCTAGGCTTTGTAATACTGCTTTGACATTCTGTTTAATGGTCTTTTCAATGTGAAATAAAACTTGAAAAATAATGGCTTTATAATTTGCCAGGAACTGCACCAAGACTGGGGTCTAACACTCAACTCAGAATGAAGGGGCCTTATATCTTTCTAGTTCATTGACAATTCCAAGAAAGATTAATGTTTTATTTATTTCATATGTTGGATATAAGGAGCTCATTTGGACCATTGGACCATCTGGTCTAAGGAAACCTTAATAAACTTTAAAGCAGTCTTCTGCTACTTCAGATCCCCAGATGTTGTTGAACCAGAACTTCCACCATTCTTGATCATTGTCCATGCTTTCCAAAATATATGGTGCCTCAGGTTTGAAGAAGGTTGCCATAGAGGATGAGTCTATTGATTGTTAGTCATGATAGCTAAATATGTTCTTCAGGTTCAGATTCAATATGTTACCAACTTCTATGCTATATATTTCCATAATACAGTGGTGCCTCGGAAGACGAAAAACTCGCAAGACGAAAGAGTTTTTCGTTTTTTGAGTTGCTTCGCAAGACGATTTTCCCTATGGGCTTGCTTCGCAAGACAAAACGTCTTGCGAGTTTCTTTCCTTTTTCTTAAAACCGTTAATACCAGGGTGCATCCGTGCTTCGCAAGATGAACAATTCGCAAGACGAAGAAACTCACAGAACGAATTAATTTCGTCTTGCGAGGTGCCACTGTACATACCATATGCTGAGGACAAACAGTGTCATAGTTCTGCCTGCTTGTGAGCTTCTGGGAGCAATTCTGCTGGCCTCCATTGGGAATTAAATGCTAGACTATATGAACTGTGGCTGTGAATCAGCAGGCTTTACTTGTGTCCTTTTATGTCCTTATAAGAAAGGCTCTTTTACGTGTTGTAGCTATTGGGTGCATAGTGGGAGGTGTGCATGCTCAAAATGGATATGATAAAAGTCGTGAGAGTGCATTCCCTTCATATCTATGCACACTGGAAGCATGAGAAGCAAGGGATATTGACTGCCATTCTCCTTACAGTCAAACCTGCAAAGAGCCAGGCCATACCCCTGCTGAGGGTCAAAATTATTGCTGCATTATGCAGACTTCCTTTTGCTTAGCGTGCTCAAGCAAGCAAAGCAGGCTTTTACAGAGCACTACATAAGCATAAATGCCTTACTTATCAAATATCTCTGAGGAATAGGTTAGCAGCTGAACAAATGCAATCAGTTTCATGCATTTGAAGACTTAAAATTAAGTTGCTTCTAGAGTTTCCGTTTCATGTGCAATGTGTTTCCTTTTGGTTTTGCACAGCAGAAGCTAACTGTGGGGTTGATACAATCACACACCCCTTCCCCAACCCAGTTTACAGAGTTTCACTATGAGAATATTTGATGGTGTACACTTATGATCACTAGCATTAGAAGAGGAAGCTTTAAGCCAAGCATTGATTGGGTTTTAACTATCCCCTCGGGATTTAGTTCTACAGAACTGTAAGGATATGTTATCTTTGCTTAAATCAAAAAGATTATGTAAATACATTGCATACAAGTTGGAAGCATAAATCACAGATGTCGGTGTGATGGAAAGTTTGTTACCAGAGAAAGCTACAGCTCCCAAATTCCAATGTGTTAATTAAAAGGTGACATCTGGTATACTAATTTATGCTAAGTGAAGAAATGTTCAGATTAAAATAGGATGTGTTTAAATGTTTGGTGTCATCACTGGGAAACTAAAAGTCATATGATAAGTGAGGTGATGGTGACCCAAATATCTGCAAGTGGGTGTGCTTATGTGCAGTATAATGTCAAAGAAAATGGAAGGAAGGGTGATATAAATGAGAAAATATAGATCAGAAGTGCTATTTCTAATTCCAGTTTAAATAGAATAAAATTGCATTATTGCACATATCCCCCCTCAGTGAGGTATGAAACCCCACAGTTATCACAGGAAAAAAATATGTGATGAGAGTCATTTTTCACCATGCACTGCAGCATTTCACTGATGAAAACTCGTAGAGCCCTAAGTTTTTCATTTTTTAAAGATCACATTTTATTTCGAGAAACCCTGGGTAAGGGCTTAAACCCTAAAGGATGACAACTCTAGCAGTTCATAACTAGACACACTTAAAAAGAATGCCAGAAAGGCAAAAACAGATGTGAGAGTTTCACCAGGATGTGATATCAGAAATTAGAGACAGTGGGAGCATATGCTTCACCCTTCAATCTTTCCAGAATTTACCGTTCTCTCTTGTTTCCTACTAAGGTTGCGTATAACATTCTATTTAACAACAAAGTAAACAAGTAAATCAAGGATTGCCAATGTTTTGTGTTCCACAGGCACATGTGGAATTTTGAAAGAGTACCCTTGTTACTTCTCTTTCCCCAATCCCATCATTCGTCCTCATCTTTGAGCTGCAAAAAGGGCACTACAAGGCAGTCACTGCAATTAGAGGCAATTAGAGTTGATTTGGAGGTCTTGCACCACAAACCCACTGTCCCCAAAAGATTAAACTCTTAGTGAGAAAGAAAGCGATAGGAGAACACATTGGGGTAACAGTTACTCAGTTACTTGATACAACATTGTATAACCTTCCTGAAAATAAGAAGTAAATAGCTGGCATCATCTAATCTCACATCATCTAATCTCATGATGAATGCTCAATAAAAAGGTCATCTGGAAGTGATCAAAGAAACAGAGAGTGCACATGCACTCGTTGTTTTTCTGAAGAGCCAAGATATAGTGCAAGTTAGATATGGTAGAATTATAATGATCCTTTCCAAATTTGCATGACCATAAGTACCACCACCAAAACCATCACCATCAAATTAAATCTTAGACTGTACGTTAAAAAAACAACCACAGATCTGATGCTTGCCAGCACCACAAAAACATAGATCTAAATCATGAGTCTTAGTGGTTTTTATGTAGTATGATAAACTCACAGAACGGATTACGTTCGAAAACTGAGGTACCACTGTATGTTGGAAGAAGCAGATCATTGGCTTAGTAAGTGTATCAAGCAGCCTACAGAGCTTGCATCATTACTGTGGCCATAACACCAATGGCATAAGTCGAATGGATAACTAGTTGCCTTGGTTGAGTTTATGTGGAAGCCAGTGGAAAGTATTTGTCTGGATTACCATGTAGTGTTCTGCTTGTAACAGGTTTACAAGGATATTTTAGAGATGTAAATCAGGGCAGTCAGAATGATCAGGTAGCAGACTACCTTCTCTATGAAGGAATGTTACCATGCTAATGACGTTTTAGTGTGGGTGGGTAGGGGAAGAAAACCAAGCAGAAAAAGAACATGGTAGTTTTATATAGAGTTGTGCATGTGATCTGGAGAATGTGGATATTCATATTTCTCTCTCCTCCTCCCCTACACCCAACTGCTTGGAATAGGTCTTCCTCAGAACTGGTAGTTTAGGGCAAAGTGACAAACACAAGAAGTTTTATTCATAATTAAGTCATGGAATCTATTGCATCTGTGGTGATGGCCACTGGCATAAAAAGACAAATTCATGGAGTGCTACTGATGTAGAGACATTTGTTCACTTCTTTCAAGCCTTTCTCAAGGGCTTCCCAGAGCCATCTGATCAGTTGACAATACAGAAACCCTTGTCTGGTACAGCATTGTTAGTTTTCTCATCAGTCAGTGTTTGTTTATATTTCTACTGATTAGATACAACTATCACATTATATTAGGTAAGATGCTGTTTAAAAAGGAAGCCAAGACACATTTGGAAAGAAAATTCAGCAGTTGTTTAATCACAAGAGGGGATGCAGAACAGTACTCATTACCTGCTCATTAATTATAATAATAATTTTATTATTTATACCCCGCCCACTTGGCTGGGTTTTCCCAGCCACTCTGGTCTTAGAGTTATTCTACTATAAAGGATGAGAATCATATTTGACAACAATAAATGATGCTCAGTTTTATTTGTAAAAGTGTAAGTAATATTATATGACCCACATTTTAAGAGAACCACAGAGATCATAAGACTGAAATAAAAATTCTCGTATACCAGTATATGCATAGAAATGGAAATAGTTCATGCCATTCATTTTTGTTTGGTGAGCTTTTATTTTTAACTTCATTATTTTTGTCCAGATTTTCTTGATGTTGGAGTAATGAGTGCAATTTTTCCTCTTAGCCTCTGCCTAACTGAATAACTATTAGGCTAGGAAGACATTGTTGACATAGTTGCCAGGGAAGTAAAGTGTTGATGCCACCCTAAAATAAAATCTTTAAATAGCTTAGTCAGATGAAGTGCACCAGAAAGCTTCCTTTGCCCAGAGCAAAAAAAAAAAAAAGTGCGTTTCAAATATTTTTTACAAGTTCACAGTAGAATTCTTGATTATACTTTAAGACTACTTTAGAAAGCATTGCTAGAATGGGAATACCTCTTGATGCACTTCTACCAGATACATTATCTGAATGTGGACCATTCTAGACTGCTAACTTGCTGCATGTACTCGATCCTAAGCCATATTTATGTTCTGTATCTGCAGACATATTTCCGAATTGCATATGGGTTACTTGGCTTGGTAACTGAGTTATTCCTTACCCTCCAAAGCACACACACACACCAGAGAATCACTCAGTGGCTTCATTTGCATGTCACTTTAAACCTCAGTTAAGTATGGTTTACAGATGAACTTGCAGTGTGCTGATGTATGGGGAGAAAGTCCTGACCACCTTGCCTCCTCTCCTGCTGTGCTGCCAAGTGCTAAGTCCTAATATTTCATTGAAAGTTGCGTTTATGGTTTGTCTCTCTCCAAAGAAACCAAAGTGGTTAGCCATGACAAACCTTGATTGCAGCTCATGGTTTGTTTGGATTGGGACAAACTACAAGTCTGGGTTTGGACAAAAGTCTAATCCAAGCCATGGCTTGATTTCTAGTAGTGTAGGGGCAGACAAAGAGCGAAGTGATCACAATTCTCCCCCCCCCCCTTGCACCTGCATACGGTGCTTTCACCTTTAACACCATCTTGGTTGTGAGTCCTGGAAGACCTCATCCCTGCCTTGTAGGCCTTTTTCCACCAGGCCTGGGAAAGTGGGGCCTTGATTGAATCCAGCCATAAAAGCAGAGGTTGCTAAACAGAATCTTGGGCTGGAAAATTGTTTAGGGGATTTTGTTGCGAGAGGGTGATTGTTGTAACTGATATCAAATTTTTACATCTTTATTTTCAATCTTATTTCTGTGTGAATTGTTTGATTTGGCTTTGTACTTTTTGATGTGTATCATTTATTCTTATGTTTGTAATTATATATTTCCCCCCATGTTGTAAACCACCTTGAGTGTGGTTTGAACTATGGAAAGACAGCATAGAAATAAAATGACGTACATATATATAACACACATTGAAGCTTAAAGTGATGGTCAAACTGGGCCAGTAAATTCCATAATCTAGTCTGGGCCCTGATGACAATATTGGGAGGACATTGTTTCCCCCATGGCACTTGGAGTGCTGCCATATAGTAGCACAGAAGACACACAGTGAGATTTCCTTCACAGGGGCCACCACTGAAGCAATATGAGTAGGTGACTGAGAGTAGACAGCAAGAGTCGCCCCCCCGCCGCCCCCCGAATGCATTACAATCTGAGTGAGAGACAAATGATTGGAAAAAATGGAAGCTTTTCATATTTCATTTGGGGCACACACGTATGCGACCTTTAGCAAAAGGATGCTTGAGACAGATGCACTTGGTGATAGTAGCATGCTTGGAAAGTGTTGCCAAAGGTAAGGAGCTGTTCAAAAGATGCAAACTACATGGATATATTACTTTGCCCTGGCTATACTTTGCCCACATTTTTTCATTTATGCTTGGAGTGCACATTCTACCAGATTGTGGTTGGGTAAGCTGCCATAATCTTTCAAGATCTCAAAATATGTAATTTTATGCTTTTCTGTATTTAATGAATGCAAGCTGTAGAACTTACATTCCCTCCCTGAAGGTTTTTATGTATTGTTCCATCAGCAGTCACATTAAAGCCACAAACCACTTAATCTACTATACTTTAATGGGAACTAAGCCAGGTTAAATGCAGGCATTTGTGGTTTATGGATCTTGCTAAAGGTGTTGCTGTGTTAAATGCATTATAAGCATTCACTTCCTCAGTATATACACTAATAGTTATTTAGCTTACAAAATAGAATGCCTCTCAAATGTTGATTTTGAAGGCTACACCTGGCCCTTAGTTAATACCACCCACCTTTACTTACCAAGAAGTCATATTTCTTAAAATCATTGTGTTTATATAATTGTAATTCATGGGAAATCACTAATTATCTGCTTATTCTTTGCTTTTTTCCCTTAGTAGGGAAAACTATAAATGGTTGGTATTTGAGTGTGTGTGTTTCTTACATCTGTCTGGAAGATGTTCATCAGATTTACATTTTCTTATTACAGAATTTTAAAATGAGCCACACTTCACAGCTCAAAGTGTGGAAGATGTCATTAAACTGGCTGTCTAATCAAGAAGGTGTAAAAAATTTAATTAAACTAATGGCAGGCTGACATAATTATTCCAAAATACATTAAAGTGCATGCTGTACATGTGATAACAATTTTCTAATTTATTACAAGATGCCTTTTTATTTACTAAGGTAGTGCTCTATCATCACAATGCCTAGGGTTAGACGGGTGGGCTCCATTGCAGTATAGTTCTTATCTTGTAGAGTGTTGCACACGCAACTGACTCCACATTGTTCTCTGGCTTTTCTGTTTGAAGTAGTCTTGAAATTGCACAGAACATTGGTGCTAAGCAAAGCTGGGAGACTGGGCAGAGCTTTCTTTCTCACCCACAGAGATACAAACATCAGCCAAACAAAGGACAGCGATGGTTTGGGTCTGTATGTTTGTTTTTTACTTGGCAGATGGCAGCAGACATGCCATATATGTTTCTGCTTGCTCCAGTTTTCCAAGTATGATAAGCAACGTCCTGAAAAGGCTATATCTGTGTGTTGGGGCCATAACTCAGTGGAAAATTGTACACCTTACATGTAGAAGATTTTCATTATTTAGTATCTGCTTTCAAGGATTTGAGTGTGTGTGTTTCTTACATCTGTCTGGAAGATGTTCATCAGATTTCCATTTTCAGGTAACAGGGTTGAGCAAGAAGTATACATTTAATTTTGGAACCTGTAACAGTCAGATTAGACCATACCAACCTAGGTGAACTAATGGTCACAACAGTAAATACCTCATGAGCATGCTCCATATCCTGATGATGTGGAGGTATCAGTTGCTAAAGCATTAAGTATCTATGCCACTGTGAATTTTCACAAGGCAGATAAAGAATCATATAATAGCAGGGTTACCATGGGGGTATAGCCCAGCATACTGACTGAGAAACATACAGATTTGCATCTGTAACATGTTTCTTCATCTGTTTCCACCACGGTCAGTGCACACCTATATATTTGCTTTAAACACAAATGGGCTATTTAAGGGCATTATTGATGGCTGCTTGAGTTCTGCTAGACTAGAGGCTCAACAAAGCAGCAGAGGTTTAGGATCAAAGTTTTCCATCTCCTAGATGGGCTACCTTCTCAGGTTGATGAGCCCCATCTGCACCTAACTTCCCTCTACAGCACGTGCATAAACCACCTTCTTGACTATTGGCCCCACTATTTTCTGCTCAATCTGCCTTCATATGACTATAAACATGCTGACAAATGACACTAAAGACTAATCCACACATTTATATGCTCATCTGGAAGCTGGAGAAAGGAGATGGTTTTGGCTGTTTCCCCTTTTCTCTGCAGCTTCTGGTACCACCAGGATCACTGTTTTGGAAGTTCCACAATCCTTCACAGTAGATTTGGGGGGCACTAGAGTCTGTATGTGAAAGGAGAATGAAATAGCTCCCATTACATACCCCACAAGTGTGTGTGTTCTGTAGATTGAAGGAGCCATTCTCTTTCTAGGAGTTAAAGCCTCGATTTAGTTGAATTCAGTGTGTTTGAATAAAAAAAGGTACATGGATCAAGATGTACATTTGGTACATGCATATCCCACTAACAGCATTCAGAAGGTGATCTTATTGACACGTGGTGTCAGGCGGCTGCAAACAACTCCCACGGTTGCTTGCCAGAAACATACAAAGACAAGGAAAAGTTTCTTCTTACCATCTGCTTTTTATTCAATATTTACAGAGAGGGGCTTTGGATAATGGCATTGTCCTGAGTGAATCTCCACTCCCCATCCCTCCCACTCCCTCATTCATCATCAACATCATCTCTATGGGTGCTGCTACCTGCCCTCTGTCTTTGAGCTCTTTGCTCTCCTACTTTTAAGGCTCACCGGCTTCTGGGGGATGGTGGGTCTGGAATGCTTTCTAGTGACAGCCTGTCAGCTAGCTGCTCTTCCCCCTCTCCCATTATTTCCCAAGTTTCCCCTTCATCTGCCTCTGAGCTGCGACCTCCCTCAAACCCTGTTGTAATTCTGAACTGTCTTCCTCTTGTCTGGAACAGTCAGGCTGGGGAGGCAGTCTCCAACATTCCTCCTCTGCCCAGTCCCTCACACTTGGGAACTGCCCAGTAGCGGTTTAGTTTAACACATTTGTATTTATTGAATAGGGCAGGACAGAAATTTAAAATAAACTTAGTTCATTACAATGATTACATGATATAGAGTATATATTTTATGCATGAACCACAAGATGGCACCACGGCATATCAAATTTGTCATCTTTCCTATGACCAACTACAGGCACCTCTCACAAACCCCCATCCTAAAGAAACATGAATACTGTGCTTAAGCTCATATTTGCTTAAAATTAGCAAGGAGATGTATGCAGTATAGTAAATATTACAGTGCTGTTTAGCAGCCCATCCATTCACTTAATTTCAAAGCTGCAAAAGAAATCATGGGGGGAAATATGGAACAGCACAAAAGATGTAGACAATATCTCCATATTTTGGCTAATTTTTTTGTACAGTGGTACCTTGGGTTAAGTACTTAATTCGTTCCGGAGGTCCATTCTTAACCTTAAACTGTTCTTAACCTGAAGCACCACTTTAGCTAATGGGGCCTCCTGCTGCCGCTGCTCCGCTGGAGCCCGATTTCTGTTCTTATCCTGAAGGAAAGTTCTTAACCTGAAGCACTATTTCTGGGTTAGCGGAGTGTGTAACCTAAAGCGTATGTAACCTGAAGCATATGTAACCCGAGGTACCACTGTACCTGTCCTTAGCCTACAGACTGAGGTCTAAAAAAACACTTATGATACAATCCATACAACATACTTAATGCTTACAATGGAGGCACTACTTTTTGCCAGTGTATGTCCCTGCACTGTGTAAATATTTGTCTTCTATTTTATCTGATTGGAGATATGGATATATATCTCTTTAAGGTTATTTGTCAAGCACATTGATATGAATGCAGTTGCTCATACAGCAAGAAGCAATTAATTTTTCAGCCATTAGTTTAGTCCATAAGCCATTTATGTTAGCATGTATGAACAAGTGGCAAGTCTCTTTCTATGAATACCCCAGATGGCTTACTTAACACCCCTTTTTGGAAGAGCACAGGGCTCCAGGTATGCAAAAAGAAGAAGACTTATACCACCTTAAATTTCAGAGACTATAGAGACATTGCATATGGTTTCATCAGCTATAAATCTATATGCTCATGCTAAATTATCTTAATGGAGTAACCCAGATTGGAACATAGAGAGGAAATTATGTTGTGTATGTGTGTGTGTGTGTTTTAAAGAAATGTGTAGACTGTGGGATTTACTCTCCAGGTCAGCTGATAGAAACAGCTCTCTCTCTCTCTCTCTCTCTCTCTCTCTCTCTCTCTCTCTGTGTGTGTGTGTGTGTGTGTGTTTACAGTTTCCCATATTACAGACTAGATATCAATGGGTGCTGATTGGAAGTATTTTCATTTACAACCCCTGTTGGTGTCTATTTATGGTCCAGTTGCTTTGGTGCTTCAGCACCTCCTAAACTGCTAGAAGGAATAATTGGATCTTTTCAGAGAATCAATCTCATAACCATTGTTTACAAATATCTATCAGGAGCTTGTAAAGTAGAACTTGGGGAACTTATGAGAGAACAGAACAGGAAGCTAAAATGTACTATATAGCCAAACAATGGGAAATTGCTTTAGTATATATACAGAATGCTCCTTTAGATTTAAAATTGAGATTGATTTGACAAATTTGAAAGTCTCATTCAGATCCTGGAGGTGGAAATGGTTTGTTGAAACATATGATGTGGGCTTGTCCAGTGTTCTTTACTGCTTTTATCGAAAAATGTTGTCTGGATTAACTTTGTATTGGCAAATTTGTGGGTGTCCATGCACATCTAAATTATATTCCATGGGGATTAGATAAACCATGGGGATTAGAGGCAAGATAAGATAAATGAAATTTGCAAACCCTTGATGTCAAGCCTGGAAGGATAAATGCTCACTATCTATTACACAATGCTCTGAAGAACATGACCCCCTTGCTACACTCGAACATATGTTCTATAAACACCAACTTTCCTTGGGTATCTATTTGAACAATTAGGAATTTAGGACAGTTTAGCTGACAGTTTGTTGTTTGTTTTTTCTTTTGGTTTTTTCATCTGTTATCCCCCCACTTCTTACTAAATGTACAATTTTTAAAAATCAGTTAAACGCACATAAATGCAGGGAATCCAGGTTCATAAACAAGAAACACACAATACTTCTCACCAAGCTCTAAACAATTACATTCTGTTTATGTTGATCTTTATTTGCTTTTTAGGATGCAATTTAGAGATGAATAAAGACAAGGAACACAGGGTTATAGACTGATTAAGGACTGCATGAGGTCAACTTCAGGCTAATGGCATAGCAAAAGTAGTGCTATGTTTAATTTTGCATTATCTGTAGCTTCTGAACCAAATGCAAGGGGAGCACCACATAGACTGTACTGCAGTAATTAAATAATCTACATATTAGGGGCATGCATGGGCCCTGAGATCCACCATGTATCTGTATCTATCCATTTTCCAAAATTCTGTTTTGCTTCTGACACACTGTCCTGTCTTCCACTTCAAACTATAATTCAAGCTGAATCACTCTATAAAATGAAGCTCATTGTTCCCTATTCACTATAACGGGAAAAAAAAATCTAAAAATGGCTTTAACATCCCCCACTTTTGGCCAAAGTGGATTAAATTTAAAACAGTACCCTCTTATTAGAAGCTTAACCTGTCAGTCTCCCTCCACCCTCTTCCTTTCCCATTTTGACATCTTCCTTAATGGGAAAAAACATACATTTTGCTCTTGCAATGCTGTTCACTTCCCCCACAAAGCACTGAGTTTGCAGGGCACTGGCAAAATCATTCCCTCTGATTACAATACAGGTCTGTCAGCTATGAAGATGCTGTCCCTCCCACCCCCTTATTCTGTTAAGGTAGAGACATAAGTTTCAATTTTGAAAAGTGGTTCCCTTTCCTTTCTCCCACCACACACTGGCCTATTCTTCTTTTTACACAGTAAGCATATAAAGACATAGAGAAACAATTTTTAAGTTATTAGATGCTTGTTTCTGCCATTTTTTGATGTCTGGATTGCTGATACACCATGCTTTCCCTTGGGCAAACCCAAAATCTGTCCACGACTCCTCATCACAGCTCAGGATTTGGGATTTGGGTCTCTTTGATCAGAAGTTCCGAGAGATATGCTGCTGTTATATTTTGTGATTCTCCCTGCTTTCTCTTTGTAATGCCTAGTTGGTGGTGGGGGGTCATGATGAGGATGCTTGTTTTGTTTTAATGGATTGTTTATCCTAGCTTTTACAGTAAAATACTTGCAATGTATAATGCAGTACATTACAATCATAGTAAAGGTAAAGGTAAAGGGACCCCTGACCATTAGGTCCAATCATGGTTGACTCTGGGGTTGCGGCGCGCATCTCGCTTTATTGGCCAAGGGAGCCGGCGTACAGCTTCTGGTTCTTGTGGCCAGCATGACTAAGCCACTTCTGGCGAACCAGAGCAGCGCACGGAAACGCCGTTTACTTTCCCGCCAGAGTGGTAGCTATTTATCTACTTGCACTTTGACTTGCTTTCGAACTGCTAGGTTGGCAGGAGCAGGGACCGAGCAATGGGAGCTCGCCGACCTTCTGATCGGCAAGTCCTAGGCTCTGTGGTTTAACCCTCAGCATCACCCACATCCCTTATATTACAACCATAACATGTACATAAATAATTTAAATAGAAGCAAATGGAACTTAAAAGGGGGAATTCTAAGGGAATTCTATAGATGTGGGGACATCACTGAAAAGGTCAGGTTTCTGATGGCTCTTGCAGATGGGCCACAGAGCAGGACCTATGACACCATTCAGAAGGCCAAGGTACGTACAGATGGCTCAGGCAAACCTTCAAGTAACCTGGTCCCAAGTCACTTCATAAGTCAAAACCAGCACTTAAGTCAAAACCAGTTCAGAACTGATAGAGCAACAGTGTGACTTGGTCTGAATGACTTGCCTCAGAAGCTTCTGACAGCTGCATTCTGTACCTTTGAACAGTCTTCACAGGCAGCCCCAGTGTTTGCAGGTCAGTGTTTCCCAGTTGTCAGTGTTTATACTACATTTTTTGCTGTGTATTTTATGTAGATAGGGTCACATCTGGCAAACCAGCCAAAGCTAGTAAACGGCATTCCAATTTTCAAAGCTTCCTGCCTCTCCATAGATAAAACTATACATAGCTCCAGAAGCAAGAGAACCTACAGGCTGTATCCCTCACGCTTCATGGGGAATGCAACCCTACCCAGGACTAAACTTCATCAAGAGCAGCAAGCTTCCTAACAGCGTAACTTTCTTTTTTTTAAAAAAAAAATATTAAGAATTTTGTTAATACAATAGAGAAAAGACAGAATAAACAGACAATAGACAGAAAAAAGAACAAACATCCAATTTAACATCTTGTAGTACCCATCTTTTCTTCATCCTTTGGACTTCCTCACATCTCCCGCTCTTGCGTTCCAAATTTATAAAACTTTAGCCAGCAACTATGTTTCAATTCTTATTATACACATTTTCAATGTTTTGTCCCTAACTTTGAATATTTTTGTCTAGGTCTTAAATACCTAAATTTAACACAATATTTATTCAAAATTTATTTTCCTCATAAAATTCACTCATTCTCATAATCTTGTCAACTAACTTTATGGGCCCTGTTATTTTCAAATCTCTCATCCTTCTTAGCACTCATATAATTTACAATGTTTTTGTAGATAGTCCTTAAATTTCTTCCAATCCTCTTCCACGGCTTCCTCTCCCAGGTCTCGGATTCTGCCAGTCATTTCTGCAAGTTCCATGTAGTCCATCAGTTGCATCTGCCATTCTTCCAGCGTGGGCAAATCTTGAGTTTTCCAATACTTAGCGACGAGTATCCTTGCTGCTGTTGTTGCGTACATAAATAATGTTCGATCATTCTTTAACACCCTCTGGTCAACAATGCCCAAAAGGAAGGCCTCTGGTTTCTTGGGAAAGGTATACTTAAATACCTTTTTCAGCTCATTATATATCGTTTCCCAGAAGGCCTTAACCTTAGGGCAGGTCCACCAGAGGTGAAAGAACGTTCCTTCAGTTTCCTTACATTTCCAACACTTATTGTCTGACAGGTGATATATTTTTGCTAGCTTGACTGGGGTCATGTACCACCTATATATCATTTTCATAATATTTTCTTTCAAGGCATTACATGCCGTAAACTTCATACCGGTGGTCCATAACTTTTCCCAGTCAGCAAACATAATATTATACCCAATGTCCTGTGCCCATTTTAACATAGCTGATTTAACCGTTTCATCCTGTGTATTCCACCTCAGCAGCAAGTTATACATTCTTGAAAGTAATTTAGTCTTAGGTTCTAACAGTTCTGTTTCCAATTTCGATTTTTCCACCTGGAATCCTAACTTTTTATCCAATTTAAAAACCTCTTTAATCTGAGCATAGTGTAGCCAATCTCGCACTTTATCTTTTAGTCTCTCCAAACTCTGCAGTCTCCAATTGTCTCCATCTCTTTCTAATATTTCCCAATACTTTGGCCATTTGACCTCCATATTGGGTCTTTTCACTGCTTTCGCTTCCATAGGTGATAACCACCTCGGGGTCTTGTTTTCTAATAAGTCTTTATATTTTGTCCAGACATTAAACACTGCTTTCCTGACAATATGGTTCTTGAAGTTCTTATGAATCTTAACCTTGTCATACCACAAATATGCATGCCAACCAAAAGCATTATTAAATCCTTTCAAATCTAAGACATCGGCGTTTTCAAGAAGCAGCCAATCTTTCAGCCAGCAGAAAGCTGCTGATTCATAGTACAACCTTAAGTCTGGCAGGGCAAACCCCCCTCTTTCTTTAGCGTCAGTTAGTATTTTAAACTTAATTCTGGGCTTTTTGCCCTGCCAGACAAATTTAGAGATATCTCTTTGCCACCTCCCGAAACACTCCATTTTATCCACAATCTGTAAAGTCTGAAAAAGAAACAGCATCTTTGGCAATACATTCATTTTTATAGCAGCAATTCGGCCCAACAAGGAAAGTTTCAATCTTGACCAACTTTCTAAGTCCCTCTTAATTTCTAACCAACACTTTTCATAATTATCCTTAAATAGACTCAGATTTTTTGCTGTTATGTTCACCCCTAGATATTTAACTTTTTTCACCACATTTAACTCTGTCTCTTTCTGAAACCTCTCTGACTCTGAAGTTGTCAAAATTTTTTCCAGTACCTTAGTTTTTTGTTTATTTAATTTGAATCCTGCCACCCGACCAAATTCTTGAATCAGTTGTAATGCCCTTTTCGTACTAGATTCTGGCTCCTGTAAGGTCAAAACTAGGTCATCTGCAAAAGCTTTAAGTTTGTACTGTTTCGCTCCGACCTGAATTCCTTCCGCCAACCGGTCCCCTTGAATCATATTTAGGAGCACCTCCAGGACCGAAATAAATAACAGAGGGGAAATAGGGCAGCCTTGTCGTGTTCCTTTTTCAATTTTAAACTCTTCTGTCACCACATTGTTAACTATCAATTTAGCCTTTTGATCTGAATAGATTGCATCAATCCCATTTTCAAATCCCCGTCCCACTCCCATCCCTTCCAGGTTTTTCTTCATAAACTTCCAAGAAATGTTGTCAAAGGCCTTCTCCGCATCTATAAATATTAGCACTGCTCTTGTATTAATATTTGTTTGCAGAAGTTCCAAGATGTCAATAATGTTCCTTGTGTTGGCAAACAAATGTCTTCCTGGGAGAAAGCTCCTAACAGCGTAACTTTCTTAGTTGGAATAGGTTTCAGTTTATTATCTCTCATCTATTCCAGAACTGGTTCCAGACACTTATAGATGATTTCCGCTGCCTCTTTGGGATTAGTGGACTGGAAAGAGAGGTAGATCTGCACCTATGCTGACCACACTATATTGTGTGACTCGCTGTAGGGCTGATCTTGATCTGTCTGATGATCATCATGAGCTTATTGCAACACATGTCAACTCATGGGGAAGAGTAAAGTAGTGTAAGCTTATGCAGGCATGGGACTTCCAGCAGGCTTGCCTAATGAGCCTCACCGTTGTCAGAACTTTAGCTACTAAATAACCCCATATATGTTGAACAAATTACTTAACAAGCTGTTGATGAGTCCCCTAAGTCATAGTCTTAAACTAAATTTCTACCTAAATACCCAATAACCCCATGTTTTCTGTGCCAGTTTCTATTCACATGAATCTCAAAGTGGCTTACAAACAATAAATAACAATAACGTAATAGAACGTCACAAATAAATTATATAAAATAATTAAAAATCACCAAAAATTAGCAATCTACAAAACACTATTAAGAATGCAGCGATTAAAAAATAAGGTAAACACCACAATTACAGTCATATAAAATGATTAACAAATCAATATGGCATTTATAATGTAAAAAACGATAGTAACTACATTAACAGAATAGCTTCTAAAAAAAAGAAGAAGCTATGCACAGTTAAGTTCATACACACACTGTCTGGGTCCTCATGACTCATAATGCTTAGTATTTTACTATGTTTTTATATATGCTGTAAGCCGCCCAGAGTGACTGAGGAAACCCAGCCAGATGGGCAGGGCCTTAATAATAATAATAATAATAATAATAATAATAAACAACAATAATAAACAGCTGCAGCTGGGGTCCTCGGGTAGTGGGCCATTGTAGAAACAGTGGACTCAGACAAATGATGAACACTTTGCTGTCAACTCCTTATTTTTCAGAATACAGTATTTACTGTGCATTAATTTGGGATCTAAGTAATTAATCTACTGTACTAAGATGAGACGTGTGTTTACAGAGTTCTGATTTCAGAATGAAATTGTCTACAATAATTTCATTGCACCTTAATAGTGCTTTGAGCTACCACCAGATTTCTGCAAGCATCATTACCTTGACTTGCAGGCATAATGTTCTTCTGCATGCTTTCACCCATATTATCTTTGCTGCTGCTGCTGCTACTTTTCATTGTGGTGTCACTGAAGAGGTGTAAGAATCCGTGAAATAAGAATCAATATTTTTTATCCTTTGTATTACAGAACAAAATCTGAATATGCAAAATCTGAATATATTTGTTATTCGGGCATCAGAAATGCATACCATACTGTTGCAAAAGTTGGGCACCACCCCCAATCTCTGCCGAGCTGGGGAAGATCCCAGGGGTATCTTGACACTCACCCAGGGTCTGTGCAGCGGTGGAGGAAGGGGGAGGTGTGGTGGGTGCGGTCTGGGGGTGACAAAATGCCAGGCAGCAGTCACTGTGGGGCCTTCAGTGTGCCTGAGCCATGCGTCTCTCCTGGGAGAGACATGGTGGCTTGGGTGCGCACAGGCTCCGTGCTGCCCAAATGGTCTGCCCACTGCCTCCCCCCAGACTCCGAAGGCCCCACGGTGCGTCCCACCCCTAAGGGTGGCTCGCCTAGCCCCTGGCTGTGCCACTCCAGGTGCCCGAGCGGCTTCCTCCGCCGCTGGGTCTGTGTTCCTTTTAGAATCAAGATGTCTTGGAGGCTGCCATAGCTTTGGGAAGTAGGATTTATTCACATATTTACACCTGAATTTAGATGGATGGAGTCGAGATCTTACAGCAGGGCCATCTCAAGAGGTGCTTGTTCCCTACACAGCACTGCAGAATTGGAGTCCAAGGCATCTTTCCTAGCCTCTCTGCAACCAGTCTCCTTTCCTTTATCTAGTCCAAGCCTCCTGGTAAAGTCCCAAAAATCTTCCTGTGACATCACACCCATTTATCCTGGCAACCTCCCAAATTTCCTGTCCCCCAAACCTCACTGCAGGAGGGAAGATCAATTCTCTTGCATTGCCAATTGCCCAGTATTGTTTGTTAATGGCTCTGCATTTAAGCAGAGTTGCCAGGCTGGTTTACATGAACCAGCCCTGGGATTCCTTGTTTGGCACAGTTCTGCAGCTCAATTTCCTCCTTCATATTCCAAATATCACTGTATTTTGACATTCATTAATTCCTTGGGTTTAGGGTGGTTTCCCTCACGACCTCCCACTAAATTTATAATAATACTATTCAGAGACATAGTAGATTGGGATTTCCATACACACACTGTAGATCTGGAGATGTGTTCTGGAGACAGCCAGTGTGGTGGAGTGGTTAAGAGTGGTAGATTCATAATCTGGGGAACCAGGTTCGCTTCCCCGCTCCTCCACCTGCAGCTGCTGGGTGACCTTGGGCTAGTCACACTTTTCTGAAGTCTCTCAGCCCCACTCACCTCACAAAGTGTTTGTTGTGGGGGAGGAAGGAAAAGGAGAATGTTAGCTGCTTTGAGACTCCTTCGGGTAGTAATAAAGCAGGATATCAAATCCAAACTCCTCCTCCTCCTCCTCTTCTTCTTCTTCTTTTTTCATGGAGCAGAAATCTATTTTTTAGGGAGGCACAATGAACCACGGGAGGTATGTTAGCCTATTTTGGGACAATGATTCCTACAATTTTTAATGCTAAATACACAGCAACCATGGTGAATGTTGTTAATTAATACATGCCGTATTTGTAGAGTATATTTCATAAATGTCAAGGATACTGAATCAGATTAAAACTATTAACTATATGCAGCTCATAAAAATGGTATCACAGTCAGCGGAGATAATTAGTTCTTTAATTTCATATTTTTAATTGACTGCTTCTTCAGTTAATTAAACATTAAATGTAAGCTTTGGTTACAATCTAAATCTAAATTGTTTTAAACTGTCATTAAATGAATTATTCTTCATGTATATAGGGTGACATGTCGACCTTTGGGTTTCACCAAGCACTACTTATTGATGCCACTGTGCCTGAAAATTAATTTCTTCCCTGGTAACTTGGTCAAGCTGGCGCTTCCATTCATGTGCACTTTTTATTTAATCTGATTTGAAAGACTCTGGGCAGTAAGCAAATCTCAAAACACCAATAGCCCGAATGGAAGCCAATAACTGAAAATACAAATTGTAATTGTATGTGGATAAAATACCACTTCTGCCATTAAGTGCCAGTGCCCCACCCCAAAATTTTGCAGTGTTGCAAAAGTCAGGCTATGGTAGTCTTCCAATGCAGGGAGGCACAGAAAGTCTCTCTAGCTCTGCTGGCAGATTTCTATATGATTTGCAGTGAGTACACAGCTTACTGATTTCTGACCTCTCCAATTGTTTAACAGTAACAAAACACTCCCTGCTCTCCCTCGAAATTATACTGTTCAAATGAAGGATGCTACATGGAACCAGAAGAGAGAGAAAGAGAGAGTGAATGCATGATGGGCTTATAAATTGCATCAATTATAGAGGGCTACTTCTGGATTTTGGTTAGACTATGGGTAATGAAAAAAGAAGAAGACATTAATAACAACTGTGGTGTTTTAATACATCAGCTATTTTATTAGTAATCTTACTTAACCCATTATAGGGTTTCATCCTGGCTTCTGCAGTCCATTGCTCAGCATTAAATGACTCTTGAGTTGTTGTTTTCTTAAAAAAAAAAAGCAAAAAACCAGGAAGACTGCATAAATATTTTAGTGACAGGAAGAGACTTCCCAAATTTGTGGACATTCATGTCAGCAGATTTAATATGCTCAACTCTTTATTTCTCAAGCCAAATGTGAAGGCTGCACTCTGAAACCAGTGACCCTGTTTTATGTACTTAAATGAAACCTGAATTTATTTATATTTTACTGGTTGCTGTGAGTGTCTAATCCATCAAGAGGAATGCTCTTTCATCTAAGGTTTTTGGGTAAGTTCTAAAAAAAAATAACCCACCTTAAAAGCATCCCCCCACCCCCAAATGATCTGCCATCCAAAGATTGAGACATCCATTGCATTTTAAAAGTGCAAGACAGCTATTACCGCAGACCAGTTTTTGGAAATTTACGGGCTCCTTATGGAAGAGAAGCACAGCAGCTATAGACCTAAGACAGATAGTAATGCAGGCTTGTATCTATTCTGCCCCATACTTCGCATGCAGTCACCTGCTTTCAGAAGAAAATAGTCTTGTCACTGCCTTGAAATAGATACAGTGGTATAAGAAAAGTGTTTCCTCTATTACCGATGGCATCCCTATATGCTTGCTCTCTGTCATCATCAGTGATCCATGTAGGGCTTTGTGGCTTCAGAACTGATCTGCAGACATTGCATGTAAATCTTATCCAACCAATCAACTTTTTGTGGAAGCAGTTCTTCACAGATGATTTACTTCAAGAACAGCTGACTGAGCCTTGAGCAGGGGAAATGCTATCTTCCTAGTAGAGGCAGCCACATTAGAAATGGATAATTCAAAACTTCTAGAAGCTGGAATCCATTCAATAGCTGTGTGTTTCCAGCCCAGTCTGAAAGTTGAGTTTTTGCAAATTTTGTGATTTAAACCACATTCAGCTTCCGACACAAAAATGCTAAAATCTTTGGTGTAGTTTAAAATGAGTTCGCCAGAAATAAAAATGATATTATATGGCAGAAATGCTCATTAATCAGTCATATCGTTGAAGTGACAGTTTCAACCATACTTTGATGAAATCCACTTAAAATCCATTGTTGGCAGCAGGGTTCATCTAAAAGTTTTTTTGGGGGAGATGGGGGCTCTTTTACATGATATCTGATAACGTCTGAGTAAAATCTCTTTTATTGGACTTCAGCAAGTGGGGAAAGCAATTGGAAAATGATAGTATGGTATGGGGCAATTTTATGGGTACAAAGCATACATTCTGTACTCATTTCTCTTCAGACCAGTACAATCCATTACTGAAGCATACAGGCATGGGAATATGACCCATAGGGGCATATAGAGTAGAAGGTGTCTTGAGGCTTCAGATCTACACCAATTTTGAGCATTGAAAGTAAAATAAAAAGTGTTTTTTTAAAAATGCAGAAAAATTGTTAGAGACAAGTGGAAAGAAATATCCATCAGTCATGATATCAGACATGATATTTACTTTAATATATCCGCATGGTGGGATATTTATCAGTTAGCTCCCTAGTCAGGGTTTGTAGGCAGTGTTTTGATTTGGAAAGACAACAGATGCAAGACAGGTTACTTGGGGCACACCTTGCAATCGTACTGCTAAGTTTAGACAGATAATTTGGGTGACCTAAAATGAATCCAATAAACATACTTCAAGGTAACTATGCACATGGAGATTACAGTGGTACCTCGGGCTACAGATGCTTCAGGTTACAGACACATCGGGTTACAGACTCCACTAACCCAAAAATAGTACCTTGGGTTAAGAACTTTGCTTCAGGATGAGAACAGAAATCGTGCAGTGTCGGCGCAGCAGCAGCGGGAGGCCCCATTAGCTAAAGTGGTGCCTCAGGTTAAGAACAGTTTCAGGTTAAGAATGGACGTCCGGAACGAATTAAGTTCATAACCAGAGGTACCACTGTATACTGTTTCGTTTTTCTAAATGGCCTTTGCCCAGTATACCGGAAGGAGCGTCTCCACACTGAGGTCCAGCGTTGATGGTCTACTGGCAGTTCCCTCACTGCGGGAAGTGAGGTTACAGGGAACCAGGGCAGAGGGCCTTCTCAGTAGTGGCGCCCACCCTGTGGAATGCCATCCCATCAGATGTCGAGGAAATGAACAACCATCTGACTTTTAGAAGACATCTGAGGGCAGCTTTGTTTAGGGAAGTTTTTAATGTTTGATGTTTTATCACTTTTATTATTATTAATAATAATAATATTCTGTTAGGAGCTGCCCAGAGTGTATTTAATGTGTTTTATGCATAAAGTAACCTGTTACAATGCAATCTGCTCAGAAATGTCCATTGGTTCATACCACTGCCACTAGGCTGCTAAATTAGGCTGCTGTTTAAAAGTCTATCCGGTCTGAAGCCTGTTTAAAGAAGGGACAGCAAGAGCCTTGAAACTGCCCATAAACATCACCTGAACAGCAGACTGAACAACAAAACATCTGGATGCTGTGTTAGATCAGCCACTAGGTTGTTCAAGCAGGACTCTCCTTTGATTCTTGAAGGTCAACTGGTCAGTTTGTATATCTATTTAAAATATAGTAATTGCTTCTAAATTTGCATCTCTCAATAAATTAGACTATGCACATTTGTTTTGCAAATATTTGTTCTCTTTTGCCCCTTTTTTAGGGGTGTTTGATACATTTCCTCTCCCCCTCCCCATCTTTTTTATGATCTGACATACAGATAAATGTGGACTGGCTACCAAAATCCTATCTAGCTAGTTTGGAATTAATTATACTCTTTTTAATCACACTTAAAAGCGCTGGTGCTGACCTCTAAAGCCCTAAACACCTTTGGACCATGGCATCTGAACAACTACCTCATCCCAAATGAGCCTCCCCAATTGTTATGTTCACCATTTGAGGCCCTTCCTCAAGATCTCCCCACTCCACCTACTGTAATTATATATGTTCTTCTGAAATTGTATAGGTTGCTTACTCAAAAATAACAATAAAAATCCAAGTGGTACACAAGTCCAATTGTAAACAAATGTACGTAGAGCCATCATTAAACACAAAGATCAAATTAAATAAACCTTTAAAACAAATGAGGCAGACAGACAGGATTTTCCCATTTGTGGCACCAAAATGTGAGACACTCTTCCCGGAAGGGGGGGGGGACGGCGGCGGCAATCTGGCGCCAGATCTGGTGACCCATTGGTGTCAGGCTGGGTCCTTGAAAAATTGTGTAGTCCTTCCAGCAAGTATTCGATTTTGAGTTTATTCCTACTGCTGCGGTTTCATTTATTGCTCTGCTGTGTCATTTCTTTTCTGCTGTGTCATTTTATCTGATTAGTATTCATATTTTTATACTTCTTGGATTTTGCTTTATGACTATGTAAGCTGCCCTGAGAGCTCAGTAGCTGAAGGGGTTGCATATAAATCTATATAATTGAAACAATAAAATAAAATACACAATCTGTTCTTCTAAGTTGCTTGGAAGTATAGTTATCCCCAAAACTCAGTGTGGATAGCAGCAAACTGATACCTACTATGAGAGTTTGTCATATTCACATGGTTTATCCATAAGTATATATAAAATTAACTGTTTCAAAATATGTAGCTATTTACATACATAGCTGACTATGTATTTTCTCTCAAAATAATATGTAACTGCATATTTCCTTACATTTACATTATATCTGAATCATTTTTTTACAACAACAACAACAACAACAACAACAACAATAATAATAATAAATAATTTTTACCCTGCCCATCTGGCTGAGTTTCCCCAGCCACTCTGGACGGCTCCCAATTGAGTGTTAAAAACAATGCAGCATTAAATATTAAAAACTTTCCTAAAATAGAGTTCCTCCTGCACTTTTTGAAGCTTTATATCCTCCGCTGAACAATATTTGGTGAAATAATATGGGAAGCAGGATAGTGGAGATCTCAAATCATTGGCAGGATGTCCTCAGCCCACCTGGCCTGAGATGTGCTAACCAGATGTAAGGAATTGAAGAAATTGAATTACTTCCTCAAGCATCCTCATTAACGAATCCAAAGAACACAAGGGGGCATGGACCAACACAACAAATAGCTTTATGCTGCAAAAAGGTGGTCGTTTTGTGACCAGTATGAAAACAGTTGTGGACATCATCATAAGGGAGAGTCCTGCTCTGAGATGTAAAGAACAGAGGTGGTTTTGTGTAAGTAGTAATAACAGAGTAAGGGAGATTTAAAACATCTGTGTGATTTAGGAGGGCTTCAGACCTGCAACGGACACCAATTGCCACAACTGTGAGACACGTCAATGTGTCATGCTCTTCTTACCTATATGTAATTACCCTGGTTCTTAAATAAATGTGACAGCAAAATTGCTGTTGGATTTGAATTACTTATATTTGCAGCCACCAGGGGAAAAAAGAATATTTCTAAAAGTTGCTAGAATTCTAGAATTAATGCAGTCTGAAACTATGTATATGAAAATTAAATGCTGCATACCACTAGTAATGCAAACATTAGTCAAGTTTTAGCCTGGAAGCCAGGCAGATAAATCAAAACAGCTACCATCCCCCATCCCCCCTTATAATCAAGTGTTCTGCGAAGTATTGTCAGTGGTTTGATAGCCCCCTAAAGACATATAGAGTACCCTAGCTCCTTAGGGGCCCATTCAGCTAGCTGGCTTCCTCTACACACAGGTCATCATCATCATAATAAATTTCAGAGAAATAATTCTGAATTTGCTTTTCCATATGTTTCCATATTTTCTTTTTAGATCCCTTTTGGAAAGCTAGTGTACCAGTTAAAACTTCAGGTCAGATACAGCATGTGTAAAAGAAAAAGGAAAAGGATTTTGTAGGATAGTAAGAGGAAGGATTAGTATTATTATTTATTAAATTTGTATACCGCCCTATACCTGCAGGACTCAGGGTACTTCACAACCATCCAGGACGATGGGTGCCAGATCAGCAAGAATCTCCAGGCAAGAACAGAAAACTTGGCAAAGTTTAGAATATTGAATGAATGTCTAACAATGCAGTCCCATTTACATGTTTAAATGGGAGAAGGTTCGACTAAACTCAGTGGATTTGGTTGTACTCTGGTTAAGATTTCAGAGGAAAGACCATGTGTTGGGTCCAATTTTCTTCTGAAAGTGAATGGCACCTTCCATTTGCAGAACAGCTTTTTCTGACATGGCACAAAATTTCTTGCATGAGAAAGGAAGTGTGCTTTAGTTTGCAAAAGGTGATGAACTGTTTAGTACCATGTTCCAAAAGTTGTACAAGGTCTCAGAAGCTTGTGCAGGATCTTGCAGAAGGTCTCAAGATGTATTCTGGCTGTGACAGTGCTGGTTGCACAGAACAGCCAAATGCTGTCAAATCTGGTTGTTTTCTCAAATTCAGGACTATTGAGGAAAAAACATGTGCTTCAATATTTTAAAATAGTGAACAGATGTAACCTTATTATCAGTAGGTTTTAAATGTTAAAAGACTACTAATAACAATAGATAAAGAATTTTACAGCAGGTATGTTTTCTCAGGAATACTTGCAATATCTCTGCGAACCTGGTTAAATATCCTGCGGTAGACACAGGGTTCAGACCAGGGTGGATAAAATAATAATAATAATAATAATAATAATAATAATAATAAAAATAATAAAATAAAAAAATATTTTTTTTATTTAAATTGGTGGTTTTTTTAATTTAAATTGGATTTCTAAAATAAAATGCTTTGGGAGGAAAAATCTTTCTAAAGATAGTTTTCTATTTAAGTTACATTATAGTCCATCAGGAAATAAGGATTTGTTAAAAAAAATTCATGTGTGCTAAAACTCAGTCTAAGGTGTTTGTTTGTTTGTTTAAATTGTTTAACCACACCAGTTAAGAAACACAGATAGATATGCTATAATGTTATTGTTAGTTAAATAAATGTTAGTTAAATAAATTATTTAAATTGTTGTTAAGGAAATGATTGTTTTTCTCCTTCCAATGAAGTACAGCAGAAAAGTTGTCCAAATATAAACAGTTAACTTATTAAACCTCACAATAATTTCATAATTATCTGTCAATGTATTTCTAATAGTATAACCAAATCAGTGATTTTTTTATATAACTGTAAAAACTACTCTGAAAATTTATTATTCCAAAAAAGGAAACCTTCATCTAGTTGTAAATATTAAGATTATACCAGCAAGAATGAGTCTTTCTGTAAAAAAGAGAGATTTAAATCAAGTCTTACTGACTAGTGATTTAAATCAAATCCAGCCTGTTTCAGACTGATAGTAAAGCACATTTCAAATGGGCATGCACGAACTGTGGTGGTAGGATCCACCACTGACCTACACATACAGTCGTACCTCCGCTTACGTATCCCTCCAGTTACATTAACTTCAGGATACTTCCGGCGAACCCGGAAGTATGTTTCCAGACTTTTGCTGCACACGTGTGCGCAGAAGCGGACCCTCCGGTTGCAGAAGCCTTGGGATCTGACCGGAACTCCGGAACGGATCCCTTCTGCAACCAGAAGTAACACTGTATTCATCTAAGAATCTGAATTGGGCTTCTGCCTGTACAAGTGCATGTGCTGAGGGCACTTGTACACAGTTAGGATTCCTCGTGTTGCACATGCACTTGCATGTACTGGAATTCTGTTCAGCCTGAAAGTCAAGTGCATGCATTTGTGGTTCTTTTGAATATCCAAGAAGAGGTTAGCCAGCCCAACCATGTGCATGTGTAGACAGAACTGAATTTCTATTTTGTTAAATGAGGTTTAGTCTTTTTTTGTATAGCCTGAAGAAACCTGGTGAATTAATGACAGAATCAAAATTGGCCTGGGGTCTTCCTGGTTTACAGCTTAGTTTTTTAGCCACTGCACCACACAGAATGGATGCAGGAAATTACCACTTCAACACTATTACTCATAAGGATGTGATTCAGCTGTGTTCCAAAGCAGCTTTTATGGGACAAGGAAATAATAGTTGCTGTTTAGGTATACAAGTCTAAAAGGTAAAAAGAAAGAGAGGGATCCACACACCACAAATGACAATAGCATATATAGAGATATATGTTCATGTCAATCCTGGAATGAAGTCAGTTCACAATGAAATGTGCATGTCAAAGCTATATATCCTTTGTACCCAGCCACATATGCCAAAGAATTAATGAATCCTACTGCATATTTTCCCCTACCTTGTAGAACTATCTGCTAAAGTAATATCAGAAGATAAATTGAGTTTATGGTGAACTGCTAGGCCCAGTCCTTGGCTGTAAATCTCCCAAGCTAACTTCTTCCAGCATGCAAGACAAACTCAGTGCGGTATATATGAAATTCCTCCTGCCAGAGTAATGCCTTTGTGAAAACCTGCTACGTTTTAAAGGGGTGTTGATCGCATATAACTCATGATGTGTGTAACTTAAGGCCTGAAATAATGTAATTATACCTCAAGGACCACCTCTTGCCTTATGAACTGACCCGGACCCTGCAATCATCACTTGAGGCCCTTCTTCATGTGCCTCCTCTACGAGAGGTTGGAGGGGAAGAGAGCCAGGGCTGTGTTAGTGTCAGATGTGTGTGCGCGCACATGCGCTAAGTGCATCTACATCTATAGTAGGTGCGTGGGGAAAAAGGTGTGTGTGGTTCTTTTTGTCTGTCTGGTCCTGGCTGTAGACCACACAAAAATAAATAGACACTGTGTATTCTGATTTAAAAATACACTTCCAGCACAATGCTATATCTACTTAGCAGTAAGTCCCATCATTGCTTATTGTCAGGAGTGCATGCAGGAGCCAGGCCCTGTGACCAGTAGGACTTTGCAGGACTGGGGCCTTCCTAAGTTTGTTCTGAAGAGGCAAGGCACGGCTGCACAGATGAGGCTCATTGGTAACTCACAGCACCTGGTGGCAAGAGCCAGGAAGGGATATAAGGTCAGCATTTTCCTTCGGCTCTTTGCCACAGCAACTTATTCCCGGCCTTGCTGCGTTTGGCTGCTTGACTCCTTGCTTCTTGATCCTCGGAACCCTGACTTTGTTACTCCTTGCTTCTTGATCCTTGGACCCCTGATTTCATGACTCCTTGCTTCCTGACCCTCGGACCCTTGGCTTGCTGACTCCTGGCTTTTGGACTCCCGTTCCTGCTCCCACCCTGCCATCTTGCCCCGGGTTTCCGACATCCCCAGCCAGGACTTTGATCGCCCATGAACCGGACCGTGACATTAATTTTTCTGGAGGTACTCACAGATATGCACCTTCCCCTCCCCATCTTGGCTTCTAAAGTGAGCGTGTTAGGAGTGTGCACCTTTTCTTCCACACCCATGGTGGTGGGCTCTTCAGCCCTACCAGTCCTGGTGGGGGCGCTTCCTCCTCGCCCTCGCCCTGTGGTGGCACAGCTGCAGGAAGCTGACAGGCTGCCGCTGAACCTTCCATCACTACTTAGCCAGCTCCGAGACTGGTGGAAGGCAGTTAGCAGGTGAATCAGGTCTGTGGTGGCAGCGGCGTCCAGGCCAGGCAGCAGCAAGAGGACTCTGGCTTCCTTGTCTCTGTGGTTGGTACAGAGGCAGAAGACCACACCTCCTGGCAGCTGTGAGCCCCATTCGCGGCACTCAATGGGCACTCACCCTGCCCCAGCACAGCCCATGCAGCAGCAGCTGCAGCCAGTCAGCCAAGAAGGGTACTTCATGGTGAATACCGGCCACCTTTTTTCCTAGAAAAAAGTCACCGAGTTTGTACAGGGTGGGTCTTTTAAAAGAGGCCTCATGGAACATGTGTACTCTGTATCCATGGGGCCTCTTTTAAAGGACTCACCCTGTATCAGTTAAGTAAGGCTTCATCCCAGAAAAATGGGTGTAAGATTGCCATCTTGGTTTGCACTTCTGCATTTATTAACCTGGGAAGAAGTGCCATTGAACTCATTGTTGCTTAGTTCTGAGTAAAATGCACAGAACTGCAGAGTTAACAATGTGCATTTTGAGAGAAAATAACGTTTTTCCCCCAGCTGGAACTCTCCAGGACTCAATTTCGGCATGTGCCATTGCCATTAAAGAGAACTAGGGAGGTATTCCTGGTTGAGAAAAATAGCGCTGATTAAAATACTTATTTAACATGCAGTTTAACCCCCCCCAAAAAAACATAAACAGATATACACAGAAATGGGACGGAACAGATTTATAAGCAAATGCATGCAAATAAAGGCATGGACTTAAACTAGAGATTCTCCCATCCCACTTGTATCCAATGTACTATTTGTTAGCATATCACAAACTCTCATTTCATTGGTATGCACAGCCCTATATTTGCTTGGAAAACTGAATTTTCCAGAACTCAAGTAAGGCATCACTAAATAAAATATGACTAGTGCATCTAAGGGAAGTTATTAGTTATATTTTGTGAGCCTGGCATGGAGCCACTGCATTTGATGCTTCATTTACTTTCAAGAAAACCTGCTGCCCTAATCACTCTTCCACCTACTCAGGCAGAAAATCTTTTCAGTGCTATTTCCTTTTTAAAAAGCATGACATCATAATATATATATTACACACACACACACACACACACACACACACATAATGTTATCCAAAGTAAACACAAATTTCAAAACAATTAGTCCCACAACTAATGGGAAAAAGCATTTCTCTGAACAATTTGTATATTTAAAACGTTTACACTTACTGAATTATGTGTATATTGAATAGTACTTAAATAGCTAAGTTAAATATGTGTTTGCACTGTGTGGGTTTTAGTTTTTGTGGTTTACTGTGGTGTGTTTAGCACAGGCTTTTGTAGTACAAATCCACAGGGCTTCTGTCACACTGGGAAATCTATAAGACAATATGATTGCCAATTTCAAAAGGGAAAGGGGAAAGCTAGGCAAAGTTTAGATGATCCTATGCAATAAACCAGTAATAGTGAGTTGGCTGTGCTGAAAATAAATGTCTTTATCAGTTGCCTGCTAAGCAGTTAAAGGTTCTGCATATAGCACTAAATATATGGTTCATTTGTCTAAAAATGGTAGAGAAGTAAGAATACAGTGGTCCCTTGGTTCTTGAATGGTTTAGCTGTTGAACAAATTGGCTTCCGAAAGCCACAAACCCAGAAGTAAGTGTTCCAGTTTGTGAACAGTTTTTGGAAGCTGAACGTTCAACACAGCTTCCACTTGATTGCAGGAAGCTCCTGCAGCCAATTGGAAGCTGTGCCTTGGTTTTCAAACGGGAGTCGAACGGACTCCCAGAACAGATTACCTAAGTTCGAGAACCAAGGTACCACTGTATTTTCAAATGTCTTTTGTCAGTGTACAAAGATGTCCTTAATATAATTTCTCCTGCCCATGATCTGGGAACTATTAATAAGGGACTTTTAAAATGTACACAAATATGTGTAGTAGTGGCACAAATTCATCCTCTTTCAATTGCCTGTCGGTGTTCACATATTTATGCTATCTATGTTCACATGTTTATGTTATAAATGTCCTGATCTATGGGCCCTGTGTGAATGGTTTGATGCACCGCTATCAAAAATTCCAGAATAGCTGGTTTTAATGCTTCATTAAAGAAATGTGTAAAGCTACAACACCGTGAGGTTGTTTTAAAAAGACAAAAAATGTGTGTGGTGTTGTAATTTTCACAGATACGCAACATGATAGTGCATCTGAAGTGTCCCAGAATGAAGTAATAGCAGCTATCACACACACTAAGCTGAGTGATTAGAACAAAGGTAAACTCACTAAAAATTGTGAAACAGGGAGGGCCAGGGAGAAAACATTAGCCTTCTTCACACAACTTCCATTGTGCAGTTGATGGGCTTTAAATGGTGCTGGAGCAGGGGTCGGCAAGGTTTACCTCACCTGGGCCAGTTCACTCCAGCGTAGCACATTAAAGGCCAACACATTTATAACAGCATGATCTCTCATGGACTAGAGGCAGTACATAAAAACCTCTGCCATAAAGAATTTGAGAGTCTTTAATGTAAGGTGCCACAAGACCTTTTGTTGTTTCTGCTGCAACAGACTAATATGGCTGCCCCCTGGAAAGTATTCTGAAAGAATGTCATGCTGGACAACTGCAGTAGTGAAAAGCCAGTAATGCAATCTTTGTTACAAATAGGTTAGGCTGGTGTCATATGCTAATGTAATTCTGGACGACATTTAACTAATCTGCGTTGCTGTCAGCAAGTGTGAGCTTTCAGATTGCAGCTTGTAGACCCCCCCCCCACCTTTCTGGTTCTTTTTCTAAGACACATTTTAGATTCTATAAAAATGTAAAGTACAGTGTTCTTGGATGCCTACCTTGTGAATCCCTGCAAGTGTGAATTGATATATCTGGATTTTGCATATTATTATTATTTTACATATTGCTTATTACTTTTTTTTAAAAAAAGAGCTGCTGCAGAAATGTTCATAAGGCTTAATTTAATGTTCACAGGGTATATACCTCAAGTACAGCCATGATAATTAGTGCATCTATCAATTTTTGCAAATTCACATCTGGCAACTATGTATAAAACTATATGGTTTAAGAAACTTTTAACTCTTCCCTGTCACCATTGTCTAATTTTACTCAACACTCCCTTTCTCCTTCGTCATAATTTACACTCTTGTTCTTCCCTACTCTCTTAAATGAGATACATACTTTACCTCCTGTGGTGCTATTTGTATCCAACATACAATCATACTGAATCTATTGTTGTGGTTTTGTTAGACCCCAAACAATGTTCGCCAATTAGGGAGTGGAATAACTTTAATTGGCTTGCTGCTTTGCTAATAATGCTTTCCTAAACCTTTAAATTTAGGTAATGGTATGTCAGTTTCCAGTCTCTGGTTGTAGTACAGATGACTCAAAATCAAAATGAATCTGGACACCTGCACTACATTATTTAGTACACAGGAAGTATTATGTGCAATCATATTCATTTTGTATCATAGGTATATCTGGTTTCTTGAGTAAAGGAAATTCTTCTGATTTTATGCATCAATTGACAGGAAGAGTGTTTTTTAAAGTTGTAGATGCAATGATGGATACTTTATTGTTCTCTCTCTCTATCTCTCTCTCTCTCTCACACACACACACACACACACAGAGAGAGAGAGAGAGAGAGAGAGAGAGAGAGATTCTCTTTCTTTTTAATCTCACTGTCCCATTTGGTGGAACAGGTTTACAGATTTTTGAAGCACTACAAATGTCCGTAAAGCCTGTTCCTCCAAGATAACATTGTGATGAATGTACACATTGTGAGCAACAATGCTGTCTCATACTGTCTTCAGGTCTCTGGGGGGAAAAAATCTGTTTCCAGCCTAGCTAGGGCTATGTACCAAAGTTCCTTGGTTCAAAGTTGTCCACAGTTAATAAATGTTAAGATTGGTCTATGCTAAATACCGAGTCACCTTTCCCGTTCCCTTGCTGTTCCATCACACTTTCTATGATTAGTAATTGAATACATAACTTTGAAAGCTACCAGCAGGTACAATGCTAGAAAGAGTGCCACATGCATTTTCTATGGGAAGGAAATCCCCATTGCTGCAAAAGGTATCCAAGAGCCTTGTTTGTATCTATGGAGAATGGCTGGACAATGAAAAAGCTTAAAGAAGAAGAAAATATTCTCCTCATGCAATAACAAAGCAGGCAATAAGTCCCATAGTTTAGTAAAGCATGGGGCAAGTTCTGAGTCATCATCCTCTTGCATTGTTAGAATAAATCTAGATTCATGTTGCCATGGGCACAATGGAGTGGCAAACAATGAGAATGAGATTAGCAGATAGTACATGAAGTATACCAGTGCAAGTCACACTGTGGATGTAGTGAAGGCATTAGAACAGCTGAGAAGGCTGCTACAGCCTATTGCGGTCATAATTTAGCTGAGCAATATTGTTTGTTCCAATATTAACGATTTACCTGTTTTATGTGTCCTTGGGGATAACTGAGCACTTTGGTCAGCATTTCATTCTATCGTTACATTTCTCTTTCACCCTCCAGTCTAGTACTAGCATTGTTGGTTGCAGAAAATGTAGTATCAAAAATGTTAAACTGCTGCCTTTCTTTTGGACCAAATTGTGTTTCCGAAAGATAGTGTCAGCTTTGATGTCCTATAGGAGATGGGATTTTTTTTATTTATTTCCCATATCTGAAGACAAACTTATTGTATGGCTTGAAAGCTTGCGTTCTTTTGCCTGCTGATGTTCTTCTAGCTATGCTAAAGTCTTGAGTCTTTTGTTTCACCTCAAATGACAAAGTAGCATCATCAGTAGCTAGTCAATATTAAACTGAACATCACTTTACGTGGAAGAATCTTGGGTGGAATCCAGCTGGCACCTTTTCATTCATGGAATGGCTTTTAATCCAGTAGACACATTAACTAACAAAAGAAAAGTTTTCCTTCCTGCAGCCATGGCACCCTCTAGAATGATGTAATGTTACAAAAGGGAGTAACTTAGGGTTGCCAGTGTCCACTTTTTTCCAGGACACATCCTCTTTTTCAGGGATAAAATTTCTCTCCTGGTGGTTTTTTTAAAAAATTGCCAAAATGTTTCTAGTTATACTTTCTAAATGAGACATAACTGGTGGTTGAAGACTTGCTTTGTTCTTCTTTTACTGCCCTCGGCAATATATCACAGCTTTTGTAGTCTACATATATTGGGGTATTTAAAATGAGGGTCATTATAGTGTCCTCTTTTTTGCTCTTAAAAATATGGCAACCCAACTGTAACTTCTAATGTTACTGTTTGTTGTAAGGGCAAAAACAAGCCCAGCAGAGAAACTAAAGGCTATCTCAATTCTGTTCCTGTGCTTATTCTTTTTTATATATAAAAATGTTGCCTTCAACATATTTACCTTTAAAAACACTCCACGTTTTACACATTTATGGAAAGTTTCAAAGTCACATATTTATAAGCAGTAGTCAGCATTTGCACTTGTAACTGTATTGTGGTCTGCCATATGAAATGAAACAACACATGGAGATTGCAGTATATTACTTAAAAACGCCTAGATTCCCCTCCTGGCATCAGTCTGAATGTGGTCCCCTGAAACATATAGCCTGTCTTCCTGTCCATCAAGATTTTGCCTCTCCCTGCCATGATTCTTAAAATTGCTTTCAAGAAGAGGAGTAAGACTGTGCAAAGGAGCAAAACTAGGCAGTTTGTTGATTGTAGCCAAAGCAGACCTGAAATTAGCATGCTTTTTCTTTCCTATGAACATACACTCTGATTTATGTGGCAAGTTAACAGTTGCAAAGGAGATGTTGCAGCAATGTGCCATTTTCTCACTGTGTGAATCACGAGCTGCTTTCCAGATAACTTCTGAGTCTGCCGATACATTTATCTGGATTTATAAATTTTATATTTATCATTGTATGTGTGAATGTGCTTAATATCTGCAAGGTGACATAACAGGAAAAGTCGTATTTAGCTTAAAAGATGAAAGTTTTCAAGTTACAAGTATTAAAAATGATGCCATCTAGCAATGCAGATTCCCTCAGGCATGTTGTGTTCTAGGATGCTTTAGGACAGAAGTGACTAACCAGATGTGGAAGGCTGGCTGTTCAAATCTGCACAACGAAGTGAGCTCCCTTTGCTCTATCCCAGCTCCTGCCAGCCTAGCAGTTCAAAAGCACACCAGTGCAGATAGATAAATAGGTACCGGTGCAGAGGGATGGTAAATGGCATTTCCATGTGTTCTGGCTTCTGTCACAGTCCTCCGTGTTGCTAGAAGCGGTTTAGTCCTGCTAGCCACATGACCCAGAAATTGCCTGTGACGAATGCTGGCTCCCTCAGCCTAAAAAGTGAGAGGAGATCCACAACCCCATAGTCACCTTTGACTGGACTTAACTGGCCAGGAGCTCTTTACCTTTTCACCTGTTGAGTTTTTAGTAAAGCATGGGTCAAGTTCCTTGAGTCAATTACAACATCTACACTAAACCTACCTCATAGGATTGTCATAGAGAAAAATGTGTGAGGGAAGGGATTGTGTATAACATATTCCACAGATAAATAGAATGGAATAAAAAATTATCTGTAAAAAATTCCCCTGTCAGGGGAAAAAAGGGTAAGTAGTAGTAGTAGTAGTAGTAGTAGTAGTAGTAGTAGTAGTAGTAGAAACTGAGAATGCTCAGGACATGCCAGAGAGTAAATCTTATTGAATGTAGTGGACTTATTTCTGAGTAATAATGCTTAGGAATGCAGTGTAAGGCTGACAGATCTTTACCCAGTTACCTGGGAGTAAGCTCCATTGAATACCATGGGACTTCCTTCTGAGTAGACAGTGTAATGTTCCATTTACAATAAAGTAATCAACAACCCTGTATTTCCTTAAAAATGGCTAACTGCTGAAGCATTGCAATTAAAGAATTTTAAGTGGATTGGTGACCTTTTCCTTCAAAATTGTAGGGAGTGCTTCGTATGCCAGCTTCACCATTTCCTTCATTTGGTACAGGGATTTTATTTTCAGGATAAACAGGACTCCATTTTTGTGCCTACACACCCACCCATCATTTTAATTGTTCTCTGATCTGAGATGCGGAGGAGAAAGGAAAAGTGGGACATTCCAGGATCAAATCAGAGATAAGGACTGTCTCTGGAAAATCAGGACACTTGAATGGTATGACCCTGGAACCCGGGGCCTTCGAACAAAGCTGAAGGTGCAAAAGAAAGCTACTGGGATAGTGCATAGTCAATTTATGGAATTCGCTATCATAAGGTGCAGTAATGACCAGCAACCTAAATATGGCATGGCTCATATTTGCCACCATCCTCACCACCTCTTCCTGTTTTTTATTTCCTGTATTTTTTCCCTTGATTTTACTGTTTCATCTTTTGTAAGCAACTTTGAGCTTTTTTATTTTAACAATCAAGGATTTTTCTTACAATAAAGCGGTGTATAATTTTTATGGAATAAATAAATACTAGGATTTACCCAAAGACTTTCTTCATTGTCACTCATTCTTGCCACATTATCAAGGACGACAACCAAACAACCTGTTGGCTTCCAAAAGTAAGAAAAGGACTCTCAGCATCAATAGTGTTAACTGCTTGGGTTATTTCCATATCCCAGGAATTTCCTTGTCCCGCAGGTCAGTCAGGGGCTTCAAAAGAATTACCAGCTGAGGTAGCAAGAAGCTTCTCCTGGAAGCTGTTCAGCTCCATCATTCTGCAAAGAGCAGCTTTTTCTAATAGGATCCCAGCCCTTGTTTGTCCCAACTCAACCAGGTGGTGTGATCTGTTCCCTTACTGGGAGAACGCCAACCTACCACACAGTTTTGATGGCCTTTTAAGGTTTGAAATATTGTCTTCTATGTGACTGGGATTTGATAATCACAAGGGATATCACTATGGTTGCTGTGGACGGAGAATAAATTCAGTTTGCATTTAAAGGTGAACCTACTGAATTATTTGCACTTTGGGAAACAATGCATGAATTGAAACACAGCCATTCTTCAAAGTTCACAGTTATGTGTACAAAATGTACACACATACTAGGGTTAGGTTTGCACAATATGATGCATATATTAGTGAAAATACAATGGATTATATTTAGGAAACGCACTCTGCAAACATGTATCCATTAGGCAGAATTGTACACACCATTATGTGTATAACGAAAAATTCACGCTAAGATGCTGGTGAATTTTCATGAGGACTTTCGAAACACTGCAAACCGACAGATGAAAAAGGTGGACAACAGAACAAATGTTTGAAGAAATGAGAATCAAAACTGACAGACATGCCCATCTCTAATGAAGTTGCTATGAAGTTCTAGGCCACTCGTGACAGGTTACACAAAACTGCCATTGCGTTCATTTTCAATAAATCAGCCTCATTGCTAACAACTTCCAGTATTGCCTAGTGTGCTGCCCTTGTCAAGGAGGGAAGAGAAAGACAAGGCTGTGTTCAATCTTATGGGGATAGCTGCAGACATGGGCGCCATACTAGGAAGAAAATTCCCAAAATTAATGGACATGATTTCTATTCATAGAAGCACCTAAAGCATTTTATGCAAATTTTCCTTCCAACATCATCTGACTATACTGAACAATTTCAGTGCAGGACTAAACCCCTGGAGGCCCCTAGGCTGTCGAAATCTCGGGGCCCCCTTGCAAATTATCTCCTAATGTGTTCTTGTGATTTTCTTTCAAGATCAAATCAATATTATTTTGGCCCATTGTCGTGGGACCCCTAGAAAGGGTGGGGCCCATAGGTCGGGCCTACTCTGTTTGGTAATCCAGCACCGAACAATTTCTATTGTTTTGCAGCAGTTTTTACTTAGGAATATCATACGGAAGACATTTCCAGTTTAACAAGCAAAAACTGCATTGTGTCATCTTAAATAGTCTGACAAAAATGAAGTCAAGTCCCTCGAACAATTATCTAATTTCCATCTATACCCACCCACCAATTCACATTTATAAGTTTATGGAAATTGGAAAGTAATGAAAATGCATGCAGAAGTATTAAATTAAATGCTTCCTTTACAGAATATCTGCTCCCATTTTTAGCCAGGAAAAATAACCACAAGTAGATTTTAGCACTCACAGTATTGTATTTGCAACATGATTTAAATGAGCACAATTATAATTAGCAAAAAGAATTAACTCTAATGCAGTATACAAATTGGTTCTACTTCAAAAAAAAATGCTGATGTTCAACAAATGACATTTCATAATTTCTAGGATTTTAATATGGAAAAATCTTTCCAAGTATAAAATCTGAGATTATCTTTCAATAGGTGATTGTTTCCCCCCAACAATGACTTTTTTGGTACAAAATCCATTGTTATTTAAAATGCACATTTTGTTAGCCTGCATAATTCTTGCTAGCATTGGAGGCTGCCAATGCATTTGGCTTTTCTTTTCTTTTAAAAAACAGCTTTCCCAAAATTCCTTGAAACACAGACTCTTCTAAGAAGCAGAGTGAAGGCTAGGCTGGAATACTGAATATCTCTTTTGAAAAACTACTAACACAGGAAGGGAGAGGAATAGCTTAGTCTCATGACACTTATTATCAGATTTGAAATAGCAAACCAAACAAGTTAATGCTACCAAATGTTCATGAAGACAAAAAAGTCCAATATATTTTCTGATCCCGGCTTCAGCTTGGGAGGGCGGGATATAAATAATTTATTATTATTATTATTATTATTATTATTATTATTATTTATTTCCTGTTTTCTTAAAACAAAAGAAACAAAACTGGTTGAATATGCATTGCAGCCTACATTAAATGCATAGTGTACAGTAGCATCAGAGGGTTTTATTTGTTAAAATAAAAATAAAATAATAAAACTAAGAATGGGAAAGCAGATTTTCATAGGGACTCCAGTGTTCAAGGAGGATAAGTTCCAACCTTTCCCCTTGCAGCTGTGATCCCGCTGAAAAGTCCACGGCATAGCAATTACCATACTTTTCTGTGTATAAGACTATGTTTTTATCTTTTAAAAGCATGCTAAATAGTGGGGGTCATCTTATACATGGGTAGTGCATAGGGTGGATGTTTGGTTGCTGCCACAGCTATCAGTGGCTATTGTGTGTGTTATTGGTTGCTGTGTCAACTGGTGGTGTTGATTGGCTGACGGTCTAGTAGTTGGGTGGGTGAATGGCAGCTTCTGCCGGTGATGGGACAGACAGGAGGTGGACTTTGCGATGCAGGAGGTGGACTTTGCGATTTTCGGCAATCCCCCCCCCGCAAGAAAGCTCAACAAGTCCGGGCAATCCTCCGCAAAAATAGCTCAACAACTCTGTGCCATCTCCCTCCATTTTTTAAAAAAAATTGAGTCCACCAAAATAGGGGGCAACTTATACATGGGGGCATCTTGAAGATGGAAAAGTATGGTACTATTGGTGGGAAAACATTCAAATTGTTGCCTGAGGCAACCCGGTCAGATGGGTGGGGTATAAATAATAAAATTATTATTTATTATTATGGAATATGGCATCCCTATTTTCCTCAGGGAAATGTTGGAGGGTATGCTAGTATTGCATGCAAAACAATAGAGGTAACCCAACAAATTTACTTCCTGGTTTGATCCCAGGCAAGTGGGGTTTAGATTGCTGCTTGAGACTAAAGTATTCCTATTGTGGTGTAGGATTGTATTGAGAATTTTCTGAGCAAAGTGAAAAGATAAATCTGGATATTAAAAAAAAAGTACCATTACTAACAACAACTGGTTGCATTTTCAGTTGTCATTCTGTAACATGAAACACCGCTGAATAACTGTGCATCTGTCTGTCATAGCCAGGTGTAGTCATCCGACAGTGTATAATGTGCATTGACTGATGAATTCACAGCATGGTGAACACAATTGCATTTCTAACATGGAAGGCTGCAAAGAGCAGAGAAGTTTGCAGTCGTACATAAACCTCAGGAGACCTCTCTGGTGGCATGTTTTTTCTTCTTAATATTGGCAAATATTTTACAAATCAAAAGAATATTTGAACTTTTGTTATTCCTGCTTTCTAAAGGCCTCCAGTACACTTAGTCAAGAGCACAGGATTAAAGATACCAGACATATGCTGAAGAGCTTCCATATTTATTTATTTTGCACAGAAGGAATTCTCAGAAGTTTCAAATGAAATCAATAGTTTTCTCATATGTAGGCCCTTTAGCTTCAAATGGAGAGATCAGTAGAAAGGTAGGGAAGCTGCAGGGGGAGAAAAGGGCTGTATTCAGCAACGTCCGAACACCCACTCTTGGATACAGCCAGAGCTTAATCGAGGAAGAAAGTATATTTTAATAGCATTTTATGTCTTTTCACAACAATAGTGCCAAACCTATCGTAATTGGTTTCAGCATTAAGCTTCAGTATTACTTCAGAAACTTTAGAATGAACATTGTGCTCAGCATTCTTTGGGAAACCTCCTTTTAGAGACACTACACAGTAGAAAAAGAAAAGTGTTGTTGTTTCTAAGTGACAAAGTAGCTTTGACCCAACTGCCCAAAGGCTGAGGTGCAACCTAAGCACTTCAAAACAGTGCATTTGCTACAAAGAACATCTGCCTTCATGCCCTTAGCAAGTGGCTTTGTACAGTCAAGAGGTGGTTTTTAGCCATGTAAAGGAAAGCGAGGGGTGAGACGCAACTCTTGAGGTGTGCAGGAGGCATATTTCTATAAAGCGCTCTGGAAACAAAGAGTGGTAAACAAATCGCAAGGGAACACTGCTCCTGTTTTCCTCTTACCCATCAACTTTGTTATCAATCAAGCATGCGTATTCCACACCCTCAGAATGACCCCAGATGTTTCAAAGCCAGCGTTAATTATTGGTGAACCTTTTCCTGCATACCCCTTCCCTTTTTTGTTTATTGTTTTAGGGGCAGAAGTACAGACAGGTGAAATAATGTAAGAGCAAAGACAGTGACCATACAATGGTCTGTTATACTTTTAAAAGTGCTCTGGAAAGATAAGCATCTATTTAGTTATTTTAATCCATTGAATTTTTTTCTACACCCAATGCAGCAATCTCCTTGGGAAAGTGAATGACTTTCTAGTTCCTTACCAATGCTATTTTTCTAGAAAAAGAGGTGCCAGAATTCACTATGAACATTCCTCCCTTGTTCTCTTAGAATGGCAATGGTGTACACCTGAGTGATGCCAGAACTGAGTTCTGGTGAGTTCCGGCTGGGAAAAAAGCCATTTCTTACTAACATATTGAACTCTGTGTATCACGGTAAATATTATTGTGATTCTTATAACTTCCCTTACAAGAGCTACAGAAATGTGTCCTTTCTAATTTCTTGGAAGTTATGTACTATTAAAAAAAAATGGCGGCAACTCTACCACTTAGTTTTGCTGATAAGAAGGCACAGAGGTGCTATAAAAAAAGGAAAGGTGAGTAGAACATCAATGTTAAAAAAAGAAAGAAGTTTCAAGGTTCGACAATTTTTTCCCCATTTAGTTCAAAGAGGGTTTTAAAAATAAATTCCCATGCTCAGTCATAGAAGCTCCAACACACTCTCACATGGCAAGTCCTTCTGGGTGGGGGGATCATGTGACTACATGGTCACATGGCCACATCAGGAAGCCTCGGTGGGCTGGAATCTTTTCATCAAAGAGTCACATGCAGCTGAAAATGTAGTGCTTTATTGCAATCAGAACTAAGTGAGAATACGGTAGCCCTAGGCAATCTCATTCAGTTCCTATGGAAAGCAGAGCTCTACCACCCTTCTCCCCAATTTTGTTGCGAAGGTCTTCTATTCCTTGTGACAAAGGGAAAAAAAAGAGGTTTTCCTGAGGGATAAAAACAACAGCAGTGTTCCACACAACGCTACGTGTGTTATTTTCCCCAAAATGAAAGCTGGGATTCCAGGCTAAATGGGGTACTACTTGAATCTTGCTAAAACCCAGACTTCTTTGAAAATGTGGTTGTGCATAAATGGCAAAACCAAGTAAAAAGAGAAAGACTAAAATCATTTTCAAATAAAAATATGCAATATTGCAGACACAGTAATTCCCAGTTTTAAGCTAGAGCAGGGGTCGGCAACCTAAGGCCCATGGGCCACAATCAGCCCAGGGGGGTTGTTTTGCCACCCCCAAACTGAGCTGCCTGCTTAGCGAGTCCCCAAGCGCTGCGCTAAACCAGCACAGCGCAGCGCGAGGACTCACTTTCGTGGCGCCGGAAATCACGTCTGTGCAGATGCAGATGCTGAAAATCGTGTCTGCGCACACGTTGGAAATCGCAGGCCCGCACGCTCATGTGCGCCCGTGATCCAGCCCACAGAGGGGGCTCTGTGGCAGTGAACCAGCCCAGGCAAGGTAAGCCTTGCCGATCCCTGAGCTAGAGCTCAGTGCTCAGTGCTCTTTTTAAAACACACTCAGTGCTCTTTTTTTAAAAAAGGGGGGAGAAAAAAGGTGCCATGAAGTTGTTACAGTAAGCGCCATACTTTTAACATTTGAGGGAGGAATGGTGCCAGTACTGCGTACCCTTGAGTGCCCCCCAGAAGAAGAAGAAACGCTAATCCATCATACTAATACAGTGTTACCTCAGGTTACATACGCTTCAGGTTACATATGCTTCAGGTTACAGACTCTGCTAACCCAGAAATAGTGATTCAGGTTAAGAACTTTGCTTCAGGATGAGAACAGAAATCGTGCTCCGGTGGCACAGTGGCAGGAGGAGGCCCCATTAGCTAAAGTGGTGCTTCAGGTTAAGAACAGATTCAGGTTAAGTATGGACCTCCAGAATGAATTAAGTACTTAACCTGAGGTACCACTTTACAATACACTCCAAACACTTAGTGACTAAAAGAGTACATAAGCATGGAGCCTTACACTAAGATTCTGAAAAGATACATGAAGATTACCCAAAGCTAAGAATAACAACGATGAGTGCAGCCTACATATATTTAATCCTAATTATAGCTGCACTCTCCTCTCTTTGCTGTTTGAATATTCAGAACTACTATTACTTTGCCAGAAGCACTTTTCATTTCCCACATAACTTCAGGACTCAATTAAATGGTTCTGGATACATTTTTTTTACAAGTTTTAAAACATTTATACTGCAAATAAATCATTTTACTTATTCATGTAGTTTAAGAGATTAGTTAATGACATCTCCTAAAGCCGAGGGAGATGATTGGGGTTGTTTGCTACTAAAATTATAAGACAAATCAGAGCACTCTGCATTATCCATTTCAGAAGGCTTTTTACAAGACAGTATAAAAAGGGGAAGGGAATGTGTGAAATGCACAATAGCGGGCTTACTTAGCTTCCAAGGCTTTCAGCCAGCCACCAATAATGGAAGCCTACACAGCACCCAGAAATGGAAAATAATAATTAGTACTTATCTCCAGACATAACATCTTCAGACAGATGCCTGATCATCAGTTAACTAATATGCAAATGAGCTTTGGCTGAATTTCAGCAAGCGACAAGCGGTGCAGGGAGAACTTCACCGTTATGTTTTGCATATCAGCAGAAGGAGTGCACAAAATAGGTGCTGGTTCTATTCTACTGAAGAAAAATAAATTTTGTAGCTTCATATCAGTACATCTAAATTGGCTGAAGCAATAGTGAAAACAAATACAGTTGTACCTTGGATCCCGAACACCTTGGTACTCAGACGTTTTGGCTCCCAAACACCACAGACCCAGGAGTGTCCTAGTTTGTGAACATTCTTTGGAACCTGAACATCCAGCGTGGGTTCTGCAGCTTCTGATTGGCTGCAGGAGCTTTCTGCAGCCAGTCAGAAGCCATGCTTTGGTTTCTGAACATTTTGAAAGACGAATAGACTTCCAGAACAGATTCTGTTCAACTTCCAATGTATGACTTTATATTGGAGCCATAGTAGGAGAATCGGGGAAGCCCTCAACTTTGTACTGCAACAGTGAAAAGGCAAGTTCAGTGAAAAGGCAACAGAGAAATGGCACCATGCTTCCCTTCTGTTTCTGTAATATTTCCTCACTGAAAATCCACTTGGTACAATTGTCTCCACTTTCTTCCCATGTTTTCCTCATGCTTCTTCCATTTCCTTTCTGAAACTATTGGGCAGGGGAATTCATCTCTGACACAGCTGCTAGGTGAGGTTTTCTGGTGTGTGGCTATTTGCTGCACCTGAACAGAGGGAATGATTGGGAGTCTGCACCCATATTAATATGCAACTGAATGCCAAAATAGGCTTCTAAGCAAACAAGACAAGAGAAGGGGTAATGCTAGGAAATGATGCCAGATTAAGAACATTTTGTGAAATTTGTAAAGAAAAAGAAAAAAGGAGGGTGAAAAAGAATTGAAGCAGAAAGAGGACATGTAGTTAGATGGAGATAAAGGCAGGAATCAAGTTGACAAAGTGTCTAGAATGGAGATTATGATGAAGTTTGCCAGTTAGGTAATGTTGGTAAGGCAACGAAAGAAGATGCGTGGGGTTGCTGCTTTCCCCAGGGAATTTGAGAAAGAGGCCACTATTGCTATCAGCCATAACTTTACATATTCATAAAGCTATCATTAGATATTTTCCATAGTTATATACAGTCATACCTCATGTTACATTTGCTTCAGGTTGTACATTTTCAGATTGCATCCCGCGGCGACCCGGAAGTACTAGAAAGGGTTACTTCCGGGTTTTGTCGCACGTGCAGATGCGCAAAATGACATCATGTGCAGAAGTGGCCTATCGCGACCCGCGCACGCGGAGATGCGGGTTGTGTTCTTTTCAGGTTGCGAACAGGCCTCCAGAACAGATCCCATTCGCAACCAGAGGTACCACTATACAGGCAACTCCCCATTTATCGTTACGTTCCAAGGCACAGCATGTTTAAATATAATCATGGCTTTTTGAAACACCACTGTAAAAGCCTGCAAACATTCCATTCTGCCTGCGCCACCCCATTCTGACCCTCTTTGTGACATTTTTGTAGCATTTCTAGCTCACTTCTCAGTTTGGCTCAATGCGTGTATACACGGTTGCACACTTATTGGACTTGCTTAAAATGGTTGCTGTCTGTAGTTTTAATCCTCTGGTACAATAGTAGATGATGGTGAAGTAGGGAAACTCCTCTGATCTCCAGTCAGTCATGATGCTGCTGAGGTAGAAAAGGAGGAGTTTATGTGGCAGAAAGGGGTGGAAATGTTCTGGTGAACATCAGATTGGCTCAGCTAGTATATTTGCACCAACCTCACTGCTGCCTTGCTCTTCTCCCTCCATATCTCAGTAAGTCATAGCAATGAGATCAGGTGAGTGCTGTCATCCCACCTCATCTACTAGTGTTCCCATGTGAGTATGATGTGTGAGTATGGATGTGGGCGGCACTGTGGTCTAAACTACTGAGCACTTGGTCTTGCTGATCAGAAGGTCGGCGGTTTAAATCCCTGCAATGAGGTGAGCTCCTGTTGCTCTATCCCAGCTCCTGCCAACCTAGCAGTTCGAAAGCATGCCAGTGCAAGTAGATAAATAGGTACCGCTGCGGTGGGAAGGTAAACAGCATTTCTGTGTGCTCTGGTTTCCGTCATGGTATCCCATTATGCCAAAAGCGGTTTAATCATGCTGGCCACACGACTTGGAAAGCTGTCTGTGGACAAATACCAGCTTCCTTGGCCTGAAAGCAGGATAAGCGCCACAGCCCCATAGTCGCCTTTGATTGGACTTAACCATCCAGGGGTCGTTTACCTTTACCTTTTTATCTTTATGATACTAGTAAAATACACATGCTTTCATTCTGAGAATTATTGTGCTGTTCAATGCAGTTTGCATGTCGTCAGTCTTCCTGCTACCCTATGGGCAGTGTTTTTGTAGAACTCATCAGTGGCAGGTCCGGGGTATATCTGAGCACCTCTAGCTGTTGCATATCAAAATTGCTAAAATTAATTCCTACACCATGAAATTCGGAAAGAGAACATGTGATGTGGGCCACATTTAGAGTACTGTATACAATTCTGGACATCCCTTCTCAGAAAGGTGTGATAGCTCTTGAAAAGGTATAAAAATGGGGCAACAAAATTATTGGAACACTTCTTCTTGAGGCTAAATCATTTTGGCTTTTTTATTTTGGGGGAAAAGGGCAGCTGAAGGGGAATATAGAGATTTATGAAATTATGAATAGTGTAAGAAGAAGACAAAAGAGAATTTATTCTCCCTTTCTCATATAATTCTAGACCTTGGGGTCAGCAAATGAAGTTGTTTGGCAATAGATTCCAAATGATGAAAGGAAATCCGTCACCCAGTGTCTAATTAATTTATTACTTTTCTTTTAAAGGTGCAGCTGCCAATTCTTCTTGGGTGTTTCAACCTCCCTAGCCTACATCAGAGTCATAATACTTTTGTTTGGTCAGATATTGGATGTTGAATGCAGACATTGTGGTCTAAAAAGGAGATAAAGGCATGTAATTACCTCAAAGGGCTGGAGTGCTAAAGAGTCTCTTCATGTCCATTTCCCGTTCCTAACTCCCCTCCCTCTTTATCTATTGGCAACTAGAGAAGCATAGAAATCAGTTAATATATATCTAAGTTTAAATCCTTTTGCACAAATGGAATTGACTCTGCATGAACTGAACAGATAGGAATAATAGATTGTCTGTGGAACAGATCTTTCTTCTCCTCCTCTGCCTTCTGTATTCTGAAAGCTTTTAGAGAGGGCCAAGTGTTCCTCCTGAAGCTCATAGGCTGCTGGAGCATGCCATGGAAGGAAAACATTAGGTAGAGAAATGTTGTTGTTGTTTAGTCATTTAGTCATGTCCGATTTTTCATGACCCCATGGACCAGAGCACGCCAGAGAAATGTACATTGCAACATAACATCACTTTGTGGTTTTGTGTTTTTATTACATGGGCCCAGGTAGCTAGTTGGGGGTGGGAATTGTTTTCTCCTGTGCTAAACAAAACAAAGGAAAAACTGTTAATTTGTGTATGTTCTGGGGCATGAATTTTTTCTTTCTTTTTACATTTTTTTAATAATAAAAAAAACCTGTTTAAAAAATCAAACATAAGACAGCATCAGTGTGGACAGTAACAAAAACTAAAATAATTGAAACATATACATAATTTAATTATTGTTTGATTTTATACCAATGTTATGCATTTGATGTTAGCCGCCCTGAGCCCGGTTTCGGCCAGGGAGGGTGGGATACAAATAAAAGTTTGTTGTTGTTGTAAAAGAAACATGGTTCTTACAGCAAAGACAATAAAATCTTTGCCACTCATAAAAACCAATTCTTAAACTGAACATTTTTTGATCCCAAATATTTCAAATTATAAGATAGCATTGCCTACTTCCAATGCATTTAAAAGGCATTGTTTTCTATTCCTGAACATTAATTTTAAGAAAGCATGAGCCTCAGTACTTCTGTTTTTAGAAATTAACTGCTACAATTGCCTGCTAGTCTCAATGGAATGTGACTAAGAATGATTCTTTTTTTGATACACAAGTTGCAGTGTGACATAGTCCCTGCTGCATAAGCCACTGAAATGTGTATTTGATCTAGAACAGTAAGTTTTGTTTTTCATGACATTATCTTACTTGTACTGCAATTCTTACAGGAAAGCTTTCATCCCATGTTGCTAGATTTATGATGGTGATAGTGCTGATCAGGATTTCTTTACTCACTCAACTTCATATGGTCCCAGGGCAGGTTAAAACAAGGTAAAAATACAATATTGAAATCCGTTAAAGCAATTTACAATCAAAAGAATTGGGTGGGTGTCTAAAAAAAGCCATAGAATCGCAATCTCAGTTATCAAGGGTAAAGAGGTCACATGCAAGGAACCATTGACACAATTGCTTCCCATTGCCTACAATTAATTTGCTTCCCAGGAGGTTAGCTATGCCACACACAGGAACCCTGCAACCCATCAAAAGCTTTGTTGCCATATCAGGAGCCCACAAAAAACCTGTTTTATATCATTGTATTTTTTTTAATGAGAAATAAAAGTCCACCCACCTTTATAATCTAACTTTTGATTCCTGGTCTCTCTTCTCCCCCTACAACCCCTTCTGCTTTTGGCGGTCTCTCATGAAGAAATTTAAATACTATAGAAGGCATATCAGGAAGGAGCTTGTCTTTTCGTTTGTTTATATTAATATGTAAAGCACTCTTTGTGTCATATCATTATATAACAAAAGATTGTATTTTAAATTTTTAACAGACCACAACAGGTATATATTATACACATTGTTGCCCATGTCTTTCTTAATACACGGACTCTATATGGTAGCAGTACTTTATTAATGTGTGTGCCATAGGCCATTCACATGTAAGGTAGGTAGATGGATACATTACAAAAACCAGTTGTATAAAATACTGCACAAAATCTCATTACTACCTGGAATCATGTATAATACCTACATCTTTAAAAATACTGCACAAGTCACATGTAGTATCTATAACACACATTGAAAGGGCAAAAATTAATACAGATATAAAAACATTAGTTATTGAGAGCTGTATTGGTTAAATACTACTGGTTTTTGTGCTGCTGATACTACAGATGAGAAACTTCTACAGATAATACAATAATAAAGTATTTCCTGTTAATTATTACCAGGAAGTGATGGCATCTCCAGAGCTCTAGAATGATATGTCACAATAGATCTTTAATTGTTACATCTCAAAATTAATTTCTCCTCCTCCTGATAGCCTCCTCCTAGGATCCTGATAAATTAGTTCTAGCTTCAGGCAATATTCACTAATGTTCCCTGAAGATGGACTGAATTTGAGCATCAAAACACTAGTGTCAAAACAAATTGTGCTTTCTATTTCTTCATTTAAAACTAATTGAGGAATTTTCCCAGTATAGTTCAAGCCTTAATTTTCACAAAGGAACATTATGTGACCAAAACAAACCAGGGCAAAGCATCTAAGCCGTGTTAGCTCAAGAAGTAGCAATGAAGTGTCCCTGCAGTACTAATGTTGCAGCAATAGCTTGATAGAAAGGGCAAGATTTCTGTGCCCCTGGAGGGGGGCAGCAACAGATTAGGATCTTGCACAAAGTCCACACATGATTCGTGCCTACCAACTTTCACAAACCCTAGTCCAGGATTTCAAAAAGATTCATGAAAGGATAATTTGTATTGGCTATACAAACGTAACACAGACTGACACACTGAATGTTGGATAGTGTTGCCCTCAAACTGGGATACTATTAATAGTGCTTACCTCCCTTTACAGGAACAGGGAAATAATTTTACTTGGTTGTCTCAATTGGTCTGAACTTGCATGCTTTTCCTGCAGTTCCCCAGAGCTCAATTAAGTCCCAGGGAGATGTTCAGCTTGTTGTTAATGAATTAGAAGGCAAATGTATACACACTGGGAGTAAATCCTGCTTCTGAGTAAGCATGCATAGGATTGCACTGTTTAATTTAGCTGTTTGACTTCTTCCCATTCATTGCTGCTAGAGTAACCAATATGGACACAGAATGTTACCATGTTGTAACGAGAGTAGATGCAATGAGTTGCACACATCACCATGAGATGTAGGGTAGCAGATGATATGATTTGCTAACTTATGCCACTGCCATACTACAATGTTGTTGTTGTTTTCAAAAGAATTGTGAGCAGAGATAGAACAATCTCTTCTTTTAGCTTGCTTCAAAATTCTATGAACAGGGGATATAGGAGCCTCAGCAATATGTTACAAAACTAACCATGATATTATATGCAGCCTGAAGCATATATTGCTGTGTAGATAAACTGGCAGACTTTCCATTGGCTTGAAATATATGTGCACAATATAGTAGCATTTGTTGAGTGCCCATTCTCTACACTATGCCCTAATTCCAAATTTGAACCCAAATTTAACCTGAATTTGGGCCTTTGTCTATTGTATGAGTACCTGTTTGAAGTCAAGTTAGTAACACCAAGACCTTGACTTTATCATGATTTTAAGTGTGTATCTGTGTCTGTTAGCTGCCACTGCTGCTGCATTATTTATTAGAAGTTGAGGTTTTGCATTATCATGCTTGTTACAGCTATGTTGCTGGGAGTGAGTATTTGCAGGAATGTGGCACTTCCAGGGTGTATGGAAGCCCCCACATTCCTGTAATCCAATCCATTGTGAACAGACAAAAGATATGTCAAGGGAAAATAATAATTATGATAATGATAATGGCAAAATTCCTTTTTGATGTTTGTACTAGTTGCAGTGAAAAGCACAGCACAGCACAGCACACAAGATAATTCTACCAGAATTAGCCAAGTGCCTGCTTTTAGCAAGTCCCTGCTTTTAGCCATTAAAGTGCATTTATAAGGGAAATGTTTCAGTTGGATACCTGCTTCACATCTCAACAGCTAGATTGATTGGCAATCATGTCAGGTGCTACATTTAAAAATACTTTAACATAGCACCTGTCTTTGAGACAATAGCTTGCACAATGATTACACTTTATGGTGCATCCACACTTCTTGGGATCCCATTAAACAGTTTGGACACTCTTGTCATAATTCTGACTATGTGTAACGCTTCCCCCCTCTTGAAACTGTTGCTCTTTCCACCTGGGCAAGGATCTGGGAACTGAAGCCCTCAGGCTTATTCCAGACACCTGAAAGGTGACATCAATCTCCCAGCTGCCAGGCACATCTCTCTTTATATTACTTTCATCCTTGCATCTTGAAGAACGTCAAGAGAAATTGAAATGTGAGCAACAGAAGGAAGCGCCTAGTAAAAAGAGGAACACTCATCTCACTGCCATTATTTGCCTTGTCTCCCCTGCCTTCAAGTCTCCCCTAGTGGGAAAAAAATTAATAGAATGGGGTCGTCTAGTTCTGTGTTTATCAAACTATTTGATGTGTTGGACTGGCAGTTCTTTGCCCCTCTCTCCCAGCACCAACACCATGTTTGGTCTCTGAAGCATCCCACCCAACCTGGCCTTTGAAGTACCAGTAATCAACTTAATATTTATCTACATTGGATGTTTATGGATATTCTCCCTTTCTCTGGTATTTGAAAAAGTGATGTGCTCTTAATGTGCCAATATGATGTTCAAGCACACTTGAGATTTCATGCTCTTTTTATCTGCACTGAATAAAGCTGCCCGATTTCTAAAGCGAGGCCGTATGTTTAAACAAAGTTGAATAGGCATGAAGCTATTTGCCCAGGCAAGCGTATTATGTGACCTATGAGAGCAGCAAAATAACCAGACTGCACAACGGTGATGGAATAAAACCAGACCAAATCTTTATTGACAACAGCAGCAGGCAGGGCAAGGGCTGGGCTGGCATTGGGTCCCAGCATCAGCTCATCCTTCCACAAGCCCCATGTTGATGAAATGGATCTGCTGGGTTTGGATTGCTCCAACCCTGTACGCCGGGAGTCGGCCAGTGTTGAACCTTGCCGTGGTGCAAGCCAAGCATGGGGAACCAGGGTGCAGATTACAACCAGGCAGATCCAGAACCCATGCTTGGGTTTGCAGTGGTCAGGGCCATCTTAAGCATATCCAGCGCTGTGGTGCAAAGCTCCCTCCGGCGCCCCCCCCCCTTTGCCAGAGTTGTTGGCTTCTTTTAAGGAGGATGGGGAAGAGGCAGAGGCTGGACACAGTGCCTCCCGGCTCAGCTGGCCGCATTGTTCCGCAGTGGCCATGGCAGACGGAGGCTCTGGGCATGGTGCTGCTTCAGCGCGGGCGGCATGGCGGAGGTGTGCAAGGGTGGCGAGCTGATGCTGGGAAGCGCTGTGTCCAGCCTCTGCTTCTTCCCTGGCACCCTGGTGCCCTGTGCCACCAGCCCATATGGGTAAAATGCCCCTGGCCATGGTCAATCCTCCCCTCAGGCGCCTTATCGGGGCCACCCTACACTATTTTGATCCTGCCCAATGCCATTTCTGTCCTCATACAGTGTACTTCCACCTAACAAAGAGAAGGCATAATTTCACTGAGGGAAAAGGGGGGGGCAACCAAGTGCCAATCAGATTGAGAGGGGGGAAATCCTTTCTGGCTATGTCAACCAGCAGCTCAAAATTGTTCAGTGAAGGCTCTAACCTGAGCGTGGGTGGGCAGGAAGCTCTCAAAGCAAAATGGCTGTGAGCTCCAGGGGAAGCAGCATTATATAGGCTTTCCCCCTCCCCTCTTCAGCAAGGGCTCATGGGACAGCTTTTTCCCATGAGCCCATCACACAGAGGTGCTACTGAGCAAAAGCTTGCCCAGTATTTTGCTGCAATCTATGGGCCACAGCGCCGGCTGCCGAGCAAAGGCACCCCATGCTTACTGGATGGAGAACAGAGCTTTTCACACCCAGGTAACTTCTTTGACAGCTCAAAATGTATTTATGAAAGATTTTACTACAAGTTATTTTCACTTTTCTGTTTACCCAGCATGTCTGTCTGCAACTAAACGAAACAGAGAGGTACAAAAATAAGGTGCTAAGACAGGCAATTGGTTCTGAATTCCTTAAACATTTCTGATAGTGAATCATGTTGAATAAGCAGGCCACAGTGCAGTATGAAGGGCTGCAGTTCAGTGGTCGAACATCTGTTTTGCATGCAGAAGGTCTCAGGTTTAATCCTTGTCTACAGGTGTGGCTGGGAATGTCTTCTGCTTGAAACCCCAGAGAAATTGTTGTCAGTCAGTGTGGAAAATATTGAGCTAGATGGACCAGTGATCTGACTCTTATATGACAGCTTCCTTTGTTATTATAAATAGTGTGCACAGAGCCCATGTTGTCCTGCCATGTAGAGAAAATGTATTTTGCTGTGGCTTCACTATGGCCTGTTCATTGATGCAGGGCAATGAATACTAATTAGTGCCACACTGAAAATCTCTCCAGCATAGTCATTCTCCAACAATTACCGGAAAGGAAATTGTATTTTAGTATTATAAAAGGGCAATGCATGTGGGTTGAGATACCGAGCTTTGCGCTTACCTTAATTCTGAGGGGTCGTAGGAATTTTTTAAACTGCACTTTTATTCCACAAAATAGAATGCGGGGGGCTAGATGACTCTTGGGTCCCTTCCAGCCCTACAATTCTGTGATTCTACAGTTAAGTGAAATCATCTCTCCAGTGGTTTGCTCAGAAGTCTTCTTGGGCTGCAGCTCTCCCTGAAAATACAGTGATATTCTCAGTTGTAGGTGCAGAAGGCAGGGGTGATATCTATCATGTTCCTGGCTGCTGGTTTGTTTTTGTTTTTGTTTTACATTTAAAGAAATCAGCACAACCTTCTTCCCTTTTTAAGTAAAAGAACATCTCTAAAAAATAAAGCCTAAATCACTTAGTAACTACCACCAATGTTCTGGTTTAAATGTGCAGGGGGAGGTTTGCTGTTAACTTACTTTGCATAATGAAAGATACAGCTAAGGAGAAATAGTGGATGATGGAATCCAAGAAGTAGCCACTCACATTTTGCTTTAAAAAAAGAAAGGTGGAAAGCTGAACTGAAACTGCAGCCCCACCAAAATAGCTGCTCAGCCTGTTTCGTAAATATAAATTTTTATTGTACTTCACACATCTCCAATGTTTTATCCTACAAAGGAACCTTACATTGCAACAACTGCTCAAGTTGTCATTCCCCTGCAAATCACATAACAGCAAATGGTAATGACAATTTGTGGTGGGTAATGCACCCATTAGAGGGACGCGGGTGGCGCTGTGGGTTAAACCACTGAGCCTTGGGCTTGCCAGTCAGAAGGTTGATGGTTTGAATCCCCACGACGGAGTGAGCTCCCGTTGTTCTGTCCCTGCCTCTGCCAACCTAGCAGTTCGAAAGCATGAAGTGCAAGTAGATAAATAGGTACTGCTCCAGCGGGAAGGTAAACAGTGTTTCCATTTGCTACTCTGGTTCGCCAGAAGCGGCTTAGTCATGCTGGCCACATGACCCAGAAGCTGTACGCCGGCTCCCTCAACCAATAAAGTGAGATGAGCGCCGCAACCCCAGAGTCATCCGCAACTGGACCTAATGGTTGCTAAGGTTCTTTGTGCAAATGTTGTTTAACGTTTTCCTATAGAGCTATGGTCTTCTCTTGTGACTTTGTAGGGATGTCTTCTGAAGAGAGAATTTGAAAATAAAACTAGACTTTCCATTGACATTCAGCAAGAATGCATTTAAGATTCAATGCTGAATTCTCTCACTTCAAGACCTAAAAAAAATATCCATGTATAGTTTGCCATGCATTCAGTAAATACGCTGGTGAGTAGTTCTAATAATAATTACCATTATATCTGCATTCATGTGGTTTTTCAGCTTTTTTGAAGTCATCTGAGTGTACTCACGTGTTTTACATAACCATGTTATTTGATGCATAAGTGCCAAACCATATTGATTCTTCCAAGCAACTATAACCTACTGTGCAATGTTGCTGTATACAAACATTCAATATTTCCCTTTCCCACCAGCTTGCACACTCCTTTTTATTAGAGTTTAAACACACACAGTGCTCGAGTAGTTCAGTTCAAGTGACATCAAAGTGTCATAAAATCTCTCTAAAGAAGTGATTAACTTCTAACGAGTGACTGTTCTGTGTGAATTATTGGTTCATCTTTATCCTATACCTGTAAATGTCTTAGGATATTTGCAATCAAATTTTCTTCACAGTTACAATAAACAGTACACTGCTGAGAGTTGCTGAGGGGCTTATTACAAATCAGGAAAATTATTTTAATGCCATGCCAAATGAATAGATGAGCTACATAAGCATGAAAACAGGAGGATAACATTGGGGAAAATAGATGTTAGGATATCGTTCCACTTAGTGTAGTTTACATTTCTCAAAAAGGCCAGCACATTAACTTAAATTAAACATTAAAACAAAAGAAATAAAATTATTAAAACAAAGCTCAAATTGAAAAAGGTGATGCATAAGAAACGATTGAAATTCTTGATTTGTAAGAGAAAAGTATGTTTGTAGTTATTTGGTTTGCACACAGCTAGTATTCTTTTTCAAAGAACAGTTGCAATTTTAGTCTACTTCTGTGTAGAAATGCCAGGAGAGATCAAGTAGAGGTGGTCACATAGATGACCAGTCTCTCCTGATTTCCAGAAGCAGAACTGGAGCAGGGTGCACACCTTAGGGAGGCTACCTGTCTCAATTCTTCTGCCTCTTACATACCCCACCTGCCAGCCTGTGCAGATCCCTAAGGACTGTGCTTCTCCTATCAATTAATGAACACCAGTGGAGCTGTTGCTGACTGCTATCCAATGCTGTCCATCCCACCAACAAAGATGGCCTAGCTAGGAGGCAATATTGCCACCTTCCAGCAACTCCTCCTTCACACTGATAACTTTTGGTGTTTGATTGGGCTACTCAAAGAGACCAAATTCATCTCATTGCTACTCCAATGAGTGGCTACTTCTATGCTTCAAATAGGAAAATTCATAATCTTAAAGTGATTTTGGTACATTGGGATTCAAAATGACCGTAACAGACTGGATACACGGCCCCAAACTAATAAAATGAATTTCTGTAGGAGCAATTGTAAGCTTCTGCACTTAGGCAGGAAGAACCAGATGCACAAATATAAGATGGGGGACACCAAAATTTTAGGAAGGATATTGACCAGCTGGAACGTGTACAGAGGATGGAGATCAAGATGATGAAGGGTCTGGAAACCCAAACTTATGAGGAAAGGTTGAATGGGCTGGGTATGTTTATCCTGGAAAAGAGGAGACTGGGAGGATATATGATAGTCATCTTCAAGGTTCTCAAGGGCTGTTGCATGGAAGATGGAGCAAGCTTGTTTTCTCCTGCTCTGTAGGCCAGGACTCAAACCAATGGCTTCATGTCACAAGAAAGGAGATTCTGACTATACATCAGGAAGAACTTTCTGACAGTGGAACAGTCTATTGGCATGCAACCAAGGAAACGGGGGCAATTGGCAGGCCCTTAGCTGGCTCCAGCCCACCGGCCAGTGTGCCAGGCGATCTCCAGTCCTTGGTGCAGCATCTTCAACCCAAGCTTCAGAAGCTAGGGCACACTACTCAGCAGAGTAAATACTATGCAACAGAAGTGGCAGGAGAAGTTGTGTGAGCATGTTTACAAGCAGTTTATTCAGCATACATCAGGACAAAAGGAAACATGTCTGATCTCCTTCGTGTCCAAAGCAAGACAGCTAAAGCAAAAGCTATACACAAACGGAAGTTCCCAGCTAGCTGTGCTGGAATGTAAACAGACATGTGACATACAACAATTCCACATGTCTTCCTTAAGGTGGAACGGAATATCCCAACACGGTCTCCCTTGGGAGGCTGTGGACTCTCCTTCCTTGGAGGTTTTTAAGCAAATTATTATTTTTGGCAAATTATTCAGAGGTTAACATAGTGGGTGTTTTGTTTTTTTAAAACAACAACAACACACCATATTATTTTTCTTCAGCAAGTGACCCTCAAATATGACTCTTGCTTCTTTTTAAAATGTTATTTCTACATCAACAACTGTTGCTATCGCTTCTGACTTTCAAGCATTAGGGCAAAAAATAAAAATAAATGCCCACATGGATATATTTAGTTTTATAGCCTGAAATACTGGTACAGCTGCTAGAGGTCATTTAAAATATTATGTGCTCATTTCAGTGGCGTAGCGTGGGGGGTGCCAGGGGTGCTGGCCGCACCGGGCGCAACTTGGGCGGGGGGCGCACTCGCACTAGCAGCTCTCTGCCCTTACTAAAATCCACGGGTTAGGGAGCCCGCGCTCGCTCGGCTTGGCGAGGAGGTCGCAGAAGGGGGAGAGCAAAGCCTTCTGCCGCGGGCAAAAAAAGGAGAGGAAGCCGGGCGGGCTGGTTGGCTGGCGGGGGTCTGGCTGCGCCTGCTGCTGCCGTTGCTGCTGCTGCCGGGTTTGACAGCTTGGCGAAGTGGAGGGAGAGGAGCTGTATGGTAATTGCGGCTCTCTCTCCACTGGCCGCACCGAGCAGGGAGTCTGGGGAGGGGGCGGGAAGAGACTTTCCCCCCTTTTTTCTACCTCGCCTGGTCAGAAAGGAGAGCGGAGTCTCCTCAGGGCGCCCTCAGGCAGGGCAGGGCAAGGCAAGTAGAGCGAGGAGGAGAGAGAGGGGAAGGGGGGGGAAGCAGCCAGGAAACGCCGCGGTGTGGAGGGGGAATCAATTAAGGAGAGAAAGCCTTGGAGAAAGGGAAAAAAGGAAAGAAAAGAGGCAGCTCCGGGAGAGCGCGAGGAAAAGAGAAGCCTCGCTGCTGCTGCTTGGGAGAGTAAATTACTGTACTTGCCTTGCCCCGGGTTAGGGGGCGCAAATTACTTGCCTTGCCCCGGGTTAGGGGGCGCAAATTACTTGCCTTGCCCCGGGTGCTGATAACCCACGCTACGCCACTGGCTCATTTGACACTGTAATGTAAAAGGTAAATTTTGCAAGGAAACCTAGAATAAATAAAACGTTATCTGAAAACAAAAAATAAAGAAATACAAAGTCCTACCAACTGAATTGTTCTGACCCACATGGGAGAATAACATAAAATAAATTATGTTCTGTCAGCAGTATCAGGTAGTGGAAGATTCCATAAAAAGATTGCTGTCGTGGATTTCTGAAAACAGAATGCAATTAAAAATAATCTTTTATCTGTTAAGTTCTTATTTATTTTTTTAATGTGTAGGTTTATCCTAAAAGAACTTGCTTCTTCCTACCTGTCACCTGATAAATACCCTCACTTATCTGATTTACAAGCTGTTGTTGTGTCAGGCTCTTCCTTTCCAGATCTTTAGTCATCAAGGTACAATGAGACATTTGACAACTCCTGACCCACTTACATCTCAGTACTTGAGTTTTTGTAATGTCTGCCTGCTGTGATTTTGCCATCTGAAATGCTCCCCTTTTACTCCTCACCTCCATTTTGTACTATTAAAAACAAGGTCTGGCCAAAGTTCTTCAGTGATTTTGTGGCCTGTCATGAACTGGCAGGAGGAGGAGGAGGAGGAGGAGGAGGAAGAGGATCCTCAAAAGGGATGCAGCTGAGACTGGGAGACATTGGGACAAGCAGGGGATGGGGAAGGAAGCACTCACAGGATGATAGAGGTTGGTGAGGGGATGAGGGCCAATGCACAGGAAGAAGAGCATCAGGACCCATCACCTGAACTGCCCCTGTTGCCATGGGCTCTGAGGCATAGGGAGAAGCAGAAGTGGCGCTCTAGGAGACTGAGGCAAACAAAGGCCCACAGCCCAGCTCCCTAGCTGGCCAGTGGGGTTTCGCTCGCTCTGGGAGGTTTGAGACTCCTGAGTTGGAGCAGGTGAGGGCCACAGGCCTCATCAAGTCCAGATGCTGCAATCAGCATGCAAAGTACAAAAGGGAAAGAGAGCTGATGTGCTGTGTTTGCTCAACTGCCCACATTGATGGATGCTCCTGGACCTCTACAGGACTGTGCTTTGGGTTTGACTCTGCACTGCATCCTGACTGCTGGAGTTCATACTTGGCTACTTGGATTCACCACGGGCTGCATTTTTGAACTTTGCTTGTGTGGATTGATCCCTGGACTTTGAACTTTGGACTCAACATACTGACTTGCTGCCAGGTAGTCCAGGGGTTCAGGACAGGTCCCACAATATCATGGTTTATTATATGCATACACCTTTAGCACCTGCACTTTTGTAACTTATTTCCATTTTAATAAGCTTCTATTAGCCACGACTGGACCTAATGGTCAGGGGTCACTTTACTTTACTTTATTAGCTGTCACAAAAGTTCACTTAGTGTATTTGTTTAGCCACACACCAGCGGCTTCTCATTGGCTACATCCCCATTACTTCCTAGCAGCCTCACCAGGTCCAATAGGCAGCAGTCACCACTGTCCATGGTCTCTTCTAGTTATAGTGTCCACAAATGAGTTAAGACTGTTGGTATTTTATGCTCATTGGATCAAATTAGTACCGATTAATGAAATTGCAGCTCTTTGATCGAATTAATTTCTCGTGTCATCTTTCCAGTGGGGGAGTGGGGAGTACCTAAGCCCTCTAAACTTTTTGAATAAATTTCATTCACTAGAAGTTACTCCCCTCATTTCCAAATGCCAATTTCTCCTCCATTCAAGTTGAAAGCCCTAGGCAGAGAACTTTCAAGCTCAGCACAGGTTTAAACAAAGAGATTATTGTAGAGGACACTGAACACAGGAACCATGGCAACCATGTTCAGTACTCATCAATGACAGTGTTAAAAGCTAATGAAGCTTCCACATTAGAATAGAAGAAACTAGTTAATACATGGTGACAAGAGAGCAACCCTATAATATTTCCCTCCAGAGCACACACAGAGAGAAGACAACCCAGGATACAACACAGTCCTTTTGCCAATGTAGATGACTGAGGTGGATCATGCCTGAAATTTGCAACTGACACTCTCCAAGGAGAATACTTACAGGGTGGAAAAGGGGAAACAGATAAGGCCAACCTCAGCAGGAAAAAAAGATGTAAAATATATAATCCCCACTTTTAGGGAGATAATAGAATCTATATGATTAGAGGCTTCTAATATAGGATGGGATTTGCTCAAAGGCACTAGGTTCCAGCTAAAAGCATTTTTAAATGTGAGAGATATTACTGAAATACTGGCGTTGCAGAGGACAGTTGGGCATTTAGAATATAACTTTGGGGCAAGAAAGCAAGCAAAATGGAGTTGACTGAACTATGTCTGCAGGAACTTAAGATCTTATTACCAAAGAATTAATACAGAAAGCACAAGTGAAGTTGAATTCAAATGTCTTATCTTCAGTGGTCACAGTGGTAGAACATATGCTCAATTTGTATCTGTAAGAAAGTTCAAAACAAACTAAGCACTGGGCAAGCGATCCAGGAATTGTGTTTAATGTGCTTAATCTACTGTATAGCTTGATGCACATTTAAGAAATAAGGGTGTGACAGTACAGGTTGCTAGGGCTAATGTTTATGAGCTTTTAAAGATGATGATATTGAACCTACACTTCCAGACGTATGCTGTTAGATTTGCTCTATCTTGTGTACAACTTCTTCTTGCTTAGAAATTATAAATGTAGACCATCACTTCAAACAGCTAAATCACAAATTTGCCCGCAGAGAAATTAATGTGTTTTACTAGCAAGCTTTGAAAATAATACCACACCATTCATGTAGAACATCTGTTCAGCAGTATAAAATGCTTGACTTCATTTTTTTCCAAGTACATTTTTTAAATAAAAAAGGCAATTTCCTACCAAAAAAACTTCATATAATACCACTAAGTCGAATCCAGGGGGAGAGATCATCAATTCCTGTTGGGAGGCTTGCTTAATTATACCCCCCAGCTACTTAATATTTTAATGCTGAAGAACATAGCTAACTTAATTAGGTATCTTTATGTTGATGGAAAGCTTTAGAAGGAATACTTTTATTGTAGAATTGTATACTATATGTCCTTTTATCCATTACTGTTTCAGATAAGGTCTAAAATATGTTTGGTCTTTTCTTAGTCACTATATTAAAATTATCATGCATATGTATAAAGGTAAGGTGTAGTTCACGTAATAATTCATCTGTATTTAGAAGAATTTTCCAGTATAGCTGTGCTGGTTTCTGGAAGTGGCTGTACTAACATATTCGAGCCATGCATCTGTGCATTAATTGCTGTGTAATTTTCACTGAAAGCCTGCTTTTCTCTTCTGTATTTAATCTTCCCTTTACACCTATAATGTTTTATATTTTAAACATCTTTATGCACAAAACACGAAGTAAAATACCGCACCACAAAGTAGCAAGAACTAAGTAAGTGGAGTAGTCATCAGTCCTCCATGGTTAAGCATACACTGAAAAATGGGAAACAAATTTAAAACTCCTTCTGTGTGGCTTTTTAATATGAAGTGATGGTGTGAATATCATTTCCATGGCACAATGGAATGCTAATAAATGAGATAAATAGCTTTATGTGCAAAATAATAATAATAATAACTGCAACGTATTTTGGTTGCGCCTGTCTATTATTATCAAATATTATGGTATTTCCCCATATATCCGACTATGTTCCTTGCTTTAAAAATTGGGGGTCATCTTATACACAGAGGTTCAGGCTCTGGCTCTGGCACAGGCAGCCTGGGCTCGGGTTCAGGTTCTTGAAATATGGCAACCCAAACTTTGGTTGACCTCCACAAATTTGGCCAACTTCGCTCAAAAAAGCTCAACAACTTTGGGCAACCTCCCTGCAAAAAGCTCAAAGTTGTTCTGTTTGGTTTTTTTAAAAAATGATTTATTAATTTGGGGTTCAAAAAAAACAGGGGTCTTCTTATACATGGGGGCATCTTATATATGGAAAAATACGGTAATTATATACAGATTCTGTTGCGCAGATTAAAATACAGGTTTAAGGACAAAAAGGCCCATTACTGCTCACAGCGGTGGAGGACTCTGCAAGCACATAGGCTTGCAGTTTTGCAGCACTTCCTAAAACACTTGTGTGCATTTCAGGAGGTCTTGCTTGGCTGTTAAACCTGAGCCCACATCCATTCATCCTCTTTGAAATCACCTCTTCCCTATTTTCTTTGCAAGAGCCTTCAATTTGCCTCTCCCTTCAGCCTCTTGAGCTAACCCAAAAAAAGAGGGGGGGATGCAAAAGTTTGGTGCAGTGCTAGAAATACTGGTTGGAGCTTTGAAACCACCTCTTCATTTCTTCAACTTGCCTTTTTTTTTAAAGTGGAGTTCAGCCTGCTCCATTTTTCCTCCTAAGAATATCTTTTTGTTCAGTTTTAAATGGTTCCCATCACCTGTTTATATCTTTTTTAACTCCCAAAGAGGTATCTGGTAGATTTCCTTTAAGTTAGACAAGCCATAAATATCTCCCCAGGACTGAATAGGTGTTCTTTTATTAAGTCCATAAAAGGGTAATAAAATAAAGACTTGGAGAACCACACTTTCCAGATAGGTCAAGATTGCTCTCAAAGAAGTTCACATTGTCTGTCACATCTTTCTCCCCCTGGGGTGTATTTCTGCTCATTTTAACCAAAGCTTTAGTTACTAGAATAGATAACATTCTGCCTATTATTATTATGTTTTGAGATGGTGCTTTTTGACATAACTCTGCTAAGAAACAACTTAAATGCATCAATAATAACTATAAGAATATTCTGAATGTTCCTGTGAGAAATACTTAAAATATGCATTGGTTTTTAAATAACTAGAAATTGAGATGAATTTTGGGCTGCCTGACAAAGCTTTTTAAGAAGCATATTTTAGAGGAGTAAATATTACTTGATAACACTGGGTTGTAAATATATTCTTGGGGATCTATAGAGCTATGCTAGAATTATCCAATTGTGTCCACACACCAAGAGATTTTCCGCCCCCCCCCCCTTGCACACAGCTTACTTTGCAGTTTCAAAATCAGCTAGCTATGCAAATAAAGCTCTCTTGGGCATACAGAACTGGTTACATACTTCTTTAGAAACTAGCCCTTGTTAAAGGTCAAAAGAACGAAAAGCCAAAAATGAATCATTCCACAATTATGTATTATTCAGATAACCAGTAATGAAAGCTATCCTGATTTTTTGTGTAAGGCTAATTTGTGTGCATGCATGCTTTTGGTAGTATGAATTACTGATATGTTTTTGGAATGCTAGCTTGTGTGGCATGTATTTTATATAACAAGATTCAGTACAATTTTCTTAAGGTAAAGGTACCCCTGCCCGTACGGGCCAGTCTTGCCAGACTCTAGGGTTGTGCGCTCATCTCACTCTAGAGGCCGGGAGCCAGCGCTGTCCGCAGACACTTCCGGGTCACGTAGCCAGCGTGACAAGCTGCATCTGGCGAGCAGCACACGGAACGCCGTTTACCTTCCCGCTGGTAAGCGGTCCCTATTTATCTACTTGCACCCGGAGGTGCTTTCAAACTGCTAGGTTGGCAGGTGCTGGGACCGAACGATGGGAGCGTACCCCACCGCAGGGTGCTGAGGTTTTACCCACAGCACCACCCGTGTCCCCCACAATTTTCTTAGCAGTTTGGAATATAAAGATTTCTTATTTAGACACCACTGAGCTCGTTGCAACACCTTCTTTGCAGTAATAGTTCAAAGGGTTCTCTGTTTGTATTCTAGTCACATTTTCTCATGGAGATTTTGAGATATTCCTCTTGTGCATGACCCCCCCCCCCCCTTTCATATAATGACGGTCATTACCTTGCCCTGGAGTGAAGACTAGATAAATGGAACAAAGTTTTATTAAATAGCTAACTTGCAATGGGCCCTTCAGTCCCATGGTCTGGGAAGGTGTCCCCAGGACCACAGCATAGAGAGGGGTTTGTCCTCTGAGAGAAGACCCAACATTGTAGGTCCCACTCCTACCATGGCAGAAAGTTCTGCAGCTCTAGTCTCAGAGCTCCAACATCAAAATGAATTGGTGTTGTGCCAGGACAGATTGGCAGGAGTGAATGGATCCAAACATGTTTCCAGACCTTCTCAAATCAGGGACAGAATTGTGGCCATTCTGGCACTGTCATAGTGAATTTTCTTACCAGTTCAAACCATTTAGGAAATAAACAGAAACACCTCAGAGGAGGCAAGAATGCCACCATGCCTCCACCTTTCCTTATGGTTTGTCCACCATTGGTTCTCCCATCCATCGACCTTTAGACCAGCAGCCTTTAAACTCCCAGCCTCTCATCCCTTCAATGTTGCGGGTATCCTATCTATGAAGGTAGAAGCTGAGAGGGATCGTCTTCATCTTTCCTTCATACATTAACTCTAGGGATAATTATTCTTATCTCACTTCTGCCAGCCAAGCCTGCTTACTGCAGAAAAGCCTGATGGGCCATGAAAGCCACTCCCCCTCCCAGGGGGCAGAGTTGCAGGCAGGCCACATGCTCTCCCTGTGTGCTTGGGGTGTGTGTGTGGCAATGCCGCCCAAGTCAGAGGGAGTCCTGACCGCAGTATGCCCCTCAGCCAACCAATCCGGTCGACTGGGGGTGTGTGGCTTGCATTATTTAAGCAGCCGCGTGGCTGGGGGGTTCTCCCTTCTCCCTTCTCCTTCATAATATTTCCCACCCTCCCACCCTGTTTTCATGTGTTCAGCATCTTGGCCTTGCTATGGGCCATGGTTGGTCGCCTGTTGAAGGGGCCTGGTAGGAATTTTCCCACTTGGCAAATTGGCACCAACCATGTGGTTTCTGCCTACCTCGTAGCAATCGTCACAACGTTGTAAGGTTTGACGGTTAGGCATTGGTAAAACCTGGTTTATGGGAGGGGATCTTGTAGCCTTTACCTGCCCCTCCTCTTTAAGGGTATTCCGTTAAAAGGATCTGGGGGGGTGGATCTCATCCAACGCCCGGCTAGGGGCTAGGGCCATGCCATGACCCCATCGGGGACCCTGGGGGAGTTCTCAGTTGATGAAATCAACAGGGCTCCCACTACTGGTGGTTGACCCTTAGCAGACTACTTGCATGGCGGGCAGGAGTCAGATATAGTTGGGTCAATTCCAATGCCTAAGCCAATACCTCTCACATTCTGTAACCAATAAAGTTGTGGCCTTAATTATCCCATTAACCCACAATACTGGTGTCCGTGTGTTTTATTATTCAGTGGTGACTGGGAGTGGCCACCGGGATCATATAACACCAGTCCTGAGATCTGCATTGGCTCCCAGTACATTTCCAAGCACAATTCAAATTGTTGGTGCTGACCTTTAAAGCCCTAAACAGCCTCGGTGTACCTGTATACCTGAAGGAGCGTCTCCACTCCCATCGTTCAGCCTGGACACTGAGGTTCGGCTCCGAGGGCCTTCTGGCAGTTCCCTCATTGCGAGAAGTGAGGTTACAGGGAACCAGGCAGAGGGCCTTCTCGGTAGTGGTGCCTGCCCTGTGGAACGCCCTCCCAATCAGATGTCAAGGAAATAAGCAGCTATCCTATTTTTAAAAGACATCCGCAGTGGCGTGTCTGCGCACACGCAGGTTGTGATTCGGCACGTCTGCACATGCACAAAGCATGATTTAGTGCTTCTGTGCATGCACAACCGCCCAAACCCGGAAGTAACCCATTCCAGTACTTCCGGGTTTTGGCATGTCTGTAACCCGAAAAAACGCAACCTGAAGCGTCTGTCACCCAAAGTATGACTGTACTATTTTTTATAGCTTACTTTTTTACTGATAGATGCCAGCAAATACATAGTAATATCATTACTGCCACCTGCAGAATTTTCTTTGGACAACTTTCTTCAGGGATATGCAGTGGAAACCAATGTTTCAGCTAATTAAGAGCACTGAATTTCATGAACGGTGTCCTGAAACGAGAGTGTGGTTAACTGAATATCCTAGCTACTTTAAAATCAGTTTGAGAACATGGACGCAAGATTCTCCATAAAATTTCAGCGACTGGAGAAGCCCTCCTGTCTGGGAAGGTTCAGAATGAGTGCATCAGATGCTTCTGTTTTAGGAAGAGGGAATGAGCAGTGAAGGGTTCCTCCCCCAGCAAAAAATAAATGAGAGAGGAAAATAGGTTTTGAGAACAGTTTATTCTATTTCAAATGGCAATGAAGTTACCCTCTGCTATTTGATAGCAGAAGAGAGATTGGCTGGCTAAACATTAAGAAAGGAGAAATTAAATATCGCAAAAGTATTCAATATTGCCCACTTGACATACCTCCTCTTTACGTTTCCCTTAAAAGCAACAACCCCAAAATGTGACGATGGAGCATCCAGTTTCACCAGACACACCAATTAGTTCTGTTGCTGTGCAGTTTTCGGGAGCAATTGTATCATTAAAGCATTTTAAATGCACTGTCAGCAGGAAACATGACAATAGCTGCCAGCAAAATATATATATCTCTGAAGACTTTAGCAACTATTTGTTTCACTTTGCAGTGCCTCTTAAAAACCATGCATTCTTTCCCCTTGCAATTCAGAAGAAACTGAATTTTAAATTCTTATAAAGAGAATTTTGGAAGATAAAAATATCTGACTCTGGCAGCTCCTATCATTTTGTGATAGTGTTAATATTTTGCATATTTCACTTTAGCATCCTTCATAGAAGGTGAGAGCAAAATAGCAAAATCAGGAAACTTGTTAACCACTTTGCAGTTTTTTACTTAAACAATTACAGTGGAATTCTCCTCAACATAGAATTCCTCTAAACATGTGCTTTTTCCAGTTGGTTGGACCAGGAATCTCCAAATCCTGATAATGTTACCTTTCTGAAAATAATGTTTAGGCCAAATATCAGCTTTTGAGGAGGAGAGCCATTGTTAACAGCATCTCCCATAAATGTGTTTTACAGCCTGTAACTTAGTTTATCTTCCCATACCTAGAGAAACGTGAATTTTCCGAAGGGGTCATAAAAACAAAATGGGAGGGGGGGGCAATAATCCCCATGGACTGGCTACTTCAGGCAGTTGGATTTAAAGGATGAACCATGAAGCATTGCTGGCCTCAGACTGCCTTGCAAAGGCATCCTCAGGACTACGGATTCTGAAGAGGACTCATAATCCAATCTGGCTCATGAGCAGACCAGATCAAATTGAGTATGCTTTGCAATCTGACTTTAGAGTCCTTTTTTATTCCTAGCAGTAGGAAAAAAGTTAGAAAATATCACCACCTCCACTTTATCTATGGCAAATTCCACATTGCTTTTCCCTTGGAAAAGCAGCTGTTGAGCTGTGCTTACAGATAAATGTTTCCTATTTTCTCGAGGACAGGCCTTTTGTCAAATGTGTGATAACTTGATCCATATATTAGCAAAGAGAAGTATGTTTACAATACCTAGGTGTTTTGAGGTTCACAAGAGTCAGCTTTTCCCCACAAAGTCATATGTATTGCTGACTGAAGCAACTGACAGTGTGACTTACTGTCTACCGGTACCAGGAAGATTATTTACCAGCTATTCCATAGTAATATGACACAAAAGCTAGACCTGTTTTTATTTCTGATAGAACTGGTCATAAGAGACTTCTTGCTGCCTGAAGAAGTCTGCAAAATTGAAGTTTTTGTTTATGCTATTGGGACTGCATATTAGAAGGCGTCAAATGCTGATATTTTTATCAAACATATACTTACAGATTTTAAAATTACTTCACCTTCCTAGAGCATCCCATTTGTCATCAAAGGGTTTAACTTAGCATCCAAACACAAATTAAGATACTAAGTCAATTATTAACTCTGTACCTTTTCAACCCTCGTCAATAAACGTAAAGCTAGACACACACACACACACACACACACACACACAGCGTTTTAGCAATAGACAAGATTTATTCAAACTTCTAGATCAGTGGTTCCCAAAGTGGGTGGCACTGCCCTCTGGGGCACTAAGACAGAAGGGGGTGACAATGGGTGCTAAGAGGCAAGGGAACAGCAGTGGGTGCTGGAGGTACAAATAACAACTAGACTTCGAGAAGCTGGCATTACTGGATCAAGTTCATCCATTTTCCTGAATTAATTAAACTAAATAGTTTTAACTGGATTTTTTTAAAAAAAATGTGATTAATTGTTGCAGTTTGGGATTTTATTGTGTTATTATCTTCCTTAATAAGTTGTGCAAACAGATATTCCGAATAATGTTTTATATATACATTTTGAAGGGTAGGGTACACTGGGGGTGTGTTTATTGAACTAAGGGGGTGGAGGCCTGAATAAGTTTGGGAACCACTGCTCAAGATAACTGGAGTTCCATAAGTGGAAAACACCCACAAAGCATGCTTCTTTCTAAGTCTTATCTTCCCCTTCCCACCTCCACAGTCACAAGACTGGCCAGTCTTCCTTTTGTTTGCTATTTACGCAACAACAACAAAAAGTACATGCTAACTGCATTCATAGAATCATAGAACTTCACAGTTGGAAGGAACCTCAAGGTGTCGTCCATCCCAATCTCCTGCAATGCAATAATAATAATAATATTATAATAATGATTTATTATTTATACCCCACCCATCTGGCTGGGCTTTCCCAGTCACTCTGGGCAGCTTCCAACAAAATATTAAAATACAGTAATCCATCAAACATTAAAAGCTTCCCTAAACAGGGCTGCCTTCAGATGTCTTCTAAATGTCTGGTAGTTGTTGTTCTCTTTGACATCTGCTGGGAGGGTGTTCCACAGGGCGGGTGCCACTACCGAGAAGGCCCTCTGCCTGGTTCCCTGTAATGTGGCTTCTCTCAGTGAGGAAACCGCCAAAAGGAGCTGTACCTAAGTTTCCAGGCTGAAGCCATTTAGGGCTTTAAAGGTCAGCACCAACACTTTCAATTGTGCTCAGAAACGTACTGGGATCCAATGTAGGTCTTTCAAGACCAGTGTTATATGGTGTTATTTTTCCCACAACATGGGGATGGAACCCCCAACCCTGAGATCAAGAGTCTCCTGCTCTACTGACTGAGCTAACCCAGGACTAATGGATTCTGTATGCAACACCAGATTTCAGCCCTTGCCTGCTGCCTGATCTGTGCAGCTAAAGCAGAAAACATGCTTAACCCACCTTCGCCCTTCACACAAGTGCAACACAGAATTTACCAGACCTGGGGGTGGGGGGTGGTGGAGCTTGGTGGGCATCCCAACACTTCGACCCCTGTGGGCCCAAGATCTCCTTGAAATCTTCCTGGGAAATTCATGCATTGGGTGTGTCTTAAGACCAGACAACAATTCTTAGTGGTAAACCATTTTCTCATACTCTCCCAACAGGAACCAACATGTCTACATTTGAAATTAATGCTGTATTTCTCAATTTTTTAATCAGTCTACTCAAATGTTTGCAGTGATTTCAATTAAGTACAATTGCATCTTTAATTAAATTTCTAATTTAGGATTATGTTTGCTGGGGCATTTTCTTTTTTAGTGGTGTTGCTAAAAATGCAAGTCCTTTTTTGTTTTTAATGGGGAACAGTTACGAGATGCCTTCTGGATCATCTTGTTGAGGTAGAAAGATTTGCCTTTAACAGGCGCTTGACAATAATTGAATAGCAGAAGTGCTTTCCAGTATGGTGAAACAGTAATGGAAAGCTTCAGCTCTCAAATTATGCCCACAGAAAAGCACTGGCAGACAAAAGGTGGCAACTAAGTTGGTATCAAATTGCATCAGTGAAACCTGGAGAAATGGCTCAGTAAATTGAACCAGATGACAGTGTTGATGCAAAGAGAGAAAGCAAAAAAAAGAGAGAGATGGAGAGTGAAGGTTAAAAATAAATTGAAAACATGGCAAATACCCTCCTAGATGTAATATCACATCCTTTTAGTTTGTATTCAGCCTGAAATAAGTTCCCTATTTTTGAGGCATATTTATATCTCAAGTTAGCTGTCCTCTGTGCAACACATTCACACAATCTGCAGCTTTAAAAAACACAATTTTGTGAATCTTTGTACATTCATATCTAGGAGGGCATTTCTGAGCAGAGTTGCTCAGATCAGTGGCGTAGCATGGGGCAGACACAGTGGCAGTTGCTCTGGGCACAAAATTGTTAGAGGCATAAAATTTCAACACCAGTTGCTGCCTCAATACAGCTGCACACTTCCATCGGTGGGCTCCATTGAAAACAGCTTCTCCATACAAACCAGGGAGTGACTTCTCTAGACAACAGAACAAGCCCCCCCCCCCCCAGCTCTGTGGCTGCCATCTCCTGGGTAACACTGACACCATTTGGCAGTTGAATGTGCATGCATACTACGCGTCCCTCCCACCCACCCTCTGTGCAGCGCTGGGCACTGGCAACCCATGCTATGCCACTGCTCAGGATTTTTCTTAAAGTTTGTAAATAACACTATTAATTGTGTTGCTGTTTAAATTCACTTTCTAAATGGAATTATAGCTAATAGCCTAGGCTGTATGCGACTTCCTTGATTTTAGAAAAAAATAAATTACACCTAAGGATGCATTTTATTGCCCACCTTTTTTTTCTTATGACTGAAGATGTGATGCTGTTTTATAGTCTCATAAAGAAAATAAACCTAATGCATTTGGCATTGCATTTTGTGCTCCCTGTATTACGAAAGGCAATTCAAATGGAAAGAGTGAGTGTATATTTTAGCCACTTTGATGAGATTTTGTTCCTTCAATTGAGCTTAGAGAAACATTTTTGCTGCAGTTGCCCAGTTCTGCCCACATATATAACATTTATAACTACATCCAGGATTCCGCCTCTGTAGCAATTTTGAAGATGGAAAATGGAAAACAATGGCATTTATCTGCACTGATTCAAATCAGAATTTGTTGTTCGCTGCCCTGTTGCAATGACTTTGCAAGTAAGAGGCACTGAATGCCCATGCTTCCTTTAATTTCAAAATGAAGGGATTACTTTTGTACAATTTTAAATTTCCAAAAAGAGTGAAACATTGGGCGATTTCTTTGCTCAGTAGTTGTGAAGATCACATTGATTATTTTATCCTATGATTGTTCTAATTACCTTAAAATAGAACAGGGGGATAAGTTTGAATTGGTTCAGATTGAAGTGTGAAACTACCCAATTCACACATTTTAAAACTTTCCAACACTTCTAATCTATTTTCTGAAATTCACACTTCTTCAGATTTTGTGATGCATTTCTATACCCAAGTAAAGTAAACAAAAATGTGCGCATTATGGGAAAGTGTGCATTAAAAATGTGTATGTTATTTAGAATAGCGTATGCATTAAGTTAGGAAAAGTTAAATGCAAAAATGCAAATATGGGGGGAAGTAGTCAGTAAAATGCTGGCAAGTTTTCATGAGCACTTTTTAAAAAATCACAAACCAGTGTAAAAATGTGAGGAACTAAATTTAAGATTGGACGGGTGAGAAACTGAAGGAAACTGAAATCAATAGATTTGTTCATCCCTACCTTAGAAATATTCTAAGCAAATTCTAACCTATACCAAACAGACAGCTAAATCTAATATTAATAGTGAGTATCACATACAATATATAAGTTAAATGGTAAACCTAGAGTGAAGAGTTGTAAGACAAAAATAAACCCTAGTCCAGGGCTTTTTTTCTAGAAAAAGAGGTGCCGCACGTCTTCCTCGCCCACTCAACCCAAAACCGCCATGCTGCTCCAATCGCTGTGCCAGCAGCCTCTGGTGTGCAGCCTCAAACGCCATGCCAATGTGCCACTATGCTACAGAGGTGCCAGGACATACCAAAGAGATGCTGGAACTCAGTTCCGGCTGAAAAAAGCCTTGCCCTGGTCCTTCCTGTAGTGATTTGCACACCCTCCACCACACACTATAGTTCATACTGGGAAGGATAGGAGGGACCAGATTGCAGTGCCCCCAGACATTGAGCAACACAATCCAGGCCCAAAATTCAGCTCAACATCAATTGTGCACCTCACAAAAATCTTTGGCACTCGTTTCCCTTCCCTTATGTACCTTGAATAATCCAAACATGGGAAGAAGCACTATGGTTAAACCTCTGGTCTTAGGTACTGATATGCATCTCTACCTCATCATTCAAGTAATGTGAAGGGAACGGAATTGTGGAGGTTTTAAAAATGATTTATTTGGGGTCAGAACATCTTGACTACTTTGTGTTGCATTCTAAATTAATCGGAAGGGAGCAGACCTATGAAATATAGTGCACGAGATCCTCTTTCCATGTCCTGCCAGATAACTACTTCCATGAAAATGAAAGCCTTACATTGATATTTAAAAGTTTGAGAACTGTAGCATAATTGGAGTATAGGTAAAGGTAAAGGGACCCCTGACCATTAGGTCCAGTCGTGGCCGACTCTGGGGTTGCAGCGCTCATTTCGCTTTATTGGCCGAGGGAGCAGACGTACAGCTTCTGGGTCATGTGGCCAGCATGACTAAGCTGCTTCTGGCATACCAGAGCAGCGCATGGAAACTCCGTTTACCTTCCCACCAGAGCAGTACCTATTTATCTACTTGCACTTTGACGTGCTTTTGAACTGCTAGGTGGGCAGGGACCAGGCAATGGGAGCTCACCCTGTTGCAGGGATTCAAACTGCCATCCTTCTGATTGGCAAGTCCTAGGCTCTGTGGTTTAACCCTCAGCGCCACCTGTGTCCCTAATTGGAGTATAGCGTTCCCCATTTTGCAATGATTGGTGCAATTGGGGAAATGTTGGGAATCCCAATACTTCCCCAGCAATGCCATTGAAGTTCAGAACTGAATGGGTTTGAAAGCTATCCTCTCCATCCCGGTTCAAATTGCTGCAATAATGGCTCCAGTTTTCAAAAATGCAATTGTGCTCTGGTTTGCATGCAGAGCTCTTGCAGAACAAGGGGTCACATTGTTCAGTGAACACTGAGAATGTCAGAATCCTGCACCTACAGCAACATTGCTATGCAGGAAATAAAAGGCTGGCCACAGCTTTTGTTTAATCCACTTCCACTAATTTTGCATTTCTAACTTACGTTCACCACTGTTCCCATGCATCAATGAGTTAGATCTTGGTATTGACGTGGAGGCAGAAAATGAGGCATGTGTTTATCCCAGGCTGGAATGGCTCAATATTTACAAAATATATTATCTAGTTTCTTAATGTGTTTCTTCTTCCTTACTGACAACTGAAAGCTTTATTTTCACCACAGACTGGTGTCTGTGTTGCCATTCGTCCCAATGGAACTAAATTGTGAAACTGGCAAATAGTTTTCTTTGCTGAGTAATAGATATTTCACACACAATCCCCCTTTAGTAGTCTGAAATGCTGCTGGTTTAATCATATCTCTTTGTTGAAGTCAACGCTTTTAAGCAACAATATACTGGAAAGAGAAACTATTTGATTTTATGGTGCCTGAATCAAATAGCAGCATAGGTAGGTAGTAGTTTGTCTAGGATATTAAGTATGATTACCTTGGTAGTATAATAGAAAAATACTTGTAATGAAAGCCTTGGCTCCCATATTTTTGGAACATAGATACAGGTTTATTGACCATTTTAACAAGCTCTATGAGAACATGCAGTTTCATTGCTCTCAACTTTGCTTTTTGAAAAAATTCCATATTTTATATCACCTTTTAAATGTTTGTGATATATACACTATGCAAAAACTGAAATATACTTAAATGTCAAGGTTTAAGGCAGTGTGAGTTAGGGGCTAGAATATTTATTTATTTCTTACTTGTATATCCCACCATTAATTCAAAAGGAGCTCAGGGGTATAGACCAGGAAGATCTGGATTAAATCCACACCAAGTTTACTGGATGGCCTTGGGCTGACTACTAATTCTCAGCTTAACCTTCCCCACACTGAAAGAACTCCATTCATTTTTGGTATCAAAAACTAATCCCTAGTCTCACAATGTGCTCAAAGACACCCTTCTTTGCATCTAACTTTGTGTGTGTGTGATTGTGTGTGTGTGTGTGTGAGAGAGAGAGAGAGAGAGAGAGAGAGAATGAATGAATGAATCTGGTGGTAAATCTTGGGGTTCTGGTAAATAAATAAAAGTAGAACCAACAAGTCTGAAGTCTACCCAGCCTACCTAGTAGTAGTACAATAAATAAAAGATGAGAGATTGGGGATCAATGAGTCCAATTTCCAAAACTGATCTGCAATTTATAAAAACAAAACAGAAATATCACATTTAAATGCACATGATAGATAGGTCAAGTTGAGATATGTATTGTAAAACATGCATTTTCTCTCTAAACACAAACTCTTAAATTGGGATCCATCTCTACCACCACAGCTAGCCGGCCAGCCACTCTCTCCCTACTCTGTCACCATCTCCTCTTCCAATGCACTTACATAGGTGTAGGGGTAGAAACATGTGGAACAAGCCTTCTCTGCACTGGCAGAGCTTCATGCTCCAGCACTGGGGAATGGAGAGCAGGCGGGGGCGGGGCTGGCTCACGTCCCGGGGGCAAGGGGCACCACCCACAGGGGCATGGCGCGCATCCTGAGGGCATAGCGTGCGACCTGCGGGGGCGGGGGGCAGCCGCAATGGCACCCCACTGGGATTGCGTTGCCGGGGGCTGGTGGCTTTAGGTTTCCCATGTTCCCTGGTACCAGGGAAGCTGCTATTGCATTATTTGAGGTAAAGGGTATTTTGAGGTTGTTTATCAGTAATTTATATATCTGTATCTATTTCTTAGATATACTGTAGCTACACATACTTTTAAAGTATATATATATTTAATATGGCTATTATTTACTCTTTCAGGTTTTCAAGAAACTGGATCGTGCTTTTACTGCTTTAATTTTGGTAAGTTTTTAACAAGCTTTTAAGTTATAACTATATTGAAAGTGAACTGCTTTGTTGAATGGCTGTGTTTCATTTGTTGTCTATGTTCTGTCAGGAAGCATTGCTTAAAGCCTTTCAGACATGTTGCTTGCATTACTGTATAAGAAATTATACAGAACTTGATTCTGCATGGTACAGACCACTAGAGCACTTCTCATATTTTCATGATATGAGCACAGAATGGTCAGTCAAAACTTTTCGTCTCTCCCCATCAAATAGCTTGATCTTGGGTGGAATTTACATGCATATAAAGACCACTGTGAAAATGCTCTTTCTTAAAATGTTTTGAAAAAGACATTGGATTTTGCATAGCTCACTCACGCCATCTAGCGTCACATCTGCGTATTGCTCTTTACAACACATTTAAGATGTTCTATTTGCAGCTGTGTAGCTGAGTCCCAGGTGCTCTTCTGTGCAAGAGTTCCATTTATAAACGGAACTCTAATGCCTGCAAGATCTATCTAAAATAATAGATAATTTTTTTAACTTTTGTTGGAAGTTGAGCTTTCTTTCAGTTGCTGTATAAACAAAAAAATCAACAAGTAATCTCTCGGCGCAAAGTGTTACCATGTAAAATGCAGCCATCATGTTTGAATGTCCAAATGTGCCACTCTGTTCTGCTGGCTTTCAGTTCTGCTGACATATTCTATGATGTGAGATGTGGACTGGAAGTGAGAAGGAGAAACTGGTGGCATTGAGATTGCTATATTAATCATACACAATTAAACCTGTCATGCATATTTGGAGTTTTCGCCAGCTGAGTGTTTTTCTTCTACTGCAAACAGTCATATTTAAGTCAAGGAAAGGAGTGTATTTGACACTCTCTTTGTTATGTTACTGCCCTGTTGCTTAGATCTGAATTGTCTTCTTTTAAATTTAGCTGGAAACAGTTTGGCAATACTGTGTGGGTCAGCAAAATATCACACACACACCCTTTTTCTATTTGGTGATTTTACTGTGTTTCCTATTATTTAAGCATTGGTACTTTTCCTTAAAAAATAAATAAGGCTTAAAAAAAAGATTTCAGGATGTAACACCGATATAATAGATTTCTGCTTTTATCTCTCTCTTTTTAGTTGTGCTTTATTGGAAAACACATTGTCAAGGGACAGTTTAATTCTGTTAAGTGTTTTATTAGGAAATAGCTGGATTTGTATTTGGAATCCATTCTAATGCATTATTACTTAGAGTGTGGATTTTGAAGCTAATGTGTGTTGCAAACAGCACATAATTGAAAAATAAGTAATGATAATATATCTTTATTAAATTTTCAAATGGAAGGTATGTGTTTTGCATATTCTTTAGACAGCATTGAAGTTCAGGGTGAAGCTAGCTTCCTTGATCAGTGTACATGTCATAGAAGGTAATTGACAATCCATGTCCACTCAGCGTCACGTTTCCCTGAGTTAGCAGGATGACAAAACGACTGTTTTCCCGCACCCATTTGCCAGATTTCTATTTTCTGGGAAGAAACTGTGTCCTTTTGTGATGAATAGACTATTTAGCTTCTGCCTCCCTCGTGAGGTAGGGCTGCCAAGGGGCTTTTGTGCAATTTACCCAGTAGAACTGCCATTGCCACAGGCCATAGTCCGAACACCTGGGAATTCAAATTTATGAGGTGGAATTCAATGTCACACTCTGGGGGGTGTCCCGTCATCATAAGAATTGCAGCGTGCCTGATAGAATAATCTCACTGTCCCCACCACCCATGTGCAGCTTTGGGGGTTATTCTGACACCCCCCAAGCCAATTTTGTGGGGCACTGGGAGAAAAGAGGGGACAAGTGTTGCTCAAGTATTGCACTGATGGTACTCAGGTGAATAGTGCCCCGGGTATTTTAAAGTGGAAGGAAACAAACTCCAATTGCTGTTCACACGCAGGTTTAATTAGCATTGGGATTCAGTGATTGTCAGACAAAGGAACACAAAGCCAGATACCAGAACTTCCTCTTTTTTGGCTGGGTGTGGATGGTCATGGGTGTCAGCATCCAATCAAATGGACAGAAAGATGAAATAATTTGCTTCATGTGTCCTGCCTTTAGGACACAGATTGGGTTATGTGTTTTGTTTCTTCCTCCCATTGGAGACAGAAGGCTGTTTAGCAGAAAATAAATTCCTTAAAGGCACAGGAGAGGTGAAATTACTGCTAAACTTGCTTCGGGTGAATCCCCGTGTATGCCACAGGACCATGTGAATAACCTGGCTTTGCTCTGAGCAATGAGAGTGCCATTGTCATAAATCTGGGGAAAGCCCCTATGGTGCAGGCCAGCGCTGATCCAAGCAAGTATGAACCACAAGGTTGAAATTGATCCCACTGAACACAGCTTTGTATCTAATGCAAGCAATCCCTATAATTCAGCCATTAATCATCCCTTGTGAATGTATGGGAATTGGAAGGCAAACATATCCTGCCTTAATGAAACAAAGTGCCCTTTCTGCATTTCCCAAGAAATACCTATTCAGTGGGGAGAGAGCACTTTGCTAAAATAAGATTTGTGGGTGGATACATCTTTGCAACTTTTCCTTATGCCCTCTGGCATGACACTTAGTTGGTATGACTCAGGCTAACGCAACAAGCATACTGCCTGCACATTTTGTTATGCAATACACCTAGGTCCAGGGGATCATCCACCTCCAGCTTTCCTTTCCTTGTAACAGTAATTAAACAGACTGTCCAGGGGGCAGTATGAACTGTTTGTACTCTGTATAGCAAACTGCAACAGTCTTTCATTTCAAATACTGTAAAAACTATCCCCATTGTGATCATTGGTAGCTCAGATGACTGGCATCCACCTGTCAAACCTGACCTGTAAGGGATGGAGCAGATAACAATCTAGCCCCTGCCAGTTGAGAAAAACTTCCCTATCCTTAGACTAGATAGGCCTTTGGTCTGATCTCTCTACATTCTTAATGTGCTGAGGTCGGTGGGGAAACCTGCCGGAGTCATACTGCTCCTTCCACCCTCGTTTAACGTAATGTTAATGTCTGTAAAGGGCTTGCTTCAAGATACGATAAATGACACTTGCAGCAATGAAGTGCCAGTGTAGCTTCAGAGAAGATTTTGTGCAAGTAGATGCTTGTAACTACATTAAGAGGCAGAGTGAATAAAGCATGAGCTGCAAAACAGAGTACCTTCTATGAGAGAGGGGGGATAGAAAGGGAAAGAGAAAGAGAACAGGCACTCAATGAGTGTAGGAAGCTATGTTTGGGGAAGCAGCCATTTTGAGATGAATTTTTTTAAAAAACAGTTTTTATTAAGGTTTTCTGTGTTTTTATACTAAGTGTTGCATAATGTTAACTAAAGTTTTTGTGGTCCACCCTTTAGTCTCCAGTGACATCTTTTTTATAAAGCTCTCAGCAGCCAATATTACACCTGTCATCCCTTTGGTTTGAGGGCCAATTATATTTGCCTCTTTTGCTTCCGTTGTTGTTAAAAACCTATCACTATTTTACCTTTTGTAATGAGTTATGTGAAGTAGGAATTGGTGTTCAGCATTCTCAACATCCCATGCTCTTTTCAAGAATATCCCCTCATTTCTTACTGTCAGATAGAATAGTGCTATAGTTAGAAGCAAATCCAGCTATTTCCCCTTCCCTTATCCATGGTACTCTATAAATAGTGTTTAGGGGGAATAGCACTGCACAATAACAATAATTAAAGCACTCATAATTAGGTCATATATTTTCTTCAACATAAGCAAAACAACTGGGCAAATATTTGTGTATCTATTTTATATGAATGAATGGATAATTGGACCCTTGGTTCTTACTGTCCTTTTTTTCGTTTTTGTTTTTAAACAATTAAGCCTTAAAAGGTGAAATTTCTGCCACAAAGGGCAAGCTCATTGCGCAATGCACATTTCGTATCTTAGTTAAGCCTTGTAAGGTAGTATATATGGCATGGTGTGTCACTGTAGAAGAAGAGGAATTCTGGTTAGAAAATGAGTTCCACTATTGCTGTCCTTTTAAGGCTCCTCTGTGTGGCTTTCGTAGATTTGAGATATGTGATCTTATGATAATACATTATGCCTCTGATTAAGTGGATGTTAGACAACAAAAGATTATGACATTACAAAGGTGTTAATCTTGCAGGGAGAGTGGGTGGGCCTGAGGGTGGTGAGCTAATTTCCCCTACCATAATGCATATTTATTTACAATATATACATTTCTGAACCTGGAAAATAGGACTTGGAACATCACTTCTTGATACCACCAGGTACAACATATATTTTACTGTGGTGGCACTGAAATTAGTCTCTGTTCTGCATGCAAACGTGCAACTACTGGAGAATTTCCTGCTGCTTAAGTGGCCCCATTGTGAAAGTCAGCTTTTGCTTTGAGGTGCTTTTATTATTCATAGGGAAGCTCTGCAAATAGGATTGTACTTTTCAAAATTGCATGAGACACACTTCCACAAGCCTTGCATTTTGTAGGTATCCCATGATAGTGGTTCTGAAACAACCTTCCAGGGAGCTATAAGTTTGGCCTCTGTATTTAAACTCTGGAAATGTTTGAGTGATTGATAGACATCTAACTCCTTTTTTGTGCAGAGTATATAGTGTATCACTTGGGTGATATATGCATTCACTCTCAAACTACAGGCAATGAATCCGAGATTGTGTTTTCTTTTTTGAAAGTAATTTTATTTGCAACAAAGGAATGCAGGTTAATAAATTATTTCTCAGTGATTCACCTTTGTGGTATAACTATTGTCTCTCAGTGTGATATTCTGATACTGATTTCTTTGTTTGTTTTGCTAGGCTTTTGCATATACAGTATTATAAAGATTCATGCCTGCTGTTTATGATAATGTTTTCAATAGCATTCACTATTCCTTATTGTGTTTATTGTATTTCATGTCATGCTTTATGGAATAACATTACGGTATGAATAATTATTTTAAGAAAGGCGAAAGCTCAGAGGTTTCTATTGTAGATACGGAATTTGACTGCGTAAGGTCAGTAATCAAATCTACCTTTCCTCTTCCTTGTTCTCATTGAATAGCTCCTAACTCCAAAAAGTCAGCATTTCCATGGAGGGGACCATTGCTAACTTGGATGTGCTAATAGTAGGGCTTTGGCATATATAACATGAACAGTAAGCTGTTCAATGTTTTATGTTTATTTATTTATTTTTAAAATCCTGCTCCAGTTAAAGTCATTGGTATGATAAAAGTAGTTCATTGAATTCTAAATTAATGCATAAACTTTGAAAATCTCATGTGATTTGATGTAAGTATTGCATTGACTCTCCTATCTCTTTTATGGCACGATGCTGAATCTTAAGTTTTGTGAAATATGTTAAGGCAATAAAATGTTATGTCAACTTGTCAAATTCAATCCTTCTCCCCAAATGGGGGTGTTTTTCTTTCTTTCTTTTTTAAAAAAACAACCCTCAAAACCTTTAATGCTGAATACATTGGGAATAATAATGAGAAAAATAGGAAAATATTACATTTAATGGGAAAATATACCATTTCATTTTTTTGCAATACACTGTATAGGAAATTTCCCAGACATAACCAGCCATCAGAAACAGCAGAAAATGCTTTAAGGTCCTGGAAAATCTGTATGTATGGCAACCTATGCTCAAAAACTTCAAGATTTTCAAGATTTTGCAGCAGCAACAGCAAAAGCAGCAGCAGCACTGATGAGTCAATAGTTATTTGAATGAGAAAAGGCTTCCACTGGAGTAAACCTGAATTGAACAAAGGACTAGTGCAGAGGAGATCTGAAGACTGTTACATCCATTATTTTGTGCATTCTGACATGGGCATTAGTGTGTTAGTTTTCTGGATTATAATGCTAGCGCTTCTGTCCTGGCTTCTAACTTCCTTTTACACTGTGTTAGCCGTTGCATTGTAGAACTGTACCATCACATCATGCTAAATTTCATTCACACCAGTCGGCAGTGTTTCACACAGCAGCAGACATCCCTGGGCATGTTTCCACCCCCACCCCTTTAAGCAAAAGTGCACTTCTGTTCTTCCATAATTCATCCATGAAAACAGTGGGAAATAACTATTTGCTAGGACATCAACCCAAATTTTATCCTCTGATTTTTTAGGATTAATGGGGTTGCAAACATGTTTTTTTTTCCCTTTCCTGGAAGCAATTAACACAGAAAGGAGTACTGAACTTTTGCTGGATTTCACTAGATTTCCAGAAGTAGCTTTCAGGTTGTATGACAGACCACATAAAATGCACATATTATCAGGTACAGGAAAATCAGGAAACTCGAATAAAGTGTTGTCTGAATGCATCTTTAGGGTCTCATATAAGGGAAATGTGAAAATTACAGCCCATCTCCCCCCCCCCAAGATAATGATGATTGTGATGATGATGATGATGATTTTAGAATTTTCAACATGTACACATTTTTCATAATTACACTACCTGCAAGGGCTCATCCACCCTTCCATTTGTACCATGATTTCTAGGCACAGATTTGTGATTTGTAGCCATGGTTGCAAGTGGTTTTTGTTTTTGTCCCTCTGCTTTACCCAGGAAAACTCACTGTTTACCACTGAAACCTGCAGATTATCATTTGTTCTGATTATGCAATTAAACAGAGGGGTTTCCCAGGGGAATTGGCTGGAGAAAATAAAAGTTCACTCAGACCCGTGCCTACAAATCACAGACCTGCAGCAGAAATTAATGTGTGGATGAGCCCTAATACGACCTATCAGTGTTGGAATATTTTCACCTCCTTGTTTAATACCCTTTAAATGATACCATTTCCCCAAAAAAAGGTATAGAGCACCATAATCCCCACTCTTTTGAGAGAGAATCATTTTATAAAACCCAGAAAGGAGAAGAATATGAAGGAATGAACAATTTTGAGCAAAAACAGACACCCCCCCCTCCAAATCTCTTGCACAGCCTTTTTGGTTTCTAGGACCAAATCATTAAAATATAATATATCTTCTAGCTCTGTTGAACCTGTCAGCATATGTAAGTTGAAATGTTTTCTTATCTAGAGTATTTTACTCAAGGTTGTATAGAGTACCTTGTCCACATTTATGTTCTGCATTGAAACCTTACATCAGTGAAGTGCTTAATGTGCTGTTATGCACTTTTTACATCAAGCCAACAAAACAGGTTTTCTCTGACACAGGAAAAGATACAGCCCTCTGGAGAAATCCACAAGGCAAAGGATCATTATCTATGAATATATTGCATTTTTATAGCCTTGGCATCGTCTTTTGTGTGTACGGAAGCATCTACATACAGTATTTCCTATACAAAACAGCCTCACTGATAATTATTTGGACATTTCTTTTAATCTATTTAATTCCATAATTTTAATGGATACAATGAAGAATTGCAGATTAGAGATTTTATACTCAGCTTTATAGTAAAGGCAAATCTAACCCAAGGGATACTCTTTGGATTCAACCAAATCTAAGATACGTAGTGTTACTAGTTTGTGGAGAGGCTGTATGCCTGAGCCCCCACTTCTAATTCCTGGATCCAGCATGGATCCAATTTATTGAATAGCCAGCCAAGCCTGGTAATGGCTCACTAAGTTGGCATTCATCTGCCTTGGGAGACAATGGAGGAGTGTGCCTTTGGGAGTGAAGTCAAACTGCTGGAAGGTTACAGTACCTGCTGTGGCTGTGGAGACCAATACGGAAGAGACATGTTTCATTGCAGCTGGGACCACTTTCCCCAGCTATGCAATGCGCTCCCACAGGCAGTAGTGATGGCCATCAATCTATATGGCTTTAAAAGAGGATTCGACAAATTAATGGAGGATAGGACTATGGACACTTACCCCTTCTTGGGTGGGTTCCAGTTGCAGCCTCTTATGCTTGGCCGCCATCCCTGCACAGTGGGAACAGAGTGCACATGGCCAGATAGTCATTGGGGGAATTCCCCCTGGCCTCCTGGGCATCTGTCTCATGTTCCCACAGGCTGCTACATCTCATATAGGCTACCCTCTCCTGGGGTGGAGGTGTTAGAATTCCTGCTCCATGATTGCAGTCACGGGATTGTTGTCTTTCACATGACGGTGTATGTTTTGACTCCACAGAGTGGGAAGTGATGGAGACAGGATATTTGTGTTCTGTGTTCTGTGAAGTTGGGACTATTGTCCTTTGTCTCTTTCTCTTTGCTGTCTGATGCTAGAGAGAGAGGGAGCCCTGTTGCAGTGCTCCGCGTGTGTTTATATGTAAATAAAGCAGATTAGCTAGCCAAAATGCTGAGTTGTTGTGGTCTGTTACACAACTGGGCAAACTCTGTGGATCCCTAAGTGTGCCAGTGTCGGTTGGCATTAGTCGCAACGATGTTCGGACTGAAGAAGCTTTTGAAGCTGCTGAACGATTGACCATGAGGGAGGGAACATGCCATTCAGGCATGTGTCTCTTCCAGGGTCCTACTCGAGTGTAGGCTGAACTCCTGACAGGGGGTGCCTTGCCAACTGGAAAGGGCATTAGTCGCATGAATGCTTTTACAGCCAGTGAGGCATAAAAGCTGGCAGTGTTGTCTGGCTCCAGCACAGTCGGCAGTGGGTCCACAATGGATTGCTATTAGTCACGGGGGCTATAGGGACGTAGGTGGCACTGTGGTCTAAACTGCTGAGATTCTTGGGCTTGCCGATCAGAAGGTCAGCAGTTCGAATTCCTGCAACGGAGTGAGCTCCCTTTGCTCTGTCCCAGCTCCTGCCAACCTAGCAGTTTGAAAGCATGCCATTGCAAGGAAGGGAGGAAGGCAAATGGTGTTTCCATGCACTCTGGCACTTGTCATGGTCCTCCGTGCACCCGAAGTGGTTCAGTCATAACCCGGAAAGCTGTCTGTGGACAAACGCCGACCCACATGGCCTGAAAGCAAGATAAGCACCACAACCCCATAGTCGCCTTTGACTGGACTCAGCTTTCCTGGGGTCCTTTACCTTTTACTTTTACGATGGCTATGTTCTGCCTGCACAGTTGCTGGAAACTACAGGAAAGAGCATGCTCTTATGCTCAAATCCTCCTTGTGCCCACAGGCATCTGGTTGGCTACTGGGTAAAGAGGATACTGAACTAGTTCGGCCATTGGCTTGGTCTAGCGGGCTCTTTTTGTGTTCTTAGCATTCTAGCTTTAAGTTTTCTTGGTTTGACTACCTTTGACAATTATAAGACTTGGTTGATTATTTTGGTGGGTTGGGTGTGTTTTTTTTACACATTTATGTGGATATGCTCTTCTCTGAGACTGATCCAAGTTGCCCCCCTCACTGGGAAATCATGGAATCTAAAGGGAGGTTGCTTTCGGAGCGCTGTACGCTCTCGAGACAAGAGAACCTGAGCTGTACGTGTTAGCATGAGCAGTGGAAGGAAAAACGTGTGAAGAAATTTCAGCAGCCTAAGCCATTGCAATTTACATGTGTAAAAAGTCAGGTAATCTAATCTTGTTACAAAAGATGTGCTGAGAATGTGGTATGATGAAAGTGTTATTCATTAAATTGCATAGATACCACATTATAAAATCCCAGAGTTAGAGGAGCAAAGAGAACTGCTAAGCTGATTAAGTTATTCAGTAGGACTGACTATGTGGGAAAATACTCATAATGTTTTAAGCAGTAAAATCCGCTCTATAGAATCTCAGCAGTGAAGCAGATGGCAGTTTCATTTTTTAAATGGTATTATTTTATCTGTACGAAACAGACACACGTAATGAGGTATTATGCCTTCTTCTCCTTTTCTTCAAAACATCATTGTTTGGGGCCAACAGTTCAAGAAAGAGAATTGTACCAAAAACGTGTTTCCTTGTTTTAAATATATTATTCTGATTTTCTTCGAAGATGGAATCCTTTTCTAGTTTACACAAAAGCTAAGAAGTTACCTCTGAGTAGATTCTAAAAATGTTAGTTCTGTCTTAATCCTCAATTTTAATCTTCAGTAAAGATACATATCACATCAGGGGTGATGCTGAGATAATTAAAATGACGCATATTTTGCATGAATTTAAAATATCATTTTATGTTTTGCTCTGTTGTGTCTGCATTCAGTGCCACTGGTTGGAGGTGGTAAGGAATCACAGAATGCCATAGAATGTGGAAAGTCTTACCTAGTGTTAAAAGAGGAAGGGGGAAGTGAAATGCAGTTCTGCTGTTCTCAGCAAGAGCCATATATTTACTGCAACATTTAGTTTGGCCCCAAAATGTGGAACAATGACCTACTTCTCAACAGGAGCTTTTATCAAACTGAAATAATTAGTGTATCTTGTTATCGTATGTAAGAAAAAGATTTATTGCCATTGTTCAAAATGGCTTATGTCATGCCGTTTCCAGCTCCAGCTTTAAGTTTGCCCTCATTGAATTGTCTGATAGAGGGCCGTGTGTGTGAGAGAGAGAGAGAGAGAGTGTGTGTATCATACACAAAACATCGTCTTCCAGAAGCCCTGAAATATATTTAGATAGCCTGACTTACGCTAGACAAAAAACATAATGCAAAAAAGACATGTTGCTTTGATGCTTGTCACATCTGTTGACATATATAAAGATGTGAAATTGCAGTTGAAAAAATGTTTTGTTTTTAAGAATTGAGCTATGATCCCATGAGAGCTGACTTGGTGCTCAACACAAAGGGCAGCAGAGACATTCACAACTTTTCCTTGTTCTTTCTCTTTCTCCCCCCCCCCCCTCGCTTTCTCTTTTTAAACCAAAGAAGTAGGGTACATTCTGTTCACCCAGTGGTGTTAAAACTCTGGAAAGGACAATGCATCCCACAGCTATAGTTCAAATGGGAGAAAAAAGTAGATTTGTTAAACAAAATTTCAAACGTCTTATGTTGGTATGCCTTTAGTTCTCTATATAAAAAAATGTATTCATGTACTTCCTCAAATCCTCCTGAAATTTGTCTCTGTTGGGCATTGCTTATACTCTCCAGTAAGATCCTTAAATAATCAGTGCTAATGATTTTGAAGGAGTGATCAGTAATATTCTTTCCACACCAGCATTGGTGCCACTGAAAAAGGGTGCATCACTGATGCAGCTGCAATCACACTTCTCTTTCTGAGTACTTAGCTAAAATCTGAGCTGAGAGCCAAGATTACATTTGCAAATAATTCAAATCAATTAAAGTATTACAATTGAATGAAACACTGAGGTGGAGTTCTCAGGGGTAGAGGACTCAGCTGTACAACTGCAAATGTAATATTTTAAGTGCATTATACAAATGGTGACACTAGATAGTGATAGTGATCTTAATAGCAAATTCAATATATTTTTCAAAACATTTAAAAAATAAATAAATGTTCACAGCGGTTTTTATGCGTGTCTAGATTCCACCAGAATCAAAGGCTGAACTTTGATGGGGCCAAAGGGAATCTGTTCCGGAAGTCCGTTTGACTTCCAAAACGTTTGGAAACCAAAGCGTGGCTTTAGATTGGCTGCAGGAAGTTCCTGCAGACAATCGGAATCCGTGAAAGCCCTGTCGAATGTTCGACTTCCAAAAGAACATTCAAAAACTGGAACACTCACTTCCTGGTTTCAATCGTTTGGGGGCCAATTTGTTCAGGAGCCAAGGCATTTGATATCCAAGCTATGACTAGTTTTGAACAGCTCAAATATGCAGTCATTGGTTTCAGTGGTAGCACAGAAGTTGCCTATTCACTGTAGATGTGAACCATTTTTGCCCTTGTATTATTATTTTTTTAAAAAAACTGGCCCCCAAAGGGCTGACTACTCTAGCTAATATATGTCACCACTGCAGCATGGTACCATGGAAGGAAAGTACAAAACAAATGCATCTGCTTTCTGCCATCTAACTAAAGGAACTTCAAATCACACACAAGAGTGTGTGCAAACTTACCTTATTGCTGTGTGGTTTGCAACTTGGAACCTTGCCTTGGCGCAGTAGAGCAAGCAAGGAGCAAATTGCTTGACTGCATTGGATGCATCCCTGCCTAATCATATCCTCTTTGTATTTATACTGCTTGACACCTTTTCCTCTCAGCAGATGCCTGTGTGGCATTTTCTTCATCAGACTGGGTTTTTTTCTTCCAAAAAATAAATCAATCAAAGCAATTTCCATAGCAAAAACTGAATGTTAGCATGTGCAATTAAGTTACCCTTATATCTATTCATTTACTAATGCAATGTTTTACAAAGTCATTGTCTATTTTTAAAAGCAAAGCTGTTAATCGCTTGTCCTGCATATTTTGCAGTGTTGGAGAAGTTTGTCAGTGTTATGTTAATTTAACTTTAACGCTATTCGGCAACGTCTACAATATAAATTGAAGATGTGCTGAGATTGTGCTACTGCCACTCTAGATTATTATTAGGTATAGTGTGGTCTACAGGAAATTACCGTGTTGTATTGTTGTTGTATTATTTGCAGATACAGCAGAAAAAGACACTGAGCTGAGATTAAGGCTGTGAATGCTTGCAGCGAGGGGGTGGAATCCATGTTATTAACTGGCTTGCCTTTTAATTTAGGAAAGCTTTGGAATAAAACAGAGGTGGGAAACTTGTGGGCCTTCCAGATGTTCAAGGACTTAAGTTCCTACAGCTGCAGCCGGTAGGGCCACAGGTTAGAAATGATAGGAGTCATAGGCTGGGGAATAACAGGTTTTTGGTTTTCCCAGTTGACCACTTGATCCCCGAATGCCCAAGGCAGGTGGGGGTGGCAATATCCCTCATAAAACATTGAAGCAAATATCTTTAACCATCTCTACTTTAACATTACCCTTTTGCTTTATGTTCTATTGTGGTCCTCAAACAATGCTAAACCAAGCTATCACTTGGTTTGAATGTGTGGGCTCTGATGCCGTTTTGTTCTTCTCCTTGCTATGTGGCTGTAAATGAAGTCATAGCTTGGCTCAGCAGGTCATCTCAACCCAAACCCAGCCTGGGCTAGAATGATATGGTAAGCCAAACCATGTCTTAGCTCAGCAGCACAGAAGCAGAAAGATCAGGGGAAGAGCACTGTGACCCAATCTCTCTGGGATCTGTCACACTCACATACAGTGGTTACCTTGGTTTACAACCATAATCTGTTCTGGCGGTCCTTTTGTAAACCAAAACAGGTTGTCACCTAAGGCGTGCTTTTGCCAATGGGACCTCCCCAAAAATAATTGTTCCTAATCCCCCCCCCCAAAAAAATGGGTTGTAATCCAAAAAAAGGTTGCAAACTGGGACACTCACTTCTGGGTTTGACGTGTTTGTCATCCAAAATTTATGCAAACCAAGATGTATGCAAACCAAGGTACCACTGTATTTGCACTTTGCCATGGTTTGGCTGAATGAGCCAGCTCGCTGGCAGTTGTGCATATCCATAACTGTGTAGAACCAAATGGTAAAAATATCCTGTAAGGCCAGTAAATGCCATCTTGGTAGTCAAGATAATCCTGGTACCAATTGTTATTCGCTGCAAGAATGTTTACAGTGGTACCTCGGTCTTTGAACGTCTCCATTGATGAATGTTTTGGTTTTCGAACACTGTAAACCCGGAAGTAATGCTTCGATTTTCAAACGTGCCTTCGAAGTCGACTTCCATGTAGATTTTTCTGCATTGAGTTGTCCATATTGAGGCTCCCATATTGAGAGTTCGGTTTTCCAACGATTCGTAACTCGAGCGGTCTTCTGGGATGGATTATGTTCGAAAACCGAGGTACCACTGTATCTGTTTGCTTTAATATATGCTTATTAGTTTTCTGTTATGCTGTGCTTATCAGTTGGCTTGGGATGCTTGGCTATTGGCCTAGGGAGGGGAGTTATCAGTGTAGCTTGGAAGCCTAGACAGGTGGGCTTAATTGACCAGCTGTGATATTAATATTGTGTAGTTTGAAGTGACTCGATACATAAGAACCGACAGAAATCATTGTCCAGGCCCATAAAAATATTACTTAAATTTGCTAGCAGAACTCTTCAAAAACAAACCAGAATACAGTAAATGATACATCCAAAACATCCATACAGTGTTTACATGCTCAGCATCTTAGAAATAAAAGGTAACTCCAAGCAGACCTATAAACAAATGTTTCTCTTTCGTTAACAGCATCCACTTCCCTGCAGCTGTTTTGCTTAAGAGCTTCATTTACATCTTCTGTTCTCTGTCGCTGTTCAGAGAAAGACTGGCTGCCACCAGTTTTTCAAGATGGCAAATTGGCAACTCAATACCTTTGTCACCCGATCTAAGGTTACAAACAGAAAACAATCCACAGGTAATCATTAACCCATTTAGGAGCTTACAGTCCCATTGAAAAACTATTGTGGAAATGCGCCACTGTTAGCAATACAGTGGTACCTCAGGTTACAGATGCTTCAGGTTACTGACACTTCAGGTTACATACTCCGCTAACTCAGAAATAGTACCTCGAGTTAAGAACTTTGCTTCAGGATGAGAACAGAAATCACGTGGCGGCGCAGGAGGAGGCCCCATTAGAGTTTGGATTTGATATCCCGCTTTATCACTACCCGAAGGAGTCTCAAAGCGGCTAACATTCTCCTTTCCCTTCCTCCGCCACAGCAAACACTCTGTGAGGTGAGCAGGGCTGAGAGACTTCAGAGAAGTGTGACTGGCCCAAGGTCACCCAGCAGCTGCACATGGAGGAGCAGGGACGCGAACCCGGTTCCCCAGATTACGAGACTATTGCTCTTAACCACTATACTACACTGGCTCTAAAGTGGTACCTCAGGTTAAGAACAGTTTCAGGTTAAAAACGGACCTCCAGAACGAATTACGTTCTTAACCCAAGGTACCACTGTACATAGTTAGTCACTTTCCATTTTTAACCTTTATTAATACATATACAGCTGACTATGATGTTATCTGTACAATTAACACATAAAACGCTTGCCGCGATGCGGACACTCATTACAAACGCTTGCTGTTTCGGTGTTTGCCCTGAGTCAAGGCAGCAAGGCTTTGCAGGCTTTTGTAAATTTTCACTTTCTTATATTAAAGCACTGGAACAAACAACTCTTGCATTTTTGGGATACTGATTTGGTGTCCCTGCATCAAACTTACTTGCACAGGCCCTCCTTTGGGCCTGTGAATCAGAACAATATCATACCATTCGTTTTGAAAGATAAGTTTAAATAGTTCATTATAATTTTCAAGTTACAAATATGTTTCTTCCAATGTACATTTATTTAGGCTAGTATAATTAGGTTTGCCATGTGTCCTCTTTTTCCAGGATATGTCCTCTTTTTCAGGGGTAACATTTCTGTCTGGGTGGATTTTTTAAATTTGCCAAAATGTCTCTGGCTATACTTTCTGGATGAGACATAGACATAACTGGTGGTTGAAGACTTGCTTTCCTCGTCTCCTGTACTCCTCAGCAATGTATTGCAGCTTCTATAGCCTACATATAGTAGAGGTATTTAAAATGAGAGTCATCATATCATCCTCTTCTTTGCTCTTCAAAATGTGGCAACCTTTCTGTCACATATTTAAGAAATTTCTCCCTGAGGCAGACACATAAGAACTAGCTGATCGTGTAGTAGTAGCATGTCATCTCGAAAACATTCTCAAGCAAATGACTTCAAAGAAGATTCTCAGCAACTGTGTGAATTATAGGAGTAACTCACGGTGGAAAACAGATAAACTTTGACTGAATGGAATGGAATGAAAGAGTTTCCCAGTTCCATGAATACATAAATTATTTTCTTTGGGTTGCTTGAACTTTGTATGGTATAATGTGTATACTATTCTTTTGCATGCAAAATAAATAAGTGTTTTTTCTTGAGGTTATTTCCTTAAACATTATAGATTACGTATGAAAGCATATGGGGGGCGGTGGAATCCCACAGAGAAGATTTGTATTTTAGAGTTGAAAACTAATTTTAATATTTTAAAAATAATAATTCATGCTTATTGAATATTTGGTGCCTGGAGTACCTACTTCATATTCCTGAATATCATTTTCTATAATTTATTTTAGTCACGTAAAAATCAAGGGAAGGAGGATTGATTTACTGATTTATCTAGCATATGTACATGTGTACACTACTTTGTATGGAACAAGAAGAAAATGTATTATGCAAGAGCTGTAAATATGTGAATTTACACCTGGTTATGCAGATACTTTCGCTTTTTAGAAACAGTATACAGACCTGAGTTATGGAATTTTGAAGTCTCAAGGATGTTAAAGTTTTTCGAACACTTAAAAAAAAAGAAATTATTTTTTCTATTGTCCTTTGTGCTTGTTTAGTATGTGCACTTTGTGTGCTGTTTAATGGAAAGTTCCTCCTGAAAAGTGGGATATAAATCCTCCTTAAAAAGTGGGATATATGTTTTATTTATTTGTTATTCATTTATTCATTCATTTGCACTGATTTTTATGTTTTATGCTATTTTATGTTGTATGCTTTGGCAGCAGTAACAGAAGGCTGGACTGTCACTTTTATAGAGGAACAACATTTTAGACATTAGAAAAATTAGACCAGTTTGTATCAAAGACTATCCATCTCTTTGCAAAAATATCACTGAGTGAGAAATGAGGAATTTTTAACTGCATTGTGTTTATGGCTATTTCTGTGTTCATTTTCTTCTCTCTTTAGCAGTGCAGCAACGTCAGAGAGCTCTTCTTCAGCTACTCAGCTGCTATTTTGTTTCCCCTATAGTGTGTTGGGTCTAGACCAGGCATAGGCAAACTTGACTCTCCAGATGTTTTGGAACTACAACTCCTATCATCCCTGACCACTGGTCTTGTTAACTAGGGATCATAGGAGTTGTAGTCCCAAAACATCTGGAGGGCCGAGTTTGCCTATGCCTGGTCTAGACACAGAATAATGTACCAGAAGGGAATAGACAATGGCCCATAGTACTTGCCATCTTTTGGAAAAGCAGAAATAACAGGGACTACCAAGTCTTTATCCTGGCCACATTTCCCTAAAATGATGTGGTCTAGAATATAGTGCCTGGGCCAACTAAGAAGCAGAGCTTGTTCTCTTGACTGCTACAATAATAGAAGTTAATGCACCTCAAGCAAAAGGCAGCCAGTTTTGCAGCTCATGAATGGACCCATAAAATTTGAGCCCTATTACATATTCTTCCTACAACTGACCTAATTTATGCATGTTATGAAAATTAACGTAGCACTTGACTTTTAGCATATTGTGTGATTCAGGATGATATATCAAATAATCATGCTGGCTGCTAAGGAGTTACCATTTTAACACTGGAATGAGAAAGATATCTGCATTTCACACATCCTTTCCTGTTTTTCCAAGGCATGTTTTTCCCAAGAAATACTCGGTTCATATGTGCTGACACATTCAAGGGAAGGCACTTTTGAATACTGTTTGTAATTCATAATATCTTGATTTTTAAAGTAGAAGTTGGGGTTTGTGGAGCTTGTAAAGTTCACAGCTACTGTGCCTTTCAGTGTTGACTCCTAAATGAAGGAATCTCATAAGAAGCTAGTGAGCCCCACTGCGTCCCCCAGGATTCCAGGATCATTTGATCATAAATACCTAAAAAAAGTATTTCAGTCTAGCCTATTTGAGAAAATCTACAACACTTGTGCACAAGGGACATCTTAGATGCATATGCTTTGCAATTATGTGTTTAAATTGTGCTAAGGAGGGAAGGGAATAAGCTATTTTAAAATTCTAAGGAGTATGTCTGAAATTTCCATATCATTGTTAACAAGTGCACACTCATCTTACTAAAAAGAATGTCAACTAATAAATAATCCCTAATGTTGCTTCCATAGAACTCACCAGTTCTAAATCAATATTGGGGTGTGCACACATGGAATTGCTCCGATGTGATCTCAAATAACAACTCCACTGGTATCCATAATATTTTCATTAGAAGTAAAGAGTGAACCTGGAAGCTATCGGCATTCCAACGTATTAGCATAAAAAAATATCCCCAGACTGACTCTAGGAAAATGTTTTATGTGTCCTTTTTAACAGGAGTTCTAATTAACACAGAAAATAAATTGGATATCCCCTCAATGGCCTGTATATGCATATAAGCAAGTATAGAAATTCATTAATGTTACATGGTAGTTGTTATGCTATCTTGGAGCATCTCCTTTGAACTTGGCCACCCCAGTTGCTCCTGTGTAAAGTTATGATTCATCTCTAGCTTTCCCTATAGTGTTGACTAGATGTGGCTGGAGGCATTGCTATGTACATCGGAGGAAAATGGGGAGAGCAAGCCAGTTTAAGGATAAGGGGTGAAATTACAGGGAGTTCCTGCTAAGGCATAAATTTTATACATACATATATACATACATTATATATATATATATATATATATATATATATATATATATATATATATATAAATTTAAAAGGGTGCACTGTTACATTTGTACTTGACTTAAATTAAAGTCTGTTTTGCCCAATCCATGTGGCACTTAGCATGAAACACATTTACAGCAAAACAAAATTGGTTAATGGCAATAATTTTGTGTGTTTGTATTATATATGAACAGCCTCAAGAAGGCCTTTCAGCCCTGAAAGTCAGCATAGACACACTGAATGAATGAATAAATAGTTGGCACAAAAATGCTGCAGTTCTGTGTGCCAGACTGGCGGTCACATTTGTAACTGGTTGTAGTTTTTGGACCACATGTAAATATAGCTATCACAAAATGTCAAGGGTGCTTCCCAACCAAACTATCTGCACATGGAAGATGGTTAACTCTTTGTTGCTAAAGATAACATTTACAGTCAATTCTGCAGCTCTGGATATCTACACACACCAGTCTAGCATCTACATAGCTGTTCCCAGGTTTGTGCTCTAAGGAGCAGTTGCAGTAATAGGGGACTACTCCCCTTCCACTAGTTTATGTACCTCCCCCTGACAGGCTGTGCACACGCAGCCGGAGACTGTTCCTGTGTGGCAGCTTCCTTTGCTCATCCCTTTTCATTCCTTTCCTGGTTCTGGGAGACACTGATGCAGGAGAGCGTGGGGGAAACTCCTGGCCCTTCACCTGCCTGACCTGCCTCTTCCACCTCTTTTTCCAATCCATCCCAAGCTCCACCCTCCAGCTCTGACGCTTCCCCTGTTTCTGACTCTTGCCTCCTGGCCAGTATCACTGTCCCCCTCTGCCGAGTCAGAGCAAACTTGTCAGTGTCCTCCCAGTCCCTGATGCATAAAGTTTAATTGTGGTTCGAGGACCCGATCCCCGCTTTGTGGAATGAAGACACACAGACACAGAATATAAGGTTAATGGGCAAGAAAAGGCCACAACTTTATTGATTACAGCTAGTGAAAAGGTATTGGCTTAGGCATTGGACCACGACAGATTGACTCGACCCCCTCGGAGAGGGGTGAGCCCAAAGGGGGTTTATTCACCAGAAGGTGGAGCCTGTTGATGCTAATACAACTATAAGCTCTCCCCTCCACACAGGCATCAGACAGGATCCACGACCACCGGATTCCTTTAACAGAATACCCAAAATTGAAGGGGTAGGCGATGGCCACACCTAGCCCTTCCACACACCAAGAACACATTCCAGTGCCTAACCTACCCACCAGTACCAAGAAAAGTTGTGACGATTGCTACGTGGTAGGCGAAAAAAACAAAAGGCCTAATGCCAGATGGAAAAATTCCTACCAGGCCCCCTGGACAACCTGGGCAACCAACCTAAGGTAAATAGTAAGCCCAAGAGACAGAACTAAACCATAAGCTCTAAGGGAGTGGAGGGTGGGTGACTCACGACGGGAAGGCGGAAAATGAGGCAGAATGGCTGGCACAGCAGTAACTTAAACTGCAGATCACGCCCCCTCCAAGCCGCCTGGTTGGGCGCTTATCTGTGGGCGTGGTGCGCCAGCCTGGTGAGTGGGGTAGGGGGCATAACGCCCCCTGCCTGATGCAGAAATCACGTCCCGCCCACAACACCTCCCCTCTTGGAAGAGGAGAGGCTTTACAACCATATAACTTTGTTATGCTTATACCAGAATCGGCCATTCCTTCTCTTTCTCTTTATAAGTTCTGTAAAGATGCTAACAAGAAAACAAACAAGCACATACACAACTGTTCGTGTTACTGTCTTATTCTTCCTACTGTGTTTGTAACTGATGCTCACAGTCAAAAATACATATGGGCAGATTTACCTAGTTTTGTACTGCTACAGATGCTGTGTAGAAAACGTTGTTGATGGACAGCCAGTACTAAATTATGATGTTCATAACTTTTCTTGCCCTAGCACCCCACTATGCAATCTTTCCAAATTAACATGGAAAAATTAATCCTGGAACTGATATATGCACAGTTTGCTCCAGTAGTCATTTACTACCATTGGACCCAATCCCCCTCCTGACTTATTGATCTGCAGTAAGTGATGGGCAGTGCATGGTTCCTCAAGGGATCACTGATGAAAACCAAAGTACAAAATGAGATGAGCACACAAGTGTGTTAGGCTTCCTTTCTGTGCTTGTGTGCATTGCTAAGGTAGTAGAAGGAGAAAAACAAGAATGATTTGAAGGAATTAAAGCAATCTGTATAATTAAAGGAATCTCCACATCATCCAGAAATCAAATTTCACTCCTCAAACAATTTCACGTAATTTGGGAACCCAAAATTGGGAGAGAAACTGAGACAGGGAGAATTTTGCAAGTAAAACTGATCCATGGTGAAATAAATTGCACAAGCAGGTGATCTGCAATTCACAGCATACAATTAGAGACTCCTGATGTAATTAGAAGGGATTTATTCTCCAACATATATCTGTGCTAGTTTGAATAATATATCTCCTGATCTGTGAATTCCAACTGATGTCATCAGTAACACTTCGTACAAAAAGGAATGAATTTTCACATCTAATCTTTAAGTGTTACACCTGAGAATCACCTGCACGGGCTGCCAGATAGCAACCTTATTCACATTGTGTCACTGAAGAACTGCAAACACTGAAACAATGTCTCAGGTGGTTATTTTTGCTGTATGTCATCTGACACATCTTCAGCTTCGTCAGGCACAATCGTGAACCAACATCCTCTCTCCTGACGTGGCCCCTGGCATACCTCAGAGCAGGCCTAGGGCTGTTCTAAATTAAACTGGCTACAGTAGTCCCATGTGGACCAGACAAGATGGCGACACTGCTCTTCTCCGAAAGTCCTTCAGTTCTACTTAGCCATTGTGCTTAGCCATTGTTTCTTTTCTTATGTCGCTTTCATTTTATGGAAACAAGGAAAGAAGAAAGGATGAGGGAAGGAGTTAAAAGTACTGGTGGAGGTGTTAACTAGGGCAAATAACATAAAGGGGGCTATAGGGATAGTGAAGATCTGCCAGACTGTGCAGCCCCACCCCAGTCAACATTGGTTGGACTGCTCTGATATCATAAAATGTTAGAGAAACCAAAAACAACAACAATATGGTGCTGTTTAGAAGCAACTAGTAAGTAAAACAAATAAACTCAACAAGCGGCCTGAGGTGGCAACTCTATTTTGATGATTTTTCATGGTCTTCTCCCGATATTTAATCCCTGGATATTCATCTGAAAATTAGAGTGCTGTAGATTTCAACATTGACAAGAACACAGATCTGGGGCTATGTGACAAGCACAGTATAGGAAAAGCCTTTAGAACAGCGGCACCTACCGTGGTTTGTTCCTGGAATACAAACTCCTTTCACTATTCAATTTATTGCAAGCAGTGCTTGCAAGTTGGGTACTGGACATGTTCGTTCCTTTATATCTCCAGACGCAGTGGGAAAGAAGACAGTGATGGCTATTACTGCCTATTCTCTACTCGGTCATTTTGACTACCCCTGCTGCCTCAACTGCTGTCATGATCTGGAATCCAGGTGTTCCCTGCAGCAGGTATCGGAGGAGGCAGCTGACAGTCCTGAGGAAGCAACAGTCAAGCCTCACAGTCTCTTGTATTTGAAATCATCTGCGAAATGTTAAGAAAGGTGCATTATGTACCGGTTGTGAAGTGGCAAACCAGATTTAACAGTTGTAGGGCTTTGTGAGTTAAGATGGAGTAGAGATTTTAAGAGACAGATGGGAAGGGACGCTGTGAATAGGGCAAGGGACGGGTGAGGTGGAAGAGAGACACATCTGTGAAGCTTTCCATCTTCTTGTGTCTTTCTTCAGTCTTTCTCCAGGTTGGTTGCTACAGGGGGTGGGGGTGGGAATCGTCATATCCTGAAGTACACTGAATCTTTTCCTTCCTGTTGGGCTCAAGTTAGGTACCTTCTGAGATGCCACCTGATAAGTTCATGACTCAGATGAAACTCACTTAGCCCCGCTAGGCTATGCCAGCTGTTGCTACAGCATGTAACCTGAACTTGGTGTAATGGCAGCGCTATGAGTGGCGAATATAAAGATAGCACAATGTAGCTTCATTGATTTATATTGCCTCTGAACCTGGGAGAAAAGAGGAATGACAACAGTGTTCTAAAAATCACCTTTTAAATTTATTTTTTTACAAAGCCTAAATATAAATGACGAAATGTTTCAACTTATACGTACACATCATATCTTCTATTCTTTTAAATTCTGTTTTATTCTTTAAAGCGGGGAGCAGAAGAAGGAGGGAGAAAAACAAGCTCACAGAATATGTTCAATCATCGTTAAAAGGGGGGGGGGGGATATATTCCTGCAGGCTAAAGAAGAAAATGAGATGTCATTTAGCTGTTTCACTGTTTCTGAATCTGTTGTGGGTGTACTTTTCTCCATGGTAAGATAAGCTCTGTTTGTCTAGCATAGGGTATAATCTTCCAATCTTCTTTTCCCCAAACTAGACAAACATAATTATCAAAAATTATATGGTCCAACTGAACAGGAAAGATACATCATTCTTAAAAGTCTTTCTCTCACACACCCGTATTGTCTGTGGGTAGCACGGCCAGTGGGACGATGAGAAAAGGAGCTCATAGATCGATCTTTTGTAAGTTACAAGTAACAACAATTTTCTTGACCACAGTGGATTGTAGTAGTGAGGCATGATGTATTTTGTGTTGCTGCTGGTGATGGAATTCCACTGAAGAGCTCATCACATGCCCGTTTCCATTTAAAAATTGTCAAGTGGCAAGTATTACACTGGTATATAAACTGCATCCTTATCCATAACTAGCTAGAACTGGATTAATAGATCTGTTAAACTAGCTAGATCAGGAGCAAGTTCTAGATCTGTGGGGGGACTAGGGTGGTAGATAAATTCATTGCCCTGCACTGAGAACATGTATTTTCTTAGGCAAATGCCAGAGTCTGGGGATTGAATTCTAATCCCAGGGACCCCACATGGCAATGTCAGCATCTGTGGGCAGATTTTCCCATAGCAACAGCCATATTTCAGTCTCAGTAACTGAACTGGTATCTCAAGATCTGAACAGATATCCACACAAGCTTTAATGAATGAAGGGTGTGATATAAAATTATTCTATTCCTGTTATGGTATTTTTTTTTTTCCTCCTACAAACTACACAGAAACACTGACAAACTGTTTTGAGTTTTTGGGTTTATTTTTTCACAGCATGGAAAAGGCATCCAGGCCTTTGTAAAACTGTGACTTTCAAACTGTTAATGGGAATTATTTGATCATGCGAACAGCATTAGTAAATCTGCTGAGGCGGCTGAAATGTATCAGTTTGACTCTAGTAATTGCTGAGAGATAAACAATTAGTATTCATTCCACCCTATGCCAGCCCTGATCTTTCCCCATGTAGTGAATGAAAGACAATTTGATACATTATTTACTCAAACGAGTTACACACATTTTAAAACATCCATAATGGTTTGTGATGCAACGTTTCCCTCCTGAAATGCTTAGATGGATTGATATGTCCAGAGTAAGCGGGAAAGATTCACAGTTGGAGAATTTAATGATGTGCCTGTGGAAGACTGGCCTTAAAAATAAAAAAGCCTAAAATGATAAAATATGTGTGGCAAGTTCTATAAGCCTATGCCTTGAAAAACAGACAATTGAATACTTGTCTTCAAAAGGGTACTCCAGCTGTTCAGTATAAAAGACAATTTGTCCCAACGTGATAAAATCTTTAGTTTATATATCTTCACAACTGTCCACTGATCTGATAAAACCGTGACTCCTGTTAACTTGGCAATTCAAGCTATAAAGGAAGCATTTAATTTCACTGCTCTCTGAAAAAGATGTTGTGGTCTAGATATTAAGTGGCCTAAACCTTTTGGCAAGAGGGTTTGATTTCAAGCCATTTTCAGAGGCCATGGTTCCTTTCTTGACATCAAGCCCAAAGTCAGGGCCCAATACTAACAAATGGGTAGAGTAACTTATTGTATCAGTTATGTTGGTCTCCTAAGGCTTTCTTGAACTACGGGGGTGGGGGGTGGGGGCTAAATTAGATATCACATGGCAGAACAATTTAACACCCCCATTTTTTTTATGCAAAGCAGCTGTGGGATGTTAGGAGTGAAGCAAGACAGCAAAATCTTTTTTCCTCCTGCTATTCCCTCGCTCCCCATTTAAAGTTGAATCCAAGGTCTTTTTTCCACCAATAGGAGTCGTCGGGGTGGAGAATCAGCTTCTTTCATGCGGATCTTGGCAGATAGCAAACTGGGTTTCCCCATTCAAAGTATGCTGCTGACCAGGACTCAGATTTCCTAATCCATTTGTAGTTTGAGGTTGGGTACACATTTGGTTACGTTTGTAGAAGAGTGGAGTACAAGCCTGGGTGGCATATATTTGGTGACAGGACTGTGATTAACAGAGCTTTGACTCCAGCTCAATTACAACAATGGTGTCTTTGACGTCTTTTCCCACCATCATGCCAGGAAGACATGGAAAATGTATTCATGGCTACTCAAAAGCACTATTCGCCACTATCTGAGTCAGCACATTTGAGCTCAGCATTCAGGAACAAAAGAGCTCAAATATTCTCTACCTTGCTTGTGGTGGCAGCCTTCAGACTTGAATAAGCCAATAGGAAAGACATCCAGGCACAAGGTAAACGTAAGATCCACAGTTGGGTCATGAAAGGTGTAACACTGAAGGATTGTAAACTCACCTACATTAGTGTCGACACTGGATGGGGGAAAGCTGGTTTTAGTGGCACAGTGGGAGGATTTCGGTGCTGTTTGCTTTGCCCATGAAATCCTCTGCAAAGCAGGTTTCTTTCCCTTCATCCAACTTGCTAATATTCTAAATGATCAAGGCACCATCTGGAGTAATAGTCATGCGGCAGCTACTGATCAGAAGTTCAGTCCCTTTGGTCTGGAGTACAGCGGCTGGGAGGGAATAATAATTTCTTCACCTTGAGTTGCTAGAATCAGTTGCCTGAAAAGGTTTAGCCACAAATGTAGAGCAAATGTTTTTGTAGCTAATATAGCACCTGCTGATGTTGATTTATATACTATATATGCAAAAAGGTGGGACTGAGTTCATTTGATCTGCCCAACCTAATTAGAATAGGAGAATGGAGGGAGCTGACATGAAAACACAAGGAGGAAGTCTCCAAAATGTAAATTGATGGGTTCCTCTCTCTTTTTTGTCATTGATAAGACTGCATGCCCCCAATGTAGCAATGTTCCATCAGGGCCATGAGGAAGGGAGCAAAAATATGGATGGATGGATGGATGGATGGATGGATGGATGGATGGATGGATGGATGGCTCACTCACTCAGTAGAGCTTCCCACCGTGTCTTCACTTGGTGTGAAAAGATCCTGGACAGCTGAATGAAGAACAGCTGGTGATAGTGTTTCCCCATCACCCGTCCTGCTGTAGTCTTCCAAACCAGGCGAAAGAGTAAACCTACATAGATTGCATTGCAGTGATCAAATCTTGAGATTATAGTGCATGAATTGCTGTGGCCAAACTATCCTTGTCCAAGAACAGCTGTAGTTGGCACACCAGCGCACCTGAGCCTACTGCAACAAGCATGGATCCAGGAGCACCCCCAAACTTGTTCTTTCACAGGGAGTGCAACCCCATCCACAGGCAATCTCCCAGAGATGGAAGCCATCAACCCACAGTGCCTCTAGTCTTCCCAGGGTTCAAGATCAGCTTATTGACCCTCATGCAATCCAGCACGGCACCCAGACAACAGTCCAAATCATGTGCAGCTTCTTCTGACTCATATGTTATGGGGAAGTAGAGCTGTGTGTCATGTAGATGTTAAATAGCATCATTATAAACATTGAATAACATTGGGGTCAATGTTATACCCCACAGTGCAAAGATGAAGCTGACACACAGTCTTTCAATGCTGTTCTCGGAATACGGCCCTATTGGAGTCCTCAATAGCCCTCCTATAGAGCCAGTCCATGGGAATATCATGGTCAGCGGTATCCAAAGCTACTGAGCGATGAAGAAGCAGAAGTGGAGTCACAGTTCCGCTGCCCTGCTCTCCATCTAGGCCATCCATCAGGACAGCCAAGATATCCTAGGATCAATTTCCCCACTAGCTGTTCTGAGAGTCTTAAAGTTTGCTGGTCTTTATTGTTAAAATGTAAGGCTTTTCTGTTTGCCCAGACTTTTGCCTGAGGGGAAGAACAATTCTATGTGTAGATGGTTATGAGGTTGAGTCTCTCAAGATTTGAGTGACTGACATTAACTAATTTTTGTGTAAGTTTAAATAATTTATATAGGTTTGCCTCAAGAAATGGTTGAGTATTCATTCCTTAAAAATAGAATGCACATGAAATACTAATGCAGCTTTTCTCATCTGTAAAACGAGTATCTCGTAATTTGCATGCCACTAGACTTCACTACCTGCACTACTTATTGGAATAGTATGCTATTGGAAAATGTCCACGTTTACTGAATTTTCCAGAGAAAGCATTTCAAATTCCTATTGTTTCCTTAAGCTTCCTAACATAACAGCTGCCTACAATTCCTGAGGAATCAACATACTTTCACTTCAAATCTTCTCTGGGGGTTTAAATTAAACTACACTACAAAGGCTGAGTTCACATGAATACATTTTGATGGGTTTACTTTCATTCAGGGAACTTTTTCATTCAATAAACTTTTTCAGACCATCTGTGTCAGATACATACCGATCTTCAGTTCTTTAGAATTGTCTATACGTACCCATTCACATATATACGTGTGTGTGTGTGTGTGTGTGTGTGTGTGTGTGTGTTAGACATAACATATACTGAGTGGTTAATGTGCATACCAACTGGCAATTGTGCACATTCCCAGACTTCTTGGAGAACGTTCATGCAGTATGTCTATGAAGAGGGAATTTTGCACATTTGCTGGTCAAAGTGCCTAATCTCTAACTAGACTTGAGGAATATGCTTGTTTGACTCTATTTTGTACATTGTCTAGTCAATATGCATAGTGTATAAGGCACATGTCCTTGTTCTCCATCTATAGATCAGAAATACTCACTCTGCCCCACCCAGGCTGTTTCTGGCCCACCGTCTAATCTTATGTGGCCCTGCAATATATCCTCTAGGGATCTGCACACACACCATGGCTGCAGTCCAGTGGAGGGGGTTAAGTTTTCCTGCCTTGGGTCAACCTGGCGACCATTCCCCACCCTACCCCGAATCTGGTCCCAAAAACATTCAAGGGTGGGGTTGATGTTCAATTATGGTTTTGAATTCCTTATTAATCATATAGTCTGACAGAGATTAGGTGTACCTCCTCCCTGCAAGATTGAACCCTCTTTTCAACAACTGTTATGGGGAGGGCTCAGTCCTGCAGGGTGTGGGCGATATTGGTAAGCAGCTTCCCTTTAGGTTCAGGCAGAATTGACGTTAGTTTTAATGGGCCAACTGGAATTCTAATTTATTTTGTTTATGTATGCTGGACGTATGGGATAGAGGGGGCTGAAAATATGACTCAATAAGTAAAAAGTATCAGCAGCATATCTATATCTCTAATTTTGACATATCATTCTTTTTAAAAGCTGAAATAATTTTACCAAGGTATTACAGGTTTTGATTTGTATATCTTATATGAACATGACAGCGTGACATTTATTTTTGATCCTTTCATTTCCTGTATATTTTCAGCTACAAGCAACATAATATGCCTATCACTGAATCTCTCTATGGATATATCTGCAAATAATGTTAAGTTTGTATTGGTCCCAATCTTACTTGAACAATGACAGTTGTTATACTTCAAGAAGTCATTTTTCCCCATTAAACCTAACATAATATGAGCCCTTTAGATATGAGAGACTACTGTCTGTGTCTTTTGTTTTTTTTTAAACCTTTGCAGTCATTCTCTACAGGGAGTGATGTTTAACAAGTATTCTATTTATTTGCTACTTGAACTGTATAAATAGATATGCTGACAAGACTCACTGATGGCAAAGAATGACACGTGCGGGAACAAAGCTTCATAAAAAGAATTGTTGGAACAAATTTTTAAGGCCCCTTATGTTCATTCCTCCCCGTTGTATAGCTTGAAGGTAAAATTTAAAAAGATATCATTAGAGGTATCAGTTATTGTGACTTACTAGGTACCATATTTATAAAATAAGAGAAAAGATTACTCTCCTTAGCGAATATTCCCAGGGTGCCCTGCAGAATTGTTTTTAATCTAAATTGTGAAATGCAATTTTAAAATCATAACACCAATTTATTTCTGCTCTGTTCATCTTGAACTGTATTTCTTATTAATATTCTGTTTTTCCCTATACGTTTATCCCTTGACTTTTATGCCTCCACGGGGCTTCTTTTAACAAATATTGATCTAAGCTACAGAATAGTACTGCTCGTATCAGTCAATTTCTCCCCCCCCCCCCATGTAAAAACACAAATTTTGTGAGATTGTTAATGCTCACCTCACATGCAAAGCTCTTTCTTGTCCTTTCTTGCCTTAAGCTGCCCGTCTCTAAATCCACTCAAAACCACCTCCCACCCATCCATTTACTTAATCTGGAGAAAGGAAGGTAGTTGAGTGTTGAGACCCCAAAGCCACCCCCTCGTTGGGAAATAACTCACACCAGGACACAGATATTAGGTTTATGTTATTGGGCAAATTTTGGCCACAACTTTATTGAATTACAGACTGTGAGTGGTATTGGCTTAGGCATTGATTGGACCTGACTGGGGGTTAGGGTTAGGGGCGCAAATCCACGGGTTAGGGGGTGCAAATTACTTGCCTTGCCCCGGGTGCTGACAACCCACGCTACGCCACTGGTCAAGGCCCTATCCCCCAGCCAGGCTTCGGACAAGATCAACACCCCCGGATTCCTTTAACGAAATACCCTTAAGCATAGAGGGGCAGGTGATGGCCACACCTCCCCTCCCCCCCCCACAAGGTCAAGCAATGCCTAACCGCAACCCTAACAAAGTTATGACCATTGCTACGAGGTAAGCGAAAACCAAGTGGCCAGTGCCAATTTGCCAAGTGGAAAAATTCCTACCAGGCCCCTCGGACAACCAGGAGACCAACTGAAGTCCATAGCAAGGCCATTACCTAACCTGGAAATAGGGAGGGAGGGCCGGTGATTGAGGAAGCGAGCCAAAGAGGAAGTCCTCTGGCTTGCTCCTCAGTTTAACTGTCCCGGCCATGCCCCCCCCCCGGCCAGCGGATTGGTTGGCTGGGCTCTGATGTGGCCGCGATCCCCCAGGCAACAGGGAACAAAGTCCCCTGTCCCCGGTGGGGAGTGTGTGGTCATGCAGTTCACCGCAACTCCTCCCCACTGGGAAGTGGAGCGGATTTATCTCTTCCTCTGGTATCTGGCAGCAGTGGAGGCAAACTTGGAGGTTCGGGGGGGGGGGTTACAAGAGCTAATGGTTTTTAAAAGTGAGGGGTTAGCAGTAAAAAAATAATACTGCACTTCTAAATTTATACTCTGAAGCCAATAAAGACCTTCACAATAAGGAACATCATCTCTCACTTTTTGATGGCAGCGAGGATGCCTATAGCAAGTTTTGGGGAAATGTTTGAGATGGTTAATTTGCACTACTGGTACTCAAGGGTCTGGCAGATAGCCTTGCTAGAAAAAAAAATCCCCATAAACAGAAGGTTTCTAGGGGGACTATTTTGCAGAATGATCTGATTTCATATAATTTATGATTAAAGAGGCATATGGACAGAAGGTTCCTCCAGCCTATGCTAAAGTATAGGCATATGCATGATGGTGGCTTTGCTCTGTCCCAGCTCCTGCCAACCTAGCAGTTCAAAAGCACGCCAGTGCAAGTAGATAAATTGGTACCACTGTGGCCTAAAGGTAAACGGCATTCCCGTGCACTCTGGCTTCTGTCCCGGTGTTCCATTGCGCCACAAGCGGTTTAGTCCTGCTGGCCACATGACCCGGAAAGCTGTCTGCTGACAAACGCCGGCTCCCTTGACTTGAAAAGCAAGACAGGTCTCACCTATGTGTTTTTATTTTATCTTAGGGCTTAGCCATACAGTGGTACCTCGGTTTATGAACTTCTGTTCCGGAAGTCTGTTCTTAAATCAAAACCATTCTTAAACTGAGGCGCGCTTTCCCTAATGAGGCCTCCCACCACTGGTGCCCTTCCACCATTCGGATTCCATTCTTAGACCGAGGTAAAGTTCTCAAACCATGGCACTATTTCCAGTTTTGCAGAGTTTGTAAACCAAATTGTTCTTAAACCGGACTGTTCTTAAACCAAGGTACCACTGTACTTACCTTTCCTCAGCTCAGAACAATTTTCATGAGGAAAACCCTGCGCGGGGGCGGGGGGGGGGGACAGATGCCTGGACACAGAGCATTCATGCTTGGACCTCTGCATTTATTATATTTCTATTTATATGGTACAGACATGGTAAGAAGCATGGGAATTAAGATTAATATTTTTGTTTGATCCACCTCAAATTAAACATATTGGTAATTACTGCAGTAAGTTGGAAAGCAAATAGGGAAAGCAAACATCTTGGATGAAGGAATTGAGAGGATGCTCATCAAATTTGCAGATAACACCAAACTGGGAGGGGTAGCTAAAGCCGCAGAAGACAGAATCAGGATTCAAAATGACCTTAACAGATTAGAGAACTGGGTCCAAGCTAACAAAATGAATTTCAGTAGGGACAAATGTAATGTTCTGCACTTAGGCAAGAAGAACCAGATGCACAGATGCAAGATGGGGGGATACATGGCTTACCAGCAGTACAAATGAAAAGGATCTAGGGGTCTTAGTGGACCACAAGCTTAACATGAGTCAACAGTGTGATGCACCAGCAAAAAAAAGCTAATGCTCTTCTAGGCTGCATCAACAGAGGTATAGTGTCTGGACCAAAGGAAGTAATAGTACCACTCTTTTTTGCCTTGGTCAGACCACACCTGGAATACTTTGTTCAATTCTGGGTACCACAATTTAAGGATTGCCATATATCCTGTTTCTCCAGGACACTTCCTCTTTTTCATGGATGTGGGTAAGGGTATGGGTATGGGTATGTAAAATGAGAGTCATCATAGCTATCCAAAGTAGAAGTGTGTGGAAACCAAGTCTTACTAGGAATAGTTGAAGGAGTTGGATACGTTTAACCTGGAAAAGAGAAGAATGAGAGGAGATATAATAGCCATCTTCACATGGAACAGGAGCAAGTTTTTTCATGCTCTGGAGGATAGGGCCCAAACCAATGGTTTCAAGTTACAAGAAACATCAAGTTCCAACTAAACATCAGGAAGAACTTTCTGATGGAAACAGCTGTGGAATGGACTCCTTCAGGATGTTGTGGACTCTCCTTCCTTGGAGGTTTTTAAGCAGAGGTTGGATAGCCATCTGTCACAGATGCTTTAGTTGAGATTCCTGCATTGTGGGGTGTTGCGTGGCAAGTACCCTCCCCCTTGTGAAATGAAGACACAGGACACATTATTTTAGGTTAATGGATGAAAAAGGCCACAACTTTATTGATTACAGGAATTGAAAGGTATTGGCCTTAGGCATTGGTTCCTATCGACTACCCGGCATGGAGACTGGGAGGGGTTAACCACCAGCCGGGGGAGTCCTGCTGAAGTACGCCAACTAGGATCCCCCAGGTGTCACCGCTCGGGGGCGTGCCTTAGGCCCACACCTCCATAGGCTTAGGACAGGGCAACGCCCCCCAGAGTCCTCTACCGGACTACCCTTTTCTTTTGGGGGAAGGTGATGGCGCTTCCTTCCCCCCTTCATTTGCATAACAATTACCCCTGCCAATGCCTAACAGTGATTTTAGCTCTTTTTGCTGCAGCAAGGAGAGGGCGAGGGAAGCACGACGATCCTAAAAGAAATAAAATCCTGCAAGCGATTCCGGCTCAGCCAAAGCTTGACGATCCGCAAAAAGCCAGGCAGAGCAGCTAAATTGGAGCAGCTGGAACGGGATGTGCTAGGCCACGCCTCCCCGGCCCGCCAATTGGCAGGCCGGGTCGGTGACGTGCCCGAGGATTCCCCTGCTCTCGCGGGGGCGGGGGTGGGCCCACAACCCCACCTCCTCTCGAGCTCAGAAGTAGCTTTGGACTAGATGGCCCTTGGGGTCCCTTCTAACTCTACAATTCTATGATTCTAAGAGATGCAAAGAAAGAGAGATGGAAACCTTTACATATAAATATATGTTAGTTACAAAGGCTGATAAGCATTCCATATGCATGTTGTTGTTGTTGTTGTTTAGTAGTTTAGTCGTGTCCGACTCTTCGTGACCCCATGGACCAGAGCACACCAGGCACTCCTGTCTTCCACTGCCTCCCACAGTTTGGTCAGACTCATGTTTGACCATATGAATAGTTACTTGTAATAACCTTTGTTATAGAGATGGAATGCAATTTAACTAAACAAACAAACAAACACCCTGTGAAATGTAAAATTGAACAGAGAAATTGTGACCGCTCCTAGAACCAGTATTGGACTTGAACCTGAGAGACCAGGGTTCATATCCCCACTCAGCCATGAAACTCAATGGACCTTGGGCCAGTCACTGTTTCCCAGCCTAACCAACCTCATAGGGTTCTTGTGAGGATAAATATAGGGAGGAGGAGAACCATGTACACCACTTTGGAAGAAAAGGTGGCATATAAAGGGGATCCGAGTGGTGCTGTGGTCTAAGCCACTGAGCCTCTTGAGCTTGCCAATCAGAAGCTCAGCGGTTTGATTCCCCACGATGGGGTGAGCTCCCATTGCTCTGTCCCAGCTCCTGCCAACCCAGCAGTTCAAAAGCACGCCAGCACAAGTAGATAAATAGGTACTACTGCGGCAGGAAGGTAAACGGCATTTCCGTCCACTCTGGTTTCCGTCACGGTATCCCGTTGTGCCAGAAGTGCTTTAGTCCTGCTGGCCACATGACCCGGAAAGCTGTCTGTGGACAAATGCTGGTTCCCTCGATCTGAAAGCAAAATGAGCACCACAACCCCATAACCCCTTTGACTCTACTTAACTATCCAGGGGTCCGGTCCTTTACCATATATATATATATATATATATATATATATATATATGAAATAAAAGTAGATCATCCTGGGACTGGAAGGGAGAAATTGAGTCCCCACTGCAGGCCAAATTATGTCAGTGGTGTTTTAGTTTCCGAAGTAACTCAGCTATTGACTGTTTTCGTTTATTTATTTGCTTTAAGAAATAGTTTGTGGAAATAAGCTTGGGGGGAATTAATTGATGTGACAAGAGAAGATCTCAAAAATAAAAGCATCCATGAGAGAATAGAAAATACTTCACCTTAACGTGCGACCTAGAAATGCAGCTGGCATTACTCGTGCAAGCACAGCAGTTTATATATCACTGCTAGCCTCAGTGTATCTGGTGGCATCTTTTGTGAATAAAGTATCTTGTCAGGAATGGAAATATTTACAACTGCTACCAAGGGTGAGAAAACCCACCACCACCCAAAAACAGAACAATTGGCTGCAAAAATCTGGTAACATCAGATGGTACTTTAGGATGGAAAAAATAAAAATAAAACAGTTCCTTCCCTTGTCATATCTTTCTCTGCTCCCTGCTTAAAGTGTGCAAGTGTTCCTTTTTTTAAAAAAAAGTACAGCAAATTTAATAATGTTATTTCATGTCCGAATTTGGCAATATTTGATTAGTGCCATCTAGTGTACATGCATACAAAATCAAAGATAAGACAAAGAGAGAGAGAAAACAATACATTCTCTATCTTAATTCCATGCATCTGAATGACAAGGACGTGGTATTTTCAAACATACTAACTAGATACCCTTTCTGACACTGAACACTCAGCAAATGTTCCTTTCTTGGCTAAACATTTTTATTTTATCTGGATCTTTCATAATATTGTTATAGAATAGCTTGGGAAACTTACACTTTCTTTGAAATTTCAGAGATAACTCTATTGTGCTCCTCAGAGAGCAGTGTGAGATAAATAGCTTTGTCATACACATCTGCTAGTGTACCTTAATAATCTCAGACATGCCATCATTCAAACTTGGTGAGGAAGAAAAAGGATGTTTCCAGAAGCACCTTGGTGATCCTTTGGGTAAAGCTAAAGAGCCTTGCATATAGAGCTGATAAGACACTTTCTTCCCAAAACTACAAAGGAGAATTCCAGGCCAGGGTATTTAGGTAATACAAACTGTGAAAATGAAGCTAATTTTTGATAAAGTTGCTTTTGACATTGGGTGGCTTAGCAGCAGATAGAGATGTAGGGAACAGTTTCTCTACACCTGATAAATAAGTAGTTGCTCTGTTTGCTTTCTCTCTGTAACAGAATAAGCACTATGCTGGCCTTGAGGGTGGTTGTTTTTTGTGGGTTTTTTCTTGTTTAATCCTAGTCAGCTGCAAGCAAGTCACATAAATGACAGTGATGATTGGCCACCTGGCACATAATTACAACAAGGGCATTTGTACTGGAACACAGGTTGTATGTATTTTAAGATAAATTAAAGGAGATAGGTAGGAAACATTTGACTATCCTGATGAATGCTGAACTACAATTCCCATCAGTGCTAGTAAGCATGGTCATTGGCCAGGGATGATGGGAGTTGTAGTTCAGCAAACACTTAGCAGGCCAAAAGTTATCCAAACCACATAATAGTCAATCATTTAGATCCATAATATTATCTGCACAGACCATAAATGTTTTGTGCACCCGTGTCTAATTTTGCCCCATTATAAAATTTATTTATTGGCGTGTGTTTTTCTTTTTGTAAATCTACCAAAGAATAAAATAAAATAAAATTGGGGTTAAGGAGGTTTCTCAGGATGGGAGAAGATGTGTCTGTTGCATCTTGTGGTGTGGTCATGGTGGAAATGCACTGCAGAGGAACAGACAAAGAAATGGGGATGTCGAGGAGGGTCAGTTGCAGGGGAGAGAGAAATGTCTCTATTTTCATCTGAGGAATGTTGGAGGGTGTGCAGAATGAGGATATGATGAGGCCAGCAGAGGTTGAAAGGGCCGATTGGAGCAACACCTCCCTCTGTTCCAAGCCACCCTTCCCAACAAAGAGGGTTTAGATTAGATCTGGATTCAGTCCTATGACTGGGAAGCTGTCATATGGTTTTATCAAGACATGGCACATAATAGAAATTGACATAAGTTTCATTGGACTGTAGTGCTGGTTTAGGTCTACCTATCTGTAGATTCATGAATTCATTGTGCTAGAAGGCAATTATTGGTATTCAGGCAAGTGAGACTGGTCAGTCTGAATATATGTTTCTACTAGAAGCACCGTCAATGATTTACTTACTTAGGAAGTGGGTAATCAATGAGACAGCAGGATCAAACTATCAGGCATTTAGAATTGAATAGGGGCACTTATTTGTGCAATCCATCTACTCTGCTACCTTCTGACGCATTTGTTTTTTGTCTCCAATGTCCGGCCTATTTATTTGAGTCACAGTTTGTTCTCTTTATTTTCCATATTTAGTTGCCAGATGCAGTTATTGCTAAGGCTTACCAAAGAATGGAAATTGCAATAATAATAAAAAATCATGTGCCTTCTTTAACACCTCTTGTTTTAGTGTTCCAACAATTTTGTTGTCAAGCTCTAAAAATATTTACTGAGCGTGGTCTGATGACCAATTTCAGAAGATGACATGAGTTTACACAGAGGGGTGCACTTCAGAATTTTAGGGATGCTTGAGGAATTCAGTCTTAGAAGATATGCACTGACATGATCTGTTCCTACCAGACTAAATTGCAAATGAGAACTTTAGCATTGTTTGGAAGTTCATATGCCGTTCTCAGCTCAAAAGAAAAGCATATTTAGGAATGCACATTTTATATGAAATATATTAACAAATAACATGTAAATGCATGTTTCCTAGCAAGGATGTTTCCCCCCTCCCAAGTCACAGTTTAATGCAGAAATGGGGCAGAATGGACTTCTAGGTAAAGGAATGTAAAAATGACATAAACTGAAAAGAGACTAGTTCAACCACCCCTATTAAATTTTAATTCCTTACCTCTGAAAATAGAGGAGCTAAAAGAACTTTTTACAGACTCACTACCCATTTCCAATAAATGGAATATACAATGCATTATCCATAATTACATTCTTTAATTCACACCAGTTAAGTATTTTAACGTCCTGATAAAATTCACTATTTTAAGCAGTTGCAGGGTAGAAAGAAAACCATTCACTTCTGGCAATTTTTAAGCAACATCAGTGGATCATATATTGAGCACCGTTACTTATCATTATAGCTGGTAACTCAGCCTAAAATGAGTCATCTTTAATTGGGATCATCATTTAATTAGATCTTTATTTTCAGTGTGTAGTGACAATTAAGAAAATGCCATTGTGCATATGAAATGGAATTAAAGTTGAATTGGTGAGATGCCCAAACTGAATAAAATCATGCAATACTAGATTAATGAGTCATTTAAAATGCCTGGGGAAAATTGGTTTAGCAACTGAGCTAAATGTTAAATCATGTAACACCATAAAATAATAGAAGAATGTCATTTATTTATTGTACAAGGAGACTTTGGGGGGGGGGGTACAATCTTAACCATTACTTGCTTAAAATAATGGGAACCAAACGGTTTACAAATTACAAGATATGAAGTATCCAAGGCCAGAATAAACAGGTTCTTTAGCAGGTTCTTCAAGATCAGTATTTCCTCAATCCAAAGATCGTAAAAGGTCTGCTGAGATAAAGAGATCTGAACCACGTATTGTGGTATATGAAGGTCTGGTCTGCCACCCTCAGTGCTGGCCTCAGTACTGGCCAATGAAGCACACTGTTCAGCTGGATGAGGCAGACTATGTGACACACTGCATCACTATGCATGCTTGGTGCATAGTACAGGGGGTGAGCCACCCATGCTTTAGGGTTGGGTGGCTACTTCCTGCTCTCTTTTTCTCCTTGCAATAGCACCCTCCCTCGCTGTTGTTGGTTGCTTTGGGACCTAAGTAGGAATTTTTGGCCAACCCACCTTGTTTGCAGGTTGATTTTCTTTCACCTATTCCATACTGAATAGCTGAGTATGAACAGTAGATGCTCTGCTGTGCTGTTGACTTGAGTTATCTGGTCTTCAATTCAGTTGCTTTTGGTGGTAAGGTCCAGGAAGGAAAACAGTTGTGTTTCAGCCCGTTGACCCTCCCACTGACCCTCACTGTGCCCACCCCCCGAACATCAGGAGGCTTGGAAACCAACAATAATACAGCATGGAAGGTATTACTATGGAGTGAAAGAAGATGGCCCTCTGTGGTGTAGTGGTTAAGAGCGGTGGACTCGTAATCTGGGGAACCGGGTTCGCGTCTCCGCTCCTCCACATGCAGCTGCTGGGTGACCTTGGGCTAGGCACACTTCTCTGTAGTCTCTCAGCCCCACTCACCTCACAGAGTGTTTATTGTGGGGGAGGAAGGGAAAAGAGAATGTTAGCCGCTTTGAGACTCCTTCGGGTAGTGATAAAGCAGGATATCAAATCCAAACTCTTCTTCCAAATCCATAGCTTCAGGAAGCTTGAGTCCATGACTCCCTTTTTCTCGATGCAGCCTCCTCCTGCCAGCCCCACATGGAGTTCTGCCAATTTCCTCTTCCTTGTTCCCAGAACACCCTGCCCAAAACCTCTGTGTAAAACAGGCATAGGCAAACTCGGCCCTCCAGATATTTTGGGACTCCAACTCCCATGAGGACAGGACTAACAGGACCAGTGGTCAGGGATGATGGGAATTGTAGTTCCCAAACATCTGGAGGGCCGAGTTTGCCTATGCCTGATGTAAGCTGACAGAGCTGAGGCCAAATCACTAAGAGAGGTACACATCACTAAGAACCAAATAAATGAATAGTTACATTTAGCATGCCTGGTTTTTATCTTATAATTAACAGCCATGGTTGCTCAGACCCTGCTGTCTCCCTCCTATGCTTCCGACGAAAATGGCTGCTCAAAGGTGCTGCTAGCCCCAGGGGAAATAGCAGCTTGGGGAGGGGGGCAATTATCTGAGAGACAAAAACAACTGAAACTGCAGGGGTGAAATGGTTCTGCAAGCACACTTATGTGGAGGGGCGATTCCATGCCTTGCGCCAGGTTTAGACCACTGCCAGAGGCTAATCAATGGTTCATGGAGAAAACAAAATACTGGAACCATGTTTTTTATATTTCGATCCCACTGTCCAGATAAATGCCATGTCCCAAAGTCGCTCACAATGATTGCAATTCAAAACGCATGTGTCACCAACAGAAACTGTACGTAAATGAAATTAACCAGGCTTAAAAGGACAGCATGTTGTGCTGGCAGCCTCCACCTCGGTAACCAGTATGATATTTTGTCTTGCAGATAGCTTTTGCGATAGGCTAATGGCAAGGCCATCATCACCCACTGCCCCTCTTTCCGGCAGATACACAAGCTCAGGCTGTCAGCTCAACTTAATTATCTGACCTCTGATTAAGCCCCAGCATCCAAGAATCTAGAGGGGCAAATCTCTCACCTAGGGATCTGGGGGTTCCCCCCACTTAGCCATAACAGTATAATTATACTTATCTAACCTCATTCCTCATGCAATTCCTGATGAGTACTGATATACAAAAAGCCACATCTGGGCATTGGCCTTCCACTTGAAGTGCAATTTCCCACCAGGAGGCATTATTTCAAATGCATGGTCTTTTCTCTTTTTTTTTTTTGGCGTGGGTGTATATGGAATGTGACCTCCAAGCTGAAAACAGGGCTGTCTGTCATGTTGGCATATTGTTTGCAACAACAGTTCATAAATAATATTTTAGTCATGGAGTGTCTGTAAAAACTAGGACTGATATAAGCTTAACTGAAGCAGCTATAAAACTTCTTAACTCCCTGTCACATGAAAGTCTGATTGTTCTTTAGTACAGGGCTGGTAAAACTTTACAGCTTTCCAAAGTTTTAGCAGCAATGAATTCATACTTCTCACTAGCATTTTGTTTTGACACCTTTTCCATCACATTCGGCATCTGATGAATAATATGAAAATGGACTTGGAAAGGGAGGGGGGAGAAGCTGTCTGCTGCATTCACAGCTGGTGCTATGGTGCTGTTGTGCCTGTCATCACCTGCCTACACTTAGTTAATAAGCATCTGTTCCTTTCCCTCCCTTCCCCCCCCCCCTTGTCTTGTACTTACAAAAGGTACGCGGTAAAATTGCTCTGTTCCATTGTTCCACATTTCTGGCAAGATGCTTCATTCTCCATCCCAAATATCAATTCCGAGATAAGTTGAAGACCAAAAAAATCCCCACCTTCATTCAAAAACAAAGAAACCTCAAACTGTCTAGCGTTATATAATAACTGGATGTTTTCAGTTACAACAGTTTTCTTCTTTGGATAGGTTACTGGCAGATCAGTTTTAAAAAGCTGGATTTTCTTTTCACTTGAGAAATGCTTCTATCATAAATATTGTGATACGTTCTCAAAATATTTATTTAGGTAAAAGGTAAAGGTATAGGACCCTTGGACACTTAGGTCCAGTCAAAGGCAACTATGGGGTTGCGGCGCTCATCTTGTTTTCAGGCCAAGGGAGCCGGCATTTATCCACAGACAGCTTTCCGGGTCATGTGGCCAGCATGACTAAACCACTTCTGGTGCAACGGAACACCGTGACAGAAGCCAGAGCGCCGTTTACCTTCCTGTCACACTGGTACCTATTTATCTACTTGCACTGGTGTGCTTTTGAACTGCTAGGTTGGCAGGAGCTGGGACAGAACAAACGGCTCTCATTCCATTGCGGGGATTCAAACTGCCAACCTTCTGATCAGCAAGTCCAAGCGGTTCTGTGGTTTAGACCACAGTGCCACTTGCGTGCAGATTAACACACACCTCTTATATATCTGTTTCCATTTCTAGCCCACCTGTTTATTGGACATTCATCCTGATTTGTTTGCAGAGGGGTTAGATGATTCATCATACAAGTGTTATCCTGCACTGCCCAGTGGATTTTCTCATCACTTTGCTTATTGCAAAAAGTCCGATTTTTGATGGGAAGCAGGTTTGTTCTCCGAGAGCTATAAATCAACCCTGATTGTACAAGCTGAATTTTCTGGTATGTAATTGAATCCAGAAAACAGCAATGATCTGGAAGCCCCCTTAGTATCATAAGTTGTGCTGCTCTCTCTCGACACCTTAATACCATAATGCCATTATTAAAATGTTACTCTTGGTATATTAAAAAGAAAACTGTTTTTGCCTAGTGCCCTCACCCCCTTCTTTTGAATTTGGGGGTGATTTATGGGCACAGCAGGCAAGGGCAGTGTTCCCCATTCCCTTGGGGCAACAAGGAAGGCTGCCTACTCCCATAGCAGCCTCTTAATTACCCCGTGTGGTCCGAAGAGATGGTATTGTCGGCCATCTTCCAATGCGCCCCTAGTGGCCCCCCATCATAAAGTGTGATCTCAGTTGTGCATCGGCACAGGAAAGTTGGCTACAGCCCTGCATGATGTTTGAAGTCCCTGAGAATGATGCCAATGATACTTCAGATGGTTGGCCCTTGAGGCAAAGATCCCATAAGGAATTGGGCCACCGAGCCAAAAAGGTTCTCCACCTGGTTCTCCAAGTCTTCTGTTGGCATATATTTTGAGTTCGTCATCTTTTTTTGCTGGATTATTTTTTTTTTTAATGGAAGGAATATTTTTAAATGGAAGGATTCTGCATCAGCACTTGTTAGGCATAGGGAAGATAAGATGAAAGACAGCCACAGACAGCCACAATTTCAATGATCCACTCTAAACAACTTCATTCAGAAGCAGAAGTAAAATGGATGAACAAATAAAAAAGACAGAAAACATTTCTAGTATGATAATGCAAAGCATAAAGAGTATGTTATTTTTAATAGTCCTTTACAATGCCTGTTTTGTTGCTAGCTGCAAAATCTGTCAACGTTGCCTATAAACTAAACTGCAAACTGCTTGTTATTGTTCTAACTATTTGCTGAAATGAAATTTGTTGCCAGTGGTATTTGTAAGAACCATTTCCCTTTATTTCTTGGAAAATAGTCTTACAAGTACACAGATTATTGCTTTCAAGAAGACAACCTACCACATTGTTTGAAATCTCAATTTAAGGTGGTTCTTCCATGAACCTTTCCATGTGTGTTTTAAAAAATGTTTATAGGTGGCAAATAATTCAGATTTGTCAAATAAGTTTAAAGGCCATTTTGATAAATCTGCACGTGTTAAATCACAGATGCGAGACCACAAGAAAAGCCTTCATTCCACCTCATATCACCTTGAACACATGACTTTTCAACAGAAACCATTCACACATTCAGTTGCAAGACATTGAATGTAAGGCTATCAATGGTGTACATGTCTAATCCTAAATCAAAATTAGAGTCTTGGTTATCTTTCATATTAAAGCAGCTCAAATTTGCATGGCTTGTTTTGTGGGGCCTTGTATTCTTCTGCACCTGGGCTTAGGTGCATATGATGTTGGAAGGAACACAAAGTCAGAAAGTAGTTGAAAGAAGGGGAACAAACTCACAGTAAAACTTGAAGAAGCAGGTGCATAGCTGGGGAGTACCTTTAGGCTCATCACTCTCACTGAAGGCACAAGGGCTCTAATGGCTACGAGTTGTTTTCTTCTAGCTTCACCTGGTATGCCAGGTACAGTTGTTCCTAGACCGGGAAAGTTTGACCAAAGTAATGAAGGTCTTGGTGACCTCTACACTGAACTATCACAAATGTGCCCTGTGTAGGACTACCCTTGAGGTCGGTACAGAAACTGCAGCTGGTGCACAAGGGCTTTTGGCTGGCAAAGCTCCATCTCAGTATTTTACAACTGTACTGAAAGGCATGCACTGATTGCTAACATATTACCGAGCTAGGTTCAAGGTGTTACTGTTATTGTACAATGCCCTGAACAATTTGGGACCAAGTTACCTTAGGTTGCCATATTTCAAAAAAATGAATAACCGGACACAAAAGTTGTTGAGCTTTGGCAAATCTTGACTTGCCAAAATCTAGACTTCCGACATCAGTTGCCATATGTCCGCATTTTCCTGGCCTTTTGTGTGTGTGATTTCCACTGCTTGCAATTGCATGCCATATGTCCAGGAAATTCCGGACATATTGCAACCCTAAGGTTACCTAGCACATTGATAGATTGGAGGAGTCATCCTGACTATCCCGGGGTTATCTCATATTCAGTTAATTTCTTGCTGAGGATTTCAATGAAGTGGTACTAGCAATTTACAACATTCTTCCTATGGAAATTAGGCAGGCACCTACAATGCTTATATTTTGTCATCTGCTGAAAACTTGTTTGTCTTGTCAAGTGTTTGTTGATTCAGTGCTGGTCATTTGTTCTGCCGTTTGTTATTTTACACATTTATGATGTTCTAATCATTTTATTGTACACCACCCTGATTTTTTTTTTTAATGTGCTGGTGGTTTACAAATATTCTTATAAACAACATTATATCTATGTTCACCTCTTTTGTAACCTGTCCTTTTAAGGCAAAATTAAAAAGTTCAGGACCTTAAAAAAAAAATCCACTCTGCAAATTTTACTCAATATATAATTACAAATGGGCTAAAATAAGATTCCTGTAAAATAAAACAACTTCTGCACACAATAGGAAGCTACAATATATATTGAAAGATAGAAGAGGAAGAGGCTTAACAGCATATTGCAAATTAATTGTTAATTAAGTGAATTGCAGTTGTTACTAATAAGGGACAGAATCAAAACCTTGGAAGAGATGTATGAGTTACATACAAAAGTGATTAGAGAAGTTCAGTGTGAACAAAGTCTTGTGTAGAAACATAAATCATACAAATAATTATCTCCATGTGGTGACAGGTCTTAGTGGACTTCTTTAAGATGAAGTCCCTGGAGATCCTATACAGCATTTATGAGCTCCAGTCTTTTTTTATATAAACAACAGTTTATTATAGAATAGAATACCCAATCTAAGCATTCAGAATTTTTGTGCAACATTTATGGGTTGTATTGTTGAGAGCTTCGATCATTTATCTAAAAAAAAATTACAGCACCATTATAAAACGGACTCTTGTCTAATTACAAATGAAGGACTTGTCTACCAAATGTCCTATTATTTCTTGAAACAATAATCCTATTAACAGTCAACAGTTACAATCAATTACCGGTAAGTGTTGAAGTTAGTAATTATGCATCGCTGCTTTGCAAATACTAACCTGTTAGACGAGTGGAATAAGCAGACTGTTAAAAATACTTCGGGTCCTGCTTTTCATTTGGGGTGGCAAAGAGGCTGCCAGAATGTGAAAGCAGGCCACAGATTTTATTGATTACAGTGTGGTAGGCAGAACATTGAGTCAGCAGCTGTTATTCCTAAGACCTCTGCTCTGAACCCAGTAGATCTTTCCAGCATGCCTACCCAATGTTATTTCTGCCCAAGTTGAAGATGACAGACCTGTGTTGAAGACACCTAACAATCATCTGCTGTCCTCTAAGGGAAAGGCAAAAGCCTCTCAACTGAAGGCCAGTTGTGGTTATGGGTTAACCCTGTAAACAGTGACTACTCAAAGCCTCAGTGATAGAGTCTAAAACTGTGGGCGGGGGGGGGGGGGATCTGGCCATGAGGAGAGGTCAAGTTTGGGCCAAACAGCCATTTCAAAGGGCCTACTGGCTCATCCTCCCTGAGATCTTGCAGGGCCACATGAGAAGAAGAAGAAGCCCCACAAGATCCCAGAAAAAGATGAGCTCCTCACTTGGCCATAGCAGCAGGTTCAACCATCTCACAATATGGCTACCCCTGCAATTTTCTTTCTGGACTGATGTTGATATATGCTATAGCTGGCTTATGTTTCAGTCAAGTTAGGACATGCTTGGTTAGCTGCTGCAACTGGTGAAATTAGCAGCTTGTGTGAATCTATCTGCAGTTGATGTGCTAGAGATGTTCTACAGAAATTTCTTCCCAGGGATAACAACATTAAACCCAATTTCCAGGTCTACTTGAAGGCTCAGTTAGTTATGTCGGTGATCCATGGTGTCAGTGATCTTCTTCTTTTCCCTCTCTGCCATATGGGATTGTCCACCACCCTAATATCCTCTCCGAATTGTGTTAAGCATTCTATCCCTGTTCCCCACTCCCCTGGGACTAATACCACTTCAGGAATGCAGTGGAGTTTGGACAAACAGAGCAGGATGTAATGGTTAAATGCCTCCCACAGTACTGCTTTGTTTCTCAAGCTGAGAGCCTCCGATGGCTGCTAGAAGTAAAATGAAAGAACAACAAACCTGGGCATTCATAATCACAGATCCCCTGCAGTTCATCTCGTGTGGACCTGTGTGAAAAAGCCTTTAAGTGTTATTTCTAGGCCATTATAATCTTACTCTAGGGATGAGTTCTGTCTGAATCAGAATCTGGGTGAGAAGCATGGTTTCTGTGGAGTGGAAGCATATCTGGAGAAGGCTCAAGACCGGCTGGTTTGTGTCAGATTCCAGGCCATTTCTGGAAATACATTTGAGGCAGAAACAGAACAGCCTTGGACATCCTAGGCTGTGTTATACTCACCTCCTGTGGCTGGAGGATTCCTAGTCAAGTGTTCAGTCAGTGGCAAACACGGCCCACACTCTGCTGCTATTTATTAGTTGCTATTTGCTGTTTACTGTGCAGTATAATTACTGAATACATACAGAAGTTAATACAATTACATATATTATCAGACCTTATGTGAACATATTATCTAAATCTAGTAAGTGATAAGGCTAATAAGATTTGAAAATTAGAATACATTTGCTAGGATTATAAATTAATATTTTGTGGAAGATAAGTACTTCACTTCTAAATCTAATGCAACTGAAGTAGGAGGATTACATGTACCAGTGACTCTCAAGAAAAGAAGAAAAAATAGAATTTTGTGATGTGGAATGGATATAATTAGGAATGTGAAAAACCCATCACTGCATTTCTGGAGGATTTGTATGTTTGTTTTCCTCACCACTCTCAGATATCCATGGCAAGGCTGATAACCTTGCTTTCTACAATACAGGCCTCTTTTCCCTGAAACACTCTTACTTCCATAATAAAAATAGCAAAGTTTGGACACTTGACTTTCATCCTAAAATAAATGAATATAATTTGATGGAAGTAAAGTTACCCAACGCTTCCTCTCCCCATCAGTTATCTATGCCTCCCACCCTTTCTTAGAGGGTTTAGGGGTTGTACTGTGTATTAGAGAAGGAGCAGTAACCCTGGTGGGGGACACGTCATGCTCCTTCTGGGTTAGTTTGTCCACCTTTGGTTTGCACCCTGCACTCAGCTCTCACCTGTGGTTCCTAGAAGCTGTCAGCATGTGCCAGTGATTACACCCTGGAAATGGCTTCAACTGGCCAGCTAAACCAGTTGAGGGTAGCCGATGGGTCTTAAACTCTCAGAAAGACAGGCTCTGGAGGACTAAGCAAATAAGACCAATAATGGGTCCAACAGTCAAGAAGACTGTTACTGCACAAGCTGTAGAGGAAAATAGCCCATCTAGGAGAAGGTGCCAGGGAAGGTGATATCTTTGGAAGAAAGGTGCCAGGTGCCTTGTGGGATATGTTAAGGAACTTCGATTTTTGATTCTTCAACATCAACTTCGTTGAACTGGGCATGTTGTGCAGATGCCTGATTATCGTCTTCCAAAACAGCTACTCTATTCTGAACTTAAAAATGGAAAGTGTAATGCTGGTGGTCAACAAAAGAGGTATAAAGACTCTCTCAAGGCAGATCTAAAAAAATGTAGTATAAACACCGACAACTGGGAAACACTGGCCTGCGAGCGTTCCAATCGGAGAACAGCCTTTACTAAAAGTGTCATGGGCTTTGAAGACACTTGAACTCAGGACGAAAGGGAGAAACATGCTAAGAGGAAGGCACGCTTGGCAAATTGTCACCTTGATCAACTCCCACCCAGAAACCTATGTCCCCACTGTGAAAGGACATGTGGATCCAGAATTGGCCTCCACAGTCACTTACGGACTCACTTACGGACTTAAAACCATGTTTATGGAAGACAATCTTACTCGGCTATGAGTGATCGCCAAAGAAGAAGACGAAGAAGACGAAGACGAAGAAGAAGAAGACGAAGAAGAAGAAGCAGAAGAAGAAGAAGAAGAAGAAGAAGAAGAAGAAGAAGAAGAAGAAGAAGAAGAAGATCTTAAGGAACAGGAAAGGCTAAGGAGTAAACCCTACACAAATCTGGCAAGGAGTCCGGCAACTCCTGCAGCCAAGCTGGCGCCGAATGTATTATTCTGCTTTCTTTCAGACTACATCAGTAAGGCCAAGATGAGGCTCTGGTCGTCTGGGCAGCCCAGGACCTCCATATACACTGCCCAGGCTTGTGCCCAGGGGAAATCACTTTGGTGCTGCTAATGCAACGGTTTGACTTCACTCCCAGAGGCGCACTCCGTGGTCTCTTGAGACAGACAGGTGCCAACTACGGGTTCTCCTGAACAATGTGGAACGGGGTGCAGAGATGGCCACCTGATTTTGATCAATACCTATTTTTGACCTACTTCAAATGCAGGTGGGGTATCACACATTGGAATGTCCTTCCTGTACCTCATCCCATATTGTCCAGGAGACCCTTATTCAGCCATCTGGGGCAGGGGGTGGCCAGGGAGCTGCAGGGGAGAGAGGCAGTTTCATCTCAGTTGCTTACCTTAGGATCCAGGCCATTGTAAACTACTTTTATTTATAAAGTGTTTTGAATGGGCGGACCAAATGAGTTGAATAATTTTGAGTTCCGTGCTCCTGAATTTCAGGCTCTCTCTGATTGCTTAGTATTCTAAAGGATATATTGCATCTGATATGTTGGTACAGGATTTGATGACCATCAAACTTCCTATCCTAGAGAGTATTGGCAACATAAATAACATTCTCTGTTGCTATTTAGAATAAAAGTCTACGGTACTGGCTCCACTTACTGAAGTGCAAAGTGGCTAATGAAATGAACACCTATATATAATACTTTGCTATTGCCAGCAAAAAAATAAAATAAAATAAAATTGTGCAGCTGACTGCAATGCTTTCCTGGAAGAAAAAGCTAATATCTTTACTGCATACACTGATTTTACCTTATATCTGCATGAACATTATTAGTGTTTTCTCTCTGGGTCTGGCCAGATCATTACTATTGTCATGAGGCATGATTTAACATTTCAGGAAAATCAACATCTCATAAATAATTAAGACCTAATCCTCTCATGCATTAACACTCTTTCACAAAGCCCTGGAAGCATAAAGGGGGCTTCATAACCAATGCAATGTATATTTATAATGCCCGTGCAGTGCAAATTGGCATTGATTTAAATAAAGACTAAGCAATACAACTCGCTTTATATGGATGAAGAGCATCACAAGTGCTACTACATTGAATACCTGCATAGAGACTCAGCAGAAAACACCTTGTTACATGCAGTGCTATTTTTCTAGAAAAAGAGGTGTCGGAACTCACCATGAATGCCTCCCTCCCTCTCTTATAATGGCAGTGGTGCCCACTTGAGAGGTGCCGGAACTGAGTTCCGATTGATAAAAAGCCCTGGTTAAATGCCAGCCCAATCTCCACAGCACTGCGAATCTCCAGGGTTGCAGATGCTTACCCAGGGTTTGTGTTTTCTTTTGTGAATAATGTACAGTGGAAACGGTGGTGTCTTTATGATATATGGTTTTATTTGCACATATGAACCTAGATGGAGAGAGTTCTGAGCACACACATTCCAGGAGCGTCTAATCTGTTTATTACAGCTTGTCCCAGCCAGTCCACATAGTGTTCTGGCCTCTCTTTTTCTGCTTGCCAAAACACTTGCACAACTGACACTTTCTTCCTGTTTGCTTACATCATCCACCCTGAAATCCTAACCCCTTTTTTTCTGGCAGTCTTCACTCTCTCATGATGGGCCATCACCGGTCTTTGTCCCTTAATGGCAGTGTTAGAAATTTTTGTATATATTCCGGGCACCAAATGGCTCCTTAAACCAGGGCCACAGTCACAGTCACCAAAATGGAATGCCTATTTGCCATTTTGGGCCCAGATCGCTTGAAAGTCATATTTTTTCAATGTGACGTTTTGGTTCCTGAAATTCATTCTGATTTTTCAGATAAAATACTGTGGTATCTCGGTTTTCGAACATAATCCATTCCAGAAGACCATTTGAGTTCTGAAACATTCAATAATTGAAAACTCAGCAGCCGACAGCTAGGCCTCAGGATCTTGCACTCAGCAGAAGCCGCGTGGCATGTTCGACTTCCAAGGCGTGTTCAAAAACCAAAGCATTCACTTCTGGGTTTACGGTGCTCGAAAACCAAAATGTTTATCAATGGAGACCTTCAAAACCTAGGTACCACTGTATAATGGAAAGAACTCTACAGGGTGTGTTGCTAGTGTGTGAAAACAGTCAAGATCCAAGGATACCCAGGCATGCACCTCCAGATGGTGGCGATGTCAGATGCCATCCTGGCACCCAGGCATCTTCACTTGGTCACAAGTGGCCAATAGCTAGGTGCAAAATGTGCCTGGTGCCTGTCAAATTTTGACCACTGCCTAATGGCCTGCACTTGGCTAGCCCTGCCAGGCTAGTCTGGTCCGTTAGCATAAACTAAATCAATGAATGGCATAAACTAAGTATCATAAACTAAATCAATGAATTTGTGGATGGCACAGTTTAACCAAAAGTTTGATTAATTCCAACTTTTACTAATTATAAGAATTATGGGTGCCCAGCATCCACAAAACTCTGGCACCCCAACACATAGCAGTATTTAGCAGTCTTCAGATCTATTTCAAAATATATTGTTACCCAGTTTCATAATTAGAAAATGACAGATGGCTGTGACTTCACTTTAAAATAATGCATGCATGTATATACTGTACTGAAGCTCACTTAAAAAAACAAAAAAAACCCGTTTATTTGGAGGGGGGGACTCCATAAATGCATAAATGTAAATTACCTACCAGGGAAAAAAAAGAAAAGAAAACCAACCCACATTTGTTCGACTTTATAGAAGGGTAACAGTTGTCCTTGACATAATAATTAAAATTCTGGAATCACGTTGTCCTGCTTCCTTTCAATTCAGGATGAAAATCCATAAGTCCAGCTGAAGTGCCCATCTACTCAGGGTTAAAAATGGGGAATGATGAGTAGGGGCATCATAAAAAGCAAACAAACGGGGGGGGGGCTCATAATGGTAAAACCCTTCTTCAATTCCTTTCATGTATGTTTGAGTACCCATCCTTTCTGTTTTGTTTCATTTAAAAATGGGCCTGCAGTTGCATTAATTGCTCCTGCTTCTGAATAATCATTTCTAATTTAAATAATTGTGTCCTGGGTCCTGTTAATCTCGATCCAGCAATTTGCTAGAAAATCAGTTGTCATTGGGACTGTTTTGAGTCCTGTTGCTCAGAAGACAATGTGCTTTGCTCTTGGTTGTGAGCTTCACAATGAAGAGTGTCACATGGTGTGAACTACAGCTTTTCTGTTTCAGATTGTGGCAAGGTTATCTCGTTTTTTAAATATTCCCTTCCTTCATTCATGCATGCATATGGGTGGGGGGTGGGGGGGAGTAAGTTGTTGAGAAGTGCATGGAATTGATTTGTGGTCTGTCTGCACTCAAAACAAGCAACCCCACCACCATCACTTTAATTTTATCTTGATATTAGGCATTGTCTCAATTTGAGCTTTTAGAGTCATGAAGAGTCAGACACGAAATAAATGGCTAAACAACAGCCCTGTTCTGAGTCTCCAACCCAAGCAGCCAAAAATACTGTAGTCATCTTCCTAACTTCAAGTGCTCTTATTCCCAAATATTACTCGTTTAAATAACAAAAATAAAGACTATCTCAAGGAAGGGAGATAATCAGCTTGCTATCATGGTCATTTGTTGTGGAGGGTGAGGAGAGTTGTGTTTTGCAAGGTTATCTGAAGATTTTTAGAAAAATGGAATAAAACATTGCATTGTTTTCTGTAGCTTTATGCTTTGCTTGAAGGAAAGTCACAGAATTTCTATCCTCTCACATGATGGGTCCATTTCTTATAGCCCTGGGTGTTCTAGAAAATAGTTGTGTTACTGCTTTCTCAGTAAGGAACCCATGTCACCCAGAGCATATTAAAGGCACTTTTTTTTTTCAAATTCTGGGCATTTTAAAAACATTTTCTAAATTCTGGGCATTTTAATCACTGTGTGATTTAATCACTGTGTGATTTGCATTTCACGTTGCTACCATACACTTGGTGGCACTGTGGGCAAAAGATTCCTGCATTACAGGGGTTTGGACTAGATGAATCTTGGCGTCCCTTCCAACACTACAATTCTATGAGCCTTGAGCATTTTTTTCTGAGTAATTCATGGCACAGCCAGGGTACTACCAGTAACTGCTGGCTCAGACCCCATCAGAGTTTGTTTGACCTAAGAGTTTTTCAAACCCAGTGTTTTCTCAAATGTTTTACCATCTGAAGCTAGCACAATGAATGGTATTAGGATTTAATCCCTCTCCTGATAAATTAGGTGCCCGTTAATAGTGAATAGCATCAGTTCCCATGCCTAAATTAAGAGAACAAAATCTTACTTAATGAAACACTGCAATCACTTGCAGCTATCTTCTTTTTGAAATGCTGTATCCCTTGCTGTCAGTTTTTATAGTGAGGTGACATGTGAGGATGGCGCACAGGGAGGAAGCATTTAGAAGACAACAGATCAATAGTTGAAGACAAAAGGTAATCAAAGAGTCTTACAAGGCTGTCAATACTGTAGCTTGTTACCTGGGCAGTATCTCCCCTTAGAGATCTCTTGCTTATTTAACTTCTTTATTAAAGCAATGCCAAAGAAAACAAAGGGATGTAGCCCCAGAGCAGAAAGAAAATAATTGTTATTATAAATAATGGTGGATATATATACATTATATTTAGGGATATTGCTTGCGAGGGTAACTTGCCGTATCTCTTACAGTAACAACAAAAGCATTCCCCATCTGTCCTCAGTATATCTTCACAATAGGTTTTACAAATTCATTCTAAAGAAGAAAAAGGTTTGGGCAGAAACTGAGGGCTTTGTGGCGTTACAATTGTAAGCTTTGCAACAAAACACTTTGAGCTGATGTATCCAGGTTAGATATTCCGTACTCATGTTGCACAAAGTCTTTTCTGTTAAACTCCTGCTACTCTACAAACAGTGTGAATCATGCTTTTCTTATCAAGTAGCTTATAAAAAAATGGTGCAGGTTTAGATTGTGTTGAAACCGTGAAACTCTGCTAAAGGGACGCTCAGACCAGTTTATATACAAGTTGGTTTTCAGAAAGTACCCAACCTAGGATATGCTGTGGAGTGATATAGATATTTAAGCTACTTTGCAGTGTGATCCTCACAATATAATTGAGCTGTTACAAAATTTGTTCCCTTGTATGATACCCAAATGGTAGGATTTCTAATTTCCCAGCCAATCACAGTATAAGGAACCCTTGGTGGACACTGATTTTTAATTGCACTTTAACGATAAACAAACTTGATACCTTCCTTAATGCAACTACAGTGGTACCTCGGGTTACATGCACTTCAGGTTACAGACTCCGCTAACCCAGAAATAGTACCTTGGGTTAAGAACTTTGCTTCAGGATGAGAACAGAAATCGTGCTCCGGCGGTGCAGTGGCAGTGGGAAGCCGCATTAGCTAAAGTGGTGCTTCAGGTTAAGAACAGTTTCAGGTTAAGAACAGACCTCCAGAACAAATTAAGTTCTTAACCCAAGGTACCGCTGTATATTGTTCTATATGATGAAATCCTATAGGGTGGCATAAAACAAAGAGCTGTAATCTGGATACTAACTTTTTACCAATACATTACAAAATTTCCTCACTAAATATACTTACTTGCTCTCCATCCATATGGTTAACAACAAAAAAAAGAAGCCTCACATTTTAAGGTAAAATTTTATATTTAAATAACTCTTGTATAGCCTTTAAACTTCACTTTTGCCCATTTTTGACATGGTTTCAGCCACCTCTCAATATATTGTTGCCAAACTCAGTGTGAGGGTTCCCGAGGTTAGGGGGGGGGTCTACATCAAAATTTTGGTTCCAGGTGCCACATTGATTCAAGATGGAGGACGAAAATGTGACTGTGGTGTCACTGTACCTGTTTTTTGGCATAGGTTTGGCTGGCTCTTGAGATATTGTTAGGAAATTTGACATGAGCGTTCCAAAGGTGGGGGAAATAGACTTCATTGGTATTTGGACACTAGGTGTCGATTTCAATAAATATGGTGGACCAAAATGTGACTTTGTCGTGACATCAACTGATTTTTGGCAGAATGCGTTCAAACTCACAAATTACATTATCCAGTTAAAGATCACAATATTTTTCTAAAAAATCCTGGTCAGCAGTGGGTACTCCTTATTAGCTAGTGGCTAATAAGAGAAAGCTGATTTTTTTCAAATAAAAGTGTTGTGTGCTTTCTCCATAAGGTGCCCCAAACTGAATTATGCAGCAGTATTTCAAATGTTTCTGGGGATGTGTTTCACTTTATCTTATGTGCTATAAAACGGTTTGGGAAACAAATGTGAGTAGCCTGATGCAGCCCTTTTCTAATTAAAAAATAAAAAAGTTAACTGTTCCTAATCAGTCAAAAACCCTTGTAAGTAAGATATCATAGTCCAAGTGTATGTTTCTAACTGAGGGTAGTATCTGCCATTTCTAGATGTTTCTTGTAATGTATTGTAATGTAGCTTTTTTGTATGGAAAAGTTCTTTATTTGTCACCATGTTCCTTCAGTGCAACCAGGTGGCACTCTCCGTTGGATGCACCTTTTAAATATTAATTGTACATATTATATCATCTGCTGCTTTATAAAATTACAGAGGAAGCAGGGTAGGAAGGAGTCTGAATAACATTAAGCAGACATAACAATATTACTGCCTAGGCAACTGATGCTTGATCAAAGTGAAGCTATTTATCAAATAGAAATGAAATTTATGATCTCCGCTTTAAGACTATATATATATATATATATATTGCAAATTTCTGTTAACTTGTAAGGAGTAGTTTTTATATAGTCTCCATAACAGACACTCTCTCTCTCTCTCTCTCTCTCTATATATATATATATATATATAGTATCTGCACAGTCTATGCATGTTGTCTTGGAAGTAAATCCCACTGTGTTCAGTGCGGCTTACTTCTAAGTAAGGGTGTTTAGGATTGCAAATTAAAACCTGCTGGAGAATACACCAATATTTCAGAATTTGGATCTCCTTGGAAATCTGTTTATCTTTTTTCCACAGCTGATGTGCTAGGGAAGAAGAGCAATTTTGTTTTCTCCCAAGTGGTTTAGATTTGATTTGAACTCGCAGCAGAGTTTAAGCTGATGAATAGCTTTTTATTGAACATGAATAAATTGAGAAATTCAGATTACTCAGCCACTTTTTCCTCATAATTTATATTATGAAAAAGATGTATGTGGCAAAAAATAGAACACAAAGGTATGCACATTTGATGACTTGTGCTGGATGACTTGCTAAATTAATAGAATAATTAATGAATTTTGATGCTGTTACAAGCGTTTTCCTTTTCCTTTTACATTATTCTTATGAAGGTGGGGGGAGCAGGGGCGGAAAACACAGCTCATGGAAACAGGGTCAGTCACCATGAAAGACAACAGGACACTGGGCAGCGACTTGCAAACACACTGACTGATATCCAACATTAGTCATACTCAGAGCAAACCCATTGAAATTAATGTACTTGTACTTTGCTTCCTATGAGTGTACTCTGACTATGAATAACACTGGACATCATATTGGGAAACAAAAGACTCATTGCCATTGTATTCTAGTCATAAACCTCTCCAAATAAAACCATAATTTGACAGAATGTGCCAGCCATGCGGTTTTCTGGTCATATAAGCCATGAAGTGCTATTGTTGTTTACAAACATTGACAATAAGCATAACTTTGGATCTATTGACACCTCACAGCCTAACATCAGGCCTATATCTCTTATAATCACTTTGCAAAAATTATGTACATAAGAACAACCCCATTGACTTAATGTCATCAGTCACGAACCACTTTCCAAGAGTTTTCTCTAATGTGGGCCAAAACAGATGCAAAAAGCTCTGAATTTTCCCTTTGTGCAAGTTCTGCCTTCCTCATAGCAATAGTCACAACTTTCGAGGATTAGGCATTGGGTGGAATCCTTTAGTCTACTTTCTATCTTGCAGCAGTGGGATCACAGGTATCCTGTTAGAGGTGCCTAGTAGGAAGTCTCTGTCCAGAAAGCCAGAGTGATCAGCAGATGGGTCATAGAGCCATAGAGCTTCCTCCAGTGGTATGGGAGGGCCACCCATGTAGAACTGCATCTTGTGATGGACCCAGCATCCCCGAATTGACCTTGTAATGCCTCAGTCCTCCAACACGGGGCCAAGAGGGATACATGCCCAATGTCTATGCTAAAGTCTACCTACGTCTGAAATCAATAAAGTTGTGGCCAGTTTATGTTGTCATGGCCAGTTTCTTCAACTTTGTATGGTGGGCCTTTGCTCCCATGGGTGGGCACATTGTGAGTGGACTTCAACAAGAAAGGTGTTCAGAATGAAGCTGTTGGAATGCAAAAAAAGAGACAAGTGTATTGTAAGCAGAAAGAGTAACAGAATGCCAACAGGCCAGTGAGCACGTTTGGATCAGCTATAACCACCCAATGCAGAAAATCCAAGTTTCAAAGAAACCAAAAACATAGCAAGATTGAGTAGTAAGTTAACTTTCAATGATAGCATGCAACCTGGTTTGAGCCCCCTGACTCCTTACCTCCCCAGCCAGAAACATCCCCTATGGGAATGGTGGTGGGATTGGGCTAAAAATCTTCCCTTTAATACTTAATGCTTGCCGACAAAGGTCCGTATAGTTAAAGCTATGGTTTCCCCAGTAGTGATGCATGGAAATGAGAGCTGGACCATAAAGAAGTCTGATCGCCAAAGATTTGATGCTTTTGAATTATGGTGCTGGAGGAGACTCTTGAGAGTCCCATAGACTGCAAGAAGATCAAACCTATCCATTCTGAAGGAAATCAGCCCTGAGTGCTCACTGGAAGGACAGATCCTGAAGCTGAGGCTCCAATACTTTGGCCACCTCATGAGAAGAGAAGACTCCCTGGAAAAGACCCTGATGTTGGGAAAGATTGAGGGCACAAAAAGAAGGGGATGACAGAGGATGAAATGGTTGGACAGTGTTCTCGAAGCTACAAACATGAGTTTGACCAAACTGTGGGAGGCAGTGGAAGACAGGGGTGCCTGGCGTGCTTTGGTCCATGGGGTCACGAAGAGTCGGACACAACTAAACAACAACAACAAAACTACAATCGAGGAAGGGAGAAAGTTGCAAGGAAGGAACAAGCTCCTTCCTATCCTGGAAAAAGGTACATAAGAGAAAGCCTCAGTCTTGGGAAATAGGTACGTATGCATTGACTCCTGGAAAGACCAGGTCCCTTAGAGCAGGCAGGCAGTGGGAATTTTTTGTAGCAAGGCTGTGCCCAGCTGAAGAGAAACCAAGATCAGCAAGGCAGGCCATGACACATGCTCAAAGTCTTCTTATCTTAACAGAGCAAATACACACAGCTCTCTCTTCCCTGGCTGCAAATGATAAAGTGATGGAGGAGTGGAAGCAGACTTAAATAGCAGCTTGATCACTCCCTCCTATTGGGCACTCCTGCCCTGTGATCCACAAGACCCCTTCCCCAGTGGAGAGACCAATGCACATCTTATTTCAAGAAGATGGCAAATTCACCCATGCTAAAGAGCAGGAGTGGCATTCTTTGCAATATAAGTGTAATGGACAACTTGCTTTTCAGACAAAAGTTAAATAAGGTTGCATCCTTTTTATTGCTGGAATGCAGTGTAGTTTTCAAGGTGGTCTGGGTTTTAGATGTAGGCTAACTCAGCTGAATAAGTGGCCAATTCCCACGGTTGCTATTAGAAAGGTTTGCCTTGACCTCAGAAAGAAAGAGGGTCTTAAAAAAAAGGTCCATCAGCATTGATTTACTGAGGATTTCTTACATACCACAAATCTGGCACATCATTAAACTGAAGGAATTAATATTAAATTTATTGATCTAAAAGAAGAGAGAATGAAGAGGATACAGTGATACATCAACAAATAATGACCTAACAGGAAAATGTTCTAAATAACTAAAAGACAGATCACTGGATACAATCCCGGTATTATAAATTTAGGATACTTTTTTGCCAATAAGCACAAAGGAGATATTAGCATCTGGTGTCCAGTAAATTATTGCCTTAATTAAAAAGCATAAAAATTGAATAGCAGTGCAGCTGAATTTGATTGTTTCAATAATATTGAGCAAACCTGCACAACGATGTGAGCGTTTTCTTTCCTTTTGTACCTTTGGTTTATGAAACGAATGCTATTTCTTTCTCTAAAAAAAACATAACATTTTTCTAGGACGTGGAGAATGCTCAGCATGAGATTAAAATAACTATATAAAAAAAATCAGAGCAGCTTGGTGAACCCAAGAGAAAAATGCATCCCTACAACAAGCTTGCCATCTGTTGTCTGCTTGTTTAATGAATTTATAAATGCTGGTGGTTGCTGATTATTTAGTAATTGCTAATAAAAAAATACAAAATATAATTGAAAAACAAGAGCATTTGTATATTCAGTTTTAGTTTTAATCTTTTAGCAAAGTTATATTGCAGCTCACTTTTTGGATACAAGCCTTCCCTTCCTATTAACTTATGTCCTGGGCTCCCCCGACATTTAATTTAAAGTCATTTGCACATTAAATAGAAGAAAGGCTCTGCCATGCCTAAGATTTGATGAATCTGAAGGCAGGCTACTTATTAGTATTTCAGCATAGCATGATGTATCTTCCAGATTCCCTTGTGAAAGCTAAGTGAAACATCTTGTTTGGGAAACTTCTTACAAGTGGCTCACATGAGACCTTTGGGTATAGGCAGTATAGAAAATTAATTAATTAATTAATTGCTCAAAATTCATGGTGCAAAATGGTGGCACCATTGTGTTCTCTTAGAATTACTTTTATGAAAGTTATATGTCAATGTCAATGTCAATGAGCTGTGGGATATTTCTGGAGCAATGCACAGCTGCATTCAACAGCTGGTTGGGCCAGTATCGGTAAAAGTTTGAAATGCCTTTAGTTTAGTAAAATAGCTAAGTTTTTTAAATTCCAGGGTGCTCTTCCAGAAACTCCAACATTCCCAGCAGAACAGCAAAGCAACTGTTTTCCTGTTCTTTTAATTAAAATTGCATAACTGTGCATTACCAATGTGTCCAACATATTCATTTATATAACCATTTTAACATGCCAAATACTTCATTTCCTTATTTGTATTGCCAATTAATTCATATTCATATTGCATAGATTTGAAACTGGAACTAAGAAGCATTCACTTCTCTTAGGTCATCAGTTGAATTCAAAGTTAACCTGTGAATTGACCCTTTTTCTCTCACAGGTCCAAGTCAAACAGTGGTACCCCAGTCCTGTTAATGTTGTGAGTGATGAAGAGGTCCTATTGGGTTACTTCATAATTTTCCATAAGACTAATCCAGAGTTTTCTGATTTGACGTCTATGTACCCTAGACCAAACAGACTGTGGGTTTATGTTTTTGTTTTAGTTCCCCACCTCAGATAGAGCACGTTAAAAATAAAGCTTACAAAATTATTACCAGCATATCTATGTACTATATAATAGAAGGTTGAGATGATTTACGCTATGTTGAAAAATACTAAAAGGTGTATATCTGATAGGAGCAAATATCTTTGAACCTTCATGACTCTGTAACCTGAAGAACTGCCTCTGGTGAGAACCACTCACAACTTAATGACAACATAAATGCTTGGCTGTGTACAACCCACTGTGATTAACTCTAGATCCCTGCAACATGACACACAATTGCTTGTTTCCAAAGGCCCTGATGTGCAAATGGAAGTGACTAGCCCCCACGATCTCCCTCTTTCATGGCTCCTGCAAATTGAATCTAGGGAACCTCCCCGTCTTCCTTTTCAGAGGGCAAAATGAGCTGCAGACAGAAGGGAAATATGTGTGATTACCCTCTGTGAACAAGGGTGCCTCCTGCTCACATGCTCAGATCATTAGCTCCAAGCCGTAAACTGGCGTACATGCCATGGGGAATCTTAATGAATCACAGTGCACTTTTCTGTTTCCTTCAGCCTGTACATGCAGTCAAAAATAAAAGTATGTCATTGTCCCTTAAAAGAAGCTAACAGCTGTTTTCTCCCCCCCAAAAAGCTCAACAACTCTTGTCAATCCTCAATGACAATGGGTAGATCACTGTAATTTATTTTACACTGGGAGTAGACCACAGTCTCTTGGGATACGGAAATGTAAAAAATGCTTTGGAAAGAAATGTGTTAAAGGTACGGCATCTCTGTGGAATGACTCAACAGTAATGTGATTGGCTGTCACCAGTTTAAAAGGGGAAGCCTGCCCAATAGTAATTGTGGTGGTGATGTGGTGTAGATGAGTGTGGAGTCTTCTTTTGCCTCAAGGTGCAGATACTCTGTCTGAACTGCTTCTGTAGATATTTGTATATATATATAGCTTACATTAAACAATACTGCACTAAAGAACCTGGGACTCTGAGCATTCTGCTAAAAGCACCATGAGGAATTCACGACATTTGGATGGGCCTGATATAGGGTATATATATTGTATGCCACCATGTTCCACTTTCATAGCATGCTTAAGTATTGCTTATATATCCTGTGTGCATTCTTTATATTGTTGGAAGGCACAAGAATGTGGAAAAGTATCTTTTTAAAAAATAAATAAATGCATTTTTAAAAGGATACCACTTGTTAAGAATTTTCCTATGGCATGTGCAAATAGAACCACATCCATATGTTAGTTTGATAAGTTATACAGTAAGAGATGCATATGTATACAAAGTTTCAGCCTCCGTGGCCTGGGGCATTGTGCAGCAACAATAAAAAGTATCTAATTGCTGGAATTGACATATTTGCTTAACAGAAATTATTGTCAAAGCACAGATTTAAGGGCCACACATTTCAGTGACTGGGCATTGAAACAATCAACAATAACTCAATTGCTAAGTTGCATACCTAGATGGCAGAGGCAAATTGTTAGTGGTATGATTCTGAGTGATTATTCTGGTGCTGTATTTGTTTCCATTGAAGTATTCCTAATTGAGTTGGTTATGCTGTCTCCTTGATTTTTGTCTCTGTGGTAATACAGTAGTGTCACCTTTTCAAAATAGGCATTTGTCTTATTGAAAAGTTTTATTAGTAAATCAATGGGCACCATGCACCAGAGGGTATCTGTAAGTCACCTTGTGAGTTGGGTGGTATAGGAGAGGAGAGAACAAAAAAACAGAGTATATTAAATGAAACATTTAACTTTGACTAAATCAGATGCAGCTAACTGACCAACTAGGGAGCAGTTAACAGTCAAAAATGGATGTTCATTGCTTGATTATCACAATATTAGGTAATTCAAAGCTAGCAGTGTAATGGTCAGAGCATTGGGATACCATGGTTCAAACCCTCACTCAGCCTTCAAGCTCATTGGGTAGCCGTGGGCCAGTCACCATCTCTCAGTCTACCTCACATGGTTGTTGTGAGGAAAAATGGGGACAAGGAAAGCCATGTACACCAGCTTGAGCTCCTTGGAAGGAAAAGTGGCATTTAGTTGTTGGTATCTATCTGTCTAGAGAGACAATGGAGTGCGCCTCCAGAGTCAAACCACCGTGTTAGCAGCACTGAAGTGACCTTCCTAAAATATATGGAAGTCCTGGACTCCCTCTTGGCCTTGCTGATGTGGTCCAAAGGAAAGCAGGGCAATATGTTTGGCACCGGTTTGGCTGCAGGAGTTGCCAGAAGGAGGTGTACAAGGTACCACCCAACTTTCTTAGGATTTCTCTGGATTTGTTTAGGGTTTACCCCTTTGCCTTTTCTAGTCCTGACAATATCCAGCAAGGCAGCAGAGGTTTGGATCAGTGGAGGTTTAGGAGAAGTGGCATATAATAGCTCAAACAGAAGTTACACATCTCTTTTCATATTGACTGCAATGCTTTTCAACTGTGGTAATACATACTGTACAGTCATCAGTCTGCTGTGAGTCATAGAGGGATGTGCACACATCCAAATAAATCCTTAGTGAAATATATTGCATCCATTCATGCCATTTCTTTTCTAAAGAGATCTGGGAAAGAGGCGATGCAATGAAAAATGCTAAAACACTGACTACAGGGAACAGAAGTAGTGTTCTCACTTCGACTCTGCATGGGGTTTCAGAGTTTGGATCCACATTTCGTAAAGAGTTAGCTACCTGGGCCACAACTGGTCTGCTGCTTTTCCATCTACCATATTGGAAACGGTATTGTGGATGCATACTTTGTAGATTTGTAATTGTCAAAGCCTTGGCTTAGTGTAAATTGATAGTACATATATCGACATCCAGGACAGAAGCCAGAGTAGAGATGAAAGAATATGTACAGGAGTCGGGGCAGCAAAAGGGGAGTAACAGTAGTGATAGAAAGCTTGGAGATCTCTATCCTTATTCATTCATTCATTTAATTTATATCCCACCTTTTGCTCTAAAGGAATTCAAGGTGGTGTACATGGTTTTACTATCCCCATTTTCTCCACACAACAGCCTTATGAGGCAGGTTAGGCTGGGAAATAGTGGCTAGATACTGCCTGGAGAAACAACACCAGTTCTCTGCAGAGTAAGCTGTGGTGACCTGATAGCAGCAACAAAAACAAAGCTAATAAAGGGCTTTTTGGAATAACTTGCTGCATTGTTTTTGCTGTATGCTCCAATGACACCCCCAATAAAAACCGGTTACATGAAGGCATTCCCACAATGGATGAATCATGTTCGCAGCCTCTCCAACAATTTGGTGATAGCACACTCTGTTAATTTTATAAGGCTGTGTTAACATTTTGATTATAAAACTAGCAATGATAGAGGTATGTTGTGAATCTGAGGGTTACATATACTGTGTTCAGTTTATAAATGCTGACATTATATTTCTTTGGTCAAGATAAATGCCATGAATGATATTAGGAGTCCAAGGGCCACCTGTGTAATATGCACATTTTATAAATAATATGGTTTATTTTACAACAGCCTGTATTCCATCACTGCTAGAGAACAGCTTGCAGATTTGTTACAGAACATACTTACAAATACATGCAACATCTTAAACAATTGGCTGCTCACAGGCTATTTGGAGTAGTGTAGTAACTTAATTGAGATCTCAATCACCCCTTGTATCTGAGGGTTACAATTTCCCTGTTTTGTAATTAACATAATTTGTCAACTTAGAAAATTCTAGTTATAACTGACATACTTTGCAACACATTCATAACAGTTTGTGTGCAATATCCAAAGAGAGGGAAGTAGTAATTAAGTCCCATTCTGGGACTGTGTAGACCTCTTCAGCATCACCTTTCAGATGTATGATAAGGTACATATTGTTTTATGTACACAGCTCAGAATATATATATATATATATATATATATATATATATATATATATATGCAGGTTTTGGTGTCCTCGGGTGTCTTCCCGTGTAAAAGTTGGGGTGTCTAGGCGACGTTTCGACGAGGTCTCACTCGTCATCTTCAGGCTGGTGCTTTCGGCTTCTTGTTACTTGAGTGATTTCTTGAGTGATATCCTGAGTACCACTTAGGTGGGTCATTAGGTGTGGATTAGTTGCTAAAGTCTTTGTGTCTTGACCTCTTGAACTTTGTGAAGAGTTTTCCTGAGAAGATGGCTGTATTGCACTTAGTTGTGCTTTGGCTTGGCTTCGTGTATAGGGGCGAGCTGTGGTTTTGTGGCTTGTGTCAGCCAGATCTGTGTAGGGATTGCAGGGGGGTGCAGCATCCGGAGGTGCCACCATGGATTGGCTACTGGATGGTGTCAGTAATTCATCTGTGGAGAGGGTCTGGGTTTGGGTCTAGACACCCCAACTTTTACACGGGAAGACACCCGAGGACACCAAAACCTGCATTCCTGTACCCGTGAAAATCTACGAAAGCATATATATATATATATATATATATATATATATATAAAGTGGTTCATTTTCCCCCTAAAACAAAAATAAAATAAGGGGAAAAATTGACATTGGTATCTGACTCCATTTTCAGTTCTGAGACCTGAGAATCATGTCTTTGTGGCAGTGGGCAGGGCGTGGATTGATAAACCAGGCTGTCATTCAATGTTAGGCAATTAGTTACTATTTTACTGTTAACGGTGTTATTTTATTTATTACATTTTAATGCCACCTTTCCTAAAGATGCTTATTGTTCCCCCACTAACAATATGCTCATGTTTCTCACACTGACCCATTTTATTCTCAAAGCTGCTGTGAGGCTGTGATATTAGTGGCTGGCTACCAAATAAAGTCACCAGGAAGTTTTGCAGCTGCCTGGCTTTTCAAACCAAATAATTCCTGGTGCTGTTTCATTGCCAGTATATTCACATTTGATCAAGTTTGTTTATCCTTAATTAATCTTTGGTCTCCTAACCATTACTACTTCTGCTGCCTTCCTTCAGAAGAGGGGGGCCGCACAGTATTCTTGTTAGTTGTTGCCATCTTCAAGAGCTACCATATAATGTTCCATGCAGCTATGATTTTTTTTTAAATCAGTTGATTGGGTGTCAAGTCAGATTTTCTGACATACCACTGTGCTCATGGAACTTAATGATACTAACAGATGAATATCATGAGGCTCATATGTCTGGTTTGTGCCATAGAGATGGTTCAGAGGTAGCAATAAAGGCCACTGAATTATTCATTTAATCTGCTAGATTTTTTTAATAGTTAACATTTTTCTGATGCTTTTAGCCTTCTTATAATACACAAACACCAATGACCACATCTGTATGCCCTTGGTAATTTATTCCACAACCTCAATTCATACTTTGTACTTGACACTGGCTCCTTGAAATATCTGTTTTTCTCCTTTCCCTTCTGAATTGTATACTTCCATGAGCTCTTCCCTTAATCTCTGTTCTAGGGAGCACTGACCTAGTTTCTCACATTCATCAGTGGGCAGGTTGCAAAAAAAAAAAATGAGAGGAAGAACATGTAGCTCTTTGTGGTTAAGGTTGCACCAGGTATTTCTGGATCAGAATGGTTTTATGAATTCCCTTTTCAGTGAGGATCTGTCAATCGTCTTCCTAGCTTGCTTTAAATTGTGTCTTGCTCCTTTATAAAATTCCATCATCTTTTCCACACAAAAACACGAACACACTTCACTTAAAATTTTTTTTTAATGACTGCCTATTTGAGCAAAATCCAAGGTTTTATTTTTGACATTTAAAGCCCTAAAAAGCTTGAAACCAGGATAGATAGCAGACTGTCTCCCCTTGCACAAATCAAGCCAATTTTTAAGATCTCCCGAGACCCTGCTGCTCATTCCACCATCAGCAGATTTCCACTTGGTTACAACATGGAAGTAGGGCTTTCTTGGTCGCAGTACAGCCTACCCTACGGAATAGCTTGTGAGATTTTGACCAGCTTCTGCCCATCTGAAGCTGATACAGGCTCGTCTTATCTTGAGCCCAAACAGAGTAGTCCACACAGCAGAAGGATAAGCAGTATGTGCCACATTCTTAACTTTATTTCCACTCTATGCTGAGAGAATATAAACATGCATCTTGCCTCTGTGAGAGCAGAGAAGCAACTCCTCTCGGAAACAAAGAACACCGAGAGAACAGTGAAAAACAGGAAACCAGTGAACGTCACATCCAGTCTCCCATTCCCGTGGGAATCCAACAGTAACTCTGACTGTGGAATGCAAAACAATGTCTTGTGACTGCAGTTGCTGCTCAGTGAGGGAAATAGAAACCAACATAGCTTTCTCGGGTAATTCAAGAGGCAGTCAGTAAAGACTTTAGGAAAATAGGATAGTGCCTTATACTGAATCAGAGCATCTAGCTTAGCATTTTCTACACTGACTGCGTACCCTCCCAGTGTCCCTGTTTTCCAGGGACAGTCCCAGAATTACAGAAGCCATCCTGGTTTCTGGTTTGATCCTGGAATGTCCCTGTTTTCCTTTATCCTCCCCTCCATGTCTCAGAGAAGAATTAAAAATGGTGTGTGGGTCTGTGTAAGTGCAAAAGCAGAGTCCAGTTTATACTGAAAATAAAAGTCCTGCACCAAAGGAAGGAAATGGTGAAGCTGGCATACAAAGCCCCTGCTATACTTTTGAAGGAAAATGACACCAATCCACTTTAAATTCTTTAAATGCAATGCTTCAGCAGCCAGCCATTGTTTTAGGAAACGTGGTGAGTGGTCACATTCCAGCCAGGCAAAACCCTTAAGGAGGATGCAATGCACGGCCTGGAAAGAGGGGGGTGTTTAGGGAGGACATGTGATATGGGGAAAGTCCCAAGGGCCATACAGAGAGGTTTAGAAGTGGGATCATCTTAATAGATGGTCCTGGTTGCAGGCAGGCCCTCAACATGGTCCCCCCCACCCTGGTGTGGGTGGAGCCATCACCCTCATGCTAGGGTGGCACCATGATACCCAGGGCTATTGCCCAATCAATTTGAATGGGTAATCGTGGGGGAATGTATAAAAGCAGCAGTGCAATGTGTGCCAAGCCCCTGCTTCACGCTGCCAAACACCCGCCCATCCTCCCTTTAATTTAGATCCTTTGGCCTTGCTTTGGACTTCAGTTGGTTGCCCGTCTTGGGTTGGGGACCGGGTAGGATTTTTTCCATTTGGCAAATTGGCACTGGCCACTTGGTTTTTGCCTACCTCTTAGCAATCGTCACAACTTTGTAAGGTTTGGCGGTTAGGCATTGGCTTATTGTTGAGTGGGGGAGGGGAGGTCGGCCTTCGCCTGTCCCTCCATTCCAAGGGTATTCCATTAAAGGAATCCAGGGCCTGGATCTTGTCCGAAGTCCGCTTGAGGGGCTAGGGCCATGCCAGGCATCTGGGAACGCCAGGGGAGATGCAGGCGGGTTCCCCCGAAGCAGTTTTCCTTTGAGTGGTTTACCCTTACAGACTTCCTGCAAAGGTGGCAGGAGTCAGATATAGTCTTTTGCCAATGCCTAAGCCAATACCGCTCTCATTCCTGTAATCATTAAAGTTGTGGCCAAAAAAATTGCCCAATAACCTTAAACAAAAATTCTGTGTCTGTGTGAATTTCTTTATGCTAATGGGGGGTTGGCTTGAGGCTCTTGCAACACAAGTGCACATTTGAATTTCCTCAGCCCAGCTGTATGCTTCATCAGGAAGTAAGTCTCACCATGCTCAACTAAGCCATACTGGGAGCAGTGCTATGTGCTGCTAAGGAAATTGTTCTGCCAGCACAAACATTTCAGCTTGCCAGATGGAATGATCTCCCATCTCCTTTCCCCATGCACTGTTCTGGGACTTCCCCACCCCCCGAACCAGTTTGGTTGGTGGGATGTATGGGGCAAGAGAGAAGCCCCATTATAGTATCAAAAGTTGTTCTACTAGTTTCCACTAGGGCAGGTACTGGGAACCTTTGGCTCTCCTGATGTTAGTGAACTACAATTCCCAGCATTGGCCAATCTCGCTGGGGTTGTAGTTCACCACCATCTGGGGGTGTTTCCCATACTTGCACCAGTGGGACGTATTAGTTGCCTCTAGTCTGCTGCAGTTATTGGGGATTATTCTTTCTAGGTTGCTGATGGTAGGGATGGAAGCCCAATTACCTCTTCATCTAGCAAGGCAGAATATCCAAAAGCACAAGAAAAACATCCTCACATACTTTGAAAACTGGAAACTCTTTCACAAATATTCATGTATTTTTACTGCCACTATATTACCGTCGGCCTTTTGATTATTACTGTTTTCATTTGTCACTAGAGAGGAGAAATGGTCTGGATATGTGAAGAGATAAAAGGTTAGATATGTAGGATTTTTTAAAACGAAAACAAACATTACACAACCTAAATATGTTCCTTATGATCATTTTTTCATTATTTGTTACCAAATAAGCTTAATAGCAATTAGTCTATAATTGCTCTACCTGAGAATAAGCCCCATTAAACACACAGTGGTTATTAGTTCTGGGTAAATATGCATAGGGTTGTACCATACATATACTTACTGTAGCAATTAAATTTAAAATTAACCAGATTCATCAAACTCGATAGATTTCAGTGTCACTCCTGTATTAATGCAAAGTATTTTTGAAATCAATCATAGCCTCTCCTACTGGCTTTCTGTGTTTTTTGCCATCTCACAAACTCAAAAGTCCTGAGAGAATCTTACTGCAAATATGGTTTAGCTGATTTTTATACAGTTGAGATTAAAGTTTTCTTTAATCTGCCAGCTCTGCCAGCATTCTTAAATAACATTAAAACAAAACAAAACAAAAACAAAACAAAAACACCAAGCTTCCCTGTTCATAGCATGTTAAAGGCACCACAGTTAGCAGTTTGGGAAAGACAAGCAAGCCAACCTGTTTTTAGTTGTTTTTATTTTTTAGAAAGTTAAGAGACAAGCTAAACCCACCAATGGGCGTGGAATGAACTACAAACATAGGAGAGGTGGAAAATTAACTGGCATTCACTGACCGCTGCTGCTCTCGGCCTGCAGAGTGATGCCAGTGTCACTCTGCCTACACAGTGCTTACCCTGGCCTACCAAACATGCAGGGGCTTCCTGGAGGCAAGGAGTAATAATAATAATAATAATAATAATAATAATAATAATAATAATCTATTATTTATACCTCGCCCATCTGGCTGGGCTTCCCCAGCCACTCTGTGGCTTCCAACAAAATATTAAAATACAGTAATCCATCAAACATTAAAAGCTTCCCTAAACAGGGCTGCCTTCAGATGTCTTCTAAAAGTCTGGTAGTTGTTGTTCTCTTTGACATCTGGTGGGAGGGCGTTCCACAGGGAGGGCGCCACTACCGAGAAAGCCCTCTGGTTCACTGTAACTTGGCTTCTCGCAGTGAGGGAAGTGCCAGAAGGCCCTCGGCGCTGGACCTCAGTGTCCAGGTAGAATGATGGGGGTGGAGACACTCCTTCAGATATACTGGACCAAGGCTGTTTAGGGCTTTAAAGGTCAGCACCAACACTTTGAATTGTGCTTGGAAACGTACTGGGAGCCAATGTAGGTCTTTCAAGACCGGTGTTATGTGGTCTCAGCAGCCGCTCCCAGTCACCAGTCTAGCTGCCACATTCTGGATTAGTTGTAGTTTCCAGGTCACATTCAAAGGTGCACATTGTTGTAGTCCAAATGAGAGATAACTAGAGCATGCACCACTCTGGCGGGGCAGTCCACAGGCAGATAGGGTCTCAGCCTTCATACCAGATGAAGGTGGTAAACGGCTGCCCTGGACACAGAATTGATCTGCGCCTCCATAGACAGCTGTGAGTCCAAAATGACTCTCAGGCTGTGCACCTGGTCCTTCAGGGGCACAGTTACCCCATTCAGGACCACAGGGTCCTCCACACCCACCCACCTCCTGTCCCCCCAAAACAGTACTTCTGTCTTGTCAGGATTCAACCTCAATCTGTTAGCCACCAGGAGATACTTAGATGGCCAGGGAAGTTGGATCCTGATCCATGTCTGGTCCTGGCACAAGATGGCATCAGGCAAGACCCAAGCATTGTGCCCACTCCAGGCTGATTTGTTTATCTGCTTGCTCCCTACCTTCCACCCAGCTAGCAAGGTCAGCAGGGTTGTGGATGCAACAGGAGTCCCTAGAATTGCACCCTAAGAAGAAAACAACGTAGATTTAATCATGAAGGGGAAAGACCTTTTGGCAGGGGTGCCAATGGAATCTTATAAATAAAACCATTGCCTGATAAAGCACCAAAAATGCATTTAAGAAGTCAAATTGCTGCATGTGATGTGCTTGTTATGCCTGTCCATAGATTTTCCTAGGAATTGCGTTAGAACCCTTCTTACTGTTTAAGTCAAGGCACATTTAAGAGTTGGTTGCTGTAACAGCAAATGTAAAGCTAATGAGCAGGATTTGAAAATGTGTGATCATTCTTTGTAATGGGGAAAACAAATCTGTAATGCTAATTCTCCTTCATCTGGAAAAGTCCATGGCTACACAGAGGGAATGGAATAAAGGAAGAGAGAGTACTAGCATTTTTATACAATAACGAAAGACATGGAACAGTTTTTACTGTTGGTTGTCAAAACATTTTTGAAATTCTAGGGCCTTGAAAATTAGCTTGCTGTTATCACAGCAGTCTTCTGCCATAAGAACCATTATTTTAATTTCTTACTGTTGTTCCTGTGGAGAAATAAAGCTATGTAGCCTTTTGATTTACGTAGACCAAATGTGGTTATAGCTATAGCATGTATTTTAATGTGACAAGAGTAACTGATGAGCTCCTATCATCCTTGCAGAAAGCAGGGACAAACTACAGAAACTATGCATAGTTTCATTGGTTCTCGGATTTTCTGCAAAATTGAGTATGAACACACGAAACTTCATTCCTAGTCCTACTTCCTGAGAGCCTTTGTCCTGGAGATGTCTCAGTTTTCAGCATGGACCTTTCTGCATGCAAAGAATTTTCTCTGCCAATGAGCTTTGGCCCCTTTGGTGGAAGAAAGAAAAAGAGGCTAGGATAGAGTAGAGTACAGGACTAATTTGTAAGGCATCACCTTTAAGTAGTTCTATAAATTGGAAAATCACGCTGCTTTCAGATAAGGCTTTTAATGTGATCCAACAAAAGATTCCACATGCCTGAAAGTTGTAGGTAATTTAATTTCAAAGATGTAATAACACATTCACATTAAAAATTATAATGGTGGGTTTTAGTGTGCTTGGTGTGTTAAACATAGGAACAGAAGATGGGAGACAATGATGCTGAGGATGGAAAAAAGGAAAATATATTACCCACCCACCAATTTTTCCTGCTTTTACTCATCTATCTCTGGATACCTCCCTCATGTCTCCAGCTTTCAGTGATTGCCTCCCCCCCCAAAAAACCCCAGGGAAGGTAATGTGATTTCTGTTTAACCATCTTAAAATTGGTCTGACTTCACAGGGAGCCACTATATACTATCTTTCTGAAATTTGGCAGGTTTCAATCATGCTTGCAGTTAGCATCCAATTGTAGCAGAAAATTAAAAGCTAATCTTTTAAAGAAAACAAAACAAAGCAAGATTATCTGCGCAGAACACCACCACCACCACCCTCGCTTGAAGGGATCTGCTTAGAATTTGGTAGGCTAGGGAGGGCTCCCTTGCCTGCAAATTTTTTCCACTTATGTAACAAGGAAAAATTTAATAGGCATTTTAAAATTCTCTATTATAGTCAATTAGGCCCAACAGAGCTTCAGATCTGGACGCAAATTACAAAATCAGATTGGAACGTAGAATAGAACCAAACAGACTGGGATACTTCCAAATGCCTCAGATACAAGGTAATTATTGTAGTGGCTTCAGTTCCTCAACCAGGACTGCAGAACACTTTTCAATCAGATGCTGTGATTTGGAGACGGCAAAGGGGTCTGGCACAAAATGGATCGGTGGGGTGTAGGAATTATCTATGCCTATGGTTGACAGGAGTTTACATCAAAATAGACTCTAAGTTAACTGCTCTATGTTGGATATTGTTTCATGTGCGAAAACCATAGGTTTATTAGTTTTTGAACATATTTTTATTTTTAAAAGTACCACCAGTCTGCATGCAAGTCAGTGGATTCTCTATCTTTCAACAACTCTTTCCCATTCCTGGCAACGTTTCAAAATAGTTTATCAGTGTGAACCAGGAAATGACCTCTCCAGAATGAGTGACCTCTCTAGAACTCATGTATCTGACTCATCCGGCTCCAACCACTATACCACTCACACCCAGCTGCCTTGCCCTCTGCCCCAGTCAGTCAAGATTCTATGCCACTGAGTTAATATGGGACAGAGTGTGGGTTGTTGTTTATCTGCGTATGGATTTTTGTCAAAATGTTTTTCTTTCAATTCCAAGCCTTCGGGTTATCCCATGTGTACTGATACCCCTGTCTTGTGTGCAGGTGGTGCATATTTGATTCCAGTTCCATAAGCACAGGAATGCACAAATATGATGAATACACATATGCTGGAACAAGAGACTGAAGTTTACATACTCTAGCATTCTGTTTCTAGTGGCAGCCAGCCAGATGCCACAGGCAGGGCATAAAGGTGATGGGTGCCTTCTGTTTTTCTGCAGTAAGTGCCTGCAAATGGACCGTAAAGAAGTTCAAGGTTGTAAGACCTGTCCGTTAGGATGATGTTGCTACAGATAATTAGAGATTTCCTTTTGCTGACTTATTAACTTTTGTGACTTGGCCTATATGAATAATTGTTGACCTCGTTAAAAAGAATAACTTGTGGTAATGAAAGGGAAACATCAAATGGTATGTATTTGCTGCCGTTTGATACATTAATTGAGTCATTTTTTGTAACACAACCATTTCCCTTATTTGCTGAAGCCTCAACAGAGTGCATAATTATACCAGAATATAAAATGCTTGAAATCTAAAAATATTTTCTGCCTATGTACCACGGTACTGAAGATTCTCTTTTCTAGATCATTCCCAATACGTATGCTTGACTGAACAGGACTGCAGCTCAGTTTAAAAGGGGTTCTATGAACTAAATATTGCAGCATCCAAAGCTCTCTTTTTCCAACATGAAAATCCGTCATAGCACGAAATATTTTCCAAAAAGTTATTTTTTCGATGTTAATCTGTAGCAAATATATATTGCATGATACTGTTGGTATTCTTTCTTTTTAAGAAAAATGCACACAAAGCATACTTAGGTTTGTTTGAGGTCTGTTCTGTTGTTTTCTGCAATACAACAAATCTTTCCAGACAGTCCCCCAAAATGACTGTTAGTTGGTGTAAAATTTGAGGCATAATGAAATGTGAAAAACCTGAGCTATACAACTTCACGAAAGAGTGAATTCACCAAAAACTAGGCATACTTCTTCTTCTTCTTCTTCTTCTTCTTCTTCTTCTTCTTCTTCTTCTTCTTCTTCTTCTTCTTCTTCTTCTTCTCCTCTCTCTCTCTCTCTCTCTCTCTCTAATTTCTATTTGAACTGGGACCAATGAAAATCTGTCTGTATGAATACTAGAAAGTGTTCTAAATCTTTTGTAGTTTACTGATTAACATCTTCATTTTAGCGCTCGCATCTCATGAAGTAGTATGTCCAATGTCATTACACACCAGAAATAGAACTAGAACCTATATGTGAAAATGTCTAAGTCAATAGACCCTACATATGTGAGCTATCTGTCATGATGAAAGGGCAGACATTTACTACAAGGTGAATACTTATGCATATTGTCCCCTGTTCAAATTAAGCGTTCTGCAAGCTTGAAGAGTGCAAAGAAGTTTAAAAGTCATTCCAGTGACCCATGTGGCAACCTCAAGGTTAACATGGGTGAAATGATCCTGAAAATTGTATTAAACTGAAAATATTTACTGAATAAAAGTTAAATTCACCATCCCATTTCTATGAAGTACAAATGCCTGAAGCATCTCATTTTACAGACAAGGTCAAGTCTAACAATAACATGAGTTCTTCTTCCCTGAAGTGACTTCTGTAGAGTAGTTATATTATTGTGATAGGAAATGGGGAGGGGGAGGACAATCAGAAGAAAGAGGTCTGAGAACTACTGTGTGAAAAAGCTAGCTGGTTCTGTACATAAAGACAATAGGAGTTTCTGTACAAGAAGAAAGTGTTTCTAAGCGAAGAAGAAGAAGAAGAAGAAGAAGAAGAAGAAGGAGGAGGAGGAGGAGGAGGAGGAGGAGGAGGAGGAGGAGGAGGAGGTGGCCTTCTCGGTAGTGGCACCTGCCTTGTGGAATGCCCTCCCAGCAGATGTCAAGGCAATAAACAACTATTTTACTTTTAAAAGACAACTGAAGGCAGCCCTCTTTAGGGAAGTTTTAATGTCTGATGATGTACTATTTTTAATATTCAGTTGGAAACCACCCAGAGTGGCTGGGGAAACCCAGCCAGATGGGCGGGGTATAAATAATATATTTTTTAAAATTGTTATTATTATTATTATTATTATTATTATTATTATTATTATTATTATTATTAACGTTTCCTTATGAACTATGCTGAGAAGTGGTTTTTGGTGTGCACAGAATACCCACAACTTGAATTTTTGTATCTGCCTTGATTTTCGGCTAGCATTAGATGCCTTTCAGAATGCATGCTCTGAAAATGCATTTGTTTAATTTTTCCGCAAAAGACTGCAAATTGCTGAACCCAGAGTCCCATAGACTTTGCAACATAAAAGGCATCCCTCAGGAAAGGAAATGGAAACCTCACTTGGAACTCCATTTCTGAGATTTGTGTTGGAAAGGTGAAACATTGGCTCATTCTCCAAGAGAACATGGGATGTGGAATGTGCAGGAGCAGAGAGCATGATGGAGCAGCAGCACTCACCTGACCTCCCGTTGATCGCATCACTGTTGCTTACTGGAAAGTGTAAGGCAGGGGTGAGCCAGTGATGTGGCTGGAGTGGTGCAAATGCACTGGTGAAGTCAAACTCAGCATTTGTGCTTGAACCACAGCAACCTTGCCACCACCTGGTCCCTCTACCTCCCATAAAGCAGCGGCAACGCAACCAACCAAACGTCAGGTGATCCTGCTTCTCTCTCCATCATGGCACCTGCTAATAGGAATTTGGTGTATTTGTTACAATAGTTCCTGGATGAGTGACATCACAAAACAGAGTCTTCTTTTCTTTCTTTCTGGTGTAGTTTTCATGTTCTCTGAACCCTGTGAATGTACATTACAGCAGGGATGTCCAACAGATTGATCACGATCTACTGGTAGATCCCTGGAGAGGTTGTCGATCAATGGTTCCCTTTCCTCAGCTAAAAATAGAATTGGGCCTCCCCCCGCCCTCCATTGTTGCACATGGAAGAGGAAGCTTTTGCAGTGATGCTGATGGTTTCCTTAGCAATCTTTTGGTGAGCAATTTCTCCCCGCTTTCCCCTAAAAAAGCTCATCAACTTTGACCTGAACCTCCACCCCAAAGGTAGATCACTCCCATTTTTTTTATTCTGTGATTAGACTGCAGTCTCTTAAGAGTTGGCCATCCCTGCATTCCAGCTATAACAGAACTATAAATGAGACTTACCACTGAAGGCTGCTTGCTTATATGCAACAACTGATGTGCATCTTACTTGTCTGCTTTATAGTGTTAGCCATTGATAACCTTGTTATTCTGGGGTTAATTTTAATCTGTAAATCCCTTAACAATCACTGTCTTGAATGCCTGAGAGACAGACTCTTTTTTTAAAACCTATGCTGCCAATGAGAATCTGACAGGGTTCTTGACTACAGACTTTACTTTCTTTTTGTTCTGCCAGAGGCAAAGTCTATCTCAGAATTGCTTTTAAAGCCCCTTTCTCCTCTTAGGATTTTGTCTGATTGGGAAAGGTGGGGGGAGGGTTGGATTTGTTGACAGTGGCGTAGCGTGGGTTGTCAGCACCCGGGGCAAGGCAAGTAATTTGTGCCCCCTAACCCATGGATTTGCGCCCCCTAACCCTAACCCCCAGATGTTGCGCCTGGTGCGGCTGGCCCCCCCTACACCCCCCATGCTACACCACTGTTTGTTGGGCATTATTTTTATTTGTTCAGAATTTGGATGCAAACACACACAATATGCAGCAAGTCGAAGAATGATGATTAATGCAAGTCCTGTATGTATGTTTACTACTGTGCATTAGACTTAAATTTCTTCTACTGTGTTGCTTTCTTTTTTATTTCACATTTTAAAGTTAAAAAAAGAAATCCCAATTATGAACTAGCTGTTTTGAAAACTGGGAGGAGTTTTCTTCTGAAACTGCCTTTGGGCACAATCCACTGAGACTTTATTTTGCACACATAAATGAATGGGGCTTGCAATGAAGAGAGAGTTCCCCAGGGTGCTGTGCTTCATGCCTCCTTAAGAAGGCCTGCATCATAATTTGAAAAATGTGGTAATGCATTGTTAAAAGCTACAGTGTAGCAGTCTGAGGATGAAAGCACTGCAGGTGTACAGCTTAATAGGGCTTAATTAAGTACCAGATGAATATAAATAAGAAGCACAGATTGTACGCCTTGACTCTTTAGGCAGGTAAGAAAATGCTGAGTCTTGGATCTTGAAATAAAGACAACTGGTGCCATATTTTACATGATCCTGTGTAAGTGACAAGTAAAAGGTGTTTTATGCTAAACAATGAAGCAGAAAGGGGCAAATGAAAGAGATATCACCTGGTTTAGTCAACCAGTCAAGGCCGTTTCCTGGGGTGTGGCTGCTGTTGCATGTTGGTAGCTTATAGCAGCCACAGGTGAGAGCTGAGTGCAGGGTGGAGGCCGGAGGTGGACAAACTACCATAGAAGGAGCATGGCAAGTCCCCCACCATAGGTACAATCCCTCCTCTAACACCCTACAATCCAAACAGACTGTAAAATTGTATAATTATAAAACAGAGTCCAAGCCTCCGACACTGAGAGTTAATATTTAATTATGCCAGGATTCCATCACCAACGCAAAACCTAAAGAGAGGGTTCAAGGAAGGTAAATTTAATTACTGATTTCAATAGAGCAATACTGGAAACATACTGCTGTGGGATAAGCTACTAGACAATATGCCATTCCTAAAAATTAGCAGTTGTGTGAATGGACTTTAAAAGTAAATAGCAAGGACAATGGGAAAGTACAGGCAATATGGATTGGGAAGATGATGAGAGGGTATGGGTCTTTGCCTCCAGTTAAGATCTCATTCCATATTGGGATCCCCATACCGGCTATTTGCATTTGAAGAAAAGTACCCATTTACACAAATGGAAGCTTTTTCTTCCGATGCAAATTACATGCAAAGGGGACTGAAATCTTGATCAGGATTACAGTGGGAACAAAGAGTTAACCCCCTACCCATCTTTGCCATTGGACTCCTCATACCTGCTGCTTACTTAAAAAAAAATTTAAAAAATTCAGTTGCTATCTGCACAAATGGTGTCTTATATACATTGGTCCTAAATACAAGCTATTTTTGACATTTCTTTTTTAAATAGATGCCTTGTTTCACCATAATAGTGTGCACCCTTCTTGGATGGTTAGCATTCTGTTCAGGGAGGATCAGCAAAACAATGAACAATTCTTAGTAAATGGGAAGGCTTTGAGGCTCTGACTGTGAGCTAGGGCCCTGTTGGACACATAAGTGGAAGGCAGAGTTTGTGTAGAAGTAGTTCATCTCAACATTTTTTGCCCTAAGCTGGTAGGTGTAAAAGCCCTTCCTGGAGAATGTATAAATCTTCGGGATGTACATGTGCTGAAGTTACAGTACTGTGTACACTAGCTGGTCTACATATAAAATAAGAAACAGAACTACATACAGATCTCTGCTCCCTTCAGCCATCCAGCCAGAGAGACAAGTTCACAGACTTTCACATATTTTGGCAGACACAATGACCAATTCTGACTGCCTGACACTCCACCACATCTCTCCTTCTCCAGACATGTCCTGATAAAGACACCTGCTGCTGGGGAGAATTCCCATTGCTAAGCAGGTGTTTTAGGTGTGCCTCAAGGTCGTGTTTCAAGGCTCGTTGCAAGTTTATTTTGGCAATACACCAACATTATGGTTTGGGGCGGGGGGGAGTATGAGAAAGCCAAGGCACCACTCCAAGGAAGGCCACCTTGTCAAAACAGAAGCACCCGGGATGTACTCTGCCCTGTACTCTGTCAAAGGAACCTGACTATCAAACTCCATATTGCCTGTAATCTTCAGACAGTGGGTTGTCCATCGCTGCCTGTGACTTTCTGCATGCAGTTGTATCATTGAGCCAAGGTCATTCCCCCTAATGGTGGGGATGGGTAATCTCTGCCATCACCCTTGACCATTGGAAAATCTGTCTTGAAACTAGAGTGCAGCAACATCTGGAGGATCACAGGTTTATTACCTTTGCTGTAAGGGAAGGAGAGACTAAATGGGTGTTCCAGGACAGACAGCATTTGTCATTTAGGGTTCATAGAGAGAGGGGTGGCATTTGTACACACCCTCAGAGCTCAGTTTCCATTGCATAAAAAAAAAAAAGTGTTTCACTGTAAGATCTGGCAGTTCTAAGTGAACACTTATAAAACAAACTGATACCTAAGGGATAATAAAAGTAATGCATTATGGGATCTGTAGCACTTATCCCTTTCTTAATATATACTTAAGCGTATTGTTAGGAAATTATCACCAGTCTAATTCCTATCCTTTAGTGATTCGGTTCGACTGTTTAGTGATGTGTTAATGACAGGTATTATAATCTGGCAGCATTGGTATGCAACAGAAACTAGCTCAATAGGACAAGTCATTTAACCGGAATGAAAGCAAAGGAAGTTTGAGAGTATGTCATAGAACACCCCTGAACACTGACCGCCTTTTAAGTGGCAGTGATGAAGGAACCCACTTTAGCATAAGATCTGTATCCAAAGTTTATAATGGAAATTAAAATGTGTATAGAGATTTAAGGTAGGTTTGATCAACAGCTGCTAGAGAGAAATTGTGGGGGTTTTCCCCCGAATGCATTTTTGCAAAACACACAATTAGTATAATTGGTATGAAGTGATACAATTCCATTCAAAGATAAACTTTTAGACTCATACTTTTTAGACTCAAACTCAAAAGATATACTTGGCAAAATTACATGTTATGATGTCTTGTCAAAAAGAAACTTTAGAGCTGGAAAATATATTAATATTGATTTATTTAGTTGTTGCACCTGTATCTGCCTTTTCTTTTGGTAAGCTGAGAGTGGCTTAGATGTGTCTCCTGGAATGTCCTTGAAGACATAATACAGCCATAGTTAAGATGACAAACATGCAGTCAAACCATAGTTTAGTTCGCTGATGGTTTAAGCTCTGCCCCCAAGAGGAAAGTTTAGAGAGATACAGCCTCCTGCTGAATACATGCAGAAACATAGTCTTATTTGGAACTGAGGCAAATAATGGTACAGGCTCAGCAACAGGTTCAGTGGTCAGGAGTCACAATTCAGGAGTTCAGGTGCATGACAGGATGTTCAGAACTGGATGGAAGTGATGAAAATGTCCCAATAAGTTTCCCCATCTCTCCTGCCAAGCTTTTAAAGATGGGACATAGTGTACTCACTTGTGATACTCTTTTGCTTTGTGGGAATATTTGGATTGCAAGCACACACTTTGTTGGGGTGGGGAGGTCTGCTCTCATCTAAAGGTGGCACCTGGTTCTAGGTAACATAAATATACCCTCCTGCCCAGGCTCCTGTTCAATTGCTGTTGCCTCTTTTTCCAGCTTCTACTGTAGCTTCCTCCTCTGCAGGAAGAACAGAAGGGACAGCCAGCATCTCTGCTCCCTCTTCCAATACAACTGAAGTTGGAAAGGGGAGATCCTCCTTGCTCCAATCCAGGTTTCCCCAGTTTCTCCCATTTCTTCCTCCTCTGTCTGAGCCTGCCAACTCAAGCTTGATTCCAAGAGTGCTCAGGGCTCATGTCATCTACATCTCTCAAGCGGTCACTGACCAGAATGAGACCTAAAAGGTAAAGGTAAAGGTACCCCTGCCCGTACGGGCCAGTCTTGCCAGACTCTGGGGTTGTGCGCCCATCTCACTTAAGAGGCCAGGGGCCAGCGCTGTCCGAAGACACTTCCGGGTCATGTGGCCAGCGTGACAAAGCTGCATCTGGCGAGCCAGAGCCACACACGGAAACGCCGTTTACCTTCCCGCTGGTAAGCGGTCCCTATTTATCTACTTGCACCCGGAGGTGCTTTCGAACTGCTAGGTTGACAGGCGCTGGGACCGAGCAGCGGGAGCGCACCCCGCTGCAGGGATTCGAACTGCCGACCTTTCGATCGGCAAGTCCTAGGCGCTGAGGCTTTAACCCACAGCGCCACCTGCGTCCCTAGAATGAGACCTACTTACAGTAAATTCAACAATGTATCAGAATCATGAGCTCTGAGGTCATTGGGTCCGCCCAATCACAGGTGAGAGCAATGTGCTTTTAGCTTCAGAGGAACCCATGAGGTCCGTGTGAGACCACTGATCACCTTCTGAAGCTGAGTATTTCAGATTTAGCCTCCGACTAAATGTAGAAAGTGTAAATGCTAAGACTGTAGTCGTCTTACTGGAATCAAAAACCCTGCACGGTTATTTTAAAAGATAGATATCTACTCTTCTCCTGGAGGTGTAATGATATGAAGGATCTAATGCACAAATGCATATCCTTGGTTTTGACCTTTTCAGAATCTACAGCAAAATACAGGAACCCAATGCAGTCTTCTTCTTACTTAAAGTTGAGTTTTGAACAGTGATACATTTTAATGCATCAGTATTCATTCCACTTTCTCCCTGAATCTAACCACAAGGTATTATTCTAAACACCACTTTAAGCAGTATATGACATCATCCACATGAGGCTTAACTGTTACTTAAATAATTATTAGGGGGAGCATTAATTATTAAGAAGTTAAGTGATTAGTACGGGAATGTCCTCAGAAACGGGGGCGGGGGGGGGGAGGTCACCAAAGCATTTTGTTTTGACCTGCTTGTGTCGTAAGGATGAATGACATACAACACACAGTGCAGGAATGTGTGTGTGTGTCTAGAGGGAGGAGAAATATTGCAGCCGACATAAGAGAGAGAAGAGAACGATGATTTGTCATGTACAGAAGAACTGCAGGGTACATGACAGAGAAGTGACACAGTGTCCCCTGATGTAGGGAGAGAGAAATTGTGACAGTGTCACTGACATGGAAGATTAAAATGTTTAAATGCTGTGGAACGAGGACTGGGGCTCACCTATTTAGATGAGTGATCAGAGTGGAAAGGAATGATTAACACAACGTTTCGCCTATTATGATATGATAGCGGTGAATCAGGTCAAGGTAATGGCTGTTCTTTCAAATTGCCCTTCTCCTGGAAGTAGAAGCCCTATTTTAAAACAATTGCCACCACCAACAGTCTTGTAAAAAGGTAAAAATAGTGTTTACTCACTTGGAAGACTTGGAAGGGTAACAGATACAGCAACTTTGTTCAGGCAGGCTTAAAATGATAATTCAGTTACAAAGGCGTACTCTAGTCCAGGCATCCCCAAACTCGGCCCTCCAGATGTTTTGGGACTACAATTCACATCATCCCTGACCACTGGTCCTGTTAGCTAGGGATGATGGGAGTTGTAGTCCCAAAACATCTGGAGGGAAGAGTTTGGGGATGCCTGCTCTAGTCTAATTTAAAATGGTGTCTTGGCATTGTAGCTCAGAGACAGCAAATGTTCGCACATCGCTGGCTTGATAGGAAGTGAGAAAAAAAGGAGGAAGTGCCCTGACAGTGGGAGAATATAAATAGCTACATCCTCCCACTGTCAGGGCACAGTGACACTGCCTCTCACAGAGTCCTATCTAGCAAACGTACATGAAAACTCTGTGAGCTTCAGCTCCTGTCATGTGCCTATCTAGCAAAACATGAATTGTTGGTTTGACTGCATTGCTAATATCCCTCTGGTTTTCATCTTAATGTGCAAATTAAGATGCACAGTATGTATTAAGCTTTGGTAAAAAATAAATAAATTGCCTTTTCCTATAAGGAGCCTTGTACACCCTTCAAAGAATGGAGATTAAATTTTATCAAAGTGAGGATTCTGTTTCAGGAGTCCTAGCCCTCTCGACAGTGGGTTTGCCTAATGTGCTTGGCACTGTTAAGGAACCTTGTGATTGAAACAGAGATGCAAAATTTGATTTATTTATTTATTTTTGTAGGTCCTATTTGTGTGTGTGTGTGTGTAGTTCTGGCAAGGTATGGACCAGGCTAGCATTACTCCGGAATGAGCACTATAACAGGAGCTCAGACTATCTATTTGAGAATAAACAGAAGGCTGCACATTATCTGAGCGTCTTGCCATGTCCCTGAAGTGGTGTTGTGATGATGCTTAAATGCTTGTCATGATCTGTTCCCTTTATTTGTGGGTGGAGATGACCATCAAGTGAACATAAAGGAGGCTATGATCCTTATAAAATGACACGTAATTTCCAAATTGGAAGAAGCTTAACAGTTGGAGTGCTCAGAGTAACTTTGCCAAGCTTCTTACAAATAGCAGAAGCAGCATATGCTGAGCTTTTGCATATATAAATGAACAGTATTCAGCAGCCTCCTACTTCAGAGAAGTGTTTGAGACTTACCATCTTGTATATGTATCTTCTTGACTCATTACAACTTATTAGCCATCCATGCATTTTTTTTAAGCTTTTCCTCTTGACATCAGTGTATATGCAGTTAAGAAGAATGTAATAAGAAATAGTTAGAGGCACCCTATCCCCACATCTCCCATGCTATGGCAGACATTGGTTGCAGTTCACGATTTGTGATAGCTTAATTTAAGAAGAAGATTCTGACAATGGAGCAAGTGAAGAAGTGTTCATCCTGCTCACCAAGGTGGAGATCTGAGTGGGCCACACTTATTTGATGTACATCATAGGGCGATCCTTGACATGGGATCAACCCCAACAAATGATCAATCATCAGGCGGGTTGAGTGATTCAGGATACTCACCCAGTGCCTACGCCAAAGCCTACTGACATCTGTAATCAATAAAGTGATGGCCTGTTTTGATCTCAAGATGTTGTCCTGTAGCTTTTACTTCTTTCTCCACCCCACAGCCTACATCAGCAATGTGCTTAGTGTGCCTGAACATGCAACTGAGACTTCCCCACACCATGTCACATTTTCTCCAGTGTTTTCTGGGAAACTACAAGCGATAAGAATTTAGTACCTTGACCTTTCCCACATTGACTCATTTTATCTGAATAGATTTGATTTTAAAATGTCTACCTTGGTAATTCCATTTGAAATACATTACACCACATGTTGATGTAAGTGATAACCTCGTAGGAAAGAAAGCAGGGTTCAAAGCATCTTGCTTTAATGGAAATATTCCTGGGCTTTTTTTCAGTTCTGAATGAAACCTAATTGGAGAACTCAATTTGCAGTTAAGTTTCCCCCAGTTGTTTTCTGCTGTGGCTAACAAATCTACACTTTGGTAAAACCATTAGGTTACTCAAAATAATGCAGCTAATAATAGACTGGCAATATTTTAGCATCCCCCACACCACTTATTACATATACAGTGGTACCTCTAGTTAGGGATGCGGGTGGCGCTGTGGGTTAAACCACAGAGCCTAGGGCTTGCCAATCAGAAGGTCGGCAGTTCGAATCCCCGCGACAGGGTGAGCTCCCATTGCTCGGTCCCTGCTCCTGCCAACCTAGCAGTTCGAAAGCACGTCAAAGTGCAAGTAGATAAATAGTGCACTACGTCAAAGTGCAAGCGGGAAGGTAAATGGCATTTCCGTGCAGTGCTCTGGTTCGCCAGAAGTGGCTTAGTCATGCTGGCCACATGAACCGGGAGCTGTACAGCCAATAAAGCGAGATGAGTGCCGCAACCCCAGAATCGGTCACGACTGGACCTAATGGTTAGGGGTACCTTTACCTTTACCTCTAGTTACAAACTTAATTCATTCTGGAGGTCTGTTCTTAACCTGAATCTGTTCTTAACTAGAGGTGTGCTTTCGCTAATGGGGCCTTTTGCTGCTGCTGTGCCGCCGGTGCACGATTTCCGTTCTCATCCTGGGACAAAGTTTACAACTCGAGGTAACTCTTCCAGGTTAGCGGAGTTTGTAACCTGAAGTGTTTGTAACCTGAGGTCTTTGTAACTCAAGGTACCATGGTATCTCCTTCGAACTAATGAAACCCATGATAAATAGTACCCATTTATAATTCAGAGAAAGAAATATTCTTTCTATTTTAGATCGGTGTTTAGGGTCCAGCTTTCCAGATCCAATGGACACCATTAGGAATTACAAAAAAAATTGTGCATATTGCTTTGAAAATTCAAAAATTAAAACTTGTATATGAATGTGACTAGAGAATGATCATTTGAATTCATTGTGGATGAAGTGATATCTCCAGCTTCACATGTTCAAAAATAAAAGGCCCATACAGTGGTACCTTAGGTTACAGACGTTTCAGGTTACAGACTCCGCTAACCCAGAAATAGTACCTCAGGTTAAGAACTTTGCTTCAGGATGAGAAGAGAAATCGCACAGCAGCAGCAGGAGGCCCCATTAGCTAAAGTGGTACCTCAGGTTAAAAACAGTTTCAGGTTAAGAATGGACCTCCAGAACGAATTAAGTTCTTAACTTGAGGTACCACTGTACAAGAAAAATACTCCATTAACGTCTTCATTTGAGATAGAAAGAAACAGTGATTATAGGAATTGCTTTACCTGCACAAAACTGTGTTTCAGACCCTTCCAAACAATGGTTTCATCAACAATTGAGATGACAGAACACCATCAAATAAATCAGAGGAATGTCGCAAGACAAGATATAGCATTGCAGTAATGCTGGCACATAGGAAGATATCCTGCATGTATTGAGTATTTAGGATATAAACCTATTTCAGTATCACTATAAATACTTCAAAGCTTTAAAATGCTGTTATTGGATATAACTATTAGAGAAAAAGGTATCCTTTTTAGAAACCTGTAGAAAATTCTATATTATAGAGCTCTTGGATCTTTTCGGTTTTAGTTTTTCTCACCTTGGGGTAAGTATTTTAAGCAGGGAGATGAAATAGGTAGTGAGGTAATGTAAAGCATAAGCCTAAGATTTCATTCTGCTCCTTTCTGAAAGATATCCCTAGAATACAATGATTACGCACTTTTCTGCCTCGAAACACATCTGGCAAAGTATGAGTAGTAAAAAACATCCATGGGAACAAACTGTCCATGGATATCTAAAAATTGAATTACCCATTTTCATGAATATTTGATCTGCTTATTACCTGCAAAATATTCCAGATTGGATGCCCATAATTTGAGTTTATTAAAGTGCTTGAGGCAAGGTTTTGTGTGACAGGTAGGCTGCAGTTCTGCGAAAGAGGAATTGTGCAGTATATTAAATTTAACTGAGTAGGCAGATAGTATGAGGATATAGACTCTTACGGTGTATTATTAGAACATTAATATTTTCATTAATGTACCAGAAATACATAATTTCTGATTTACCATTTTTCAGTGTGTGTATGCTGTAAGGGTTAGACCCAAAGGCAGCTATGCATTTTCAGGCACAACGATGGATATATATTTGTAGTCGATTACTGAAGCCTTCCCACACTCTTAAATGAGGGACATATATTCTACAATCTTAGCAGAAAGACATAAATAAGAGGAGCTTTCTGCTCATAAACTTAGAACTAGCAAACAGATTGTATAGGTCTGCCGGGAAAGAAATCACTTCCCAACATAAATGAAATAAATTTAAATTAATTTGGAAAAATCGTTTTATAGCTAAGTCTACCTGGATAGCTCAGTTGGTTAGAGTGTATTGCTGATAATGCACTACATTGCAGGTTCGATCCGACAGCTCCATATTCCTGCATTGCAGGGGGTTGGACTAAATGATCCTTAGGATCCCTTCCAACTTTACAATTCTATGATTCTAATATTTAATCTGAAGTGTTTCCCACTGGGTTCAATTTGGCTTATTCCCAGTAATGCAGTCGTGTGTGTGTGTGTGTGTGTGTGTGTGTGTGTGTGTGTTGTATTTTAAATCCTTCATTTTAGTCATTTGGGTTTTATTAACTCCAACAGAAAAAAGGAGACAAAATCATACATGGCTTATTTCTAAACAAATATTCTTCAAATGGTGTCTTACAAGACTTCCACCTTAATAAGCACTTAATAAGAGGATTTGGGGGCAAAAATGAAGCTGATTCCTAGAAGGTGTTTTTTTCTGGATTTCAATTTTATTTTACTCATCAGTATCTATGAGAAGGAGGAGCTGCTGGTGTTGATAAATGGCGTGAGAACTTAAAAGCACGTTGGTCACTGAGCAGTGCAATAGAAATTACCATATTTTTCACTCTATAAGACGCACCAGACCATAAGACGCACCTAGTTTTTGGAGGAGGAAAACAAGGAAAAATGTATTCTGAATCTCAGAAGCCAGAACAACAAGAGGGATTGCTGTGCAGTGAAAGCAGCAATCCCTCTTGCTGTTCTGGCTTCTGGGATAGCTGCACAGCCTGCATTGACTCCATAAGACGCACACACATTTCCCCTTACTTTTTAGGAGGGAAAAAGTGAGTCTTATAGAACAAAAAATACGGGAATTGTGCTCATCCACTTCCATATATGCTAAACTGAAAAACAACGGCTATATTCTCTCCAGCTAGCTAATTTCCCTGTTTCCTCTCATTTATAATTTTAGACTGAGGAAGCATCTCATATTTTTTTTCAGAATTATTTTGCAGTTACTAAGGGCACACATGGGCTCCAAGATTTGTTCTGTATCTGTGTTTTTTTTTAAAAAAAAATCTGATCTGTTTCCGAATCACTGTGTGTCCTTTCTACCTCAACCTGCAATTTGGCTCCTACAGTTTGTGTCTCAAGGCCCCAAGACCCACCCCCAAAATAAATACATGGACACTTATATTAGTTTAGGTTTTGGGCAGATTTTGGCCACAACTTTATTGAAATACAATCAGGTGAGTGGTATTGGCTTAGGCATTGACTCCCCACTATAACTGACTCCACCTCTCAGGGTGATCGTCCAACGAGGTAAACCAAACGAGGGAGCAAGGTCGATGAGGACCAACCTAAGCTCACCCCAGGGTTCCTGTGGTCCTGGCATGGCCCTAGCCCCTCAAACAGACTTCGGACAAGATCCAGGACCCCCAGAATCCTTTAACGGAATACCCAGTTCCTGGAGGGGCAGGTGATGGCCGCACCGCCCCTCCCCACAATCCAACTGAGCCAATGCCTAACCACCACCTTACAAGTTATGACGATTTGCTAAGGGGTAGGTGAAAACCAAATGGCTAAAGCCCATCTGCCAAATGGAAAAAAATCCTACCCAGCCCCTGTTCCAAAACAGGTGACCCAAACCAAAGCAAGGCCAAACGACTCTACCTAAACTAGGGAGGGTGGGCGGGTGTTCAGCAGTACGAAGCAAGTGTCCCACTTGCATCATGCTGGCATTTTTAAAGCCCCTGGGATCACACCACCTACTGTGGCTATTGGCTAAAACCGCCTGGCATGATCCCAGGGGAATGGCCAGGACTTCCTGCTCCTTCGTCCCCCCCCCATTTTAACCCTGTCAGGTGAGCTCTTGGGTCCCGAGCGCAACCAGGACCCTCTGTTATGAGGATCCCATATATAAAACAAAGCTCTGTGTTCTTCCTATTCATTATACAGTGGTACCTCGGGTTACATACGCTTCAGGTTACATACACTTCAGGTTACAGACTCCGCTAAACCAGAATTAGCGCTTCAGGTTAAGAACTTTGCTTCAGGATGAGAACAGAAATCGTGCTCTGGTGGCAGCAGGAGGCCCCATTATCTAAAGTGGTGCTTCAGGTTAAGAACAATTTCAGGTTAAGAACAGACCTCTGGAACGAATTAAGTACTTAACCCGAGGTACCACTGTAATGAGGAATCAAAAAATGGCTCTAACGTTTTCCCCTTTTGGCCAAAGTGGATATAATTTTCAGCTATTCTGACAGCGCAGGTAAATTTCAGGGAAATAGGTCCAGGAGCTGTTTGTGGGGGGTTAAGTAAAAAAGATTCACTTTCCTCTTATAAGGAAGGAGCAATGACCTGGCTCTTCCTTGAATGGCAGGGTTACTGCTTCTGATTTCTCTCTTGCTTTTCCTTATCTTAAAATAATTAATACACGGCTAACAGGTGTGTATGAATTATTCCTTGAACATTTTCTTCAAACTTTGCAGCTTTCCATTCCAGGGTTTTGTTTCTTGTTCCTGGGGAGGGGATGGTCTCTTTCTCTTTCTTCCGCAAAACATTTAACATGCGCGCTAATGGTATGTATTCTGGCTTGTACATTTTAGAAACTTTGCGGGTTCGCACCAGCCTTAGCTTCCCAATAGCACTAAAGAAGTTGGAAACACTTATTGATTATCAGTGTGTTTCCAGGTCCAGTTTATCGGAGAGTGTGCAACATTATTAATAAACATAAACAAAAGTGAATATTTTAAACCATTCCAATATCATAATGAAAAACACACAGCAGCAGTACCCTCCTAAAACCTGACAGAATTTGTCTCATCAGAAGGGCCTAAGAATTCTGAAATTTTCATCCAATTATGCCAGTTTCTTCTATATAACCTTTTAAAGGTGCCCAGCACAACCTCCCGCTGCCCTGAACTGAACCTATCTGTCTATAATTTGCCAGCTTTATCTGCTCAGCTTTATCTTCTTCAATATTTCACACACGGTCCATCTTGACTGTATGCTGCCTCTTGATTAGTTCATGACTTGCAGTCTATGATTCTTTCCTAAATTATAGTCAATAACCTTTCTCAGAAGTATTCCCTCTTCTCACTTTTCTGCCACTTCTGCCTCCTCCCTGCCATTTTCAGGCTTCCACTAATCTCTCTGTCTTCGGTTCCTCCTTTGTCATAATCTCTCAACAAACTATTCAACTCTTCAGACACTGCCCTGACTCACTGCTTCCATTCCACATCTCCATTCATGCTTTCCAGTAGAGGAATAGCTCTGGAGAACAAAAGGGCAGGCAGATTTTGTCCATTATAAACCTGTCTCTTCCTCCTCCTCTTCTGCCTGATTAAGCAATCTAGTATACCATCCTAGCACCTCTCCCTGTTCAAACCAGATATAAGAATTAGGAATCCTCAGGGCTTCTTCTCTTTCTCTGCTGCCCTGCTAAGCCCTAACTCTTCCTCCTTTTCACGCTTCCTCCTTCACTGTAAAGACTAACATTGTCCACATTAATGCTATGGCCCTTTCCTTCCTCTTCTAGGTCTTCTTCCTTCTTTAACTCTTAGCCCTTCCCCCCCCCCCCATATCATTATTACAGAATGCTTTCCCCAGAGAGATATGCCTGGCACTAAATCATACATTTTTAGATGCCAGGTATAAATATTTATGCATGTGTTTTTAAATATTTAACATTCACTAACTTTGCTGTTTTTAGTTGCTTTTTTGTTTTGTTTTGTATCCTGCCATTTTAATATTGTTTATGTACTTTTCCATTATTTAATTGTGATTTTGCGTTTGTAAGCAGATTTGGTATGCATATATGAAAAGTTTTGGGGAAAAAATTGTTTGATAAGGAGGCTGTTATCTAATTCTCTGCTTTCCCATCTTATCTCCTTGTCATCTCCCCCATTATTTCCTTCACCACTCTAGCAACTAATCATTCTCTGCGGAACCCTTCACTATTATATTCAAATTTTTAAGCATACCATAGTTTTCCCATTCATTTATTTTTTAAAAACATCACTTGAATTAGTAGTGCTTTTCAAAAGCCACCCAATTCCCCTTTTTCCATTTTGCTCTGAATTGCTCAACAGGGGTCAGCAACCTTTTTCAGCCATGTGCTTGTCCACCATCCCTCAGATCATGGGGGGGGGGGGGGGACCGGACTATATTTTGAAGAAAAAAATGAACAAATTCCTATGCCCCACAAATAACCCAGAGATGCATTTTAAATAAAAGGACACATTCTACTCATGTAAAACCACACTGATTCTCAGACTGTCTGCGGGCCGGATTGAGAAGGTGATTGGGCCGCATCCGGCCCACAGACCATAGGTTGCCTACCACTGGCTCAGACTCTCCCACAGAATCTGTCTTCCATATTCCTCACTGTATTGAAACTTCCTTCTTCAAAACAGCTGACAATCTCTTCACTGCCAAATCTAAGTGTTTCTACTTTGTCCTCAATATTCTTGACCTTACTGCTGCAGTTGATCTCTTTTATCTCAGTGCTTTTTTAAAGTTACAGATAGGTAGCCGTGTTGGTCTGCCATAGTCAAAACAAAAAAAAAATCCTTCCAGTAGCACCTTAAAGACCAACTAAGTTAGTTCTTGGTATGAGCTTTCGTGTGCATGCACACTTCTTCAGATCTGAAGAAGTGTGCATGCACACGAAAGCTCATACCAAGAACTAACTTAGTTGGTCTTTAAGGTGCTACTGGAAGGAATTTTTTGGCTTTTTTAAAGACACTTTATCACTCTTTCCTATTGGGTCCCTGCCTAGGTTTAGCTCACTTCATGCCCTACCTTTCTATGAATCTGTCACAGAACAAACCAATCTACTGCAATATTTCTAACGGTTCATTCAAAGTTTCCAAAAGTGATTTTTTTTTTCTTTTGAAGTCAGGCAGACATTATTTCTTCTTCTCTACACACCACACCCAAAAAATTGTATAATGTCCACTCAGGTTCACTGTCCAAGGATGGGATTTTGCAAAAGCACTATTTAAAAAGACTCAGATATTTCATGTAATTGTCAAAGGTTTGTTCACACCACAGCTTCCTGATGTTTAGGCTGTGCACACATTACTGACTCAAAACACAGCTAGGTTGCTGTTTTTTCTCAATTCAGATTGAAGCTGGTTTGGAGAAAACCACATGAAAACTCTGTATTTCATAAACTACAGAGTAGAAAAAAAACTGTGACTACCTTTGTGTGTACACCACTTCTCAAAACAGCACTGGGAGCACACTAGATATGCAGCTTTGGCGCGCTCCAATATTGATTCATAGAACCAGTACCACCTTTGCATATGATCATCTGCTATTTTATAACCAAGTGAAATAAAGAGTGTACAATCATTTTGTGGTGATGTTTCATTCTACCTTTAAGTGATTTTCTTTATTGTGTTTCCTCAAAGGTTTGAACAATTATTCTTTGAACTTAGTAAGGCACATCCCCAAATTATGAGTAGCAGCTTCAGGTTCTACTTTTAACTCTTCAATTTTTGTCTGTTAGAGCTAAAAGAGTTAAAAACAAAGTTGAGTGTAACCTACCTAAATGCACAGTATATTGCCGTGTTTCATGAAAAGAAGTAAAATTGCTAATTCTTATGCTGAATTAGTTGATGTTGGAAGTCCTATTTTTACTTCCATCTTTAAGAAATTTGAAGCGGTGTCACTGGGTTATACCCAACGAATACTCAGGGTAGACCAACAGAAATCAATGAACTTAAATGGGGCTACTTTGAATTTGACTATAACTGAATTTCACCTACTGAAACTAATCAGCTCCTAAGGGGGGAAAAGAGGAGAGGAGACTTAAACCAAAAAAATGTATTTTTGTAATATATATTAAAATTCTGTATTATGAATTTTTTTTAAGAATGATAAGCAAAAAGAAAGACAACCTAATGAAAACAATACATCACATGTAGACTAATTGTAGTTACAGTGTCTAAGTACTTTTTGTCCTCTCCAGAATGACATCTGAGGTTGATGTGGTCTAGGAACAAAGGCTCACCCTTCAGGTGGGAGACACCGTGAATTAGAAGTAATTCATCAATCAAGTCTAGCAATAACGCTCCATCCCACAAGTATATCATCTCTCTCTAAAGAGGCTTTCCAATATTGTTCAATTTTGAAGTGAGCTGCAACTACGAAAAAGATCACCAGGTCTATATATTAAGATTTTAATACTCATTGGCAAATAACATTAACAGCACTAGCATAAAGACCACCAAGAAATCCTTATGGGTGCTAGCATCAGATGAAGCTCAATTATTCATTAAATAATTGTGAAAGTAGTAATAGACTGGAAACTTCACACATATCTGAAAAATAGAACATATTCCACACATAATTGTATTGCAGCAAAAGATAATACACCACACTGTCCTAATCCATGGTGTACATGAAACATTAAGATTCAGACTCAAAAAAACAGATAAATGTAATCTGCCACAAATAAGTTGTTATGTTAACCATACAAAGCTGTTTAAGTCAACTCTCCTTTGCTCCCTCGCTTCCTTCCCCCACCTTGTAAAAAAAGAAGAAGTTTGCTTTTCACGAAGAATAATGTTTGTACAAGACAGAGGTCTTGCAATTTCATTGCTTCAATTTGATACAAAATTTGATGTTGATAAGGAACACAAAGTAAAAAGTATCACTGAAACATTGTACAATCTACATTACAATCTGTAGCTACAATCCTGAATTCTGCAGTATTTATACATCATTTTTATTGATATATCTATATGTATATATTTCTTATACAACAGCACAGACTAGTGGTTGTTCAGCTATAGCAAGCATATGCATTCATCTATTATCCTCGATGGGAAAGACATATGGAAAGTTTACTAAAAATGGTATTACCCTTTAAGATTTAAATTGAAAGGATGTAGAAAGAATTCTAGCAGCTGCAACTGTTCAGCAGCATGTCCAACACTGTGAGTCATGTAATGTATTCTGAAGTCTACCACATAAATTACAAAGGTAACCTTGTTTTACACCACAGTAAAATTTAAAAAAATCCAAAATCTAAATTAGGGCAATACCTTTCTTAGGCTAACCAAACTGTTTACAAAATAGTATGAAAGCTTTCAAGACAAGATGATCTAAGGGTCCCCGGCTGTTGGTCTACAGACGATTAGTGGTCAGGGAGCTTCATTCAGGTGGTCCACAGCATTTAAATTGTGTTTCATTGCTTCTTTTTATTTCTTATGTGTTAGGTTTAATTGTACTGCAATTCGGATTTTATGAACTGAAGTGCAATGTATATGAGACAAAAGAAGCAATATAAATATAATTAAAAGCAGTGTGTCATTTAGGACAGTGCATTACAATGGCTACAACAGGCATAATAAACATTAAGGCCAAGTCTCAGGAGTTTCCAAGTGGTCCATAGGGCCAAATGGTTTGGAACCACTGGTCTAGGCTGATGAAGAACTCTGGGTAATACAAAAGCTTTTACCCTATTTTGTGACATTTTGCATGAAGCTGCCCTGATAAAGCAAGCTAGCATTTTTTGCAATATAACATGACCTGTAGTAGTTTTCCTTTTCCTTTTGTGTGAGTGAGTGATTTTTTAAAAACTGTTAAATCTCTAAATGAATTAGGAACAGAGCATTGCAATAATCATTTTCATCAACATGAGCCTGCTTCGTAATTTTGTTTGGTTTCTAAGGCCCTTGTCCATGTCCTGATGTCAGAATATGTGTGACCAGTAGGTATAAGAAAGAGGAAATTTTCAGCAGTGGCTCCCCAAAACTAGAACTGTCTCTCTAGAGAGACACACCTTGCTCCATCCCTGGTTATTTTTATGAGTGCAGTGAAACCTGTATTGCTGAAGCAGTCGTTCTGAGGATATTCTTCCCCATAACTAGCTTTTATTGATAATGTCTGCTTTTAAAAGCTTTTTTTATATCTATATCTATTTCTATATAATATTTTTTTCTGTTATTCATTATTGGCTGTTCTATTTTACAATCTTCCATGATTATGTTTTATTTAGAAAAGTGGGCTAAAATCCTGGAATAAATAAATGGGGAGGAAAGAGTGTATATAAAATAATGTATCTAATCACTATACTTTTTATGATAGCAGCTAAATGAAATTGTATCTCATTAGAGAATAATAGAACATTTTACCACTAATTGTAAATTATTCGGTAATTGGTAAAGATGCGCCTTGTAATTTTTTTAATTAACACAAGTAAAGTAATGATAATTAAAAAGCCAAATAGTAACTGTGAGTACTCCCTGTAATGCCATGATCCCAATACTGATCCTGTAACTATCTAAAAGCACTTCAGAACAATATATACTAGCTCCCAGTATGTTTCTGAGCACAATTCAAAGTGTTGGGGCTGACCTTTAAAGCCCTAAATGGCCTTGGCCCAGTATACCTGAAGGAACATCTCCACTACCATCTTTCAGCCCTGACACTGAGGTCCAGCTCTGAGGGCCTTCTGGCAGTTCTCTCCCTGCGAGAAGTGAGGTTACAGGGAACCAGGCAGAGGGCCTTCTCGGTAGTGGTACCCGCCCTGTGGCACACCCTCCCATCAGATGTCCAAGAACATAACTATCTATTACAAGACTTCTTCTTTTTTCCTATTACAAGACTTCTGAAGGCAGCCCTGTATAGGGAAGTTTTTGATGTTTGATGTTTTACTGTGCTTAATGTTTTAATTTGTTGGAAGCCACCCAAAGTAGTTGAGGAAACCCAGTCAGATGGGGAATATAAGTAAGTAAGTAAGTAAGTAAGTAAGTAAGTTGTTGTTCACATATAGTTAAAGGGGGGGGGCTTGTCCCTTAACATATTGATCAAAAACAGTTTATACACCAGTATCAGATAAATTGCCTGATAATATTTTACTTGGTCAGTGTGATATACCAGGAAAGAGATTTTTAGCATCCTTTTATCTTCAGTTTGAACAGAACCTCCTGTTTCTGTGTCTG